>NC_046313.1:87533103-88178905 GCF_009819535.1 Lacerta agilis
TGTGAGAACCAGATGCTGGGCTATTGCCTTGGTCCAGCAGGCTCTTCTTATTTGCGTGTTCAGACCCAGAGACCTCCCCCCCCCAATAAAAAGCCCATTTGACTCAAATTTTAGTTTTGGTTTTTGGCAGAATTTAGGCGACAACTTTATTGATTACAGAAAAGTGAGTGGTTGCATAGATTCTGGTTCGACTAGCTCCCTGCACCGTTGCAGGTAGCGCTGACCCAGAGCTCTATCATAGGTCAGCCAAGGGTGAACACCTGAGGTAGGTGAAAAGGCCGGGAACAGTCTCTGTTCACTCCCCAGATGCTCCCCTGGACTCAGGCACAAGCACAACCCCCTCTCAGGGGTTGACCAAACCAAGTTGAGTCCTTGGATTCCTTTAACGGAATACCCTTCACATAGGGATGGCGAGACCGTTCTCCCATCCCTATCACATGAACCAGTGCCTATCCACAACCTTACAAGTTGTGATGATTTGGTACACGGCAGGCGAAACCCAAAATCAGCCAAGTGGGGAAAATTCCTGCTGTGCCCCTGTCCCAATGACAGGAAACACACGACAGCATAGCAAGGTTAATCATAAATACCCTACATATAGGGAGAGGTGAGCGGGTGTTCCGTTTGCATGAGCCGAAAGAGAATCTCTGGGTCACGTGCAAGGGATAAAATAGGTCCCTCGAACCATTTAGGCTGCACCCCATTGGTCAGATTATACCCAGCAACGAGGGATCTACCAATCGGGCATTGTGGCTATCCAATAGACCCACCCACAACCAGGAGGTCGGTCTCCAGGTTTCACCGCAATACGTGTCCTCTTTTAGGGAGGACACGCTGTTCCTGATGACCAGTTGCTATCCATGTCATCTTTGTTTCTGTGTTGCAAAATAAATAAAAAAAGGTTTAAAACAAAAGCGCCCAAGTTTTCTAGGAGAGGAAGTGCTGCGTAGGCCTAAAGAATCAATAACCATCCCCAGAAGCAAGCATGACTAGGGAATGCCATCCATCTGTCAATGGTTCCTCTGTCATATGCAAGACCCCTCCCCATTATTAGAACCTCACCTTCCTCCAATTCTTCAAGGCTCTGTCATACACAACTGGCATCTGCCACCACATGAGCAACTCCAGAGAAACGTCTATTGGGAGAAGGAAATTGGTCTCCCTAAACTGGCTTGCTTTGTTTTTATGTGAAAGGCCACTGCAATTCTGCTCTCAGTTTAACTTCAGATGCCCAAAGTACTAATAGTCGCCATCCACGAATCTTGCAGTTATCATAACATGCAGTGCTCTAGTCCACTAGCATTACACTGATATGGAAATGTAGTTCTGTTTCATAATCATAGACATGTTTATGAGATGTTTTACTGCATCCCTAGGTAGTAAAATCTTATATGGGGATCATGTGCAGCTTGACCTCCCTCCTCCACCCCAGTATAGCTTGATCTAACGGTTACCCAGCTCAGGTGAAGACAGGTGGAATTTATAGAGCGGTGAGAAAAACACTCACCACATTCACATAAATCCCCCCCCCCCCAGTGTTGAGCTCCAGAACTAAAAAGGTAACAGAAGCTGCAGACAGCGTTGATTGGCTAGGCCAGTTACAACCCCCCCTTCTTCCCCCTCCCCCGTGCTTGAAGAAGTTATTGCACTTCAGTAATGACACTGATTTGGTATTGTTACATGGATTCTAAACCTCCTCCCTACACTATTAACAACAACGTGCCTTCCGAGTGCTCTTACACTGAAGCAGGCAAAAGCCAATGAAGGCAATAAATTAAGTATACTGCCTCCTCATTTTTCTCTTTCCCTGGCTCCACAAATCCCTCTGAAACACTGACAGCACTGGTACATTGCTAATGGCTTCCATTGGTGTCACTGTAAAGAAGAACTATTGCTTCTGTGCAGGAAACTGAATGAACCATCTAAACACAAACAGCACCATATTGAATCTGAGTGGGCTTTTCACTTGGAGCTTTATAGCTATTTTGGTTCCGAGGCAACATGAGCAATAATGTTAATGCAAGCCACCTGAGGGCTGGGTTGGGCTACATATCTGTGCTTCCCCACTTTGGAGGGGGTTGTTCTCCTACAGATTAGTTAGATGGCTACAGGCTTACCTGAATGAGAGAGTTCTTTTGGAGTAATTATGAATGAAAAGAGCATTTCATAGTTTGGAGGCAGGGTAAATACACTGAGTACAAACAGCAGAGTGGTTCTGCTGCTAACACAATAGAGGGTAGCGGGTCTGCATTCATATGGACGGCTCACAGGTTGGACACAGGCTCACAACATACACACAACACAGAACTCCCTCTTTAAGGTTCCTTAGCATGTGGTCATGATTCTTAAAGGTATGGAGAAAACAGATAAGAGGGAAGTTTTTGTCCCACTCTCATAAGGCATGGATATTTAATGAAGCTGGATGTTGAAAGATTCAGGACAAAAGAAAGTACTTCTTCAAAAAGTGTGTAGCTAAACTATGGAATTTGCTTCCATAACAGGCAGTGATGGCCACCAATCGGCATGGCTTTGAAACAAGATTAAACAAATTAATGGAGGATAGGGCTTTCAATGGCTGCTAATCCTGATGGCCTCTGAATACAAGCTGCTGGGAATCATAGTTGTGAAGACTGCTGTTGTGCTCAGGTTTGGCTTGTGAGCTTCCCATAGGCATCTGGCTGGCCACTGTAAAATAGGAAGCTGGACTAGATGTGCCACTGGCCTGATCCAGCAGACTCTTCTTATGTTCTCAGCATTTCATCAAATGCTAAGCCAAATCCAGAAATTCCTGCAGGGGGTCATGGCACCAGAGTGTTTCTCAGATATTGGAAAACATTAATAATTGTAAAAGAATAGTCCATTCTGGAACACTTGAAGCTGTTATAGTCTCTTGAAATATCATGTGTCCCCACTACTGCTCTGAATTAGGTGTAAATAAAACTACTATCTTGCTTTAGTATGAGAGATTTTTTAAAAAATTGAAAAGCGCAGTTGTGAAATAGTATGTTTTCAGGGGAATCAAAATGCCTGTTTTAAGAAAGTCTAGGTGTTTGTGATATTGCATTTTCTGTAACTGGTAAGAACATTGGATATTTTACTTTGAGCCTCAAGCATTCTGAGGAAGAATGATATCCATCCCCTGCAAAGTTTAGCATCTGTTGTACAGAGAAAATCAACATGTGTTAGAAAAATCCCTTAATCTATTCAGCATTCATTTACGATCTTTATCTTTAAGGTTGTGTCTCTGGGTTGCTTTTTTATTATAATATATTGAGCAGTAAATCTGTTAAAAATGGTTTCCTAAAGTTCATTATGTCTCAGAGATTTTAAGGGTCCATTACTGTAGTCTAAATATAGACAATCTTGTTGCATTGCAAAGAAAGAAGATTAACTTTGAAGTTCTTTCCAGATGTATGCTGCCATGATTCTACTCGGATTATATGCTTTTATTCTGGGTGCAGTCATTACACTCGTGATTTTACAGGCAATTAAGACTGAATCTCAAAATCTTGGTGGATTATGCTGCAGCAAGAAACAAAGAAAACATAATTAATCTTACAACCCTTGTTGATCCTTACCCAGAATGTAGCTTGATACACAAAAAATGCCCAGCTGTGTACAGATATTCTTTTCCATTGATATTTTGATAATCACAACACTCCTGTTTTTCTCCATCCAAACCAGCCTCTTTTGCTTGGATTCTTCATCATGACATACTTTTGGATTTCATGGTACAGTTCCAGAAATAAATGCAATTCAGTGGGTTGTAATCAATGGTCAATGCAGAAGCAGGACAACTTCTGTTCACTCCCCTTCCAAAAAGAAAGCTGGTTTAGGAATTCTCCTCTGTGTTTTGGGGTGTGTGTGTGTGTGTAGGGGTTGTGCAGGGGAAAGAGGTTGAAAAGAAGTTCCATTACATCTGCAAAAGTTCTTCATTGGATTCAGCCCTATGCCTCCTTCTTCAGTGATAATGGTTGTACCAAAATCTCGCTAACTCTCCCCCTTTTCAACATCCCTCCTCCAAACTTCCTCACACCTGCCCTCTTTCCCCTTCGATGAGACAGCCATTCTACTCTCCACATTGACCCTCTCCAGATGCCTTCTGACTTTTGGTTGCCCACTTCCCCACCCCTATTATACCCTACACTGCCACATTATCAGCATAGCCATCCCTTCTGGTTCAAACATGACATGTCCTCCCTCATTCTCAAAACATCCTTCTTTCCCAACTGATCTTGCCTCTTAGTTTTTCCTTAAGACTCCTGGAGCATGCTTTCCAGTCCTGCTATCTCGGCTTTCTCCCTTCCAAGTCCATGGTCTAGCTGATGTCATTTATTCCACCCAAACTCCCAACTGCCAAACTCAGAGGTGATCTCTTCACTGCCAAATCTACTCTGTTCTTGTCTGCTTTGACCTCTCTGCTGTTCCCTTAAATTGGGTTAATTATCACCTTCTCTTTGACTCATGGCATGCTTTAGGGTTTCAAATCCCTGTTCTTCTTAGCCAGTTTGTCTCCTATCTGTTAGATCACTTGTTCAATGTCTCCATGGGGAAAAGTTCCTTCCCAGCCTTCCTTAAATCAGCAGGACATTTGGTATGCACAAAGGCAGAAGTATTGGAATGAAGCCATGCTGAATCATCTCTTTGAAGGCTGAAATCTACATTAGAGTCTATGAAGAGAATAATATCTTAAGCAAGTTGTGTCAGTGCAATTGTAGGGTTACATCCAGTTATCCTGTTGGCACAAGGACTTCCACTTGTGCAGTGGTACTTTATCTCCCCATAGGCTCTATATATCCTTTCTAGATCTGCTCCGGAGAGTTGTGGAAACCCACAGAAAAGATTTGGGGCTGATGGGGAGAAGAAGTTCCATCACACAGATGGAAGTTCTTGCACTAATGGGACAATTTCACTGGATGAAGCCTATGCTGCCCCAAAGCTAAAATAATCAGCAATATTTTGTAGGAGCAAAGTGAGTATTATTACAGTGCATGGAGAGGCAAATCTGCAAATAAGCTTTCACTCATACATGGGTTAATATATGATACCACCTCTGTGGGGAAAGATTTAGTTGCAATTGATAATAATAATAATAATAATAATAATAATAATAATAATAATAATTTATTTGTACCCTGCCCATCTGGCTGGGTTTCCTCAGCCACTCTAGGTGGCTTCCAACAGAGATTAAAAATACATTAAAACATCGGTCATTAAAAGCTTCCCTAAACAGTCCTACCATCAATTGTACAATTGCACTGTCATGACAGATTCAACTAGTAGTCTATAAACAGCATGTCATTAGAGCAGGGAGAGGGAGAGATCATTTGAAGTTCAAATGCCCCTAAGGATACTAAAGAAAAGTCATTACTACTGTGAATTCAGAGATGGAACTGATGATGGACTGTCAGATAAGATGCTCTTGTGCTAATCTGAAAAGATAATTTCCTGTCATAGAGAATCAATACTTTGAATGCTACAGTTCTGTTATAAATTTTAGTATTTCATGTCATCCTGGACCCAGTTGGATTAATGGTGGTATACAAATATTTTAAATAAATAAATGAATAGATTTCATGCTTAGACTTAACTGTTGGAAATTTTTAATTCAAGCAGGAATTTCCCCCAAGTTCTATGAAACTGGTGGCCTTTGTCTGCCTCTCTAAAGATGTTTTGGATGAAAAGTGAATGTGATGCAATTTACTTTCTGGAACCATCTAAATGTTCTGCATGCAATTCCAGTGTTCTGTTCTCCCTGAGGCAGCAAGATGATAAAATGTAGCATCTATTACAGTAGCATCTTTTATGATTTCATAACATCAGCTGATTCAAATAGCCTCTCCTGGATTTAAGAGCAAATAGCATCCCCTAGAAAAACTCATCTGAGAAAGAGGTAGATCCCAGCCCAATGACTGTCCAGAATTCTTCATCATTATGGTAGCTGGCAAATATTAATTTGTAGGGAAGAGTGCTCAGGGTCCCTTGTTGCTGCACTTTAATTATTAAAGAAATAACCCATTTATCAAAGAGATAACCCATTACAACAGTGTAATGCAGCTAAGATTTAATATGAGCAGTAAGCAAACACATCAGGCTTAATGGAATATAAATAGTAGCATTCTCTTTGTTTGGATTCACAAGGGAAGTGGTGTGTTGATTTCTAGCACTCATTTATACTAATGCATTGCTAACATGTTTAACAGGTCATTAGGTATATCAGCAAAAAAACGGCACATAGTCATGATTTAGTATTGGCAATATGAAGTTGGGAAAAGCAAGGTAGATGCAGAGCAAGGACGAGGGCCAGTCGTACCCTTAGGCAGAAGGAGGTGGCTGCCACAGGTGGCTGATTTAGGGGCGAGCAGCAACACCTCCCAGCAACACAAGAGACGAATTTACACATGGACATCACCAGAAGGGCAGCATCAAAATCAGATTGATTATATTCTCTGCAGCCACAGATGGAGATGCTCTATACAGTCAGCAAAATAAGACCTGGAGCTGACTGTGGCTCAGATCATCAGCATCTTATAGCAAAATTCCAGCTTAAACTGAAGAAAGTAGGAAAAACCACTGGGCCAGTAAGATACAATCTAAATCAAATCCCTTATGAGTACACAGTGGAAGTGAGGAACAGGTTTAAGGATTTATATTTGGTGGATAGAGTGCCTGAAGAACTATGGATGGAGGCAGCAACGAAAACCATCCCAATGAAAAGGAAATGCAAGAAAGCAAAGTGGCTGTCCAATGAGGCCTTACAAATAGCGGGGGAGAGAAGGCAAGCAAAATCCGAGGGAGATCGTGAAAGATACAGTAAACTGAATGCAGATTTCCAAAAAAAATAGCATGGAGAGACAAGAGGGCTTTCTTAAACGAGCAATGCAAAGAAATAGAGGAAAACAACAGAATGGGAAAAACCAAAGATCTGTTCAAGAAAATTTCATCCAAAGATTACCATAATAAAGGACAAAAGTGGGAAGGACGTAACAGAAGCAGAAGACATCAAGAAAAGGTGGCAAGAATACACAGAGGAATTATACCAGAAAGATAGGGAGGTCTCGTACACCCTAGGTAGTGTGGTTGCTGACCTTGAGCCAGACATCATGGAGAGGGAAGTCAAATGGGCCTTAGAAAGCACTGCTAATAACAAGGCCAGTGGAAGTGATGATATTCCAGCTGAATTATTTAAAATTTTAAAGGATGGTGCTGTTAAGGTGCTACACTCAATATGCCAGCAAGTTTGGAAAACTCAACAGTGGCCAGAGGACGGGAGAAGATCAGTCTACATCCCAATCCCAAAGAAGGGCAGTGCCAAAGAATGCTCCAACTACTGCACAATTGCGCTCATTTCACACACTAGCAAGGTTATGCTTAAAATTCTACAAGGCAGGCTTAAGCAGTACATGGACTGGGAACTCCCAGAAGTGCAAGCTGGATTTCGAAGGGGCAGAGGAACCAGAGACCAAATTGCAAACATGCGCTGGATTATGGAGAAAGCTAGAGAGTTCCAGAAAAACATCTACTTCTGCTTCATTGACTACGCAAAAGCATTTGACTGTGTCAACCACAGCAAACAATGGCAAGTTCTTAAAGAAATGGGAGTGCCGGATCACCTCATTTGTCTCCTGAGAAATCTCTATGTGGGACAAGAAGCTACAGTTAGAACTGGATATGGAACAACTGATTGGTTCAAAATTGGGAATCGACTGATTGCCGAAGAATTGATGTTTTTGAATTTTGGTGCTGGAGGAGACTCTTGAGAGTCCCTCACCCTGATGTTGGGAAAGATGGAGGGCACAAGGAGAAGGGGACAACAGAGGATGAGATGGTTGGACAGTGTTCTTGAAGCAACCAGCATGAGTTTGGCCAAACTGCGGGAGGCAGTGAAGGATAGGCGTGCCTGGCGTGCTGTGGTCCATGGGATCATGAAGAGTCGGACACGACTGAATGACTGCACAACAACAACAAAGCAACACCTCCCAGCTGTTTCCATCCTCCTAAGCTAGAGCCCCAGCAATGGTGATGCTTGCTTGTTGCTATCCTAGGCTGCCTGGTGTTGAGAGCCAGTGTGGTGTAGTGGTTAAGAGTGGTAGACTTGTATTCTAGTGAACCGGGTTCACGTCTCTGCTCCTCCACATGCAGCTGCTGGGTGACCTTGGGCTAGTCACACTTCTTTGAAGTCTCTCAGCCCCACTCACCTCACAGAGTGTTTGTTGTGGGGGAGGAAAGGAAAGGAGAATGTTGGCCGCTTTGAGACTCCTCAGGGTAGTGAAAAAGTAGAATATCAAATCCAAAGTCGTCTTCTTCTTCTTCTTCTTCTTCTTCTTCTTCTTCTTCTTCTTCTTCTTCTTCTTCTTCTTCTTCCCATATAGATGCCTTCTCCTAATGCATCAACAGCAGCTCAAGGATTTCCCCTTCTTTCTCCATGATTAAGAATGGACAAAACAAGGTGGAAAAAATTCGTAACTAGATGGATTTTCACTGAATCTGCAGCAAGATTTAGCCCATCCTAGAGGAACCAGAACACATGGGAACTTATCAGTTCTGGATAAGTTCATTAGGCCTGTCCAGAGAAGCGTTGAGGTCTGGCATGCACTGATGATGCTGTTAGTGCGCACTGACATCTAGAGGCCTATGGGAAGGCTGCAACCTGCATATTGAGAAATGATCATGTTTTCTGTCCCGAAGGAAATCTTTGTGCAGCTGCAGAATATACCAAAAGCTTTGGCTTCCCAGATTCTCAGAATCTGTCTCTTAGTCACATAATTCATGATTTCCGATTTATTTCTACCACTCTGGCACTATCATTATTTTGCTTAAAAGTGAAGAGAGTCTCAGGTTTTACAATGTAATGGAAGATCCTATGCCAGAATGATCTGAACTCAGTTCAGTGTCTGCAGAACTGCAGGAAACAAGCAAACATTCTGACATTTAAGCATTTCATTTTGAATATCTCCAGAAGGGAAGGCATGCATAATCACCTCTACATTCTTCCATTCAAAATTCTCTTGAGGTGCAAATAGTACTGGAGAAAGAGATTATTACCCTTAAAGAATGGTGCCTCTCCTACACTATTTTCTTATCAATTTTACTTTGGGGATTTTGTAACTTGAAACCTCTACACCTGACCTCATTATTCATTATTGTTTAAGCAATTTCTTGGTTCTAAAAAGCAACAGACCCAGCTAGAGTCTTAAGTCTGATGAGAAACATGTAGCTCCTAATGCGCAATGCCAGCACTTCAAAGTCTCCACATAGTCAGTTTTCCCCCTTGGTGACTGCAAAAGCCAAACATGTTTTTAAATGGGCTGTGTTCCTCTTCAAAAAGAAGAGCAAATGTGTATGTGGAGCTAGGCCAGTTCCAGCCCTACCATTAGGCAGAGTGAGGCAGTGGCCTCAGGCAGCTGATGCTGAGGATCAACAGTAGCAGCCTCCCCAGATGTTCCTATCCTCCTGAACTGGGAGCTTGTAGGACTTTCCCATCAACCTGGGAGGGTAGTGCCCTGACATCTGTCAGGAATGCTTTGATGGCATTTCCTGCTTGGCAGGGGATTGGACTGGATGGCCCTTGTGGTCTCTTCCAACTCTATGATTCTATGATTCTATGACTTACTCCAGCTACAAAAGCTCAGGCTGCTGAACAGACCCTTTGGCTGGCGTATTGTTTAGGAGTTTTCATTGGTAGGTTTTGTTGCTGTTATTGAATACAAAACAGAACCTCACTTTGGAAAATCTGAGGTTCCTTTGACGTATGTAGAGAACTGAACAAATGACAACTTTTAAAACATTTTTGACAGAATCCTTTATGGGACGGCATGCCAAATAGGTGTTTTTCATGAAAGCAATTTATATATTTTAAGGGTTGTTGGGTTTTTATGAGAGAGAGAGAGAGAGAGAGAGAGAAAGAGAACTTCCTATAACTTTTTGGAAGAATTTCATGAAATTTCTAGGCATAGATGGCCACTTTATGCTTGGCATCAGATCACATAAGACATAGATGTCACTAGTAAGTAAATGAAGCCTGCCAAATTTCAGATAGATGGGTATGGCGTATATTGTGCAAGGGAATCTCTAAAGTCTGGAAGGGAATTCTTTACCTAATCCTTCCCATAATTTATTTGGGGGCAAATTTGTATGAAAATTGCATACATGGTAGAGGTGCCCCTCACTTTTTTTTTTTTAAAAAAATGAGATAGCTGCAGGAGTTTTTCTGCTCAATTCGCAGTGACTAATATTTCCTTCAACACCCCTTCCCAAAGTACTGTGAATGGAAGAAGAAAGGAGAGCCATGGTACAACTATACAGTACCCTGTATTGAAGAGATCACAAAATGACACGCTTCTCTTTTCTCTACCCCACTCCTGATTTTATTTCTCTTTTAATGGAGATCTTGAGAGGAAATGTATCTAATTTTGCAGATGGCTCTGTGTCCTTCCAAATTAGTCCCAAATTTTGTGAAGAGCACAGTTCAGTTTAGGCCATTTCAGAGAACATCTGTTTGCTTTTTGACAAGACCCAAATATCTCTGGAGCAGCCTACTTTGTTTCAGCAAATGCACACCCACACTGCATACTAATAGTGAATTCAATTTTCTGCATGTGTGTTATAAGGCAGCCAAAAAAGCACCATCCACACACAAAGGAGAGGCTTGGGAGAACCCAAAGTTTTGAAGAAGTGCAAGAAATATGGTTCCCCGATTGTGGAATGCTCTCCCCAGGAATAAACATTATTTTCCCAGGCCTTTGGCTAATTAAACAACTGATGCAGTAGCATGCCATTAGTGGATATGGAGGACTAGATTAGTCCCCTAAATGTTGCCAGTAAATTAGAGTATTCAAGTATTAAAGCCTGGAGCCTCCTTCCCAAAGCCCGGGAAGCTTCTGCGCAGCTTTGGGATGGGGGGCGCAATGCTCATGTGTGCAACGTCCCCCACAATCGACCTCGCAAGCTGGTGCCTCTGTTCCTAACTGTGCCCCTACAGTATGTGAAATTTCACACACACCACTGAATCAATGGCCTTTTAAACTGTGTTTGGGGTGGGGGGGTTTTGTTTTTGTTGTTGGTTACTATGTTACGTATTTTTGTGTTTTCATACCCTGTGATCCTGAAATGAAGGACAGCTTAGAAATTTAAATGTAGCCCAATAAGTAGGCACGGAATGCTGACTGATTGTTGGAGGGCAGAATAAAAATTTGGGGCCAAAGGGGGACAGCATGCAATGTCCTGAAAGAAGCCACATTAGGCTGGCTGGAACCATGAAGAGGATCACCCCAAACTGCTTTACTTGCTATACCTTAACACTTGCATTGATTTACAGCTTTAAAGGCCTTTTAGCAGCCAAAAACATTTTCCTTTCTGAAAACAATTGCGGAAAGTGCAGTTTAAAATGCAATGATACGTGTTAAAGTTCACATTCAAGCAGCAAATTGCTTCCCAGCCTCTGCCTGTTAGCTTGCTTTCCCTTAGATGATGGCGGAGAAGGGAGGGAGGACCTGCTCAAAGGAACCCTTAGGGTAGCTTAACTTCTGCTAGCAGTCAGGTCACAATTCTTTTTCCAGTAATCCAGTTATAGAACAGCCTACCCAGGGGAAACCTTGGTATCCCCATCACTTGAGACACTTAAAATTAGAGTTGACAAAAGATTAGAAAAATACCCTAGAAGGGAAAATCGTGAATTGTCAAGAAGACAGATTAAAAGGCCTAACGGGGCTCTTTCCATGATGCTATTGTTTTGGAGTGGCAGAACTGCGCTTCTGGAATGAAACGTTGCAGATCCTTCAGAAAAGGGTACGGTCTTGTTAGCTTGAAGCAACCTGACCTTTTCCTGTAGCTCACAGAAAAGAAGAGTTAACAGGGAGATAAATCAGATTGCCACCATGCCCATTTAAAGCCTGTTCTGAATCATTCTTGCCTTGCTTGCATTCAAAGGATTTCCCAGTATTAATCACATTCACCCTGATCCAAATGCTGTACTCACGGGTTCACCCTATGGGCTCCATTCACTGGCCCACTCCAACAGTACATCCCCTCCCATTGGATGAAAGCATGAAGACAGGAGCTTACTCTACTCCTGTAGCTGCTCCACATGAGATGAGTCAGTGAGGAAAATGATGCCAGGGATGGAGCCACCCAGTGCAGACCTGCTTTACTTTGTGCTTAACTGTAATCACATGAGGTGAGAACCCAGCCAGGACTAATAGTTCTCCACAGGAGAATCTCCATTCTCTTTAGTCTAGGCAGGTCCAGATTGAGGACAAGGGCAAGAAAGGGCACTTGCCACAGGCAGAAGTTAGTGGAATAGCAAAACAGCATCTTGTGTACAAGAGTGAGTGAGTGATGTGGGGGGGGGTGAACACCTAACCTGACTTACCTGGGAATAAGCATCATTGATTTAAAGGGGCCTTATTGCTGAGTAGAAATGGTTAGGAATGGATTTCTGGCTAACCCAGTTACAGTATGTACATGAATGGCAATGACATCTTGTACTTCTCACCTAACTATATGTGCCCATGTGTGTCAGTGAACTGCCCAGTTAGTCCCATTACACATTACTAGTTCCCCCTAACCCCAACCCATCCCCCAAATCGTGACAGGATTAGAAACATAACAATGAATGCTAATGGCTGCTCACATCACTTCAGTTAAACAGAGTTCAAGAGAACACACATTTCTGCAACACAACAGATCTGATGTCGAAATGGGTTGCACAGTTATAATGGTCTGGTTTGATAAGTTGCTGGTCAGTTCTTTTTCACGACTGAAGAAATTTGTACCGCTAAAATGGCTAACACTCACATGAAACCTGATTGGCTCACAAAGCTCATGAATGGCCATGAGTGAGCCAACAGAGCTGAGCTCGAGTGCCAGCTTGATTACTGTAAAAATCATCACCATCCCTAGTCAGGATAACACTATTAGTATGTTGCTTAATCATAGCAATGGGTGTTTCAAATGTGAACTATCTTGAATGTGGATGACAAGATGAGAAGCGAGTGAGCAGCAGAAAATCAATTTTGCAAGCTGAATGCAATGGGAGTAATGCATGTTCCCTCTAAATGCACACAAACTATTATCCAAAGCCCCATACGCATTTAAGTGCATTCCATTTTCTTCAGTGAGAGGAATGTTCCACACTGTTTTATTCATTTCCCATCACATATGCTAAGTGTTTCCATAGGAAAGAATAGGAAAGCCTTCCCTGTGCTGCACCCAAGCTCTTTGGACAAAGTCAGAGCTGCTGGATTTCAGTCTTGATGCTGAAAATGTGGAAAAATAAAAACTGATAAAGGCATTGCAGTACAGTGCATCCTTGAGTTTGTTGAAGCAGAATGCCCACAAAGTTTTGTAAAGTTTATAGATTGTGAAAAGTGGTGGAAACATGGGTGTTTATTTGTGGCAGTGGAGGCTGCTATCTGTATTTGTCTGGGTTGTGTGTTTTTTTTTTAACTACTCTATTTCTGAGTTGCTCTGTTTAAAATGAATCTCTGTGTTGCACTATTGACTATAATGCCAAATTTAAAAATGGCTATAACTTCCTAGCTACTTTAAATGAATTCAAATCTCCAAGGCCTGATAAGCTGCACCCAAGGGTGCTAAAGAAGCTTGCAGATGTAATCTCAGAGTCTTTGTCTATGATCTTTGAGAATTCTTGGAGAACAGGTGAGGTCCCTGCAGACTGGAGGTGGGCAAATATTGTCCTTATCTAAACTTCTTCTTCTTCTTCTTCTTCTTCTTCTTCTTCTTCTTCTTCTTCTCCTCCTCCTCCTCCTCCTCCTCCTCCTCCTCCTCCTCCTCCTCCTCCTCCTCCACCTTGGGGATTGTAGTCCTTTAAAAAAAAAGTTGGAGGGGGAATAAGATCCAGGAAATTATCAACCAGTAAAATTCACATTGATACCAGGAAAGGTCCAAGAACAAATAGGTCAACAGTCAGTCTGTGAGCACTTACAAAAGACTAAGGCTTTTGACAAAGTCCCCCCCCCCCCGATATTTTTGCGGAACAGCTGGTAAAATGTGCGCTGGATAAGGTAACTGGATTTGTAGCTGGTTGACTGACCAAACCCAAAGGCTACTCATTGATAGTTCCTCATTATCCTAGGGGGAAGTGACATGTTGGGTGCCACAGGGTTCTGTCCTGTTCAACATATTTATATACGACTTGAGTGTGTCAGTGTTCATGAAAAAGGTTCTGACCTCCTTTGACTCCTTCTCCTGGTTCTCGGACCCTAGCTGGCACAAAAGAGTCCTTGAGAAAGGGTATCTAAGTTGCAGAGTATTGCTGGTTTTATTCTTAAAAGACTTATTATCCCACCACGACCAACAGCTTTATACATATTAACACAACCAGCTTCCAACCATCTGACCAACCCAACCCACCACACAACAAACAGACCATTAATGACCACCCTATATATACAAGCATATGTAGGTGAAAGGTTTCGTGAGTCATGCTGACTCAGTTTCTTTTTGTATTAAAGAAACAGCGGCCAATTTCAAGCCATGACAGGGTGAAGGAATTAAGGGAATGCTCATCAGATATGCAGATGACTCCAAATGGGGATGGGTAGCTAATGCTGCAGAAGAGAGAACTGGGATTCAAGATAACCTTAACAGGTTGGAGAACTGGGCCCAAAATAACAAAATAAATTTCAACAGGGGCAAATGTAAGCTTCTACACTTGGGCAGGAAGAACCAGCAGCACCAGTGTAAGATGGGGAACACTTGGGTTGCAAGTAGTACATGTGAAAAGGATCTTGGCGTCTTAACAAGAGTCAACAGTGTGGTGTAGAAGCAAAAAAAGCTAATGCTATTTTAGGCTGCATCAACAGAAGTATAGTGTCCAGGTCAAATGAAATAATAGTCCCGCTCTGTTTTGCCTTGGTCTGACCACACCTGGAAAACTGTGTGCAGTGGCAGTACCACAATTTAAGAAGGATACACTGGAATGGTTGCAGAGGAAAGTGACCAAGATGATAAAGGGTCTGGGAACCAAGCCTTATGAGGATTAGTTGAGGGAGTTGGGTATGTTCAGCCTGGGAAAGAGGAGACTGAGAAGAGATATGATAGCCATATCATATTTAAATATCTAAAGGGCTGTTGCATGAAACAAGCTTGTTTTCTCCTGCTCTGGAGGGTAGGACCTGAGCCAATGGATTCAAGTAACAAGAAAGGAGATTCTGACAAAACATCAGAAAGAACTTTCTGACAGTAAGAGCTGTTTAACAGTGGAACAGACTGCCTCGGGAGGTTGTGGAATTTCCTTCCTTGGAGGTTTTTAAACAGAGGTTGGGTGGCCATTTGTCATGGATGCTTTAGTTGAGATTCTTGCATTGCAAGATTAGATGACCTTTGGAATCCCTTCCAACTCTACAATTCTATGATTCCATGATGTCCCTCTTTTGGCCAAAGTGGATGAACTTTGCAGGTACAGGTGCCCCTTCAGAGTAGCTTAATTCTGCCAAATTGCAAACAAAAAAAGATTTATGGGCATTTTTGTGGTTTGTGTTGCTCCAGAACAGGAGCCCTGCCAAGTTGAAAGGTTTTAACTGGAAACACAAAGGATTGGACCTGAGACCTTGTGCATGCCGAACATGTGGTCTGCAACTGAAGTCCACTCCTGTGGACTGCATTTTGTATGTTAGCATATGCTTTGGAGAGGGAGTTCAGTTTTATTGCTTTAATAAGGCCATTCAAGGTATTCTGTCAATGGCACCTGCAGTAATATATTCATAGAGTTGTTTTGTTTTGTAATTGACCTATAACGTTAATTAAGTTATATTGATTTACCATGATGTTTGCAGTTGGAATGTTCACATTATGTGGCTGTGTACTGAGGCATGAGGTTAAGTGCTGAGAGCCAAAAGCTACCAACCCGCCATTTCTGAGGTAAACTGTCCCACCATTTAATATCTGAATCAATTCCATGCTTCTTCTAGAGAAGCAGTGAAATTCCTATGTGGTGGTGTTCATATATTAAATCTTGATTGTGTTTAAAAAAAAACACAAAAAAACCAAAACCAAAATAACAATCCTCTATGTCATGCATTCAAATACATTTTTTAAACATAAAGTTTGCTTCCTGCATATTAACAGGGATATTGCTTTATTGCGGGACAAACAAGTCTGGAAATTATTGTTGTTGTTGAGGTGGTTGTTACCTGTCCATTACCAGCACGTTGCAGGGTGAGTTGCAACAATTTTTAAAAACCAAGATTCCTTGCCCTCTGCTGCCCTATCTCCCTGCTCATGGTGGCCCTGCGCTCTGGCTGCACCTCAGTGCTGGCGCATCATGTGAGGCTGGGCCTTGGCGGTGGTAGCCTCTCCTTCTCCTCACCTGCTCTCCAGCTACCACTACAAGCTGCCCAATGGAGAAGGCCAGCAGCAGAAGCAGTGGAGAGGGAACAGGATGTTCCCTTGCAGCCACAGCTCCGACAAGCACCGACTCTGACTCCTCCTCAAGCTCAGTGGTGGCAACACTAGCAGGGGAAATAGAGACATTCCAGCATCAAATTAGAAGCTGGGGTGGCTTTCGTAATTCTGGGAGTGTCCCTGGAAAATAGGGACACTTGGAGGTGTGTGTGACTGTGTGTAGATACTAGTCTACTGGAGAAAGGTAACTCTTGCATTCCTTTTTGCCCCGACCCTGTGGCCCTTAGAAGGTTGCCCACAAGGGAAGGCAGGAATTGGATCAGTAGTGTGAATGGTGTGACAAGCCTTTTTGAACTGTTGGCAAGTGCAGTGGAGGGCTCGATTCACAGAGAGTGGGCTGGGCTCAGAAAATCCAGTTGGCGATCCTGTTCAGCCCAAGAATAGACAGCTGATAACTGTGCACAGTCTACTTGCTTGTCTTTTCTCCATAAGAATAATGAGAATAAACAGATCCTTTCATTAATTATACTGCCTTCCCCAAACCGAATTTTCAAGGCATTTCAATCTGGTATCCATGTAGCATTGCTTTAAATAGATTTGAAATGTACATCGGTGTAGCTTGCCTTCCTGAGGTGATTTTAAAAAAATTAAAAATTACACATTAATATTCTTTTTCTCTGCACACTGCATTTTTGCTTTCTCCTTCTTTATTATTAAAATGTCAAGGTCAGTTTGCAAATGATTAGGAAGGAGTGTGACTGGTCTGACTGCGTTATGTCACCTCACGTTTGTCTTTTTGTCAAATATTCTGCCGCTGGGAAGGAAACTATATCTAGAACGGATGGGTTAGCAAGTTCTGTTTTGGCATGCTTTTGAAGCTAGACAACAAACCACTCCATCATCAAAGAATCAAGATGATCCTAATTGCTGTTTTGTCATCAATATTTGTCTTCATATTATACATTGCACTGGAAAATGTAAGCCTATTTTGGTTTTAAAATAATAATAATAATAATAATAATAATAATAATAATAATAATAATAATAATACATTCTTGTCATCATACATATGCACCATCTTGCCCTTGCCCCTTATACACATACTTAATGTGTTCTTATTCCAAAGCCAATTCAAACTATGAGCATTAAATCTGTGGTGAATTGGGCAATACTTGGCTCTGATTCCTGCATTGCAGGGGGTTCCCCTATAATCAGGCCTTTGGCTGATTAAACAATCTATGGCCTTTAAAAAGTGTTTGAGGGAGGGGTTATTGGGTTGTTGTTGTTGTGATATTTATTTTCTGTTTTCATTTTGCGTTTTTATGCTGTAAAATTCCCTGTGATCTTTGGACAAAGGGCAATATATAAATTTAATAAGTAAATAAATACATGTGATCCCTGCATTGCATGGGTTTGTTCTAAATGACCCTTGGGATCCCTTCCAGCTCTGATTCTGTGCTCAGCCTGCATCCTATGCATACTTACATTGATCTCAATGGGACTTGCTTCTGAGAAAAAGAAAGTACCTGAATAAGAAACCAAGAGTACTGTGAGAGTGGTTTTACCTTCCTGGCATTCTGGTCATAGCTGTCAACTTTTCCTTTTTCTTGCGGGGAATCCTATTCGGAATAAGGGAATTTCCCTTAAAAAGGGGGGAAAGTTGACAACTATGATTCTGGTCTATATGAAACAAGGTTCTTACTCTGCCCACCATTGGAACTGGAAACTTGAAGGCCAAAGGCAGAGAAGGCACTCCTGAGTTCTGGGTCACAGCTACTCCATACATTTAATGGACATGGCTTCCCTCCAGAGAATCCAGGGGATTTTTGTTTTAAGGGTGTTGGGAATTAAGGGTTAATTACAGTTCCCAGGATTCTGTGGGGGCAAGCCGTGACTGTTTAAAGTGCTTTATATGTATGGACCATAAAGAAGACTGATCGCCGAAGAATGGATGCTTTTGAATTATGGTGCTGGAGGAGACTCTTGAGAGTCCCATGGACTGCAAAAAGATCAAACTTACCCATCCTTAAAGAAATCAGCCCTGCGTGCTCACTGGAAGGACAGATCCTGAAGTTGAGGCTCCAGTACTTTGCCCACCTCGTGAGAAGAGAAGACTCCCTAGAAAAGACCCTAATGTTGGGAAAGATGGAGGGCACAAGGAGAAGGGGATGACAGAGGATGAGATGGTTGGACAGCATGAGTTTGGCCAAACTGCGGGAGGCAGTGAAAGATAGGCATGCCTGGCGTGCTCTGGTCCATGGGGTCACGAAGAGTCGGACACGACTGATCGACTGAACAACAACAACATATGTATGGCGTGTACACAGCCTTTGTCTTGTATAATTGAAGAGCAAGAGTTCCTGGTTTACTGATATTTCTCGGAGACTGCGGGTGTGTGGGAACAGGAAGCCGTAGAGAACGCACAGGGAGTCCTGGCTGATTACAGGGCAGTCATTCCTGAGGGGCTGCACAGCTAGTCTTGCATAAATATATGCCGTATACTGTGTCTGCCTATGCAAACCGCATAATGGCACAAATGGTAAATCAAATGGTGTGGTTAAACATCAGGGGAATGGGAAAGCATTTTCATTTCACCACACCTCGTGCAGTAAATCCATCAAGATAATTGCCTGTTCTGTAGCATTCCATTGTAGTGTGCCATGTGCTTCAGAGAAAACTACACCTGAGGGACTATTTTTCTCTATTTATTTCTCTCCCTTCATGCCCCAGCATTGCAAAGGGCCGCGCTGCATCAAACCCCTTGTGCTTTCTCTGTACAGACACCAGTAGATTGTATACTTAAATAGCACAGATCTAAAATTGGGAAAGGGTGGTTAACAGCGTGTTCTGACTGCTGCATTCCTTGGGGTGGAATAAACTACCCATGGATATTAAGAATTAGCCAAGACTGGAATATATATATATATCTACCACTGTGTATTGTCCAAGGAGGTGCACAATGAGTTCTGTAACTTCAGTTCATTCCATTTTGGCTAGCCAGCATTTGAATTTCTGCTTGGAGATTCATTGCAGAGATTCATTGGAGATTCGTTGCTGTTGTTGCTGTTGTTGTTTTAAAATAAATAAATAAATAAATAAATAAATAAATAAATAAATAAAATCAGGAGGACACAAATTACTCAATCTAAATATAATCAATGTACATTTTATTTTGCACACTCGGTAAGGAAAATTAAATATACAATGTTTTTATTATTCCTTGTTCATTTGTTCAGTCGTGTCCGACTCTTCGTGGGTCCAGAGCACGCCAGGCACGCCTATCCTTCACTGCCTCCCGCAGTTTGGCCAAACTTATGCTAGTCGCTTCAAGAACACTGTCCAACCATCTCATCCTCTGTCGTCCCCTTCTCCTTGTTATTCCTAGAGTAATAGAAATCCAGAAACGTACCTCTACTGAGAAATTTTTTAATACACTATTTCAAAACAAGTGATATTTGGACAAACACTTTGAAACACGTATGGAAAGAATGGGGAACCTGTGCCCCTCAGATGTTGTTTGACTACAACTCCCATCATCCTAGTCCATTGGCCATGCTGGCTGGGATTTATGGAGCCCAACAACATCTGGAGAGATATAGGTTTCCCATCCCTGAGCTATGGACATACATATGAATAAACAGGTTTATGAGCTGCATATAATGGATGGGAAAATGCAGGCATAAATTGGATTCACATTATTTCTGATGTACACTTACATTTCATCCAAGGCTCTGTTCTGTTGTTTTGAATGACATGTACAACCTATTATACATTTGAACGCACATCCCTTCTAGCATCAGAAACAGTGTGTTGTAATGTCCGGAGGACTAGACTATGGCTGGGGAATGTGAGTAAGACAACATCTGGGTAACTGGAAGGCAGGGAGACTAAACGTGGAGGATGCCGTTAAGGCTGTAGCAATGTGACGTAAGGAGGAGCGATCACAGGGGAGAAAGCTTGTCGCGTATTGTAGTAAGAAGAGAAAGCTTGTAGGTAAGAAAGAGCATGGAATAGTGTGTCTGCAGGCAGTTGCCTTGGTGGTGGGCCATATACAGGAAGCAGACAGGGCAGTCACCACAGAGCAGCATTTGACAATAGCCTATGCTAGTACAATTGAAGTACTGTACTGAGGATGAGATGAGCCCTGAGCTTTACTCAGATTATCCCAAGAGAAGAAAACAGAACTCCAGAAAACATCTTTGTATTTTCAAGGTCTTGATATAAAAGGGGGAGTAGGGCAAAAGTCCAGCAAAAGTATGTACTAGCAACTCCTAAATTGCCATTAAATTGTCTTTTAATTTTTCTGTATGAAGCAATAATGGTAGCATTACACAATCAGTTTGCTACAGATGCATAAGGCTTCCCTAACACTTAAATAATGTGAGATTTACACATAATTACCAACTTTGATTAGATATCACTGGCGTTTCCACAAACAATGTGAGAAGATTCCTCATCATCCATCCCCTTCCCATAATTTGTTTTGCCAGAGCTGAGTCGTGTGCTGTGTGCCAAATTCATAATTTCTTGGGAGCTATTATTGACTTGATTAGCTAATTACAATTGTACCCAGAGTGATTCACTCAGTAATTCAGAAGCGCCGCGTGCCAAAATAAAGGTCCAGCTGAAGATTACAGTTCAAAGACTGCCATTTGAAGCAAATGTTTAAGGTCTTCCCCAGCCACAGATCTCAACAGTTGCATGAATTTCTAATAGTGAGAGGTTATTAATATTTTGAGCCATGCCACTCTGCTGATAAAAATGCCCCCCACTGCTTTGCCCCCCACTGTACCTATTTCTCATTCCTCCCTGCACAATTAGCAACTCAAAAAGTGGATTTTAAGCACAAAAATTGCACTAGTGGCAAGTTTTACCAAATCTACCAAAGAACAAAAGAAAATCAGAATTTATCAGGATGGTGGAGGGTGTGTGTGCTGTGTCCCGTTGGTGTAGTGATGGTAGCACTTGCTCTTCTGGTAGCACTTGCTCTTCAGAGCTCAAGGATGCACTCCAGCCAGGCAAAAAGATTAAAAAGCAGGGCTGGTGAGAGTGTAGTATGAGATGGTACATAGCCTGGGAAGAGTCCAGAAAGCCACATTGGATCCATGGGCCTCCACAGCCTTTCAAAAGAGCCACAAGGTTTTTCTGAGAAGTTGCCATCCACAAGGTCTATGTGTACTTGCTCCGAGAGGGAGAAAAGCTCTCTCTGTGTGTGCCATTTATTATATCCCAAAATCCTCTCCTCCCCTGGTAACATCAATGGCAAGAAGAACAAGCAAGTTCATATGTATGGGTTTTATTCAGTCATCTGGTTGCAAGACAAAGCATCCATGTCTCCACGCAAGGGAGATATTGCCTACTCTGAGTCCCTCCTCTTCCATTCCCAACAACATCCTGAGTCCCTACGGAAAGTCCCCGGGAGTCACATGCCTCTGCATTCTCTGTTTTTGAATGAGAAGTGATCAACAAGCCTTTGGAGAAAGAGGCTCTCCCAAACTCTCCAAGGAGGTCTCTGCTGGCTGCTCTCTCGCTCCCTCCTCCTCCTCCACTATCTCGTAACTTGGCAACTCTTCATTCAGCTGTAATTCAACCCTGTCTCCTTCTCCTCTTGAAACTGCTGGAGACAAGGGGGGGGGGTGAATCTTCCCACTCCCCCTACTCTTCCAATAAGAGCTGAAGAGATGGAGGGGACAGCTCCCAGCCTTCCTGTTCAGTCCAGTCCCTGACACAAAACATTATGCATTCTCTCTCTCTCTCTCTCTCTCTCTCTCTCTCTCTCTCTCCCTCTCCCTCTCCCTCTCCCTCTCCCTCTCCCTCTCCCTCTCCCTCTCCCTCTCCCTCTCCTGGAGAGTTATCATTGGAGTATATTAAATAGCATCTCAAATATATACATGGTGAAGCTCTATGCAAGCTTTTAGGTTTTCTTTCTCAGGTAATAAGCTTGAGTCCTCTTCCAAATGCAGATATATCTTCCGAACAACTTGGCAGTTAGTTATCACTTACCCTATAAAAGTCCATTATGAAAGATAAATAGCTGAGTCCAGCTAATTAAGACCTCATTTCCCCATTTGAAATAAAGCAATCTGCTGTGTTTGCTTTAGAAATTGAGCACCAAAGGTGTTTGATCCATGGAGGATCCCATCAAAATGGGGTCTTCTATTTCCAGACCTAGAGGAAACATTGGATGGAATGTAAACAAATACCATAGCAAATGAAAGCATGATAGTTGAGAGGCAAAGCTTTTTCCCCACTAAGCTTTTAAGATCCCAATCCTCATAATTCGGAGCTGCTGCATATAAAATTGGACAAGTGGAACCCTGCAAAAATCTGTAGACTTTAAAAAATAAATTAAATTGATTTGACCTCTTTTTATTATAATTTGAAGATTTTTCAATTACAAAGGAGCAGAACATTAGCTAGCATTGACTCTTTTACTGCATTTATATTTTACCTGCATCTAAAGGGCTCAGAGCAGCCCTTGTGGTGCTCCCTCCCCCTCCATTTTCCGCTCCCAACAACTCTGTGAGGTAGGTTAGTCTGAGAGATAGTGGCTAGGCCAGGGTCACACAGTGAGCTTCATGACCGAGTGAGGATTTGGATCTGGGTCTCCTTAGTCCTAGTCCAACAAAGCAGACCTTTTACATAGGAATGGGATGTCACACCCACAGAATATCCTGAGACATCATTGCTATGGTCACTAGTCTCAGAGTCTGACCCAAAGTTTTAGGGTTTTAGCCTTTTTCTCAGGCTCTCCAGGGCTAAGAGTTAAAAAGTCAACTGGCAGACAACTTTATATGGTTTTTGAGATCTTTGGAAGTTGCAGGAGAGGCTGTCCCACAGACTGCAGCAATCTGCTGGGTGTGTAAGGGATAAGGCAGTCTCTCAAGTAACCTGGTCCTGAGCTCTATAGGGCCTTATATGTTAGTACCGACACCCTGAAGTGAGTTCAAACCCGTATGCAGTTGGGAGGCTCAGTGGAACAGCATGAGTCATTTACTATGCTTCAGCCTAACCAATGCCCAAGGGTAAAATGAGAGGTGGTAGCTTAGGAAAAGGCAGGGAGAAAAGAGAAAAGAAAACCAACTTGCTGGCCCTTCAGTGACTTCTTCTGTATTGAACTACTTGCAACAACCTAAATCTTCTACATGGGGCAGGGGGCAGTCATTTGGTTGTTGTTTTTATTTTGATTATGTATTTTGCTGTTTTATATTTGAATTTGTCCTGAGACCTCTGGGTATAGGGCGGTATATAAATTCAATAATAAAAAAGAAGAGAAGGAGGAGAAGGAGGAGAAGGAGAAGAAGTCCAGGAACTTGCCTTGCTATGAGGGGAAAGAAAGCCCTGAACAACCAGTTGATGACTCTAAAGTCCAAACAGGAAAATGTAAAAAATATGATCAAGTACATGGGCATATTTATATCTACATTTCTAGTACTTCATCAGAGCCTAAATTGAATATTTTCTGCTTTACAATGCTTCAACAGTGTAATTCATTCTTTATTAACCAAGTTTTATCATCCCTTCTCCTGGCACTACTCACACATTCTCCTTTGGTTGAGGACAAATGAGGTGTGCTGTAATGAAACCGCTCTCCAGAAACCCAGAAACAGAAGCAGGTATGGTCTTATTCACTCCAGGATTGCATTAAATAATCTACTAATGCCAAGTTCTCATGGAAAATATATTGTTTTATAATACCCATAAAAATAAAATACAGCTGTTTATTGCTGCAATAAAAGCTAGACTTGTCTAGAACATTGGTATATGTTGTCAATCATGAGATTTAAGTGGTTACGCTATGAAAATCACATTAGGGTTATAGTTTTGTTGGTTTTTCCACCTCTCTAAAATTGCTAGTTTTATGTACACATTTTCCATTCCAAATACAATAAAGTAGATCTCACTGGATGATTTCCCAATAGTTTCATAGTTCCGAATATTCTGGCTTTCAGATATTTATGCTTTAAAAAAAAAAAAAAGCATTTAGGATGGTCTCCTAGAAATCCACTTGGCTCTATTTATGTCAGTGATTCTTAAATGGTGGATTGAATATTGTACTTTCAGGTGACATAGAAGTGTGGAATTGTAGTGTTGGAATGGACCACAAAAGTCATCTAGCCCAACCGCTTGCAATGCAATGCCCAACATGGGGCTCAAAAGATCTGAAGGAAAAAGACAACTTTCTGCATTTGGTATGGGGAAAGGGCTGTAACTCTGTGGTAGAAGGTCCCAGGTTCAGTCACTGGCAACCCACTGAGCCAATCCTCAGTGACTGACTCACTTCCTTTCCCCCTGATTGGCTCTAATCAACAAAGGGGCAAGACAAGTTCTTTTCAGTGGTTAAAAAGCCTCCCCTTTTGTGCTGATTGGGTGACTCTAGGACACTGGAAACAGAGGCCCTGCTGCAGAAATAGTAATTACTTAAGAACAATGGGTCTTTGACCCCTTCCCTCAATGATCCCGGACCACTATGCCTCTATTCATGGGATGAGCTGGCAGGGTTCCTCAAGGCCTGGTGGAAGAAGAAGAAGAGGAGGAGTTTGGATTTGATATCCCACTTTATCACTACCCGAAGGAGTCTCAAAGCAGCTAACATTCTCATTTCTCTTCCTCTTTCACAACCAACACTCTGTGAGGTGAGTGGGGCTGAGAGACTTCAAAGAAGTGTGACTAGCCCAAGGTCACCCAGCAGCTGCATGTGGAGGAGCGGAGACGCGAACCCGGTTCCGCAGATTACGAGTCTACCACTCTTAACCACTACACCACACTGGCTCACCATTCACATCTTGGGTAGGTCTCCCTCAGCAGACATGTGCAGATTGTGAGCATTGAAAGGTGATGGGGAGCAATAGAGAATGTTTTGGGGCTCAGAACCAGGGTGGGGTCATTCAGCTAGGGAAAAGGGGTAAGGGTAGGAGTATCTCTTCTGCCTTTTTAGGATGGCAAGAAATGCAGTAGGTGTGAGGCAGAGCTGAGAAATAAATCACATTACAGGTAATATTCAAGTCAATTCATGTTGCCTTGGCTATATATTTTAACTGTGCATTGTGTCCTGTCTTCCTTCTGAATTATGGGAACAAGGGGAGAAGCTTTCTGAAGGCATTTATTCTCTTAAATAATCAGGCTGCTAGTTAGAGAAACTAGAAGACTTGCATATAAATTAGATATTTAAGTGCAATTCAAGCCGTCTTCAGGTCATGGGAGAGCTGGTGTGAAAAAGAACAAGAGTACATAACATTTAAGAGAGTTGACTTATGGGGAACAATTTTATTCATGTTTTTTTGACAGCATGTTTCCCAAGTGTTCAATGGGGCTTACCCCCTTGTTTGTGTGTTTAGGACTGTGGTCTCTGCAATTAGTTTTTTAGATAAAAAACTAACTATGCAGTCCTGTGCATGTCTACTCAGTGTATGTCCTCATCATGTTCAGGAGGACTTTCTCCCAGAAAAGTGTGCTTGGTCTTGCAGACCTACATAATATAGTCAAATCAGCAATAGATAGTATGGTGTATAATATTCTTCATTTGAGGCTTCTAGGGAGTGACTTGACAAGCATCTGGAACCAAATGTAAGGGATCACACTAAGTATTCTGTGTTGTCACTTCCAACCCTTGTTTGTCTGATTCTCAATTTTTAATCTCCTGGCACCATTTGTGATTGCAATTTTTAGAGAGAAGTGTCCCTTCTAGCACAGCAGCAGTAGTTAATATTGTGTTTGGTTATCCCATAAGCCTCTATTTTGAGAGGCTTATCCTTCAGCCACGCAGCTCTGTACTAGGTGAAGCTCAAAATAATCTCTCCTCCCTTGAGAATTGTGTTGATCTTGCTGTTGGGCAGGCATAAGAAAATAAGATAAATATTGTAGACTGATTAATTTTTATAAGAAACCAGTGCATTTTCCAACCACTGAACTTTTATCCTAATCTCCTGTAATGAAATTTTAGAATAAGTGTTTAGCAAAACTTTAAAAATGGAGAAGTTACACATATTCAAACGTAATACTGTACATTGTGACAAGAACTAATGTGTTTGTGCAAATTGATTTAAAAAGTACTAAGAACATCCACACCTATGAACAAAATCTGAATGTGA
Organism: Lacerta agilis; assembly: GCF_009819535.1. Taxonomy (NCBI): domain Eukaryota; kingdom Metazoa; phylum Chordata; class Lepidosauria; order Squamata; family Lacertidae; genus Lacerta; species Lacerta agilis. Next base: position 87,559,560 of record NC_046313.1, read on the forward strand.
GTTTTGGATTACAGAAAATAGCTAGCTGTATTCATAAACACACTGAAATAATACGTCCTTCCAGAACAGTGGAAAGCCTTGCACTTACAGGATCTGGTAGCTGGAAGGTCCAGCACAAAGTTCCAGTTCTTCAAACTGTCTCAGAACGAGATTACTTCGAACTGTCTCAGAACGAGATTACTTTTTATTTTTTAAAAAATGGTAACTACGATCTTCATAGCTTGCCTCTCATTGTACCACTAGCAAGGGAAGGACAATAAAACACTGCCAGCTTTCAAAATATGTAAAACTAGTGGGTATTATGCCTGTTAAATTAACGGGCGCTAGAACATATGTGGTCAAACATCTTGCTGCGTCCCTGTTGACAGGCGAAAAAGGACACTGCGCCACACTCGGCTGCACGATCTCGAGCCGTGGGCGGGGCTGCGAGAAGTGAGCGGCGCTGTTGCTGGGGAGGGGGAGGCGACATCGACGCTCTCAGCCCGGTCTCTTCGGGGCGCGCGCCCAGCCTCGCAAACACGCCCCCTCGCTCTCGTCCCCGCCCCTATCCCTTCCCGCTCTCACGTCCGGGCATTCCCTGGCTGGCTTGCCGCCTCCTCGCTTACTGACAGCCAGCCGACCCCGCCCTTCCTTCCTCCCTCCCTCCCACCTTCTCCTCGCGCCGACCTTTCCCAAAGTCTCTGCGTTCCAAGTCCCAACGGCTGTCCGTCGGGCACATGCGCAGTAGCGCAATCCCACGGACACAGGGACTGGACGCAGAGACACTTGCACTTTATTAGTGTAGATGAGAATATGTGACAGGTATGCAGCTCAGTTTATGTCTATAAACAATTAATCAAACCAAACTATACTTTGTCTTGGTTGTACGTTGACTATCTAATCACCTGCAACAGAGCCATGCAATTTTGGACAGTGATTATGTTTTAGGGTGTCTATGACTTGAATAGGAGAGTATTGTTGTAGCATTGCTAGTTTTTGAGGGATATGATTAATTACCCCTCTCTTTTTTTACTTCCTGTTTCCTTGCAGTATTAGTTGAAGAAGCTATAGACACAACCTACTGGCCTCGTAGATTTCCCCTTGTTGCTGGAGTATTCAGTTTTGGCATGCAATAAAGAATACATTTCTACATAGCTCAGTTGGTAGAGCCTGAGACTCTTAAATCTCAGAGCCATGAGTTCGAGCCCCACATTGGGCAAAAGATTCCTGCCTTGCAAGGGGGTTGGACTAGATGAGCCTCGAGGTCCCTTCCAACTCTACAGTTCTATGATTCTATGAAGACAGGGGCATCATGCCGCCAAAGTACTGTAAAAGCACTTTCAAGTACTTTTGATTTCAAGGTAAGAGATTGAAATGCCTGCTTAACTTACCAATTGAATTCAATGGGACCTAATAGTGTTCTGAATATTCAAAGCTGCAGTAAGATGGGGAAAAGTTATACATGTTGCAGACAGAATGTCCTTTCCACTTCCACAAGCTATCCTCAGTACCTAACCAAAGAAAGAGTTTCTTCTAGCGATTCTTTAAAACCCTATAAGCAGTTGGATTCTAACCCAGACCTCTGACCTTATGCTAGAGAACCAAAGATAACTGTTGCTTGTGTTTTAATTGGTTCCCAAGTGCCATGATATTATAAAGACAGTAACACTCGAGGAACCCTTCAGAGCCATAGGAAAACTTTTAGGAGTTTTCCTTTTATAATCATTATATATCTACAAAGATATTGTCCTGAAGGAATAGGGAGGATATCTGACAGAGAGCATAGATTCTATAGGCTTTAAACTTCTGGCTTTGTACAAATTGAATAGAGAAAGTTATGTTATTGAAGTATCTTCAAACAAGATGTTATAGGAATGTTATTGTCAGTCCAGGAATTAGATGCTATTTTGCAGCTACAGGCATCCAGTGGCTTACTTTCCTATAAAGCTGTCATCTGCTTCTGTGCAAGACACTAATATACAAATCATAGAATCATAGAGCAGGAGAGTTGGAAGGGACCCCAAGGGTCATCTAGTCCAACCCCCCCAAAATGCAGAAATCAAAAAATTCTGAAAGATAGCCATCCTACCTCTGTTTAAAAACTTCCAATGAAGGGGGGTCCACCACTTTCTGAAGTAGCCCATTCCAACCGCTGAACAGCTCTTATTGTCAGAAAGTTCTTCCTAATGTTTATATAAATTATTTTCCCAGTAGTGATGTATGGAAGTGAGAGCTGGACCATAAAGAAGGCTGATTGGCGAAGAATTGATGCTTTTGAATTATGGTGCTGGAGAAGACTATTGAGAGTCCCATGGACTGCAAGAAGATCAAACCTATCCATTCTGAAGGAAATCAGCCCTGAGTGCTCATTAGAAGGACAGATCCTGAAGCTGAGGCTCCAATACTTTGGCCACCTCATGAGAAGAGAAGACTCCCTGGAAAAGACCCTGATGTTGGAAAAGATTGAGGGCACAAGGAGAAGGGGATGACAGAAGACGAGATGGTTGGACGGTATTCTCGAGGCTACTAACATGAGTCTGACCAAACTGCGGGAGGCAGTGAAAGACAGGCGTGCCTGGAGTGCTCTGGTCCATGGGGTCACGAAGAGTCGGACACGACTGAATGACTGAACAACAACAAAGTCTTATTTGATGTATGACGTTCACATTGTACAGGTCTGAAATACCCTGTTCTCTGCATGGAATCAGTTGTCCTTCCTTCTTCCGTTTGAATTTCTGTAGTGCTTCAGAAAAGATCACACTGGTGGCTGCATTGTTAATAATTGCTCAGCATTTCCCATTCTAGCCTCCAGTCAATCAGACATCCAAAGAATTATTGAAAGTGCAAATGTGATATCAGCATCTTGGGGTTTTCGTATTCCCTGACTCGTTTTCATTAAAGATGAAATTTGCTGCTGCTTTTGTACTTAAGAGCATTCTCTTGGGTGAGGAAAAGGTAGGAAAAGGAGGCCATGCAAATTGAAGATCTACACTAAGACTGCAGTGGAAACTTTTATCAACTTACAAAATCACTCAGCTTCAGTGGTCAGCAAACAAAAATTCTATTATCCAAAGAAAATAATTCTAGGAATTTAAAGAAGAGGATTAAAGAGGATAAGTCATCTTTGTTCAGCAAAACATGACTTGAGGTGCCATAAGGAATTGTTGTTTCTACTACTGGCAGATTCATTCTTGTTCTGACTGTTTGTATCCCTTTATTCCTAACTTAGTCTTTCTTGCTGACCAACTAGTCTTTAAATCATGTTTTAATTGTTATTCTTGAAGAAACATTTCTGATTAACAAGACAGCTCCCTACGCAAAAGCAAAGACAAGAAACACATAAAGCTTATGCAGGGAGCATGAAACACTGCAAAAAAGCAAACTTGATGATACATATGACTGAATCAAATATTTACATGTGTGTACTTTACTTCTGCATGTGTGCTCCTGCAGTATGCTGTAACACCACACAAATAGAATATTGATAAAGGCTAATGTAAAAACTCCCAGGTCATCTAGAGATGCAGCTACCTTCTTGAAGCTGAACAGGTCTGGAACAGATCCGTGCCTGCTTTGGAGACTGTGTGTTCTGTCTTGAGAATTCCTATGTATTCTTCTTTGCTTTCCATGATGAAGGCATAAATACATCAGTAAAACACCACACAAAATTAATCTTTCTGCAATCATGAGTAAGATCACATAAAGGGTTACTGTTTGCAGTGTTTTTTCAATCTGCACAGTGTGTGTGTGTGTGTGTGTGTGTGTGTGTGTGTGTGTGTGTGTCAGCCCACCCATGAGGCAGGGGGAACCAGCTGCCTCAGGCAGCAGAATCTCCTGCAGTGCGACCCCACTCATCCCACTGCTGCTGGAGAAGCGCCACCAGCAACGGCTCCAATCTCACTGGAAATCAGCACCAATGCTAGCACTTCTCCACCAGCGGCAGAGGCAGTGGGGAGGGCAGCGGGGGACTAGGCAGGCAGGGAGACAGTGTTAGGATTTTGTGTAGCCTCTGCTGCTTCAGCTTGACTATTGTGATTAGTATAAATCACATGAGTGTCTGAGAGAGAGTGTGTGGGAACGGAAGACTGTCTTATCTCTTCTGCCTAAGAGTGTTATTGTAAGTTGGTTTTCACTTCTGCTGTGTCGCAGTTTGTTTTCTTGTTCTGCCAGAGCTTGGAGAACACAGATGTTGAAATGGATTCTCTGTATATAGACTGTAAATAAACATAGTTTAGATCTACGGATGTTTCCTCCTTCTTGCTGTGTGATGCTAGAAGACTTGTGTGCTCTTCTCATAAAAGAAGGGTTTCAGATATAGGCACTCTGGACTGAAAGGACATGCCAGCCAGAGAGGGCCTCCTGGGAGATGCTCAGGCGTCTTGCAGTTTGCCATCTCCGAGCTAACATCATTTCCAACAGGCAGGTGGCACAGCACAACAGGGTGGCACTTCTCGTTTCACCTCAGGTGGTGAAATGGGATGGGAACCCCCCCCCCCCATGTCTGTAAGACACGAGAGAACAGAAAAAACATAAAACTTGCAAATTGCACATGTGCAGCACTGCATACAAAAATTGGACGTAAACATGGGAGGGTATGACAAATTGGGATTCAACTATCTGGAGAAAAATTCAGATGAGAAACTGCTTCATGCTTCGGTGCAAAATCGAAGCATTATCTGTGGCATGGCTCTCCTTCCAGAACAGTGCTCTGCTGCATGTGTGACCAAGACACCCATGTCCAATCTGGGGAGGTAGTGATGTGTTGCTTAAGTGATAATGGGTGAGTCACTTATTCACCTGTATCGGCATACCCTGAGTGTGAATTTCACTAACATAGTCTGTGCCACAGAAGAGCAACTTATGGTGTGTGGGTGTGGGTGGATGTGCCACAAGCTATGTCCTGAACTTTAGGGCAAAAGCAAGGGCCGCATTGTCACCAGACAATTAGAGACTGAGTTGTTATCTCCTGAGGCTGCTAATACTTACACATGTAATATTATACACATGAGCACTCTTATTAAGTACATGAGCATAAAGTTACTCATGCACATAGCTATTTGCATTAATGGGGCCGTAATTTGTAGTAAATTATTTCTTTGATGCTTGCAACAGTTAACCTCTTTTACTGTCCATCCGAGGCCATTTTTAAAAGAAGTTATTTAGTATTCAGAAGTAGTTTCCTCATAATTGCTGAAATGAAAGTGCAAATAGAACAGCAAGTAGCTGGTCATTACTGAATTTCAACTGTGTTTGCTGGTTTCATCTTGCCTCAAATAACTAAAGAGGTTTACACTGGATGCACTCTAGGAGAAACTTCACCTGCACTAGTTCCAGTGGTCTGAATGGGAGTTGCTCAAGAAAGGATTACAGTTCTTTCACAAAGCCTCATTTCCCCCCATTCAGCTTTGTCCAAAGAAGTGCCTTAATGCATGTAGCTAAAACTGAATTTAGCCACACAGAGAATACTTTATCTGGTATAACTGTGATTTACAATTCAACAGTACATATGCAAATGAAATCAGAATTTGCAAAAACACAATGATAGATTCTCTTGGGAGAATTAATAGCTACTGCCTGCCCTGTTTATGTTGAAGTTTAATTAAATTTTGTTGCATGAACTAAAAGGGGGAATTAATTCAGCATCCAATATCATAGTCAACCATTAATATGCACCAATATTTAGCCCAAAGACCAGCATAGATGAGTTGCCTCCATTATCTAAAGAGGGGGCATTAAAAAAAATACAATAATAATACCTAGCACTCAGGCACACAGCGAGTCAAGCCACACATTGTTTTTATTGTTGTTGTTGTTGTTAAATTTCTTACCCATCCTTCACCATAAGTTCCCAGGGTAGATTTTAGCAATTAAAAATTATAATGTTCAAATAAGTTTAAATCAAATTACAGTCAAGGGAACAGAGTGGGCTATAAAAATATAAATCACAGTAGTCGAAGGCCAGGTGTGTCAGGAATGGGGGAGTTTGTTTCAGATAGAGCGTGTCCTCCATCAAAGAGGGCAGGTGTTGCAGTGCAACCTGGCCACCTGACCCGGTGTTGTGGGTGGGTAATCTTGGATAAGCCATGCGAGGCTACTGAGCTTCCTCTTTGGGGCTATTGCATGGGAACACCCGCCCACCTCTCCCTATATTTAGGGCTTGCGCTAGACCTAGCTATGCCGTTGTGTGTCATCTGCCATTGGGACAGGGGCACGGCAGGAATTTTCCCCACTTGACTGATTGGCTGGTGCCATTTGGATTTTGCCTGCCACGTAGCAAATAGTCACAACTTGTAAGTTGCGGATAGGCTCTGGTTCAGGTGATAGGCATGGCACGTAATGTGGCCACGCCTGTGCAAATGTAGGATATTCTGGTAAAGGAATCCAAGGACTCACTGGTTTGGCGGTCCCCAAAGGGGGTTCGGCCCGTGCCCAAGTCCAGGGGACATCAGGTTGGCTGTTTGGTGCTCCTTCCATCAGTTGTCCCTGGTGTTCATCCTTGTCTGTCCCACAAACGTGGCTCTGGGACAGCACTGCCTGCAAGGGTGCAGGGAGATAGTCGAACCAGAACCTATGCAACCACTCACTGGATTGTAATCAATAAAGTTGTGACCTAAATACTGTCAAAAACCAAACCAAATATCTGTCTCTTGTGTAAATTTATTTTGGGGAAAGGTAAAAGGTCTAAACACGCAACTGAACCTACCTCTTAATTGGGGGTGGTGAATTTGCAGAAACAGCCAGGAATACCCATTTAGTTAAATTGAACTTACTTCCATGTAACGTGTGCAGCCTTAACAATCTTTGGTTGCAGGAGGAATAAGTTCCTATGGTAGGCTCCAGGAACACAGCTGTGCAAGTAAATACATGTGTGTGTATGCGTGCGTGCGTGACCTCAATTGGTGTGTGTGTACACACCCACCCATTTTCCTGCAGCACTACTACAGCTATAGTAACTATAGCAACACCAAGAGCACCTGCAGATTGTCAGTGTTTGTGGGAGGGATTCAAGAATTTTTGGTTTGTGCAATCAAAGTGGATTGACATGCACTGTCACCCTCGTGCAACAAACCAAATTACAAAAGAAACAGACCTTTTACAATTAGTAAAGTGAGAGGAGAATTCATTGAAAAGTGTAGGATGGGCAACTGTCTTACACCCCTACCTCACAGGGTTGTTGTGGGGATTAAATGAGGAGAGGGAATACCATGTATGCTGCCTTGAGCTCATCGGTGTGGGGGGTGAGGTAGACTATAGATGCATTCATTCGATCAATCAATCAATCAATTGATAAGGTGTTTATATGCATTACAAATTTAATGGATCCTCACAGCTGATGATGATGGCAGCTGTATGACTAAAGCTACAGAAAGAACAGGTCAGTAAGGGAGAAAATAAGGTATCTAACTTGCTATGACTTTTTATTCAAACACAGTGGTACTGGGTAGGCACTGTTAACGCAGACCACATTCATACAATGATGAAGTATCCTATCTTATAAATACATTTTCAAATGTGTGCTGGTTTTTGCATGCCCCTTGAAGTGTGACTAATGCAAGAGTGAGGTCATAAAACTTGGATACTATCTACAGAAGACGGGTTTTCTTTGTGTGTGTGTTGTAGGGAGCTTGAACTGTTACCAGAACCCCATTCGTATGTATGAGGAAAGGAAAACTTTGGAATTCAGAGTAGCCTGGTGAAGATGTAACTTGAATACAGTGTTGTTGGTGGTGGTGTTCTTTTTTAAAAGAACAATGTATGATTCTGATTTGCCTCCCACTCCAGCTTTTTGTTTGGCTAACAGTTCTCAATACTCTCATACAGTGCTGGATTTACATATAAACTAAACAAGCTATAGCTTAGGGCCCCACTCTCTTGGGCCCCCCAAAAAAATTTAAAGGGAAAACAACCTGGATGTACACTTCCAAAATATAAAATAAAAAAACAAATAAAATAAAATCTACAACTGTGTTTTGTGTTGTGTAGAGTCCTATGATGTAAGTAATGGGCCCTGCCTGATAGCCTGCTCCCTAAAATATATATAAAGGGCCTCATTAGCTTCAGTAGCTTAGGGCCTCATCAAACCTTAATCCAGCTGTGCTCCCATAGTACTCTGGGACAAGTCTTTAATTAGGAGCAACTACAGTGGTACCTTGGGTTACAGACGCTTCAGGTTACAGACTCCGCTAACCCAGAAATAGTACCTCGGGTTAAGAACTTTGCTTCAGGATGAGAACAGAAATTGTGTGGCGGCAGTGCAGCAGCAACGGGAGGCCCCATTAGCTAAAGTGGTACCTCAGGTTAAGAACAGTTTCAGGTTAAGAACGGACCTCTGGAACGAATTAAGTTCTTAACCAGATGTACCGCTGTATATACCAACTTGGGACGCAGTGGCGCTGTGGGTTAAACCACAGAGCCTAGGGCTTGCCGATCAGAAGGTTGGCGGTTCGAATCCCCATGACGGGGTGAGCTCCTGTTGCTCAGTCCCTGCTCCTGCCAACATAGCAGTTCAAAAGCACGTCAAAGTGCAAGTAGATAAATAGGTACCACTCTGGCCGGAAGGTAAACGGTGTTTCCGTGCTGTTATATATGGGAACCAATAGGAGCTGTTCAACCACCTTACAGGGTCCACCTCCTGGTGTGACCAAGCCAATTACAGAAGAGCTAGGAGGGCAAACACTCCTATCTGAAACAAGCTAACTAAGGACTTTTCTTGGAACACAGTTTTAGGTGGGACCGAGTCAGTCTGGCTCAGGCAGGCTCACACGCAGCATGGGTTGTTCTTGAGTTCTAGTTCCGTTGTTAATAATAAAGGACATTTGGAACCAACACTGACTCTGTGTCTTATCCTAGCTGAGTACAGAAGTGGCTTAGTCCTGCTGGCCACATGATTCAGAAGCTGTATGCTGGCTCCCTCGGCCAATAAAGCAAGATGAGCGCCAGTGCGCTACAACCCCAGAGTCGTTCGCAACTGGACCTAGCGGTCAGGGATCCCTTTACCTTTTATATACCAAAAGCCATACATACAGTATTAGGACCCTGATCCTGTGTAACTCCGTCTCAGCCAAGATTAAACAGGCCCTTTCCCTGCTGAACTTCAGGTGCTTCACTATTCCAGCAGGTGTTTCAGGTAGTTTTCTGTTTCTAGGGTGAATGTTAATTATTCTTGGTATTATTTTTTAAAGCAAAAATCAAGAGCCTCTGGCTCTTCTTATGTTCACAGTGAAATTTTTGCAGCAGGCAACCTGTTGCTTCTGCAAAGGCTCCCTTCCTTGATCTTCCAGGGTATCCACTCACCTGTGAAGCCTCCACAGATGTTCAGATATGGAGAATATTGCATTACTTTCCCTGCCTTGTTTTCTATCAATCCTTTCACACTGCAGTACCTGTTGTGTTTAGGAGTCATGACTTTGCAACCGATATACTGGCATATCACAATAAATTTCATTCAAACCAGTGAACATGCTGTGACACAACAGTAAATGTCACGGGACGTTGTCGCTACTCCCTCACCCTTTCACCACATGTGTGCTTCTGTTCCCCCATGATTCCCGCATGAAAACAGCAGGAAGGAACTCTTATGCTGGTATACCACCCCAAATTTCATCACTTTATGCCTGTTATTTTCTTGATGAAGGGGGCTGGCAAGTGGACTTTTTTCCTGAAATGAATGTCATTAGTTTTCCAGAAGTTCCTTTTTTGTCACATGAAAGCTCAAACATAATGCAGAAATTAACAGTTAAGGAAATGTTGGAGAAATGGAATAAACTGCCTTGTGAATGCAGCTTCTGTTTCACACAGTTAGAGAGCAACAAGACCAGTAATGTGGAGGAGGGGGGCAGACTTAGCACCCTTGCCCCTTCTGCCCCCACCCTAAATTTTAAGACTATTTATCAAAAAGCAAATGTTTTGTAATCCTTCCTTATCTGCACAGAAACAGTTCAGAAAGAACAAGGGTGGAAATAATTTTATATTGATTATTGTCCTCCTTACAGATGCAATTTCTCCTCCTGCCTCTGGCAATTGATAATATAGCCATGCATGTCAGAGGAAAGCCCCTTACACATATTATATTGGACACTCTGCTGGCTCAATATCATGAAATATTAAAGAGATGAAATGAAATGAGTTTTAAGGTTGGTTGTTTTTTTTTTTTTTGCGAAACAAAAACATGCTGTTTTTCAAAAGCATCCCTGGACCCTTCCTGCAGAAGAGGATGCCTGCCATGCTGCAGGCACTCAACTATTAGCCATCAATCATGTCACTGTAATAAATGGCAGCCTGAGAGGTGAGCCTTCGAGTGGCAGATGTTTGCCGGTGGTGTTTTGAAGCCATTCCACTGAAATGTCTGAGATGCTAGTAAAAATTAGGTTGAGCGGGATTTTTGTAGGCTTTCAATTTTACACCAACTCTTACAATAAGATAGACTTTCCCATCTAAATGCTTTGGCAGCTTTCTGTTGATGTCTCATGGTAAGGGGGTCCCAAGCTGTTGAGCTATGAAGTCTCTCAGCACCCAGTCTTTGGATGAGGGAAAAGCACAGTGCTTGAGTTGAGGTACACACAACTGGAATGCTTCCCAACTCAGCCGAGCCAGCAACTTTCTCTTTGTACAGCGGTACCTCTAGTTACGAACTTAATTCGTTCCGGAGGTCCATTCTTAACCTGAAACCATTCTTAACTAGAGATGTGCTTTCACTGTTGGGGCCTCTTGCTGCCACTGCGCCGCCGGCACACGATTTCCGTTCTCACCCTGGGGCAAAGTTCTCAACTCGAGGTAACTCTTCCAGGTTAGTGGAGTTTGTAACCTGAAGCGTTTGTAACCTGAGGCGTCTGTAACTCGAGGTACCACTGTATAACCAGAGCCCTTCCCTTAAACTATGTGACTAGCAAGGTTGCTCTCAGTCACATTGTACTGCATACCTAGACTGATAAGCATGTGGGCTGCAGTTTTATTGATCAGTCAGTTAAATTAATCAGTTTGCAAGCTATTCATTAGCTAACAAGCGGTTTCCCAGTCCACCAGGCTATATCTGATATGGATATAGACAATTGTGTGTGATTTATTCTAGCCTAAGTAAGGGTATGTTTAAATCTAACCAAGTTTTAATGTGATTTGAGCAGTTGCCATTGTGCTTAACTCTACTATTTGAGAGTAAGAGCTTTCTTTTCCAAACCTTTCTCTCCCCAACACTATGATTTTTCATTTCTTGGTTCACCTGAAGCCCCTACTCTTCCTCATTACCCACAGTATCCATTGAAGCTCCCTTTCTGGTGGGAGAGGGTGTCTCATAAAATACGGAAACATAGTCAGCATTCTTATCCCAAGATTTGAAAATGTCTAAGGCTATCCTTGTTGCAGAGCAAAATTATTCACCCTCCAGATAATCACTAACTTTGCTGTGTGTTTCTTGAATGGAGAAATTTATTAATTTTGTTCCAGCCTCTGTAGTCTGTAGTCCCTCTGTCAAGTTAATCTGAAGTCATTTTTGTGGCGACCAAAAGTGCAAAAAATGCTAAAGTTTAGGAAAGAGGCAGTGAAAAATGCATGTTTTAAAAGGTAGAGCACAGGAAGTAGAAAAGGAACAAACAATATTTAATGGTATTGAAGTGAAAGAAGATGAAGAAAATATATGAAAAGGCAGATTGGAATAGAAAAGACATTTTAAGTTATGAAACTGAACAGAAATCAAATTTATCAGATTGCCTAGAACACAGTGTACGTGAAATTGCTGTATTGGGATTGACAGCAAATACATTTCCATTATAAATATACATCTTGAGGCGTAAGGAAATTGGGTGAGATGAAAGAAATGTAAAGTCCATAAACTAGGAAGGTAAAATGGGGTGACATAATAGAAAAGAAGGGATTGCTAGGGTGTTGCAGAGGTATAACTTTTGTGGGCGGGGGGTAACATTTTAGAACACAAGGGGAAAATATGGTCACAACTCAAAAACTAAATCCTGCTTGAGAAAGGGCTGGCTAATATGTTGTCACCATCTGAAGGATGCTTCTATAAATGGCTCCATGTGGTAGATGATAGATATGGTAATAGGATGAGCCATGCTTAACAGCAGCACATGATATGCAAATTCAGACAATGGTGCCTCCTGTTATTAAGCCAAGTTACACAAGCCTTTTGCTGTGGACATGCAGCCCTTTCACATACATCATGATTAAATCAGGAAATTTCTAGCTTTCTGTTTCACTAGCTTTGGAGCAAACAAGGATATTATACCATGGTTTGAAGTTGGTTTAAGACCTTGGCTCATTTCAAAGCTTGTAACTAATTTCGGAGTTTTGATTGAATGGGAAGCTGCGGTTAATTAAAGGCTTTTTGGTTTAATTGCAACTCACAAAAAGAGACGTATATAGGGGCCCTACAACAGGCTCATAAGTATCCGAGCTTAATAAACTAAAGTATTGTTATGAATTTAGGGTGTTAAGCTGTATGCAAGACCCCTCTAATCATTGGTTCCAGCAAGTGTTACAAACTAAACAAGCCTTCTAATTCCCGGAATAGCCAAGGTAGCTTCCTAGTGAAGAGATGGGGGATTAAGGGGCTCGGCACAAGACAACAAATGGGTGGGGCCCCCAAAAGCCAGAGTTGAGCACTGAGAGTTGCAGTGAAATGGGTAAGATGCAGCAAACTGGGAGAAGGCAGAGATACAGAACAATGTCTGGTGTCCGTTTGAATCCAAGGCTACAGCTATGGGAGAAACAAGACCCTCTTGGGGTGTTAATGCTGTGAGCCCCTCCATCGTAGGCTCAAGTTGTAAATATGTGTAAATGAAACACATATCCTAAAGACCCCACAGTCTCTGCTGTGCCTCATTCCTGTGAACCCCAGGGAAGTGCCTGGACCACTGGAATCCTGCACTGCTCGGAAATTGGGGTTGTGTGCAACAGTATGATCGTCCAAACTGGGACAATGATTCAGGCAGGGGTGGAGCAAGGGGGCGGGGGGCGGTCCACCCCCGGTACCACCCTGGGGGTGACACTCTGGGGGCAGGCCCCACCCCTGTGATTGACACCGTCAGCACGGCAACTTTTAAAAGGCTGCAATGCGCAAACAGCAGCACAGCGTCTGTGCTGCTGTTCACGCGCTGCAGCCTTAAAGGTTGCCGCACCGCATAGAAGGGGTGCTGGCCAATCGCGCCCGCCATCTTGGGTGGACTGCACATGTCCACCCAAGATGGCGGGCGCGATCGGCTGGCACCCATTCCGACTGGCGCTGCGCCGCGTTTTAAGGCTGCAGCGGGTGAACAGCAGCACTGCTGTTTGCCCGCTGCAGCCATAAAACGCTGCATGGTGTGGCCCGGTGCCGGTCAGAAGGGGCGCCGGCCGATCCCGCCCGCCATCTTGGGTGGACTGCGCATGTCCACCCAAGATGGCGGGCGCGATCGGCCGGCACCCCTTCCGACCGGCACCGCGCCACGTTTTAAGGCTGCAGCGGGCAAACAGCAGCGCTGTTGTGACGTCAGGGCGCGCGCGCTAGGGAGTGGCGCACCGCCCCCCAGGGAGGGGTGCCTTCAAGTTTGCCTCTGGATTCAGGCATGTTTTGATATGCTATGGTAAAGCTTACTTTAGGGACATTTACTGTACATATATAAAGATTTGCAATTGTATCGTTAAACTAGCCTAGACCATGTGGTGATATCTTTAATAATTTTTATCACTAGTTGTGGCCTTAGAGTGCAGTTAGGTTGTGCTCTAAGTTGTGTGTCTCTCCCCCTGCCCTTCAGCTGTTCACATTGGCTCAGCTTCCATTTGTTTCTGTTTGTGTACACACCAGGGGACACTGACAGGGTAGGGATGTCTACTCTATGCCAAGGTTTTCTACACCTTGACTTGAGATGAATTAGGAGTGGCTTAAGGACTCCAATTGGTGTGAAGCGGTTTCCCCCTGTGTGGAGTTCAAAAGACGGGTATGCACATACTTGAAATCAATGGAGAAAAGCAAAAGTTTGGGGCAGAAAAGCAAGAGTTATGTACTGTATTTGCTTTCCCTGCACACTATTTATCTCAAAATCCACCCACCGGATTTTTCCTTTCTAAAAAGTTGCTGATTCCACATGGTGTAGCCAGCCATTTGGAAAGCATAAGGGCAATGCAATTTTACTCCATTTCTGGGGGGCTGAGGAATATAGTTTCGTTGTTGGCCGAAGCCAAGACATGGTTAAGTGATGAAAGCCAGGCTCTCTTTTTTATTATTAAAAATCAATAGCTGTAAGAAAAAGAAGCCAGGTTTTAGAATAAATTTCTTATATTGAAGACCATATCTTGATACTCATCTCCAGTGCTTTCCCCCCCTAAACATATGTTTAGGGTTACTCTCATTTTCCTACTCATGTTGAAATACTGCCCCACAATGAGGCCAAACTTGGATTCACAAAATGTTTAGGGGTATGTATACCCCTGCGTACCCCCAGAAAAAAGCACTGCTCACCTCTATTGATACTTTGAGGAACAATTTCACTGACACTAAAGCCCTCTTTGAGCATTTGCCTGAACATGAAAGCATTATAAGTGTGCAGCGGGGCACATGGAATTTCCTCTTCCGCACAATGTCTCCATGTGTATAAGCTCTTCTCAGACATTTGTGTGTTGAGTGTGATGGTCTTGGGCGACTTAAGCATGCACTTGGGAGCCTCTGCGCAACTGAGAACACTTTCTTATCAGGATTCCCCATTGCACAGGGGCTTCAGTTTCATGAGCTTCAGAAAGTTGCACAAGAAGTAAAACTTGGCTTCGTTACAAAGCAATGAAAGCTCCTATATTATTGGTATAAGAACTCAGGAGTGGCTTGTCAGAACCATGTGGTCTGAGCTGGAGCAACCAGCTCAAACCTCTATACACGCTGAGCTTCTCAGGTAGACTGAAGGGAATAATAATAATAATAATAATAATAATAATAATTTATTTATTTATTTATTTATACCCCACCCATCTGGCTGGGTTTCCCCAGCCACTCTGGGCGGCTTCCAACAAAATATTAAAATACAATAGTCCGTCAAACATTAAAAGCTTCCCTAAACAGGGCTGCCTTCAGATGTCTTCTAAAAGTCTGGTAGTTGTTTTTCTCTTTGACATCTGGTCGTTCCACAGGGCAGGTGCCACTACCAAGAAGGCCCTCTGCCTGGTTCCCTGTAACTTGGCTTCTTGCAGCGAGGGAACCGCCAGAAGGCCCTTGGCACTGGACCTCAGTGTCCAGGCAGAACGATGGGGGTGGAAACACTCCTTCAGGTATACTGGGCCAAGGCAGTTTACAGCTTTAAAGGTCAGCACCGACACGTTGAATTGTGCTTGGAAACGTACTGGGAGCCAATGTAGGTGTTATGTGGTCTTGATTACCTAGTTCCTTGCAAGGTGCAGGGAAGTGGACTTAGTTAAGCCTCGCAGGACAGCTTCCTCTGTGGTATTAACCCCTTCATTTGTTAATTAGACTTAAGCATGTTGTTTATATGATGCTGGTTATCCTGCATGTTCAGTGTTCAACGCCTGTGTCCATCTTCCTATACATATATAACGGTTCCTTGACTATCATAAGTGTACCCCCTAACATCAATTCCCCCAAAACTTGCTTTCCATTTTGCTTCCAAAAATGTTTTGAAAAAGCAATCTCCCTAGGTGATCAAAGTTAAAGCCTGTTTCTATGTCAATTTATGTTCATATCTAAATTTCTCAAAACCCATCTGTTTACTGCCATCATCAACATTTACATTTTTGTATGGTATGCCCTGCCATTATATCGCAGGAGTGTAAAAGATACACATTGTGCTATAAAAGGAAGCCCTAACACTAATAATATCTAAAGCAATGTGAATTTAAATATAGAAAATTATAAATTATGTAATAATTGCAACAATGCCATGAATCGTATCTTGCTCCTTATCTGTCAATCCATGCCTTTTCCCTTTTCACGCAGAACAACAAAAACCATAGAATAAATTTCCCTTGACCAGCTTGCTCTCAGTAAGGGGAAACAAAAAAAGGATAGATAAAAGGAAAACTCACAGCTTCCCAACTCTCTCAATCTCCCACAGCACCAGCCTTCAAAGGAATTCCCAAGAAAGCAATTCTTTACAAAGTACCTGAGCTTGACTGACCTGACTCCAGATACTTCTGTAAAGGGGATGGTAGGTGGAGCAGCTTTTTCTTTGGTTTAGAACATAGGCTGTTAGCACACTTCTGCATCTGTGAGATGTCATCCATGATTTGGATAAAACAGCAGTACAGAGATGTTCCCACTGGAATCACTGAGGCAAATATCCAAGGCTGGGAAACTGAATGCTCCTACATGCCAGATTCCATCTCTCCAGCCGCACTCCTCATTTATAGCTTTGCAGGCTTCCCATGGGCTTCCACATTGCTTTTTTTGTAAAAAAGAAATGAGGTATTGGTAGTCATATCTTGATAAAAGTGTCACAGGTGCCAGCAAATAATGGTTGTCAGGTAGAGGAAAACAAAAAAGGTGACGGCAGTCTGTGCTGGTGATTATCATCACGCAAAAAAGGAACTGGGCTTCTGGTTGGCTAAGGATGCTAGACTAAATGGACCATTGGCCTGATCCAGCTGGCAGACTTTTCTTATGTTCTTATAGTAGTCAGTAATATCACCACTGTTTATTTGCCATTGGTCATTCTATTGCTTTGGGAGGGTGCAAATCACATATACTAAGGATAAAGATACAAGCATAACTTGTATATTTGTTTTGAGTCCAAAACAGGCACTTATTTCTTGAGAGCACTTTGCACTCCGATAGGAAGCTGCCTGATGCCAGCTCACAATGTGTGTCCATCTAGGCCAGTGTTGTCTTCTCTGACTGGCATCAGCTCT
Organism: Lacerta agilis; assembly: GCF_009819535.1. Taxonomy (NCBI): domain Eukaryota; kingdom Metazoa; phylum Chordata; class Lepidosauria; order Squamata; family Lacertidae; genus Lacerta; species Lacerta agilis. The sequence continues at coordinate 87,576,375 of NC_046313.1, forward strand.
CTGAATACCTGCTCCCTGCTCCTTTTAACTGGAGATGCCAGAGATTGAACCTGGGACCTTCCACATTTGAAGAACGCCCTTTACACCCGAACGATGGTCACCCTTCTCCCTGATCTCCTTTATCAGCCTGCCCTTACAGATCCTCCTCAGTTCTTCCACACACCATCCAAAGATTCTAGTGCATTTAGGCTACAGTTTATATTTCCTTTTCCCCAGACAGTAAATTGTTTCTTTCTGACAGATACAGGAGACAGGAGGGGGGAAATCACATCGCTCACCGTGGCACAGGAAGGTGGTAAGAACACTAAATGCTCTCAAGCATAAGGAGCGTTTATTAGCCTTCGTGGGAAAGAGAATCCTTCTTTCTTGACACCTACCTTGGCAGAGAGGTAGCGCTGTGCACACATAGCCTGAAGAAGAGGCTTCTCTGTGAGCATGGTCTTTTTATTCTGCTTTCCAGTTCTTTACTGTTTAACTGATTGCAGAGCTTACCTCTTGACTTCATTTAAAGCCAAACGGATAGTCTTAATACTGAATTGTGTTTCGGTTTGAAACCAGTGGACTAATTGCTCCAGTAATAAATCCAGTACGATGACAACAATTATCCGTGTGCAAAGTGAGCTTGCCTAGACAGTGCCATTGTGAACTCATACGTGTAAATGGTGTGTGACATCAATTAACGATTTAACATAACCAGCCTGGACAAAGGAATAGAGACTAATTGAAAAGTAGAAAAGCAAGCAACATGTCATTGCTTAGTGGTGCTGAAATAATGGCCAGAAAATTCAACTCATTCATGGTAAGCCTGATGTTTAGATAAGAATTAGACAAGGATGACATAAGCCATTACCTAAAAGATAATCTTTTTTTCAGGCCATGGACCTCACTGGCCTATGATCAGCCCACCAGGGCAACATGGAAAAGTGGGTGTGGCTAAGGTGGAACTTCCTTCTCTGTAAATAGAGCAACCAGAAATTGAAAGGTCCTTGAACAGAGTGCTAAAAAGAAGATGGGGGAGTGTTAGAAGCACCCAGAAATGGAAATTGCCTTAAAAAGATACCAGAGGGCACTTGGAGAAGCCTCATGAAGCAAACAAATATGCAAAACAGAAAAGAACAAAAACTGCAAAGCAATTCAGATATAGATATATATGTTAGGAAATTCCATTCCACCTTAAGTTGCGGACATGGAACTGTTGTGTGTCACGTGTCTGTTTACATACCAGCACAGATTGCTGGGAACTTCCGTTGTGTATAGCTTTTGCTATTGAGACTCTCTGAGGATATGAAGGAGGGATGGCATGTTTTTCTTTGTCCTGATTTATGCTCAATAAATCCGCTTGCAAATATCCAAACACAAGCCTCTCTCGCCATTTCTGTTGCACAGTGCAAATATAGTGTGCTCAGTCTTTTGAAGTCTGGGTTGCTGAATTTATGTCACACCAGCGATTGTCCAGCAGGTTGGCTGGAAGGGCACAGTCCAGCTGGGGGCTAGCCAGCTGGCCTCTCGACTCCCTCTGGATACCGACAATATATACACCCCACACATATGTTTTGTTGTTGAATTGACAGGGGATCTCCAAGGGCCCCCAAGGCATCTCAGTGGGCATATACTGTATATATTCTGTGGGTCACTTGATAGCCACCCCGGTTTGTTGGTTGGTTTGTTCAAAAGAATTTCTAAACTGTTTGACTGTAATAAAGCTCTAAGCAGTTGACAATAAATATTTAAATTATCAATAAAGACAGTTGAAAGCAATTAAAAACAGTTTAAAATACCCTGGAGCAGAGGATAGATTGGGTAGTCTTTTGAATGGGACGTATTGTCTTCTTGGAATCACCTGCACCACGAGCATGAGTGCATGCTTTAACATAATTGCCCTAGACAGTAATTCTTTGCATGTGCTTTCCACCTGAACTCACTATTTTTTCTCGACATCAGCATGCATATGCACCTGCCAACAAAGGCTGGCATTTCATGCATCTCATGAAGTGAACTCTAGTCTAGAAAGCTTTGGGCCATAATTTTGTTCAGTCTTGAAGGTAACTCAAGACATTCTCGCTCTCTGCAGAAGTCTTTGAAGTTACTGAGTTAGTTGGGCCAATGATTCTGAACAGGCTAATGTGTGCCACTTTGTCCCTCTAGCTTGTTATATATTTTTGTTATGGTCCTAGGAGCTGGACATGTTTCCCACCTCTTATTTTTAAAATTGCAATCAAAGTGGGACCTGTCATAAGAATAAACATGTCACTTTCTTGCCCTGACTGGCAGCTTTTCTCTTCTCCCATCTTCTGTCTGTAACCTTTCCTGGAGCCAGAACCATTTTCCATGACCTTTCCGCCTTAGCTTCATGCTACTGTGGCAAGGTGTTTTATCTCACACCTCTCAAGTAATGTTAATGTAGAACGGAGGGCACAGAGAGCACTTGCTGGAACTAAGAGATGACATGATCTAATAAGCAAGAAGCAGCCTGACAGTTGTTATAATGTTATTGATCATTCCTCTGCTTGGGCAGCTGAACACCATCCTTCGTAAAGGAATAAAGATACATTTCGAAGCATTAGTTGGAGGAAAACCTCTGAGCAATGAAGGCTGGTAGCAACCAACAGTGGAAAGTCAGCTCTGCCCATTTAAGAGTTGAGTCCCTCAGGATTCTTCTCCTTTTCCCTCTTCTCCATTGAAGCAGAGGTGGAGCCTCACTGTGGAGATCCTTGGGTTTCAAGCATGGCGGCCAGCAGCATGAAACTGGGTTGTATCCAGATTAAGTTAGTCATGCTTAATCTGGATACAGTCCAGGTTCGGGATACAAGTTAGTCATGCCTAGACACCCCCCCCATTGAAACCAATGTGGAAAGTTAATTGTGACTTACTCAATAGGACCTAAATGAGATGGACTTAATCTGGATCCAGCCCACAATTTACAAAATAATCCAAAGAGGAAGAATAATACATGATATATATGGGGATGGTGCTACTGTTACACAGCAGATACTGGGGAGTGGCAGTAAGACATTGCAAGAAAGAGTTATGTGGGCTATTCCCTCAGGTGTTCTGTCCTTTTATCAGTGTTAGATTCAACTGCTAGCCCAGTTGCTTTCTATATATTGAATGGTAGGGACACCATCTTGACCTTTGCCTGAGGCAACAAAATGTTGTGGGCTGGCCTTGGTGATGATGGCCAGCTTAAAAATCTCAAAGCAATTAAGCAGATTCAAGTTTTGCAGAACTTGAATGTTCAACAAAAAGAGATGGACTAGGAAAGAGGGTGCTTTTGCTAGAAATCATGATGGATGTTCTTTACAAGCCACATCTATTTCTTTTTCTTTGTTTTCTTGTTTTGTTCTATTCAACATAAATACTATGGAACAGTTTTATGAAACTTGACAGCTAGCTCACTGCTTTGAAATTGTTGGTCCCTGTTTGGATTATTTTATAAGTGATGTTTCTATTTTAGTTTCAGATTAGTTTTTAGAAACCCATGGATCACCTCAGCAAGACTTACTCATCACTGCTGCGTCAGTGGGGTACCAGGAAAAGTAGACCTCTGAGGAACTTGACACTAAAAATGCAGAGTTTGTATCAAGTTGGTTGCCTACATTGTTTTATAGGTTTATCAAATGTGGCATTAGTAATCCATTTGATCCCAATGAGTGGTGTGTGATATACATCCCATGGTAGAATCTAATGCAACAGGGGAATATACAAAGGCAGTGTCAATTAAATGGGTGACTCCACTGGGCCTTCCCCCTGGCAGTTAAGACCCACTCTATTGGGCCCAGCTATATGGTTAGAGAATATTGAACTATGAACAGTGACCTAGAAGATGACCATATAAGTTTGAGATTTTGAGGGTGTGTGTGTAAAAAATAATTGCTTGGCATTCTCATTGGAAGGTTTATGCTTCAGTAGCCCCAGTAGGCCAATATTTCTGTCAATTTACCTGACATCGCTGGACATTCATGTTTATGTTTATTATGAGTGGAATAGAGCAGTACCTAATGTCCCTCACCTTCTGAATCTGCTGTGCTAATAATGTACTAGAGTCTCTGTCACGGCTGCTTCTCTACTGTTACTCATAATACTCATTAAGAATGAAAACTCACACCATCAACTTCTGTCAGTTTGCCCTAATCCAGATGTGTTAACTCGGTTTATGTTTTCATTGAGTTATTTTCCCCTCCGGAATGTAAAATAGCCCATTAAGTTTGTTTCTGGAAAGACTCTCATTATGAGCAGGACTTGCAGGCCATTATGCTAGGGTTTATTTATGCATTTATTTATTCAGTATTTCTTTTCTTGTTGCTTTATTACATTGCTTTCTTAAATTTTACCATTTATTTCTTGATTGCATTTTTATCTAGCCCTTCATTTTGGAAGGGTGAGGGACCCGAATCCATTGCCCACCCCACTTTATCCTCACAATAACACTGTGAAGTAGATTAGGCTGACAGAATGATTGGTCCCAAAGCTTCATTGCTGACTGGGGATTTGAACCAGGCCCTTGTCCAACACTCTAACCATTGCAACACACAGCCAAATGTTAAATGCATCTTTAAAAACGTATTTTTAAAATGTAGTGAAGCATTCGGCATCCCACATCAACAAAATGTTCCCAGAGCAGCTTCTAATGCAAAATATAGTACAAGAAGAAGGCAAGCTTGAATTCCAGTGAATCTAAAATGCCTGGGCGGTGGGGAGTTTTAACTTGCTGTCAAAAATACAACAAACTTGGTGCCAGGCAAACCTTTCTGGGGAGAGAGTTCCAAAGTTGGTGGCATCACTGTAGTTCCCTACAGACAACAAACTCTTCGCCTATGATTGTTGTAGGACTTGGAAAGGAGATCCCAAGGCGCTTCTGCATACGTACATGAACATGTTTGAAATAAGCACAGAGGTGCAGAAAACAGAGGAAGTTGCCTTGTGCCAAGTCAGACCATTGGTCCATCCAGCTCAGTGCTGCTGGCTGGCTGACTAAGTGTGGTTCTCTGAGGGTTTCCTACCTACACACACTAGGGATTGAACCTGGAACCATTTGCAGGAAAAGGATGTGGTCTATCACTGAGCTACAGACCTTTGCCTTGTAATGGAGAGTTGCTCCATTAGAAGTCAGTATGCCACCACCATTCCCTCCATGCTGCAACAGCGTCCAGGTGCAATTGCCCTTCCTGCATGTGTTGTCTCATGACCCAGGTATCCAAGGCCACTTCCCTGACAATGAAGCATGAAATGACAGCCTTTTGTCCAGCCTGCAAGAGCAGGTGTGTGCTGGAATCAGCATAAGAGATGCGGAATGGTTTAGGGTGAGATCCGGAAAGACTTCTGCTTGAAGTAAAATCTTGGACCATGTCAGAAGCGGGGAGGCAACCATGGCCTGGTGGTAAGGGTCTCATACTAGCACCCTGAACTATTTCTCTCTTCCATAATTATTTCATTGATGGCAAAGTCAAGGTATAAAACCCATATTTTGTGCTGAATCTAATCAGCTCTGTCTGAAGATATTACTTATCTCATAATCTCTAATACTACATAGCTCCACACAAGGAGATCAAAAGTTAAGTAATACTATGGAGGGGGTGATATTATTCAGACAGAGTTTTGTTACTTGGATTTTGATATATATCTGGCTGGATTAAGCTCAGGATAGGGCTGGAAATGTTTCGTATAGTCCTGTATAACTGATTTGAGAAGGTTCAGGAACTAAAAAGAATTTACTATTGCAATCCCATTAAAATCACCATACTGTATTTCACTACATACATTATCGGGGGGGTGTTGGTGTTGTTGTACAGAAATTTATGAGCAAAACTCTATGAACTGCAGTAAATAGAACCTGAAAGCAACAAAACAATTGGTTTGTTTAAGAAATAATGCAGATTGAATAGGGTGCTTTTGAAGCATAATGGCCTATTGATGAAAGATAAAAGGAGGAGTGAAGCAGAGACATTGATGGGAAAACTATAAGAACCCAAACATTATTTTCAAAAGTAGGAAACATTGATCCTATAATTACGCCTGATTGCGTTGTGTATTTTCCCCCCTCCACAAATAACTGATGGTACTTCTGGTGCCAATACGAGTGAATCAAAGTTTCTTGCTGGTTACGTGTTGAATAGCTGTATTTTCAACTGAGCTATTACTACTAATGGTGAGTTGAAATAGGAGTGCTTTTTGCAAATGCTTTCACAAAGGGCCACTTCTTTTTATGAGTTTTCAGGGGACTGCCATCAAGCCCTGTATTGTCCGCATTGACTGGCAGTGGCTTTCTAGGGTTTTAGAGATGGAGTCTTTCCCACCCTTGTCTGGAGATGCCAGGGATTAAATCTGGGAGATGCCAAGGGTTGAACCTGGTGCCCTCTGCATGCAAAACTACTTATTCCCAAGTAAATGTGTTCATTGATGCAGCAGAAGCAAACTCCATTTTATTTCTGCCATCTTGCTTGCACCATGAGTTTAAAATGTGAAATGTGAAATCGCACCATGAGTTTAAAATGTGAAATTGCACAAAGAAGTTGGTATTCAACTAAGTTTTACTCAAAGTAGACCTGCTGAAATTAATCTATCTAACTTGGTTCATTGATTTCAGTGAGTAAACTCTGGGTAAAATTTAGTTTGAATACTACCCAGAGCATTAAAAATAAAATCAGGGATAGCAAGCTGGAATGTGGAAGGCATTCTAAAGAATGAAATGGCAGTGAAGAAAAATGTGGGGTGTGGGCTTCACAACTGAATTAACAAATCTAAATATTAATTTATTTTTATCTGTTACATTTATATACAACCATTATCTTCCAAAGATGGTGTACATGGTTCTCCTCCTCCTTGTTTCACCTTCATAACAACCCTGTGAGGTAGGTTAGGCTAAGAGATTGTCACCCTACACGCCCCCCCCCCAACCTAACTTCAGGGTCTAAAATTATCTATCTTTACATTTGCCATACTTAATGCCAATTATAGTAATAATAATAATAATAATAATAATACTTTATGAAGCACATTGTGAAGGAGGCATTTAAAAGGAATAGCCTTTGTTAGAGGACAATGATGGCTCTCAGTGGGCTGGATCAAACAGCTCTCTTGCTTTCATGGAAGAAGTCTTTCCTTCAGTCCTAGGGAACCTTTGGATTCAAGATTCAAGAGTGTTACTCAACACTTCCCCTATTTAAAGGTTAAACAGTCCTTCCTTGAGTTAATGGTCATCTAGCTGAGGGAAAGGCTGCTGCTGCTGAATCCTAGTGCAGAGCAAAGTAATGGTAAAGTTGGCCCTAAGTGGGACGGGGTACCCAGCTGCTTTGGAATCTTAAGCACCATCCTTGTGACTGATATTATTCCTGCATCCATGTTTCTAGTTCGGAGCACAACACTATCATCAAACTCTGCTACTGTCTTCAGTCCAACATTTCACCCGCGGTCGTAAAGTGTGACAGAAATACACACAGGTGCACCCATAAGTCCTTGCTGTAGGTACAAAATAACAATGAGCCTATATATCATTTGAGGGACCCAGTTTGCTCAACTCTCTGATCCTCTCTCTGTGCTCTTTTATCTATGCATTACTTAATCATATTGTGTAGTAGCCTCTTATCGATTTCTTATTGGCTGCACTTCATAAAAAGGCTCGCTGGAGATAAGGAATCCTTTTCACCCACCTTGCCCAGATTACAGATCTTTATCACTACAAAAACACATAGCTCAAGGTCAGGGGGGTTTGCAGTGTTTAGTCTGGAAAGAAATCAAAGCAGTAAGAAGGAGGGGGGCAAATGTTTTGCTTACCTGGAGGATTTCTGCTTTGATCAGCAACTCAAATCTAAAGAACTACAATGGATGTTTAAGGAGTACTCAAGGTTCCTTTTTCTTAAGTAATTTGCTATCTCTTCCATTCTTTATCTTCTAAAAGGTTTTATTTGAATGCTGTGCTCCTTACTGTCATTACAGATTGCGCTGAATAACTATTTGTTATATAAAAAGGTAAAGGGACCCCTGACCATTAGGTCCAGTCGCAGACGACTCTGGGGTTGCGGCGCTCATCTCACTTTACTGGCCGAGGGAGCCGGCATACAGCTTCCAGGTCATGTGGCCAGCATGACTAAGCTGCTTCTGGCGAACCAGAGCAGCACATGGAAACGGCGTTTACCTTCCCGCCGGAGCGGCACCTATTTATCTACTTGCACTTTGACGTGCTTTTGAACTGCTAGGTTGGCAGGAGCAGGGACGCAGCAACGGGAGCTCACCCCATCACGGGAATTTGAACTGCTGACCTTCTGATTGACAAGCCCTAGGCTCTGTGGTTTAACACACAGTGCCACCCGCGTCCCTATTTGTTATATACACTGGCCATATTACATAATATAGTGTTATAGGATTTGGGTGGGGGGTTGGTCTGGATGATATCTGTGGATCCCTTCAGAGTCTGTGATTCTGTATCTGGGCAAATCTAACAAAGGAACCTGCTGAAGTCATCAGACCAGTGCTATTTTTCTAGAAAAAGAGGTGCCAGAGCTCACCATGAACACCTCCTTGTTCTCTTATTTGGCGCCCACCTGAGAGGTGCCGCAACTGAGTTCTGATGAGCTCCAGCTGAAAAAAGCTGTGATTATACACATCCTGCTTCTTTGTCTCAGTTATACATGCCCGCCTAGCACATTCTTTCTGAATTATGTCCCAGATGCTCAACACCTTCCCATTGGCCACCACTGCATTCAGAAGAAGCATCTTAGGATCTGAGGGGAACATATTTCAGCCCCAAAATGTTATCAAAGCTGGAAGATGGTCTGGAAGGAGAGAGAAGGCCTAGATGTCTGCCTTGCCTTGCATCTACTTGCTGTGTTTTTCTCCCACCCACCCACAGTACCTTCTGCCCCCTATGCAACCTCTATAACTGCTCCTCTTCAATTGATTTAGATCTTCCCTGTTTTTTTGAGAACTCTGCCTGCAAAGACTACAGACACTTTCCAATAGCCATCTCTGCAGGCAGAAAAGAGGACTTCATTTTCCAGGAGCCCAAAGTGAGCAAATCTTTTTACTGAGATTTCTTGAGCTCTCCTTGCCAGCATAATGGCAGCTGCTGTGCATTAAGAGTACCGAATAACAGGAAACATTGATCTAATCTGAGCGCTGCGTAAGCTTTCACTACTGGCAGGTAGAGCCACCTGTGGGTCAGCACACTTGCACAGCTTGAAATCTTTATCGCTCTGCCATTTGTAACGGGGCTGAGCGTTTTAAGCGTTTAATCACTGATATGCGGTTGGCAAATGGAGCAGCCAGCTTTTGATGGCTGGTTTTGCATGCTTTCAGTGCTTTTGGCGTTGCCGTCTCCGACTTCTATTCAGACCCGTTTTGGGGACCTCTGTTCTAAAGTGAAAAGTGACATCAAACTGTTAAGTGTTTCACTCCAGCCTTGAGACAGAGAGAGAGATAGTTCTGCCAATGAAGCCCTTGTGGCTGTCAATGGAACCCAGGCTCAGTTGATGGAGGGAAGGCTGCCCACTCAGCAGTATCTGCTGTGACTTTTCTCCTTTTGGCAGAAGCAGATTCACACTAGCCAGCTTAAATTTATTGGCAGTTGCTATGTTGCAGGGTGGTGATGTTCTCCAGTGGGTATTTGAGGGTCAGGCTGTCCTTAATGCTGCCTGAAAAGTGCTGAAGAGTTCTAGAGATTTAGGGCGGTGGAGGGGTAAAGCAGAGCAGCAAATGTGCTTTTTTAAAACAAACAAACAAACAAACAAAGCTTTTAACTTAAAAGGAAAACTGTCCTCTGCTCTGCTGTATCAACAGCATAAACCATTCAGAATTCTTAAGTGTTCTGCAGGTAATATATATAGGGATGTGGGTAGTGCTGTGGTTTAAACCACTGAGCCTCTTAGGCTTGCCGATCAGAAGTTCAGTGGTTCGAATCCCCGCGGCGGGGTGAGCTCCTGCTGCTCTGCCCCAGCTCCTGCCAAACTAGCAGTTTGAAAGCACGCCAGTGCAAGTTGATAAATAGGTACCGCTGCGGAGGGAAGGTAAACGGCATTTCCGTGCGCTCTGGCTTCTGTCATGGTGCCCCATTGCTCCAGGAGCAGTTTAGTCATGCTGGCCACATGACCCGGAAAGCCGTCTATGGACAATTGCCAACTCCCTTGGCCTGAAAGCGAGATGAGTGCCGCAACCCCATAGTCTCCTTTGACTAGACTTAACCGTCAAGGGGCCCTTTACTTTTACCTACAGTAATATATATAGACAGCCTCAATAACTGGAAAAAAACCTGTGGACCTGAGACCTGGACAGCAGGGGGACATTTGCCCCCCTCTGGAATCCTAAGCATATTCATTTATTTTAAAGTGTGTAGCTACACACACACACACACACACACACACACACACACCAGCATACATTCCAAGTGCCCCAGGAAAAAAATGGGACATCTCGGTGGCCATTTTGGGTACTGTGCTCTCGTGCTGTGTCTTCCCACCCCCCAGCCCCATGCTTTTTCTGGGTGAAAGCAAGGTGTGTGTCATGTGACTCACCTGGGAGCACGTCTTGGAAGATGCGTGCCCAGGGTTAGCATTGGAAAAAGTCAAAAGGTATGAGCTAGCCAGCAAGAGGTTTAGAGTGATCTTTGAGACAGGCAGCTCCGGCCATTCCTGCTTGTTCTGCTCTAATGATGATGATTCTTCAAATGTTACAAGGTATGGAGAGCAAGTATATTTGGGGCTTTCAACATGTCACAGATAGCACCGATACATTTCTAAAACCCTTTTCAGCTGTTAATGCCATTACAGAGCAGATGCACTCTCTACTTGTGCTGTCAGCCTGTAGGGGACAGGCAGAACAGAGTCCTTGGACTTGGATCCCAAGACAGCTGGCATGCCTCCTTTTTACAAACTAGGCACTGAAGTTTCTGAACTGTAGTCCTAAAACATTAATATGCTTAGAAGGTAGTGTATATAATAAATGGAGTGTTATTCTAACATCCTTTTAAAAATGTTGGCTGTTGATCCCAGGAAAAAGAACCTCTTGTACAGTTAGCTACTACCACTGTTACAAACTTGAATTTCAGATACCAGGGTGAATTTGTGCCTGAATTGGGGGTGTAGGAGTGTAAGCACTGCAAAACACCTCTGCTCCCTTTTGAGAACCACAATAATTGTTGAATGGTGCACTGTTTTCAAAGCTTGCATGCAGCTTTCTTTATAGAGGAAGTTGGGGCCATTTTGGCTTCACATGGTATTGGTTTATAAGGCTTCACAATATCCGAATGGTGCCGACACTCAAAGTTTTAGGGAAGGAATGTTCTTGGTCCTGGTGCTGTTTTTTTGTTTTTTGTTTTTTGCTTGAGATCCAGCTATTCTCAGAAATGTAGGCAAACCCTGAGCCACAATGCGAGAGAGAGAGGAGACAGCTGTATTGAGCTCTTGGACTATTTCTGTCACCGTTACAAAAACAAAATCTTTGAAAGAGGCATGGGTGCTTATTTAAAACTTCCCTGCTCTCCAGCAGACAGCTGCTGATTATATATATTTTAAACCCTCTCTGATGCTTTAACATGCCCAACATCCAGCTGATGGGGTTATATTTAAAATGCCTCAGTGCCAGCCAGATGATGCACAGATGGTGTTTAAAACGCCAAATAGTGTTTTAACAAAATAAAAGGAACGTGCTTGTCATATGGCTGATGGGGAGACCTTTAGAAGCCACCACCACTCTTCTATGCTCAAGTACTTATTCCATCACAGGCAATTGTTGTTGTTTAGTCATGCAGTCATGTCCGACTCTCCGTGACCCCATGGGCCAGAGCACACCAGGCACTCCTGTCTTCCACTGCCTCCTGCAGTTTGGTCAAGCTCATGCTGGTAGCTTCGAGAACACTGTCCAACCATCTCGTCCTCTGTCGTCCCCTTCTCCTTGTGCCCTCCATCTTTCCCAACACCAGGGTCTTTTCCAGAGAGTCTTCTCTTCTCATGAGGTGGCCAAAGTATTGGAGCCTCAGCTTCAGGATCTGTCCTTCCAGTGAGCACTCAGGCCTGATTTCCTTCAGAATGGATAGGTTTGATCTTCTTGTAGCCCAATAGTCTCCATTTAAAAAACAAATAAAAGTAATTAATTTTTTCAGTATGCTAAAAAGAAGAAGAAGCAAACCTCCATGGTAGAAGATAGTTTTGTTTTCAGAAAGCCTCAGACATCATATTGGTTTTTTTCATGTTTGGAGAGCAATACTCAAACATAGATCCAAATTCAAAAAAAAAAAAATTAATTCCAGTAGCACCTTAGAGACCAACTAAGTTTGTTCTTGGTATGAGCTTTTGTGTGCATGCACACTTCTTCAGATACACTGCATGCACACAAAAGCTCATACCAAGAACAAACTTAGTTGGTCTCTAAGGTGCTACTGGAAGGAATTTTTTATTTTATTTTGCTTTGACCATGGCAGACCAACACGGCTACCTACCTATAAATAGATCCAAATTGTCATTGTCATTTTGGAGCCCCAATTTTAGATCAGCCCAAGTTCTATTTTTATTCCAGTTGAATTGGCCTTAAAAAAAAATGCAAAGACCATGTCTTGAATTTACTGACCTCTCTGCCTTTTAATGGCACTGCAGAATAGAGGGAGTGGGAAGGAGTGCTAGGAATACAAGATGCAAATATTTGTTGTAGGCCGCAGACTTACACTTGAATTTGATATTGCACACAATGGGGGCAATTCTATGGCAAGCTTAGGCCGCAAAAGATCTCTGGCACAGCTGACTGATTCTCAACTCAGTTGGTGGTAAGTCCCCAATCCTGTTGCTCGTCCCAGCTCAGCCGGGGCTCAGCCAGCTAAGATCAAGCTGGTTGAGCCAAGACCAATGACCCAAAAGGGTCACTCTGGAGGTGTGATGGGAGCAAAAGGAGAAAGGAGGCACTTAGGTTTGATCCTAAGCCCATTTGGATCAATCAAGCGACCTGGTAGGCTTAGGACACTATTTGAAGGCTTGCTTTCATATCGAGCAACTTTACCCTGGGTTAATTTACATCGGATTGCTTTATACATGCTTCTTTTCCATAGAACTGCTCCCAAGGAAGTGACTTCTGTGATTTTAAAAGCACACATCTAGACTGATAGCTTTGTACCTTACTGAAGAAGTGGGTTCAGTGTTGCATTATTATTATTATTATTATTATTATTATTATTATTATTATTGATTTCTTCACCTAACATCACTGGGCATCTTAAAACAATGCAACAATACAATATTAAAAATTCAGTTAAAGCAATTTACAACCCATACGAAGACTATATGTCTATCTTTTCCCTTTCCTTCTCTCTTCATCTTTCTCCTTTTCCCTTCTTCTTTAGAAGAATGCAAATATTAATGCCACATGGTGCCGCATATCTATGGGATAGAAAGATTCGAATGTGCATGCACACACAAACACACATATTAAAAGGGATGGGGAAGAACAACTCACAATACAGGCAACGTGAAACGTTTTGCGGGGGAGCACTTCAGAAGTGACGGCATGGCACTGATTTCTCATTATCAACAAGATGCTAATCTGTTGCTCATTGAATTGATGAAGCCATAGCAGTCATCCCATTTAAAACTGAAACACCTATCTGGGCAAATCACAAACTCCTTTTCTCCCAAAGCAATTTGAATAATGAACCCAACCTTTATGGGCTAATCAAACTAATTCTCTGTACACCTGCATAGTCCACTCCAATCAGCTTCCTCCTCCTTCCTACAGGTTGACTTGCATGGCTTGCTGTGGGAGTCTTGCTGCCCTTTGGCATATAAGCACGACAGAATTCAAAGGATAAGCACAAGTTACCATTTACCAGCACAGCATATGACTTGCCTCCACACATTTCACTGATTAGTCATAAGAATGGAAATTGTCACAAATCACAACTTTGCATATGCACATGTTCTCTAACATTTATTTACAGCTAATACTGCGGTCTTCATCACCTCCTCAACATGCCTTCCAATGATTCTGAAATTGCCCTGTCAATAATCACCCATTTGGGGGGTGACAGATGAGTTCATAGTCATGATTCAAATACCATTTTTTATAGTCAGGTTGACTCATAATACATGTAGATGCCTGTGTTGTGACAACCCTTATCACAAAAATTATAGATGCCCACATTCAGTGTAACCTTTCTAGCCCTCTGCAGATAAACCTTCTGAAATGAATGTGTTCAAAAGGAAGGTCAGTCAAGACGGAAAGGAACAGTCAATTCTTCATTGCTATAAAGTATGAATTCTGTAGATACCATGCTGTTAATTTGATCTGACATCTTTTGTGAGATCCATGAATAATTTCTCATACAGGTAAAATGAATGACTTTATATTAATGACTTAAAGATAATAATAAAAACCTAATCATTTTTGGTTTGTGCCTCTCTTTTCTTTGGAAAAGTTCTCTTTCAAGTCAATCTGAAATTTTAAATATCTAAGTCCCATTATGTGCATCATTCCGAACTTCAGAGTAAGATGTCTTACATACAAACAGTAAAACTGCTAAGATGAAAAACAAGATAAATCCATACAATATATCATGTTCTTGGTTAGTCACCCAGTAGCTGTGACTTCCTTCAATTACTGTACATGGGAAGTATCATATATGTAGCCCTCTTCAATAACTGTAATCTGGTGTTAACGAAACGCATATGAGAGCAGTGGGGACTCACACACCAGCTGTGCCTTCCATTGCCCTCCAAATGGGATAGAGACCCTATTGGTGGTGCCACTGCTGGAAGCTGCCTGATGGAGCTGACCCATGACACAACCTTCTCAGTGGCAGTTCTCTGTTTATGGAATGCTCTACCTGGCGAAGTGCACTTGTTTACCTCAAATTAACTTTCATGAGTGTCAGGCGTGGAGTATCCTCTCCTCCCCCAGCAGTCTCAGAGGCAAGAAGAACAAACAGTTCGTATTTTATGGCTTTTTATTCAGTCATATGATTGCGAGACAAAAGATCCATGTCTCCACACATAGGAGACATTGGCTATTCTGAGACCCTCCTATTCCATCTCCCAAAAGCAGTGTTTTATTTCCTGGGGGTACGCATACCCCTAAACATATTGTGAATCTTTGTACTTTTGTCCATTTACTGTATTTATTTCCCCCTATTTGAACTATAAAATGGTGGTTTTCTTGAGTCAAAATGAGAGTACACCTAAACATTTGGGGGGGGGAAGCACTGCCCACAACATCCTGGAAAACTATGGGAAGTCACAGGAGTCACATCTCTCCTCCTTCTCTGTTCTTGAATGCAGAGGGACCGACGAGCCCTTGGACCAAGAAGGTCTCCCATACTCTCCAGGGGAGTTCGTAGCTGGGCATTTCCTCATTCAGCTGTTCACCATCTGTCAGAGACATGGCCGCCAAAGAGGAATCTGCAGAGGGGGAGGAAGAGGCAGAGGAAAACAGGAACTTGATTCATTCACACAACAAAAGTGAGATAAACCCCTCTCACTCTGGATTGCTGCCTGTAACTTTTTGCAGCAGCACAGGGATGAAGGAGCAGGATGCAGGTGGTAGTAGAGGGTTGGATTCAACTCCAGAGGAGGAGGAATTGGCTGCACCTGAGTCTCCAAGAAGTAGGAGGCGGAGCAAGCAATTAGAACATAGGTAGGTAAACTAAGGCCCAGGGGCCGGATCCGGCCCAATCGCCTTTTAAATCCAGCCTGTGGACGGTCCGGGAATCAGCGTGTTTTTACATGAGTAGAATGTGTCCTTTTATTTAAAGTGCATCTTTGGGTTATTTGTGGGGCATAGGAATTCGTTCTTTTCTTCTTCTTTTCAAAATATAGTCTGGCCCCCCACAAGGTCTGAGGGGAAAAGTTTCGTGACCACTGGATTAAAACAAAGGAAGACCAGCAGGAAGCGGGGGCAGGCTTGGCATATATCTGGCCTTGGAAGGGGCCAGAAACCAGTTGAGTCAACTGACTCTGACAGTGAGGAAAGAGTTGTGGGAAGCTTGGATTGCTGTAAGACTGTTGTGGATAAATAAACCTCAACTAGTCGAACTGCCAGCGTGTCGTGTCTTGTGTGAGAGAAACCTGACTAAACCTGACACCATCCCTGTCTCCCTCTCCTCCTGAAACAGCTGGAGACCGGAGGGAGGGCACTTCCCACTCCTCCTCCTCCTCTTCTGAAAGGAGACAATCAGACTGAAGGCTCATTTCCCATTCCTCCTGTTCAGTCCAGTCCCTGCCAATGAGGAACTTACAAACATTCCTTTTGATCTAGGCATTTAAATATACTGTCCTTCATAGAATCATAGAATCATAGAGTTGGAAGAGACCACAAGGGCCATCCAGTCCAACCCACTGCCAACCCCCTTGAAATTAAGTGATTGTTTTGAAAGTTTTTAGATGTCCTTTAAATGTGCTTAGATGTGGGTGAGATGGAAATTTAACAACACTAACTGCTGTATGCAAGGAAGCTGACTGTGGGTTTTATAAAGCATGTTTTCCAGGGTCGTACAATGCACAAGGAGCCTCCAGAAAAACAGAAGGCTCCACACTTCATGTGCTTTCATTACATGAGTTGAAGAGCAGAGGGAAAGCCAATGGGGTTGGCTTGTTCCTGTTGCCCCATCACATATTTACTTCACTCCTAATTATTATGTCTGAAGAGGACTAGAGTTCTGTCCCCTTGCATGAACTACAACTGTAGCCAAAAGATGTGTCTACCCTTTGAACTGAAGTGCAGCCTGAACTTGAACTGAATAAACGGAAACAAAATTTGAATTTCGTCACAGAAATGTACAATTTGCAAAACCTCACGTTTGAAATATTCAGACACAGAAGTCAAACTTAACGTTTCAAATGATTTGTCCTTTAGCTGGCTTGCTGCATATACGTATTACAATGAATGTAATTTGTTGCGATTCTGGTAGGATTTTAAATACCAGATAGTTATTGTTCCTTTTCTTTCTCCAAATGCAGTCAAGGCTCAGGAAACCAGAGCAATGGCCAAGTTCCTAGGATTAAAGAGCAAAAGAAGAGCCAGGCTTTTTCAGACCAAGACCCTTTGAGTGATATCTAACCATGGCACCCCACTGGTGCAATGGACATGCTTGCAAAATGCAATTTCCCCATGTCAACCCCTGCATGCCCCCCAGATATGCTTCATATATCTGGTGTAGTGGTTAAGAGCGGTAGACTCATTATCTGGGGAACCGGGTTCGCGTCTCCACTCCTCCACATGCAGCTGCTGGGTGACCTTGGGCTAGTCACACTTTTCTGAAGTCTCTCAGCCCCACTCACCTCACAGAGTGTTTGTTGTGGGGGAGGAAGGGAAAGGAGAATGTTAGCCACTTTGAGACTCCTTCGGGTAGTGAAAAGTGGGATATCAAATCCAAACTCTTCTTCTTCTTCAAGGGATTAGGAACCCCCCCCCAAAAAAAAAACCCTTGAATTCTGGAATGGAAAAGTCCCAGGACATCTATAGTGCATGATAGTTCTCATCCCAACATTCATTCTAAGCTTGCAGTAAACCCGTGGTTGCAAATATTTAAATGTCCTGACTTCCTTTCAAATGATTGCATTTATTGAAGTCCTCCCCACACCCTGTTTAGGGTGTGGTTGCATCTGTGTATATTCAGATCTCAAATTTCCAGTCACTACAAAAGCAACTGAGAGCAGGTAAGTGATGGTGTGGTAAACATCTTTACAGCCTTTATTTATACTGTTCAGATTCGCTGGACTACAATGCCAATCAGCCCCAGGCATCAAGGCTGTTGGTCAGGAATGATGGGAGCTGCAGTCCAGTAATATATGGAGGGCACCATTTTGCCTTCTCCAGCTCTACTGAAAGAACAAGGTTACTAGTTCATTAAGAAATCCTTTCAGTATACACCAAAACTAAACTTGCATTCACACAGAAGTATTTTTGTGAGTGAGATCTAATGTGGTTTTTTAATAAAAAAAAAAAAACCAAACCAGCTCAAAACAGAATCTGAACTGTATTAAATGGCTACTTGATGAATTAATAAAAAAGCAGATAAATAAAATAAGGCAAGTAATGACTGCAGTACTAACAATAAAATATCAGCACGCTAATTTGTGGCAACTCATGGAAACCTAAAATTGATTCAAATGATTCTGTATAAACTAAATACCTTGCACATTATGACTTTCACCAAATTGGTGTTATCTTAAAATCTCTTGCAATTACAAGAGTTCAATCAATAATGCATTATAAACAGAGCAGCACTGAGCTTCCTTCTGGGGAATTTGCCCAGAGAAATATACGGAGCAATTGGATTTTAGAGTGTCTTGGTATTAGCCTTACCCTTTGAAATCATGATTCTATTTTAAATTAATTGCAGAGGATTGTTTGATCCATCCCATTTTAAATATGCTTTGGTGCAGGAGCCTCTCACATTGCTTGAACTGATCTATTTATAGTCCATTTTGGATAACACATCTTAGATTGCCATGAAATGTATCTAATTCATCAACACATCATACCATAATTATTTATCAGATTTCCAAAAACCTTCTCCCAATGAAAAAAAAAATGAGGAACTTCCAATTTCTTTGAGGTGGGCATTATAATAAATTAAGTCTGTCAAAAAAACAAAAAAACAAGAACAACAGAATAAAACATAAAATGTGAATTAAGCCTAACCATGTCTGCTCAGAAATCCTATTGAATTTAGTAGGAATTACTCCCAAGTAAGTGGAATTACAACCTTATTTAATTTTCTTTCTTTTGTAATCCCCTGTGTTACAAAGTTGCTGCAGTATTTAGTTAATAGAATAGTTAATGGAATCATCTCACCCTATTGATTGTTACTGCATTTTTAGAATAAATGAAAAATAAAATAAAACACAGCTAACAGATTGAGCACTAAGCTTTATTCATTTTAATTCACTTAGAATGCCTCTTTCATGAAGCATCCTCCCTTGTTGAGAAGATGTTGTTGTTCAGTCATCCAGTCGTGTCCGACTCTTTGTGACCTCATGGACCAGAGCACACCAGGCACACCTATCTGTCACTGATAGTGGATTTCTAAAAGGCAATGCTGGTCCAATAAGAGCATAGGAACACAAGAAGAGCCTATTGGATCAGGCCATTGACCCATCTAATCCAGCACCTTGTTATCACATTGGCCAGCCAGATTCCTGTGAGAAACCTGCAAGCTGGACCCGAGAACAAGACTATTTCCCCAGTGGATCCACTCATCTCCATTAAAAACAAAAACAGCAGCTTCAATATTCACCTGGAAAAATTTCAATGCAGCCAAAGCAATTTGAAATTAGGAAACTGCCTTTGTCCATTCTCCAGGGTTTATCCTTCAACATCTGAGAAGTCGTTCACCTTAGTTGATATCTGCTCCTCCCTCCCTCCCTCCCTTTTATTTTTGTTAAATTTGGGAGTGCCAATTATTGAACCTGGGACCTTTTGTATAAAGAACAAGGGTTCTGCCCCTGTGCTACTTGTTTCCACCAAGGCTTGCTATCTCTTGGATGATATGGTAGGAACCAAGTTGTCAATGCAACCACGGTCAGTCCAAACCCTTTTTCTGTCTGAGGCACATGAGATGGCAGGGAAGTCTTGCTTCAAAACTGATGGCAGGGCAGTGTGCTCCACTGTAGGCTAGCTTAAGGTTGTGTATTGGTTATGGGTTGGGGGGGACAGGGGTTCCCCAGGCTTTTGGGTGACAGATTTCCCTCTCTAGATTATTCGGTGTTGGGGTTTAATCAGAGCTGAACGGCTGAGCTTGTTTTTTTTCTGCCAGACAGAGGGGAGGAGGGAGATGATGGCCCATCACAAACACCATCTACAAGGCAGAAGACTCTACAGTAGACTCCACCCCCAGGAGGGGGAGATTGCCAGGGCAACGTGGACATGATGTCACACCAGGGGGTGGTCTGTTTACAAAGAGGGTTTATTTTGGCAGGGTGTTCTGGGAACAAGAAGGAGGAAGTTGGGAGAATTCTATGTGTCACTGGCTGGAGGAGGCTGCACCAAGAGACCAGGGGCCATGACTGGCTGCTGCTTTGGACCCAAGCTTGCTGAAGTTATGAGAGGGGCAACAAGGAACACTCTTGGGGTATAATGTTCTGTAATTGTCAGGCTTCGGGGGACCAGCTTCCTCCCCCATGGCCATAAATGAACAGATCAAACAAAAGGAATTCTTACCAGTTAGTTTCTTTTATAAACACAGCGAAGGACAAAAAGAAGCGTCAACCCAGAATGGTGATGCTCCCAATTAAAGCTTACTCCTCCCTCCCTCCATCCTTATTAATCTACGTCACTCCTACGTCTTGTAATCTGAGTTTGTACCCTCTGCACTTTCTGTTCTGAGACATTCTGAGCTCTTCTCAACCCTGGGGAGGGTGGTGGAGGAATGCTGTCCAGTGACTGTGAATCTGTTAACCCTCTCTCTTCCAATGTTTCTTCTCCAGTATTTCCCAGCTTCTGCCTTCGGAACTATGCCCCTCTGCAAACCACTGTTCCAAATCTGTACTGACCTCCTGCTCCTGGAAAGATGCAGGAGCAGGGAGAGCAGGTGGCTCCCATCATTCCTCCTCAATGCAGCCCTCCTCAGCACGATGCCTGACAGCAGTCCTTTTATTGGAGTCTCCATGTGTAAATATGTGTGAATAAACAGCATTTCTAAGGCACTGCAGGCACTGCTGTGCATTGATTTTCTAACAGAAAATCTTGCTACTGCTCAGTAGAGGTTGGGGTGGCATGTAACAAAATATATGCAGCATATACAATAACATATTATTATTATTATTATTCACCCTAAGATCTTGCAAAAAATAAATAAATTGAACATTTAAAAGTTTAAAAGCTTACAATACATTTATATAGAAAGAGAGATAGATTCTGAGTTGAGTGATATAGGTGGAATGAACAGATGGAGACAGTCTTATCCGGTGTCTTCCATGATGGCACGTGAGTTACAAATGGAACTCCAATCACTACTGAGCACAAATGTATTCCAAGTGGTTTTCATCTTCCATTCTGTACCTTACAAATGGAAGAGAGATAAGAACATTCTATCCTTGACAGAGACAAAATAAATATGCTAGAGAAAAGAGTGTAGTTCTGTAGACTACATCAAAGTCTCCTGCATATGGAAGCTTAATAGCACTGGGATTTGAGGAGCCAGATGAGACAATAAATGAGATGCATTTTCTTTCATGGAGAATAACTGAACAACGTGAGTACATTCAATTGCCCTGAGAATAATTCAGGTATTTATTTCTAACATCAGAACATTCCCAAAACCACCCTGCAATCATAGTTTGGTTTGGGTGGGTGTGCTTGAGTTTTAAGGTATAAAAGTTCTCCATCTTCTTCAAGAATCATTGTCAAAGGGCAATATTTTTATAATTTATTTATTAAATTTGTATACAAAGTAAGAATACAAAACACATATTTATTTATTTACCAACCAACCAACCCAATAACCCTGTTAACGTAACCCTCCTTGCCCTAAAACCTCAGCCCCAGGGTAGTCACTTTTTTGGTGTCCTCCACATGTTGCTGGACCCCAACTCCCATCAGCTCGAGCTAATGTGTCCAGTGAGTGGGGATGATGGCAGCTGTAATTCAACAACTTCTGGAGGGCAAGGTAGAAGGTAAAAAAAAGGTAAAGGAAGGTAAATAAACCCTGTATGGTTAAGTCCAGTCAAAGGCGACTATGAGGTTGCGGCACTCATCTCGTGTTCAGGCCGAGGGAGCTGGTATTTGTCCACAGACAGCTTTCCAGGTCATGTGGCCAGCATGACTGAACCGCTTCTGGTGCAATGGGACACCGTGACGGAAACCAGAGCGCACAGAAACACCATTTACCTTCCCACCACAGCGTGCACTGGCGTGCTTTCGAACTGCTAGGTGGGCAGGAGCTGGGACGGAACAATGGGAGCTCACCCCATCATGGGGATTCAAACCGCCGACCTTCTGATTGGCAAGCCCAAGAGGCTCAGTGATTGGCAACCCCTACCTTATCCTAGCCTAGAAACAAGGCCAAGGAGAAAAAATGGGAACAAAACACTTGGAACAATTTTTTCCAGTTATTAAAGAAAGGTCCGGCATTTTATGTATAGCACAAAGTGCCCTGTGCAAGTGTGGTGGACAAATTTGGGACTTTGAAAGGCAGCTCTAGATATAGTCATACCTCATAGGAGTCAGAGCATCTGGTCCTCGTAACTCAGTATTGTCTACACGGACAGTCAGCAGTTCTGTGGTGCTTCAGACAGGGAGTCCTTCCCAGCCCTACCAGGGACTGAACCTGGAATCTTCTATATGCAAAGCAAATTCTTTACCATAGATCCACTGTCCTTCCCATAATTGGTGCTCTTCATTTGCCGGACTCTAGAAGTCTGGAGCCAGCCCTGACTATAGAAATACCAATAATTAAAATTTATACAGTCCTGAAGCCTGAAGGTTAGTGGTTTGAGCCCACCCAGGGATGACTGTGAGCAGGATTCCTGCACTGCAGGTGGTTGGACTAGGTGAACCTCACTTGTCAAATGATGTTCATGGAGGGTGATAGCAGAAGAAGGATGTTCCTTTAGATTCCTGCAAAGAGTGTGCTTAATCCACCACCACAAGTCAGGCAAAACCTCCCAAGAAACTGAAATAGGTCTGAGCAGCCATTACACCTGGGAGCTCTTATTTTGCTCAGAGCCTGTGTTAATGCATATTAGAAATGAGATCATTGTGGGTTTTCAGCTTATCCTGATAAGGGAGCAGGGGGCAGAAGCAGAATTGGATAGACTTAAATTTTGAGTTTGTTCAATACAAATCTACAAATAATTCAGAACCCTCCAGTATAACTGCAGGGTCATTTTTAGCTCCACTGAATAGTGTGATTTCATTATTTAATCCTGAGATTAATGGTAGGTATGGAAACTTCTTAATCTCATACAGAAAAGCCTAAGGAATTTCATACTGCAGGAATCTCCCTGGAGATCAGCATACCAATCAAAAATAATTTAAACCTTAAGGTATCACCGGCATACACAAATTTAACTCTGATGTATTGGAGCCACTCCATGTGAGAGGCTGAGAGTACCATACACTTATTGCATCATTTTCCATGGGCAGATTCAGATATTGAGACGTATGCATTATATAGTCCATGCTTGGATGTACGCTCAGAAACTGATGTAGAGGAGAGTTGGGAAACAGGATCTGGATGATACAGCAGATCCTTTCCTCCCATACCTGCTGCAGGCCCCTTTGACAGGTGGCCAGGGCCACTGATCTGTCAATCACCCAATGCCACCATTACGTCAGGTGACAGAACCTCTAAGGAAAGAATTGGGAGAGTACTCCCTGCTGAAAGGGGCTTGCAGTCAGTGTTTGTAGTCAAACCCCACTGGGATCTTCTGGGAACACAGGGAACTGTGGGAACTCGGGGACCACACAGGCTTGCTTCTTTCCCTCCACAATATCCCTGCCCTCGCAATGCTACCATATCAGGACAATACTCTGAGGAGAGTACTCCTTTCCCTCCCAACTCCTAAGAAGTCACTGACTCTGTCAAAGAAGCAGAACATCAAATGCACCTCTGCAGATGGTCATTTGCCTTAGGACTGCATTTCATTAACCACTGAATGCAGCATATCCAGTGTCCCAATAAAAACCTTAAGTATGAAGACTACAAGTCAATGTGAGGAATTTAGTGCCACGCTAAAATTCTTCAGGTTCTTCAGCTTGCCCAGTGGAATGACCTCTTCCCTGCATGCTGTCCTAGGGATCTTCCTGACCCCCCCCCCAAAGCTGATTGGAGGGGGGCGGAAGAAGAGGGCAAAACCCTGCTGCAGTAGTAGGAGCTCTTGTGTTGGCCCCCAAGATCATAACGCCTTAGTTGAATCTGGCCCAATCTACTTAAAAGCAAACTGGTGAGAATCTACTACAGTCGTACCTTGGATCCCGAACGCCTTGGTACTCAGACGTTTTGGCTCCCAAACGCCGCAAACTTGGAAGTGAATGTTCCAGTTTACAAACGTTCTTTGGAACCCAAATGTCCAACGGGGCTACTGATTGGCTGCAGAAGCTTCCTGCAGCCAATCAGAAGCCGTGCTTCGGTTTCCGAACATTTTGGAAGTCGAACGGACTTCCGGATCGGATTCCGTTCGACTTCCAAGGTACGACTGTATTAACTCAATGAAAATACCCCTAATCCTGAACTGACATATGCAGATGTAAATTGTTTTTGTATTTCAGCCTTTGCTATGATCTGCCCCGAAGTCTTCTGTAATGGGTGGAATATAATTTTTGAAAAAATAAATACATAAAATGAAATAAACAAATGTACATTCCCACCACAAATAAGACGTGCTTGCAAATCAGACCTTCCTATCTTTCCCTTTCCTCAACAGCATATTTGTGACTGGTGTAGAAAAGGCAACAGATGTGGTGGGGTGGAAATCCCACCCATTTATGTCAATGGAAGAGCAGGCGACAACTTGGAATCTAAACCTATGTGTTTGGGCATGAGAAATGCTGTAAAATAATTCTTCTACTCCAGTGTCTTGTAGTTTTCAGCATTACATAGGGGTATATTTGATCAGCAATGAAAACACACAGGCTGCTGAATACTTTTGTTCTCTTTGGGGAAGCGGAGGAGGGGAGACAGAGAAAGAGAAAATGTTTTATGAGCCAAGTTCTGCCCTGGGTTTGTTTTTCAAAAAAAATATTTTTATATGCAATGGAATTGAATAAAATGGAGCATCCAAAACCAAGAAATGGTAATGAGAGTGCCGACAGACCCTTAATTGCTGTTTTTCAGCACACTGTACACAATCAGCACTGAAACAGTTTGGAAATGTCTTGTTTAAAATACATTTAGGCCATTCAAAGAAGATATTGATATTCGCTTGAGAGCCAGTAGTGCCTTGAAGGCATCTCTCAGCAAGAGGAACTGTTTCTGCTGCGTGACACTCAGTAACAGCAGGTGGGATGAAACATTGAGGAACAGGGAGGAAGGCAGCACATATTAAGTATTTAAAGCTCCATTTGGCTGCCTGCTTGGTTGTTATTTCTCATAAGCTGGCCCTGGCTGCATAAAGCCATCATTGGAACCAAGGGCTACTCTTGCGTTACCATCTCCGGAAGGCAAGGGGTCAGCTTTACTCCTCTCCCATATCACATTTGATGGGACCGAGTTAAAAAAAAAAATCTTTAGGGCAAAAACATGATTCTGCTGCTGCTGTAAAGCCTGGCAAATAGATAGATGATTCTCCAGTTTGATTTCACTGTAGAAAGTCCATGGGCTGTAACAATGGGCTTTCCTGGAGAGCAGCTAATGCAGTTGGTGGTAGCACAGGCAGTGTTCGTGGGAGGCATGAATTTGGTCTCATTCTCCAGTCATATAATGTAGTATTTCTGCTTCATGTAGGGATTTGTAAGACTTGTGGGACGATATATACCCTCTTGTATACATAAAAAAATGTAAGGTTGTCACCGCGCAGTCCCCATTGGAGGATTTGTAGTGCTGCATTGCAACCCTGGGTTTGCATGTAGTCAGGTAAGGAGAGGGGAGCGAAAGAGAAGATGGGTTTTAAAATGTCTCTTTTAAACAACAGCAGAGGTTTGAATAAAGAAGGGATGGAGGGACACAGAGGAGCTGTGAGGATATGTGGGGCCTGAGGGAACAGTGAGGGGATAGGGTTTGGGAGGAGTGGGGTTTGGGGGGATGGAGGGTAGGTTGGGTTTGTGAGCAATGTTAGCAGGGGCAGAGCACACACAGCATATATGCCACCAAACCGTCCCGAGCACCTCACAGCAGTCTTGGTGTGCATATTCCGGTTCCCCTAAACATCCGAGATCACTTTAAACAGCTCAATCAGAAAGATTGCTTTCCAGTGGGATGGCTCGTAACACCAGCGAAAACAGCAGTCTGTTCCAATTGTCCAGCGCAAGATGCAAACACTCAAAACTGGAGCACAACAAGGAGAAGGAGCTGGAATTTTTATAGATCATCCGCTCTGGTTCTGGTGATAGCTATTATTTGACAAATGCTGAATCACAGGATGGCTCACTTTTGAATCAACTTTGAATCACAGTTCAGATGATTCACACAGACTAAGCTGATTGTTTCTGGTGCAGCATCTTCCCCATTTATTCTGAACACCTGCAGGTATAGGGAGGTATATAAAATCATATAATAATAATAATAATAATAATAATAATAATAATAATAATAATAATAATAATTCATTTTAGGGAAACAACCTGATTTGCTTCTATGACTAGGTGCATGCATGGATCTGCCCTTTCTCAATGGATGGGACATAATACCCTAAAAGGTGCATTTGTCCTCTCTCCTTTTTATTAAGCTATATGAATCTTTGAAGCTAAATCAGTATTTTGCAATGTTATCTACAGCTGCTGCTGCTGCTGCTGCTACTACTACTACTACTACTAATAATAATAATAATAATAATTGCATTTTCCTTAGTTTCTCTAGCCACTTCTCTCTCTCTCTCTCTCTCTCTCTCTCTCTCAAGTTCAAAGATTCCATCGATATGTTTTTTGCCCATACGCACACATTGTATATCTCCCCAGCCCCCTTCACTTTTAGTACAACGTTTCCTTACCTGATAAGTGGTAGCCACTAAATGCTTTTCTCCCTTGCACAGGATCCCCAAGTTAATCTTTGTGCAGAGCTCTGTCTAAGTACTAAAGCATAATTACATTAGGCTAGTCATGCACAGTGATTACAGATGCCTCACGTCGACCAGGCCCCCATCCTGGCCTAATATCCAGTATCTCAAAGTGACCTTTTAAATGACGGGCTTTTCTTTTGCATGGGTATTTTAATCACATAAGAGGTAGGCCCCAATGTTTTAAATTCTCCCGGAAGAAATCAGAAGAAGAGTACCAATTCAATCAATGTCCACGAGTCCCTAATAAATAAACTCAACTGTGATTAGCATCTGCTGCGGCTTACTCAGTCATATCTTGCAAGTAATTAAGCAACTCCCTTCCAAGCCATTACTTGATTGCTTGGCACATTTCATCTCAGGCCACACAGGGCAGTAGTTAAGCATCTGTGTGTCATCCATTATACAGCGTCCAACTTTGTTTATTTTCTGGAAGGGCCATGGAAGAGATGCAGCGACTCTTCATGGGGTTTTAAATAGATGGTAGGTATTAGACATAGGAAAGAGAACTCAAGCACCCAAGTTTCAAATGGATGGTCCTTCATTTGGCAACTTCCTGTCCAAGGCAGCAAGCTGAATATGGAGCAATAACTTAGGGTGCTGGGTGGCACCTAGTTGAATGGCAGTAACTTTCCTTCAATTCCTTTGACCATCATTATACTTTTCCACTCAGATCCCATCCTCAAGTTGCTAGCCTACCTATGAAGAGACCGAGAGAGAGAGAGAGAGAGAAGCAGCTTGTGGTGAAGGGAAATTTTGATCAGGAAAGTGATGGAAAGGGTTAAGCAGCTACTTCTATTGCCACTACTGTTCCACTCAAACTGGCAGCCTTCCACAACCAGACCTTAGCTTTTTTATTATAATAATAATAATCAGAAGAACACAAACATTTCTTCCACGTAACATCTACAATTCTTCACTGGCCCTTAGACAGATCCAGCTAAATTAATAAACCCATTTTGTGTTCATTCTTCAGGGCATTCAGTCTCAGGTATTGTTATAAAAAGAGGGTATTTCAGTTATGTCCCAATGTAAAATTGGGGGGGGGGATATTAAGCTAGAGTGGAGAATTAAGCTCTTTTTTATGAATTTCAAGAAAGAAGATTATAAATAATGCCCTTTGAATCTGAAGATGAAAAGTGACTGAGCCCAAGAAAGAAATTATGTCCTCCATTCTTTCAGAAATGAGGATCAGGGGGTGGATATTCTCAGAACCTTGTGCCCCGTCCTCCATTTGATAGATACGGATGTTCCAGTATTGATTGGAAAACATGATTCAATTAAGATGTCTTCAGACATCGCTCATAATGGAAACAGTCTTTTCTCCCTGGTTTTGTACAGAATTAGGCATGAATGGGATTGCACCACCTCCCAAAGATTGCCTTAATTTCTTTAATCAGAATTTAAACTGTATCATTCTCTATGGACCAGCAGCGCAGTTGCAAAGCTTTATTTTAAAACCTGCTGTTCCTGAGTTCCCTGAATGTGGAGATGGATATGAGGAGAAGGTAACTCTGGGAAAGTGGATCTAATGATTAATAAGTTGGTTGGGACACCGTTCCTCAGCGACACTGTCCTACATTGGCATGACTCTGTTTCCTGCAGTCTGTATGCCTGAGGCTTGCCATGGCTTGGCTGCCTGAGCTGGAATTTGTAATATCATTAGCAAAACTGAAGAACAACTTTCCTGGGAGTGGGTGGGGGGGACCCTGTTTCCAGGCAAACAATTCCTAGGTTCAGTTTGGGCACAGCTTTAGGTTTCAAAACAACAACAACACCTTTTTCTGCATCTCTTTTGCCACAATGTAAATCAGAGTGAGGATGCATCACAGCACCATCATGCAGTGGGCCTGTGGCTCACGCCTCTCTGTAACAAAAATATAACCAATGTTATACATTGCTCATTCTTGAAAATGTTTTGTCCATTTCTTTCCTCTGCAGCATCAAACCTCTAGGTCACGGAAACCCAGCCAGATGTGCGGGGTATAAATAAATTATTATTATTATTATTATTATTATTATTATTATTATTATTATCCAACACAGTGCCCACCAGAAACTTTGAAATAAAACTCCCATTATTCCTGACCATTAGCCATGTTGACAGGGACTGATGGGAGTTTTGGTCCAACAACATCCAAAGGACAAGTTGCCTACCCCTATTCTAGTCAGTGGACCACATCAAGAAATGATGGCACAACACAGAAAATGTGTTTGCCCCTCCTATTTAGGGGTGGGACATGTGGGGAGAGAGAGAATGCAGCATCCCCATATAGGAAAGAGTGTCAGGAATAGGGCCTGGCAGCTTCAACTTCTCCTCCTCTCTTCCCTCAGTGCAGCTGCCCATTCAGCCATTCTTGGGTTGGCAGTGAGGGCTATGGCTGGTTGCTCTTTGCTAGAGAGGGGTGATTGACACAGGTTTGGGTCCAATTAATTAAAACACCAGTGTGGTGGAAACAAGCAGCAAAAACCTGTATTTGTAACAAAAGATATTTATAGATAGTCTTAATTATTAGTTGGTTTAAGATTTCTTCCTTGAGAAAACCGGCATCTAAACGATAAAAGCAATTCTTTCAAGTATTTTTCATATGAATCTGCTTTAATTCAGATAAAACCAGTAAAAAATGTGTGAACAATGTTCAAAACTTAAGAGAGAGAGAGAGAGAGAGAGAGAGAACATAATCCTTATAAAGGATTTGCTCCACTGATACATTTCAACAAGCCAGGTATCTAGAGTGTTGTCATAAATATCAATTTAATGGGAGTAATCCATCTTGTAAAAACAATTTCTGGGAGCTTATCAGTCATTCAAGTAATATCTATATGAATCAGGCAAACATTTTGCTATCTGTGCTTATCAGCTGGTGGCATATGCCCAGTATTAGCTCACAGCTAGAGAACAATAGCATAAAACATGAGACTGGAAATCCAAAATTGTGGAGATGAGATCTTTCAGTCTTCCTGCCATTCCTTCCATTAGTTCAACATGCCATGGGTGATCGAGATAAACAGGAAATACAAAGTGAAATTCATTGTTATGCACCTCTCTTTTTTTAGAGGGTTCAAATTATTTCATTTTAATGATTTGCATTGCCTGATCTAGTTGATCAGAAAGAAGTTCATATACAATAGGTGGAATGCCGATTTTGCCTCATCCTCTTCCCAGTTACTCATCTCTAGATGTGGCTCCTCAAGTGTCTATCCAGTGATGCCATGAACTTAACTGGTGTTCTAACTGGGAAAACTGTATGGAGATCTGCAAGCAATTTCCCTTGTGGCCACCAAACCCTCTGGAACCTCCTAACATCATACTGACTCTGTCAGAGCTGCTTAATGATGCTGTGTGGCTGTGCAAGAGATCAAGGTGGCTGGGTCCTTGCAACAGCAAGACGGATCAAGTTGTATCCTCATGTTGGCATCAGATCTGTTTGCACGAGCCTTTGAGCTGCTGGTTAACACGGCAGGTCATAAAATATTGGTCTTCGGTTGTGGGCTCCTAGGTCAACCTTGTGTGGAAGTCAGTTCCACTGAAATCAGAAATCCTAGGTGAATCTTTTAGCTCCTTTCTTCATGAACACAGGAGCAAGAAGTGGAGCTACACTGGTTAGCCTTGCCACTGGTTAGCCTTGCCACATGCTCCATGCCACATACAGTATTTATGTCTCTTGGGCTTTTACTGTCTGAGGATGGAGGCTTCCATGGGATCTGGAATGTCAATTGTTTGGGCTTCCAGATCCTATGGAAGCCTTTACCCATATAACCATAGGTCTTTACATACATTTACCTGGGGGTGTGGAGTGCAGATTGTTGTTGTTCAGTCGTTCAGTCATGTCTGACTCTTTGTGACCCCATGGACCAGAGCACGCCAGGCACTCCTGTCTTCCACTGCCTCCCGCAGTTTGGTCAGACTCATATTGGTATCTTCGAGAACACTGTCCAACCATCTCTTCCTCTGCCGTCCCCTTCTCCTTGTGCCTTCCATCCTTCCCAACATCAGGGTCTTTTCCAGGGAGTCTTCTCTTCTCATGAGGTGGCCAAAGTACTGGAGCCTCAACTTCAGGATCTGTCCTTCAAGTGAGCACTCAGGGCCGATTTCCTTGAGAATGGATAGGTTTGATCTTCTTGCAGTCCATGGGACTCTCAAGAGTCTCCTCCAACACCATAGTGCAGATTACTGGGGGGCAACTACCTGGGTTAGCCCCTCTCCCATGTTGATCAAGACAAGATCTATAATGTCCACATACAGTTACTGATTTGGGAGCGATTCACACTTTGTCGTGGCAGGTGTATCTCCCGCATTTATACCTGCATTTCCTGCTAAAGCAAGGATGGGGAACGTGAAGTGGAACCACCCAGATTGTGTTGTTGGACTGCTACTCCCATCAGCTCCTAGTAGCATGGTGAAGGATGATGGGAGTTGTAGTCCAGCAACATTTGAAAGGCCACAGGTTCCCCACCCCATCTTCGGTAAAGACAGTATCCAGAACAGGGTGTCTCCTGAGAATCTGCTGACCACGAAGAATCGCAGATCCCCATGCCTCTGCCAAGGACTTATGAATGCATGTGTTCCAAACAGCCAGGGCATACTGTAGCTGTGGGCTGAGGAGCCATGTTTGGACAATGCCTCTTGACCCATTATGAATGCATGCTTGTGGTACTGCATCCCATCCTCCATCGCAGTGTTTTATACATCCCCTGCAGAAAACTTCAGTGTAAATACAGCAAACAAGTATTTTACTGCAATAAAGAGAAAAATGCCCCTTACATGGAAGACAGTTTATTTTGGATTGAGTTTCCAGGCACATAAAATTCCAGCTCAATGGTTATTTGTTAGGCATCTAGGAATAATATATTTGCAATCTTATACATACCATGTCCAATACGGAAAGCTGCACCTTCCAAAGTTTCTTTACTTTATATGATTTATTTAGGACCATTAAAACATTGTACGCCAGATAGGTATCTGAGGCATACATATTGTTAAATGAAAATCTTTTCCACAACGGGAGCATAAAACACAGCTGACAAGCCCTGCTCACTCTGGAGATAGATTTTCTGTCATACTAGAGCATAATATCAGGCATTCTGTATCTGTTTAGTGTTGTCACTTCAGCCTGCAAACCTCCCTTATCACAAATGTATTCTTTGGGGATTATTTATCTACAGATTATGGGCATATTAAGCTACAATATCCCCTTTGGAAGCAAAGGTCATCAGTTACGTCGACAGCAGAAGTTTGTACCATTCTACGGGTGTGAAAAAGAAGCCGTGAAGTATGGGTGAAATAATTTAGTTTCCTTTCCACATGCTTGGAATTTCAGGATATGGATAAAAAGATGCAGGCAGAGTGCACTTTGTAACTTTATCTCTGGGTAAGTCTCAAAACAACAGAATCAAAAACTGCAGCATTGCAATGTGCTAGGAAAACAATAGGAAATTTTCAGAGGTTTTTGGGGGGGAAATGTTGGACACTCTGCTGGTTTAAAATAAATTTCATTTGTGAGCCTTCCTTTGGGCTTCTTCAGATATTACTGGTTCTCTGACACATAGCCTGGTCTAGATATACAACAAAATGATGGAGTGTTGAACTCTTAAGGCATTAGAGTGCACTGTATCACTTGAGATTGCAAGTAGGGTACATGATCTTGATGCTCCTGCCTGTAAACATGAACCCTCTCCTTCTCTAAGCAGAAAACTAGCTTATTTAAGAAATATGTTCCAGCCATCTATATTCTTGGGAATTTTGTTTTGTTTTGTATTGTTTTTAAGGAGGAGCTTTCAAAATGTTCCCTCCCTACTGCACTGGAAATAATTCCCCAATAATTACATAGCACAATCCTAACCATGACCATATATTTAAAGCACATTTAAGCACATGGTTTTCCCCAAAGAGTCATGGAACTGTAGTTTATTCAGGGTGCTGGGAACTGTAGCTCTGTGGTGATTCCCAGAATCCTAAGTCTTATCAAATTCAGTGGGGCTTACTCCCAGATAACTGGGGTCATGACTGCTGCAGCCTTACCTAGGAAAAATTCCCACTACATGAAAGAAACATGGTTAGAAGTCTTGCAGTCCATTTTACCACCTCAGCAACTTGTCACCTGAATTCTGAATGTGTTGCTGCAGCCACTGATTAACCTGTTGTTTTTGTTGTTGGCATCCATTTGCTTCTGGAGAAAACAAAGGAATGCACCTTTGGGGACGAAGTTAAACCACTGGAGATTCACAGTGCCTGCTGTGGCTGTAGAGACCGATACAGGAGAGACATGTTTTGTTGCAGCTGGGGCAGATGAAGGTGCCCGGTTGTGCTGCTGCAGATGCACCAGAGTGTTTCTTCTCTCTGCGCTCATCTCAGTGGTCATTCTTCCTCTGGTCACTGCTGTAGATACACAACCTGACTGTCTCCAGACAGGGTGGTTGTCTGCAAGGGATAACCACGGTGACAAAAAAATAAATAAATGCTGAGGTGGTAGAATGCAAAAGGTGGTGTGATGGACTTGCAAACTATGACTGCCCATATGAAAAAAAACAAAAAGGATTGGTGCTAGTACACAACACAAATAGTCAAAACAGCATGGAGGGCCACTTGGCTTGGCATGTGAAGATGCCTCATTGAACTTGCATTTCAACTGACTATCCATGCTGCTGTTGACAACACAGTCTAGAACTTCCACTTTGCCTCCAGACATAGAAGTGAGTCTTGCTTCCGGAAAACATTATCATGATAGCCAGCGCATTTTTTCAGAGGTACTCAAGGGTGAGAAGTACCGGCACCTCTATTTCTGTTGTTAAAAAGTGTGACACTTACTGTAACAACTTCATGGTGAGTACCGGTACCTATTTTTCTAGGGGGGGGGGGAGCCTCGACAACATGTATGCCATGGATTGATCAGGGTGCAAAACAGTTAACAATGAATTATATCACAGATGCCCTTGTAGATAGTTGCTCTTAGTACATTTTTGACCCTTCTGACACCTTCAAAGTTCTCTGTAATTTAAAGGGCTTTGTTTCCATTTTCCTTGCTGTCTGTTGGTTTCGGCATTCTGGTTTGAAGCCAACTGTTGAGAACATAACGATGGCTTTTGTAACTCCCAGAGAAATCTCTGTCAAGAGAGACCCATTTTAATTTTGCTGAGGAAGGGGATTTTTTCCCCTGCAGAAATGTCTACAATTACTTCTGAGCGTTCTTGTTTTTATTGGTGGTGAGTTGTTCATCCTTTTAAAAGGGCTTCAT
Source organism: Lacerta agilis (assembly GCF_009819535.1). Classification (NCBI taxonomy): domain Eukaryota; kingdom Metazoa; phylum Chordata; class Lepidosauria; order Squamata; family Lacertidae; genus Lacerta; species Lacerta agilis. Next base: position 87,610,228 of record NC_046313.1, read on the forward strand.
GTCAGCTTCAAAGCCAACGTTCATTGTCACAACACCTTGAAAGACTTTTCTTGCACTTTTTTTTCCTTGGGAACCTGGGAAGTTCAGAAGATACAAAAGTTTTTTAGTACTTGCTTTTGGTTTAAGAGATGAAATTCCTATGTTGCTAAAAATGTATCCTTATAATCAGTGCTTTTTTCTTTTTTTAAAAAAGGTTTAGGGGTACTATCATTTTCCTACTCATATTGAAATACTGCCCCTCAATGAGGCCAGACTTAGATTCACCAAATGTTTAGGGGTATGCATACCCCTGCGCACCCCCCCCCCCCGGAAAAAAATCACTGCTTATAATAATTATTTCATTTCAGGGATGGGGCACCAGCAGCCCTGGCGTGCAGAGCAGCCTGAGCCCACCCCACCCCGACATTTCCTTAAAATTGTAAAAATCCACCTGGATGGGCATGTTGCCCCCCCCAAAAGAAATGTTTGGGTTTCCCCAGACATATGGCAACCCTAAACTACCCTTGAGGTCTCTTCGAATTCTCTAAATGACCCTTGAGGTCTCTTCCAATTCTATGATTCTGTGTTGGACTGCAGTTCCTATTATCCCTGACTACTGACTATGCAGCCTGGAGTAGAGGAAAATTGGAGTCAAACTATATCTGAAGGACCACATGTCCCTCATTCCCATTTTATTGGATTTCCGATATCCAGACAACCCAGCCTTTAAACCACGTAACAGCCATGAAGCTCACACTGGGTGACGTTAGGCCAGCCACCGTATTTTCACTTCTCTCACAGTGTTTTTGTAGGGATAAAATGGAGGGAAGGATTTCTTATGAGCGCCTCGAGGGAAGTGACATTGCTATTTTGGCAGGGCAGCACAAACACAAAAGAAAAGGGGGAAGGCCTGTCTCCCTACAAGAAGCTCACTGCCATCTCACTTCAAGACTGACAGCACAATTCACCATAAAGTTCTGCAAGTCCTGCTGATGGGAATGGGAATGACATTAGGGCTTAATGTCATCTGGGCATGCGCATTGCAACATCCTCATGGGTTGTGTTGCAAAGCATTTCCATAAAGGGGCTCCAGCTACTTAAGTGCAATTTGTACCCACTGGAAACCTTGCAAAATCCCTCAGATCAAATCTACCCCATTAAACCGCAATCTTGGTTGGTTCTGCAATGGAATTCACACACTGCTTTTAGGTTAACGAATCATTTTTGTAAAATGAATTTCAGGAATCAATTTCCGACCAAGGTAATATCCTGTACCTTCTACCTGCCTTTGAGTTGTGATGTGAACAGAAAATTCATTTTATTTTCTCTCAAAAATCTTACACGTTTTAAAACTGCAGACAAAGCCTATCCCTTGTATTTTGATTTCAGGATCGGAGTGGTCCCTATTGCCCCAAAGCACACAGCTCCGTAACTCATGTCTCCCAATGGTATGACATGCCAGGATATCAGAGCGGGAGGTACGGCAACGAAGGCTTGGTTAGCTGATGCAGTTGCAGGAACAACAAAGACCTGCTGTGAGATCAGAGGGACTGGACTACCTGGCTTTAGGGACTCTCTTGGCAAGAAGAGCACAAGGAAGGCCATTCCTTTAACATCGCAAAAAGAAAGACACGGAGCGTTCAAAAGGTTGTTGAAATGTTTTATGTGAACAGCTGGTCAGATGCAACAGTTATGGTGATCTTACAACAAAGGACCCTTTGTCTTATCTGTACACATTCTGGGAGTCATGAGATGTGTCTAAGATCATGTATCGTTGGAACCTGACTCCGAGTAAAATTGCAAAAATGTATAGAACCAGCTCAAATCTGTGCTGGAAATGTAAAAGGAAAGAAGGTACCTTTTATCGTAAGTGGTGGTCCTGTGGGGTGGTAAATGCTTTCTGGGAAATGATATATAATGAATTAAAGAAAATGTTTAAACCAGAGGGTTTTCTGTTAGGTATAATAGGTGAGGAACTACCAAAGGAAAAATAAAAGACTGTTTATGTATGCAACGATGACAGGAAGAATGCTTCTAGCCCAGAGATGGAAAGAAGGAGAAAGAAGTACCGATCAGAGAAGAGTGGCAGACCAAGCTGATGGAATATGCAGAAATGGAGAAATTGATGGGAAAGATCAGAAACCAGGAAGACCAAGTATTCTTAAAAGACTAGAATAACTTTGTAATATATTTGAAAGACCACTGTAAACAGCTGAAATCATTGGAAGGGATACAATGACACTTGAAAAGTGAAATGAACTTTGGTTAATATGATTATATAATAGACAGATAATGGTAAAAGATGCAGGAAAAAAGATTAAATTTTTTGAAATGGAACCCATGGAGGGAGGGAGGGAAGGAGGTCTGAAGGTTCGAAAGAATCTTCTTTATTTTGATGTTTTGGAATGGCTATAGGAATTTTATAACTTTATGAAAAATCAATAAAAAATATTTTTAAAAAATGAGATGTGTCTAAGATCAGCATAGCAAGCAGTCAGAAGGAGAGGGGTGGGTGGGTAGTGTGAGAGATTTCAAGTGTTTGACCTTCAAAGCCTCTTAATACAGGAAGAATGCCAGCTAGTTGCACATGATTAAAAATAATATATGAACTGAAACAGAATAAGCAGAATATAGTTTTGAAATGGCTACAACCTTATTTGGCACCATAGTGATCCTGGAACATAGGAAGGTGCCTTAATCTGAGCCAGACCAGTAGTCTATCTAGCCCAATATTGTTTGCACAGGCTGGCAGTTGTTTTCCAGGGTTTCAGAATGGGGTCTCTGCCAGTCCAACTTGGAGATTCTGGGGAGTGAACCTGAGACCTCCTGCATACAAAGTAGACGCTCTTCCACTGAGCTACAGCACTTCACCAAAGGTCCATCAAAACTGATGCGTCTTGCTCCCCAATAGATGTGCATAAGACTGTATGTTCTTGATATTGTGCCTTGTGACTCTCACAAGCTACTGTCAGAACACAGATCACATCTGTGCCATATCTGTACACCACTACTATACCATTTTAAGGGTTACGGCTTCCCCCAAAGAATTCTGGGACCTGTGAAGATGCCAAGAGTGGTTAGAGGATCCCTATTCCCCTCACAGAGCTACAGCTTCCACACCTATCAGCCAATCACCCATTCCCACCACCCTTCTGAGTAATACCCCTCCCCACTCTCTCACTATATATATGGGTCTGGTGACTTCTGTTTCAGTGTAGCTGAAGAAGTGTGCATGCACATGAAAGCTCATACCAAGATCAAATTTAGTTGGTCTCTAAGGTGCTACTGGAAGGAAATTTTTATTTTTTATTTAGCTTCCAGAGTAGTTTATCAATCAATCCTTCTTCCCAAGGAATTCTGAGAACTACATGCAAAGACTTTCCCACCATGGGTGTTAAAGGGGCAAGTAATTAGGAAAGCGCCCTGCTCCTTCTTCAATGCATGGAACCCCAACTTTCATGAGTAGTTCATGTCACATTTATCTCCTGGATTGAGTCAGACTAGGATGATTCTGATATTCTAGACAGGTTTCCTCTGAGATAATGGTGATACCTGCTTCTGAATACCGTTTAAAATTAAGATCATTTATTTTACTCACTCCTACACCATCATTATAGAACACACAATACAACTCTGGGGTCCTCTGTCTGGTCAAAGACCTCTAATGTTTTGGATCTTTCCCCTCCTTGTATATGGACTGAAAGATGCTCCTTACTGCAATGTGTTTTCAAAATGGCTGGATTGCTTTTTCTGAGCCTTTGTGCTGCTTTTCCGGTTAAGAAAGGAATTTGTATTTTTTTTTTTAATGGCTGATGATTAAAGATGAGGCTACATCTTCAAAACTGCAATCAAGTAGCCGCTGCCCCTTTTGCCATATTTATAACCTTGCAAAGATTTACTTCTCTAGCAGACTCTCAAAGAAGAAAGCTTTTGTCTAGAAATGCAAAGACCACTCTAAGGTCTCTCTCTCTCTCTCTCTCTCTCTCTCTCTCTCTCTCTTTAATCAATGGCCCCGCCTCATTCCAGCTTCTCCAAGTTTGATAGAAGCAAACACTTTCACAAACCACATCCCAGTTGGGAAGAGAATGTGCATTAAATTTGACAAAGGAATTCTCATGGTCCTGCTTATTGTCTTCTTTAGCAAAATATTGATCAATGTTGTTGGCCTCTTTTCCCATAGCATAGCAACATAAACTTACACACTTCCTTACTTCATCAGGAGTCCCAGAGGGAACAAAGTAACTTTGGGTTGTTGTTTTTTAGGTTATGCTGCAAGATTATAAAATCTGCAGGCTTCTATTGCAAAAAGGGAAATTAAAATAAAATAGCATTTTTCTGGTTCTTTCAAGGATTTGTTAAACTGATGCTGTATTACAGAAGGCTTAATGAGCATCAGATTGATATTCTTTATTGTCTTCAAAGGAAGAGATCAAGAATAAAAGGAAATTCCTGGCTAAGTCCAAGCTGCCGCTAATAATATTGCCACCTAGTGACTAAACTGTATAATGATCTTCTGAATCGGTGAATTTAGTACTAGGTATTTGTTGTAACTGTTATCTCTCTGTTCTTGTTTTTAAACTGGACTCTTAGTGTCATTAGATGTGGTAAAATCTTTACCCAGTGGTAAAGACAGCATGTACGATGTATATTTGCGGGGGGGGGGGGGGAGGGCAAACAGGAAAGATTTCACAAACAGCACTTTCCACATGTTATATTTTAAATAACATTCAAAGTACGTTACTCCCTCTAAAAATTCTGGGTGGTGTAGTTTGCTAAGGGTAACTGGGAATTGTAAGTCTGTGAGAAGTAAACGGCAGAGCCCAGAATTCTTGGAGAGGAAGAATGTTCTTGTAACTCTTCTCAGGTGAAGGTAATTTGGGGGTAGTCGTAATGATACTATTTTATCAAGACTAGAGCACATTCAATGTATGGTATTAATATATAATAAAAGTTGTATTATTATAAAGAGAAATAAAAAATTATGCTATGTACTCTTGAAATCCCTTTCATGTACCCTTGTGGGTACGTATACCACACTTTGGCAAACAATATTCTAAAGGTGGAGTGCATTCTTAGAACGAAGATTCAGGTAGGTAACCATGTTGGTCTGATGCAGTAGAAATATATATAAAAAAATTAAAAATTGTCCAGTAGCACCTTAGAGACCAACTAAGTTTGTTCTTGGTATGAGCTTTTGTGCTCATGGCCCTGTGTCGCCCACAGGGAGCATGTGCAGATCCTCAGACACAGGGCCATGCACACGAAAGCTCATATCAAGAACAAACTTAGTTGGTCTCTAAGGTGCTACTGGACAATTATATATATATATATATATATATATATATATATATATATATATCTTAGAATGAAGGAATTGTTTTAAGTGACCAGCATAGCAGAAGTAATATTGTAAAATGATACATGTTAGGAATAGAAACAACCTATTTTGCAGTCAGGGTGGAATTATCCCCTAGGGTGTATTGGCGATAGTCTGAATCTTGTTTTACAGCTAGTGTTTCAGACTGTAATAAAACTTCTTCTTCTTTTTCTTCTTCTTTAGTTTAATGTGCTGAACAACTTTCAGTACTGCATCTTTCTCAGGATGAAAGACCAGCATCTCACTGTTAGCAGTGCTCAGCAGCAGGTTTTGAGTATATAACACAACTATTTATTCTTCCCCAGCATTCCCTCTCTGAATACATTCAAGCAATATGTCCAGGATGCACGAGGCAGTGTTCAGTATGTCAGCAAGCAAAGTTGGGGTAGCCTCTGATCTGTTTCACGCTACACATTTACCCCAGCTGGAAATTAGTAACTAGACAGTTATTAAACAGTAATTAGAAGATATGTGCCTTTTAAAAGGGGGGTGTATTCATTTCATTAGACCCATTCCTCACTGTTTATCGATTGTGTGTGGAAAGGTGGTACAGTAACTATTTGCTTGCTTGCTTGCTTGCTTGTAGCATTTCTATCCCACTTTTTCCTCCAAGGAGCTCAAGGTGGTGTAGATGGTTCTCCATTTCCTCATTTAATTCCCAGAATAGACTAAGGGGAAGCAACCTGCCCAAGGTCACCCAGTGAGCTTCATGGCCGTGTGGGGATTTAAGCCCTGGTCTCCCAGGTCCTAGTCCAGCACTCTAACCAATACACCACACTGGCTGTAAGGGGGAGATCAGAAAAAGCAGCAAGTGAAGACTCACACCCCTGGCCCTTCATTGTCTATTTTTGGTCCCAGTTTCATCCTGCATTTCTTAGGGTGAGAGACAAGGACTATCCCAAGCTCCCACAGTGAGCTTACTCGAATGAATAGACATTTGAACCTGACTTTGCCCTGACCATATTCAATACTGACTTTCATTATATAACAAAAGAAAAAAATCTCTAGGGAAAATTGTGTTTTAAAATCTCCTGCTGTCTGGCACCATCTGGTGTTGCATGTTTATAGTGCATTCAAATCGTTGTTTCTTTACTAATGTAGCTGAGTCCTAGATTATACACTGTGGTGGTGACTATATTATACTTCCCAATTAAATCTCATTCAGCAAAACAGATAATTAGTTATAAGCCATTTGGAATCCAGAGTCATATCTAAATTGCACTTGCAAAACAAACATGGCAGCCCATGGGCCAAGGCTCCCAGGTTGTATTATTTTAAACTGCTTTTTAAAAAATGGCTCAATCATCTTTGGTATTTTTTCTTCTTCCTTAACAACATACTAATATTTTCTTAAGAAAAGAAAAAAACCCAAATCACAAAAATTTGGTTAAGAAACCAAGTTATCCCAGCATGGCATGCAAGTGGGAATAAAACTCTTTTTTGAAGGGGAAACAAGAATAGGAGCAAAAACTGCCATAAAGGACAAATAATGATGATGATTATCTTGCTGTAGCTTTACAATTTAGTTAACAGCACCAACAGAAAGCAATCTAAATGGAAGTATCTGAAACCTCAAAGCACACTGTTCCCCTTTTGTTGAAACAAAATCGAAAATTCTTTCTAGTAGCACCTTAGAGACCAACTGAGTTTGTTCCTGGTATGAGCTTTCGTGTGCATGCACACTTCTTCAGATACCTTCAGATACCTCTGAAGAAGTGTGCATGCACACGAAAGCTCATACCAGGAACAAACTCAGTTGGTCTCTAAGGTGCTACTAGAAAGAATTTTCGATTTTGTTTTGACTATGGCAGACCAACACGGCTACCCACCTGTAACTGGAACTATGGAAGGCACCCCTTTTGTTGGATATTTACTTTTGATTATCCAGTGCTATCTGATTCTAAACTCTCCCCCCCCCATTCATACATTTATGTGGTTTGCATTTGTGTTGCCTTGTTGTACATAATAAGTAAACCACATTGAGAAGACTGGCACACTCATGGGACACAACCAAATAATAAAAGCTTTGGTGGAGTTAATCTCTCAATAGCAATGAGCAACACAAGAAGGACCGGCGCTGACCAGCTCAATACCTAGGCTTTATACTCAAAGTGCTGGAGTGATCATTTCCTTCACACAAGGACTTCCGAATGGCATCCATTTTTAGAGAGAAGGAACAAAAAGACCAGGAAAGAAAACTTGAAATTAGTGGTCCATAGAAAGGGAAAAGGCCATTTATCACATCATCTGATTGAGCTACCTCTATGTGCAAAGATACTGTCTCTGATTCTTCTTCTTTTTAACCACCTCCATTCATGGGTCTCCTCCATTCATGGGTACCAGAAGATCAGCAGGTAAAGAACTGAGTTATTTTCACTGCATGTGTCTTCAAGTTATCCTAGATCAGCCTTCCTCAACCCAGTGTTCTCCAGATGTTTTGGTCTACCACCAAACTCAGCCAGCAGAGCCAATGGTTAGGGGGTGCTTTTTCAAAGGGCCTTGAAAAAGCAATTGAGGAGGGGTAACATGTTTCTCTAAAGGCAGGCAGGAAGGTTGGCAAAGTAGATCCAGAGAGAGTAGATGTAGAGGCCAAGAGAAAGTTGTCAATTTCACATGTTGATGCAAAAGGTCATTTATGTAACTTAGCTTATGAAAGTGTCAAAACTACTGGTAAAAGGTAAAGGTAAAGGACCCCTGGATGGTTAAGTCCAGTCAAAGATGACTATGGGGTTGTGGCGCTCATCTCACTTCAGGCCAAAGGAGCCGGCATTTGTCCACAGACAGCTTTCCAGGTCATGTGGCCAGAATGACTAAACTGTTTCTAGTGCAACGGAACACTGTGACGAAAGCCAGAGCACACAAAAATGCTGTTTACCTTCCTGCCGCAGCGGTACCTATTTATCTACTTGCACTGGCATGTTTTCGAACTGCTAGGTTGGCAGGAGCTGGGACAGAGCAACAGGAACTCACAACCATCAAACGGATTCAAACCGCTGAACTTCTGATCAGCAAGCCCAAGAGGCTCAGTGGTTTAGACCACAGCACCATGCTACTGGTATCCTATGTTATCTGCCCTAAAATGTTTTACCCTATCTAGTGCATCACAGAAATGTAGAGTATGAAAGGGAGAGCAAGGGAGAGAGGGGGGGAGGGAGAGTTTTATAAAGATATATATTGCAGAAGAAAAAGTGATCCCAGGAATAGAAAAAGGGCTTCAAAAATATGTTGTGCTTCTCAACAAATATGTTCTGACACCCAAAGCATTGCAAGGTGTCAAACAGACTGTGATATGCACCCTGGTGCCCCAGTGAAACTGATAACAACACCAGCTGCTCATGTTTGTCAAAATGACAGCACAAACCTGATGTGTGGCTGTGTTTACTACTTACACACTCAGATTTCAGACAAATTTCTTTAGACAAAATGGATGGGATCATGTACAGCTTTCTATTTATTTTACTTTATTCATCCTCTGTCATCCATTTTATGGTGTGTGATCAGAATGAAAAGTCTACTTTAGTCAATACTAAAGACTGGTTATAGGACATTCTTCCAACTGTGCTGATTACAAAATGGTGAAGTGATGATCTTGTAGAGGAACTGCCACTTGCCCACAATTGGCACATATTATAAGTAACGTAGCATAATATGAATGGTCCAAGTGGATCTGAAAGATGGCCCCCAAACAAGATTTTCAGTTCTTGTTTGGGGGCCATTCTCCTCCTTCACCTTAGTCCTAGAAACAGCCCTTTCCTGATGTTTCTCACAGTTCCTCTCCTGCAGCCACTTGCAAGGCATGCTTCTCTAAAGAAACGCTAATATCACAACTTGTGCGCAGACACGGATGCAAACTTTTTGAGTTGCGGACGTGCCTCCAGGACGGATTACGTCCGCAACTCGAGGTTCCACTGTACACATCATTTTGAGCGTTTGTACATGCTCCTTGGGTGAACCAAAGTAATAAGTTTTGGAGTTCAAGATACACCCCACTTGTCACGAGAGCTTAATGAAATAGAAGGGACCCAAAGCCTAACAGTGATTGTATACTCAACATGAAGAATTCATCTTTTTAGGTTAAGAAGCTTATGTTGACTTTTTCCAGTTAGTCCCCTGAAACGTGGCTCTCAAAAGAGGATATTAGATCAGCAGCTTCTCTAGTGAGGCTCTTCTTTAAATTTAGCCACTATTTACAATCAGGCTGGAGACTAATAATAAGATTGGCCTCAAAATCCGAGAATAAGCTCTGCTAAAATCAATTCACATTTGTTATGTGATCAGTTTAAAAGCAGTTTCCTGAAGGAAAATGGATCGATCTTGTCGTAAAGGAGGGTCTGCTTAAGCAACACCATTTAAACTGTTCCTTTCTGTAGGTTGCCCCTCTTCTTTGGGGTTTGTTAAGCAATGTGGTTGAAAAGGGACAGCACATCCCAGAATTGAGATAGCTTTTTGTGCTTTTGAATGTCTTGCCATAGGCTGCCTAGATAATTTGACTGAAGGATGGGTTGTTATTATTAATAAACAAAAGTAATATATTGGGCAGCCTTAAGTTTCCAAATTTCACTAGATGATTGGTATGCTATAGTAATGTTAGTGGAGTGTCATGGTAGAGTTAAGATTTGAACCCTGTTCTCCCAAGTCCTAGTTCAGCACTCCAGTCGTCGTCGTCATCATCATCATCATCATCATCTATTTATCATCCTAATAAATTCCAGTACTTCTGAATATTCAAATAATGCTTTTCTCTTGGTATTAGGCAATGGTGTGTATGTTTTTAACTATTTGTGAAAATGGTCACTTATTTAATGTGTATCTAGTTCTGAGCTTTGTTGATCATTCTGGTTGAATTGCTTCAAGTCTCTGGCTGTGAATGTTCTGTTCTGCCGTGTAGAATCAAAACTAAATGGTGCTCTGAGGGCTGTTTTTAGGGTCCAAATTCCTTCACTCGAAGTATGTCTGCTTAACTTTGATTTGCTGCATGCTGTTACGTCCTCCTTTTGCCAAGTAGCAACACCAGGGTGGCTAACAAGCAAGTGCTAAGCACAATGCGATATTAAAAGACTTTTGGCTAAGACAAAGAAATTCCATTTGCTGACTACAAAAAGGACAAAAGATCGCTGAAAATATTCATCATAGCAACCATGTTGTTATCCCAGCCTGTCCTCCTACTCTTTCACATTAACATCTCATCATTTTTTAAATATTTTCTTGGTGTCGCACAAAGATTAAAAAACAAGACAGTCCCTGCCTGCGGGCTTACAATAGACATGAAACAAAAGGGAAAGGGGAGGAAGAGTGAAGACCAAAAAGCAAACCAGCAACAATGCTTACAACTGACAAACTGGGATGAAGACACTTCAGGGAGGAGAGGAGCCAAATGCTTCTGTTGTCCTACTTCCTCCTCAGCACCGACCAGGTGGGGGAGATTCTAGTAAAAAATATTCAAGAGCACAGGGATCAAGTGTAAGTTATTCCTAGCTAAACTGATGGAGTGGGTTGCAATTTGGGATTTGATTTTTGGCATGACATTAACTATAGTGATCTCTAGGGCAATCATTTTTTATTATTACCGTATTCTTTAGTTGGCAGCTACCAAACTATAGTCAACAACAACATTGACTCAGCTATAGTTTGGTAGCTGCTAGCTAAATGTTGTTCTTATTTCAATCAATCCCAGTGATAAGCAATGTGACGTGCTTCAAAGAGTGGCAGAAATTTATCGAGATTTATCTTGCGAGGAAAGAAGCCAAGAATAAAATATAAACTATCAACAGATCTTAAAGATAGAGGTAGCTTCTCCTTACCAGATTTAAAATTCTATTATGAAGCTTCTTGCATATGCTGGATCCAGGATTGGATAGTATTAAAAAATACAGATTTATTAGACCTAGAAGGACATGATAATAGATTTGGTTGGCATGCGTTTTTGTGGTATCAGAAGGCAAAAGTACATAAAAGCTTCCACAATCACATAACAAGAAATGTGATTTTTTTTTATAAAGATTTTATTATTTTCCATTAAAACAAAGAAAAACATAGCATAAACATAAACATAAACACCATAAAAACACAATACATAAACACAATAAAAACAATAACAATATAAACAAACATAAAGAAAAACATATACTAACCTTAACCAACACTTATCTTTGTAATTTTCTTATTGCAGTCTTCTCTATTCAGGGGACTTCCCCTGTTCCCTCCACTGTCTTCAAAATCGTATATATGTTATAGGTAGCTTTATATCTTATTCCATTAACATTTACCATATTTCTTGATGCACTTAGCTTTACTTAATCAAATATAAATCATAACTTAAACATAAAAATCTTAACATACTTTTTACCAATTAAATCATTCATACAAAAAATTTCTTCTAAACAGTTTTAACTAACATAACCCTGCTAAAGCCAATCTTCTGCTTAATTCTGCTCAAATATTCAATTTTACAGATTTAACTAAATAGTCTTTAAATTTTTTCCAATCCTGCGACACCTTCTCCTCCCTCTGGTCTCGGATTCTAGCGGTCAGTTCTGCGAGTTCCATATAGTCCATTAACTTCATCTGCCATTCTTCCACTGTTGGAATCTCTTCACCTTTCCAGGTTCTTGCCAATAAAATTCTAGCCGCTGTTGTGGCATACATAAAAGATACTCTGTCCTGACTGGGTATCTCTTCATTGGTCATGCTCAAGAGAAATGCCTCTGGTTTCTTACCAAAGGTAGTTTTCATTACCTTTTTAAGCTCATTATAAATCTTGTCCCAGAAAGCATTTACCCCTGAACACGACCACCACATATGAAAAAAGGTACCTTTCGCAACTTTACATTTCCAACACACATCTGACATTTTAGAATTCATCTTAGCTATCTTAACTGGTGTCAGATACCATCTGTATACCATTTTCATTATGTTTTCTCTTAAACTGTTACAAGCAGTAAAATTGATACCTTTCTGCCACAATCTCTCCCAGTCATCCATCATGATGTTATGTCCCACATCCTTCGCCCAATCAATCATTGTCGATTTAACTAGTTCATCTTTCGTATGCCACTCTAGCAACAAATTATACATCTTGGAAAGGTTTTTAGAGTTTGATTCAATCAGTTCTGTTTCCAGTTTTGATTTTTCCACTTGAAAACCAATTTTTTTGTCTAATTTAAATGTTTCATGTACCTGGTGATATTGCAGCCAGTCGGGGACTTGACTTTTGACTTGATCATAGCTTTTCAGCTTAAATGAGTCCCCTTCCTGCTGCAATATGTCCATATATCGTAGCCAACTTGCAGACATATTCGGTCTCTTATAGGCCTTGGCCTCCACTGGTGAAATCCATCTAGGAGTCTTTCTCTCCAATAAGTCTTTATATCTTATCCAAACCTGATACAGGGATTTTCTAACTATGTGGTTCTTAAAAGTTCTGTGGATTTTAACTTTGTCATACCAAAGGTATGCATGCCAACCAAACATATTATCATGTCCTTCCAAGTCCAACACATCTACGTTCTCTAGTTTAAACCAATCCTTCAACCAGCAAAAGGCTGCTGCTTCAAAGTAAAGTCTTAAATCCGGCAGGGCAAAGCCTCCTCTCTCTTTAGAGTCTGTCAAGATCTTAAACTTAATTCTAGGCTTTTTACCCTGCCATATAAACTTCGATAGGTCCCTTTGCCATCTCTTAAAACAATCCAATTTATCCAAAATTGGTATGGCTTGGAATAAAAACAGCATCCTTGGTAGGACATTCATTTTAACCGCTGCTATTCTTCCCATTAACGACAGTTTTAATCTCGTCCATATCTCCAGATCTTTCTTTATCTCTGTCCACAGTTTTTCGTAATTGTCCTTGTACAGGTTCAAATTTTTTGCTGTGAGATTGATACCTAGATATTTTACAGTTTTAACAAAGTTAAGACCAGTGCCATCTTGTAGTCTTTGTATCTGTTCTGCACTCATATTTTTACTTAAAACTTTGGTTTTCTGTTTATTTAATTTGAAGCCAGCTACACGTCCAAATTGTTCGATTAATTCCAGGGCTTTGGGGACACTGCTTTCCGGTTCCTGTAGGGATAGCATCAAATCATCTGCAAAGGCGCGTAGTTTGTATTCTTTCTCTCCCACCCTAATTCCTTTTATCTGTTTGTTTTTTCGTAACATATTTAGGAGGACTTCCAGGACCGTAATGAATAATAAAGGGGAGATAGGGCACCCTTGTCTTGTTCCTTTCTCAACTTCAATTTCCTCCGATATCACACTGTTTACTATTACTTTTGCTCTTTGTTCTGTATAAATGGCCTTAATGCCATTTAAAAATCTTTCTCCAACTCCCATCTTTTCCAAGTTCTTTTTCATAAATGTCCAAGATACTTTGTCAAAGGCTTTCTCTGCATCAATAAACAATAGTGCTGCATCCGTATTTATGTTTCTCTCCAGCTTTTCTAAAATGTCCACAATAATTCTCGTGTTGTTACTTATTTGTCTTCCTGGTAAGAAACCTGCTTGATCTTTATGTATATAGTCTTTCAACACTCTTTTCAATCTTGTAGCCAAAACATTTGCGAAGATTTTATAATCCACATTCAAGAGGGAAATTGGACGATAATTTTTCATTGAAGTCTTATCCGTATCTGGTTTTGGAATCAGTGTGATAAAGGCTTCTTTCCACGTCTCTGGTGCCCTATCTCCTTCTAGTATTTTGTTGCAAATTTCTTTCAAAGGCTGCGATAGCCAATCTTTCAAAATCTTATAATACTTTGCTGTTAATCCGTCTGGTCCTGGGGCCTTCCCTAATTGCATATTGTTGATTGCATCCTCTATCTCTTGAGTCGATATTGGGTGGTTGAGGGTTACTAGTTTTTCCTCTGGGACTTTTTGCAATCCATTTTTTTCCAGAAATCGGTCTATCTCTACTTCTTCTATCTTCTCCTCCTTGTACAGTTGCTTGTAAAATTTTTGAAAACACCATCTGATTTCCTCCGGGTTCTCCACAATTCTTCCATTTACTACCAAATTACTGATGACATTTGCCTTCTGTCTTTTCTTTAGTTGCCAAGCTAGTAGTTTTCCACATTTATTAGCAGATTCAAATGTTCTTTGCTTCATCATTTTCACTTTCCATTCAATATCTTGATTCACAATTTTTGTATACTGGGATTGCAAGTATTTAATTTCCTTTTGAATTTTTACACATTTTGGATGTCCTCTTAATTCTTTTTCCTTGACCTTAATTAATTTCAACAACCTTTCCATTTCCGCATTTTGTAGTTTCTTCTTTTTTGCTTTTTCACTTATGAGGAATCCTCTCATTACCGCTTTACTTGCATCCCAAACAGTCCTCTTTTCCACTTCCGAATTCCAGTTAATTTGAAAATACTCCTTCATCTTTTTCACAGCTCTTTCTACCAGCTTAGTGTCTCTCATCAAAGCGTCATCCATTCTCCACCTAAAAGAATCCTTGGAAATCATTTTTAGAGTTAGCTGTACCGGATTGTGGTCCGAATAGGTCTTTGGGCCGATTTCTGCTTTTTGTATTTTTGGTGCCAATTCATTCGAGATCCAGATATAATCTATCCTCGACCATGACTGCTGAGATTCACTGAAGTAAGTTGCCTCTGTTTCGGTGGGGTTTTTTAGCCTCCAAGAATCCACCAAGTTCAGATTGTCCACCATTTCGAAAAGGGTCTTTGGGAGTTTCCCATCATTTGTTAATTTAGTTCTTTGAGATCTGTCCATTAATGTGGAAACTGCACCATTAAAATCTCCAAGGCAAACTAATTTATACTCCAAATAGTCCAACAGCAGATCATGTATTTTCTTGTAGAAAATTGACTTTCCATCATTTGGTGCATAAAGTCCCAGAATCAGAAATTTTTCGCCTTGTACTTTAATTTCGATTGCGATGTATCTCCCTTCTTCATCTTTAAATAGCTGTCTTGGGCTATATTTCTCCTTTGCATATATTACTACTCCTCTCTTCTTGACCTTATCCGATGATATGAACTCTTGGCCTAGTTTTTTGTTCTGTAGTAATCTTCTGTGTCGTCGAACTATGTGGGTCTCCTGTAGACATATTATATCTAAATTTTTCTTTTCCAGACTGTAAAACACTCTGCGTCTCTTTGGTCTCTGGTTCAATCCCCGAACATTCCATGTCATTAATTTGAGCGCCATTTTCCTTTGTTTTAGTCTCCTCCTCCAGATGCCTCTGCTTTCTTGCCTTCTTCTGGGTCCTTTTCACTTGGTCCTGGTATCCCCGGCGGTGGCAATACTTCTGGAAGTTTGTAAAAGAGTGCTGGATCGAGTGGTGTACCTTTAAATTCCTCCAGATGTTTATCCAAAAATTTTGCTTTTCAGCCAGGGATTTTATGTGATTTTTAAAGTCTGGGAGAAATGTAAGGACTTGTTAGAACAAAAAACACCATGGTGGAGGGGTAGCTGAAGTTGTATCTGCAAGGCTGGCCCAAGACATTTTGCTGCTGTAGGCAAAACACCACAATGCTGCCTCCCTCCACAGATCTGGATCCCTCCCTGCCCCCAATGTTGCACATGTGCTGCCGCAGTCCCTGCCACTACAACTGCACCCTCGCCTGTGGCTGCACCCACACTGCTGCCATGGCACAGTGGTGTGGGTGCAATCAGTGCAGTGAGAGTCGTAAGGGCAATGACTCTCTTATAACTTACAGTGTGTTCACACAGCAGTTCATTTTGTCTTCCTGACATTGCCCTGACTTGATTTCTGTGTTATCTTTGAGCTTTCATGTGACATAAAAACCACTTCTGGAAAACTAATGTTTAGCATTCATTCCTGTGTTATTTGATTCCAGAAAAATATCCACCTGCAGCCCTCTTAAGCATAAAATCACAGGAGCAAGGTGATCAAAATTTGAGATTGAAATACAGTGCTTTCTGCTGTTTTCATGGGGGTATTATGGGGGAAGAGAAGCATGCATGTGCAAACAGAGTAGTGGAGTAGCAACATTATCCAATGACATTTGTTGTTGTTCCACACCACACCCACTGGTGTGTGTTAAATTTAGTGTGATATCCAGGTATATTGGTCAAAAAGCTACAGTTTCACAACACAGCAGGCACTGCAGTGTGAAAGGAACATTAGAAAATGGGACAAAATGTGCTAGCATTACAATAAAGAAAATTAACACAATATTCCTCACTTCTGAATGCATCCTTAGTATCTAAATCTGCCCTTTCCAGAGGAAGCTATGGCATATCCTCACAACAAATGTCATCTATTTTACCACAATCACAGATCTGCTGTATACAGGTAATACTTCATAATACAAATTTAAATTGTCTCCCTGCATCCAGTGCATGGTATTAGTTGAAATCTGCAAATGAAATGAACATTCTAGCATCATCTATGATCTGTAACATAATTTCCACTTGATGGCCCCATTTGCAAAACAATTAGAAGATTGTGTTAGTATTTCTTGAATGGAAGCTAATAGACCTGCCAAAACAAGTTAAACACACTTTACCACTCCTACTCTGCAATAAATAAATAAATAATCACATCCCCACTGGTAATAAAGTGCCAGACACACAAAACTAATTTTGAGATAAATAGTATTCAGACAACAAAAATATAGAGCAGAAAAGATTTCGGGGTGGAGAGATTGCTGATTTTGGAAGGAAAATTAATTACATCCAACCAGAACACTTTAGGATAACTGAGGTCACTGCCCATCAGCTGATAGGCACTGCTGATCAGTGGTACTTTGTGGGGCTCTTTGCAAGCCCTGTGTGGTGCTGTCAAGTCCTGATTATCATCACCTGACATCATCACACCACCCACCAGGCAGGCATCACACCCCCCACCAGTCAGATTTGGTCCACGAGGGGTAGGGGAGATAAGGATCTGAATCATTGGCCAGATCTAGCACTGTGCCATTAAATACTGATAATGTTAAACATAGATAGTTTTTTAGGAGATTATATGCATATACGGTGGGGGTGGTGAGGGCAGATTGAAGTGAAAAAATGAAATTGACCCAAGGTCCACTGAGAAAAATGTTGCCCTCAGATGAACATTCTGGCTCCGGGGCCTCTCCGAGTCTTAAAGGGGGCCTGCCTATTGAACTTTAGTAACATGAACAGCCTGATCAAAATTCCTCATCTGCCCAGAGCAAGCCATGGTGAAACCTTGAAAACCGAGTGTTTCTGGCCTGGGCATGAACAGTTTGTTACAGTTAAAGCAGACCTCTGGCCTCCATGTTCTGTTGTGCAGCAAGCACATTTCTGAAAGCCCTTCAAGGATTAATGAAAGCGATGATGAAGTCTGGTGCCTTGTTATTTTATAAAGCAAAATGCTCTCACTGTGAATTCAGATTCTGCATACAGTAGTAATGTTGCAATAAGTTATAGCTCTAAGCCTCAGAGGTTCAAGGTTCTACTGGTTTCAAACATTAGCCTGCCCATTTCCATTAATATTTATTTCACCAAAGTGATTTTTTGTTGTTCCAAAGGTCACTGTGCAAAGGAAATTTGTGTTTAAACTTCCACTGAACAATGGACAGCTGCGATGGTGGAAGCAACAGCTAAATAGCTGTCACGGCAATATGGTCATGTCACTAAGAGCAGAGTGCTCAATTATTAGTCTGTCAAGGATCTTTGATTTAGAGGCTATAATAAGCAATATTTCATCCTGGACTTTGCAATGCCAAGGTTCTTTTAGCTTACAATACTGTACTTGGAACTCAATTCTTTCAAATGCCACTCTCCCACTCCAAACTGTATTCATTGGCGTTTCTCCCTCATTGCCATACATATAACTACAGAACCAGTAAATAATCTCCAAAGAAAAGAAACAGCATAGGGACCACTGACACATTATTCACGGATGACTTAATTCAGTGCTCCCTTTGTATCTGCAGAATGCATTTCCTCGGCAACTGCAAAAATGAATGGTGAGCCAACGCAGATCTGTCCAAATGCAGAGAGGCAGGCAAACCTCAGCTTTCTACTTCTGCATGTACAAGATTAAATGCTTAAGCTGTGTTGGTCGATAGTTAGCCCTCCTCCTTTTTTAGTAGTTAGGATCTGTCCTGACAGATGCAAGTAGAAAAGGAGCAGAAGTATCAACACACACCATGAGTTCAAATTCATTGCTGAACAGAAAGATCTGTTTGTCCCAGGGTAACTCCAGACTGAGGGTTTTTAGCCCTGCCCACTCATTGTTCTTGCAATGTTTAGTTACATAGCTTTACATGTTTCAGCAGGTGCGCCCTCCTATCTTCTGTCATGTCATTTTTTTACAGTGCAAAGAGTGGAAATTCAGCATTAATGGAGTCGGGAAGAGATTCATAAAACTGGTGAGTCACAGGGAGTCTTCTCCAACCTCTTGCTTGATGGAGGGACTCCACACTGAGAGCATCCCCAAAAGATGACCGCCCAGTGAGCGGAGAGCACAATATTATTTCACCTCCTGGTGTCCTCCAGATATTTTGGACTACAGCTCTTGCCATCTCCATCCCATTGACAAAAGTTCTGTTAGAGACAACAGGTTCTGTTATCAACTAAACATTTTCCGCTTCAATCTTTTCTAGTAGGTTTTTATTTCTACAGAGCATCTTTATTGCCCTCCTCTGAACCTACTTCAATTTGTCTACATCCTTCTTATGCAAGCAGCCCAGAACTGAACACAATACTCCAGACACAATACTGCAGACTAAAATGCAATGAATACTTTCAATGACTTGGAAATTATGGGTTTATTAGCCAAAAATTGCATTAGATGTATGTAACTGCCCTTTTTATGTAACTGCATGACACAGCTGGCTCAGGTTCAGGTTCAGGTTCAGATCAACCACAATTCTGAGATCCTTTCCAATTGTGCTACTGCTAAGATGCATCTCTCTCATCCTGCATATGCTCCTTTTATGATGTAGATGATGATTTTGTTTAAACAGAAGGCAGAGGGCCTTCTCGGTAGTGGCACCTTCCCAATGGAACACCCTCCCTTCAGATGTCAAAGAAATAAATAACTATCTGACTTTTAGAAGACACCTGAAGGCAGCCCTGTATAGGGAAGTTTTTAATGTTTGATGTTTTATCGTGTTTTTACTATTCTGCTGAGAGCCACCCAGAGTGGCTGAGGAAACCCAGCCAGATGGGCGGAGTATAAATAATAAAATTTCATTATTATTATTATTATTATTATTATTATTATTATTATTATACAACACAGAATGTTGCATCTGTCTCTGTTGAATTTGATACCGTTTGTTTCAGCTCAGCTTTCCATTCTACCATGGTCATTTTGTATTTTGCAAACTTAGCTGGGACTTTCCACACATCTTTTTTTCCCTTCAGTTTGCAAATTAAGTTGGAAATAGGACAGACTTATGGGTGACCACATATGAAAGTGGGAGGGACTGGAAAATGACTAATGTACCCAACCCTTGTTTTTGACACATGTACAGCTCTCAGTTGCTTTTGATGTGTCTTAATGGGAGTCTTCATCCAATCTGCTGATTTCCAGTCTGTGTACCTTTATCCCCTTACGCCAATGTAGGGAAATATTATATGCCATCACCCCTTACTGATGTTTTCAGGAATGGATGTGTCCTAAAATCTTAATCTTGGAAGCGCCCTGAGAAAAGAAGCTGTGAATCCCTCATGAAACCCAGAACATATAGCCGGCACTATTTTTCTAGTTGTTATTGTGTTTATTGCTTTGGGTACAATGCGCTCTGCTTGTGTGAAGAACAGTCTTCAGATGCAGAGGCTTCAGACAGAAATATGGTGTTTTGTGTTTAAGGCCTGGCCAATAAAGTTATAAGAGCAGAACATATATTGAGAAGCAGACTCTTCAGTATAAATAAGCCTCATAAGGTTTATCACTTGGAACTGCAAGCTGATGGTCGGATGCTCAGTCTTTCCTAAGCCTTCTATGCAGCCTTTCCTCGCAGCACATAGACTCCCGCACACGGTTTGCATCTATCAAATTATCACACTAGATTCTAATGAGGGGCCCCCTGTGTTGTATACCTAACATAATTCCCACCAGTGACTGCAGTAAGAACATCTCTCGCTCTCTAGCAGCAGAGAAACCTGACTGGGGCGCCTCTCAGCTGGGAGGCATCCTTTGCATATCACACAGAAACGACAGGCTGCCTTTTCTTTAATGTTTGGTAATGATTTCCCTGAAAGCAACAAACCACAACCTTCTCTCTCTCTCTCTCTCTCTCTCTCTCTCTCTCTCACACACACACACACACACACACACACACAATTCCTTCTTCAGAGCTGATGTAAGGAGTACTATGAAGAATACGACCACAATGCACCCTGCTGGAGGGAAAACAAATGGCAAGCTGTAGAATGCATCTTACACACACCCAGTTGCATCACGTAGCAGCAGCGGTAGCTGTACTGCTGTAATTTGGCTGATGTAATAAATATTTGATTGTTCTTGCTGTGGCTATATACATGGGTTGCTTTTATCATTGTCGCAGAGTGGATGGGATAAACAGACGAAGGAAGATACTTGAATGTGCTATAAATCAGACGTGCATTTTATAAATTGCGAACATTAAAATGCAGAAGCCGGACATATTTGTGAACATGGCATTCAGTGAACCTGGAAGACTGTAAATTAGGGCATAAATATGGGGAGATAAAACAAGACATTGGCTGATGGTGGGGAGATATGGAGGGTAGCTCAAATCCAAAGAGGCTTGAGGCAAAACTACA
Organism: Lacerta agilis; assembly: GCF_009819535.1. Taxonomy (NCBI): domain Eukaryota; kingdom Metazoa; phylum Chordata; class Lepidosauria; order Squamata; family Lacertidae; genus Lacerta; species Lacerta agilis. Next base: position 87,631,292 of record NC_046313.1, read on the forward strand.
ATATAATGCTTTTGTGAACATTTATGGCTCAGTTTTCAACCTGAAAATCAAAACTGGAAATATTTGGTTCAGCCTTGCCTGAATAGTATTTTTTCTGTTGCATGTCTTAAAGAACCAAGGCTCTGCAAATGAACAACGAAGACTGAACTGATTCGGTGAGTTGGGCCACAGTACTTGAATGGTGCAGCTGAACCTTTCCTGAGCTCCACTTAGGGATGAGAAGGAAAACAGGAGACTGGTCCCTACTGCAGAAAACCACATGCAGCTAATTCTCTGTACAGGAATACAATTCCAAAGGCCAGTTATTTATTCCTTAACTTATACTCTGCACTGCTTTACCAGTAACACACCTTGTTGCATAAATCAGGAAACTTCACCATTCTACTTGTAGCAATGCTTGGTTCAAAGTAACCAATGCTTTTTTCTTGGGGGGGGGGCGGGACGCAAGGGTACACATACCCCTAAACATTTTGTGAATCTAGGTTTGGCCTCAATGTGGGGCAGTATTTCAATATGAGTAGGACAATGAGAGTACCCCTAAACATTTTTTTTTTGGGGGGGGAAACTGAAAGTAACCAAATCAAAAGACAAAAAGGACATACTTCCTGGTTCCATTCCTGGTCACATCCATGCCATGTATTCAAAGCTTACCTGTATCACCTTATAACCATCATGGCTTCCCCTCAAAGAATCCTGGAAACTGTAGGCACAAAGCGTCATTAGGTGACTCCTCGCAGAGCTCCAATTCCCAGCACCCTTAACAAAATGCAGTTCCCAGAATTCTCTGGGGGAAGCCATGAGAGTAAAAACTGGCATAAGAGCTTTTTAAACGTACAGTGTGCATGTGACTCCCGGCGGCATTTTCTACCATCTTCACCCATCCCTGGCATCTATATCTCACTTTCAAGATGAGGTCCAACAAGTCCACATAACAAGTGGTCAGCAACAACTTTGCTGAAGCTTAGCAGGTTAGAGTTGATATATCCGGATGACAAAACCTGAGGTCCCCTTGCATGATGTAACGAGGCTTTTGCCGCTCTATTTCAGAACACCACCCCAGTATTTTGGCCTCTGGGGTCACTGGATGATTGGCCAAGTCCATTAAGCAAGCATTTTTAAACTGTGGGAAGCCTTGAGAAGATGATCGCTTTGCACAATGGAACAGCATGACTATGAGGGTGTTTCCACTCCAACAGCAAGCACAATTTTGGAGTGTGCATTTGCAGGACTGTTAAGATATAGTTTCAGGGATTTGTCTTCTCCCTGAACATATGTGTCAAGAACCCATATATGTATATTTTTTTCATTGAAATTGCTTTTGCACATCTGCCCCTTAATTGCCTTTTAATGCAGCTCTTAATGTATAAGTAATATTGTAAGACATTTCGTTCTTTTAAACCATAGGATCTTCTCAACAGCAACTCCCCCCCAAAAAAACCTGGCAAAAAATCTTTTGAAAAATCTTCTCTGAAACAGAGACAGCTGTTACAAAGATATATGCCACATGGTGGTTGTTGCTGAGATGCCCTGCAAGCCTTTGGGAACCAAGAAAGAGAACCGAGAAATATGTAAAGGAAAATGCTGCAGGATTCACCCTGTGCACAGTGTGGATGCTGTTGTTTTTTGGCTATGTGAGCAGCTGCATCCCCAGTCTTTGTAATGGGTTTCTCAAAGAGATAATGAAGAGTCTCCCCATTTTTTATAGGATAGGGATTTGCTGTTTAAGAGTCTCCCCATTTGTTTATAGGTTAAGGAGTCAGCTAGTTACTGAAATGTTTCAAGATGAATTCAATCTGCATGATGCATGCAAGCTCCAATGCAATGCCTCTTTCTTTGATTCACATCTTTCCTTTTTCAATTTAGCACAAATGTTTGTCTCCCACTGTTCTTTGCCAAACAAAGCCCCAAGCTGCTAACAACAACATGCCAAAATAATATACACTAATATACAAATACACTAATATACACTAATACAAAAATCAAACAAAGTGAACAATGTGAAAATTACCTGTCAATAAACACGTTACAATAGCCTATCAGTAACACATTAAAAGGGGTGGGAACCAACACTTTAAACCACCTAATGAGCGTACCCGGTAATAAGCATTTGATCAGCAAATTGCTACAGTACAAAGATTTCAATGCAGGAGGAGATGACAAAATTCAAGACATAACTTTAGAGTGACAAATATATACACACCTCCTTCTCCACTCCTGCAGTCACTGGGAAATCCTACTAGATCAGATGACTCCACCCTAGAGGTAGCAGGAATCAAAAGAGCAGGGCCATCCTATCACAAGATTCTCTAGCCAGGCTTGTGCCCATTAGTACTGATGGCTTATAAAACTACCACTAGCAATGAGTCACGATGGCCATACATTACCTCCAGGTATGTCTCTGAATCTCAGGTGTTGGGAATGGTAAGGAGGAGATGGCTTGTGCCCTGCTTGTGGGATTTCCAGAGGCACCTAATTGGCCACTGTGAGAACAGAATACTAGACTAGATAAGCTTTTGGTCTGACCCAGCAAGGTTTTTCTGGTGTTCTTGTGTTGCTCTTTTTAGTACAGAAACAACACAGGATACCAAGAGCCATCATACCTCTAAAAACAAATAGAAAAACCCCTCATGTCAAACCTGCCCTTTTAGCTGGGAAGGATCCACTCCTCTTAAGAGAGAATAATTAAGCCAAACCCTTGCATCTTAATAAAACCTACATATGATGTTTGTAGTGGCCGATTCCGGCATCCTCCACAAAGCATATGCTAGATTGTTGTTGTTGTTGTTTTTAATTTATACCATATCCATGGAGCATGAGGCTTTGGTATCTGCCCATGTAGGAGACATTTTGCAAAAGGCCCTTCAGATGATGGGCAAGTATGAGTAATAACAGAGTAAGCCTTCACTCCTGCCCATTTCCAAACACTGTTTAGTTATGTTTTTAGTAAGGTCAAATGGTACACAACTGGATCAAGACAGGGCTGTTTTGTGACATAAGGAGCACATTATTTAGAAGCACTTATTTAGCTTTGGGAAGCCTTAGAAATAGCCTTAGGAAATGCATTGAAAAAGTTCTCTGTTACCATGCTTATATGCATCTGAGCAGCAGGCTTTAAACCATTTCTTGCCACTAGGGATAGATCACTCTGTCAATTTTGGTTTCTCTCATTTTCTCATCATTCCAATCTCTAGTTCAGTTTGTCTTATTTCTGCATCACTTTGCAATTATTATTTTTTTGTGGGTGGAAATCAGCATAAACGTTTTGGTGCACATTTTTCTGTGTGCACTTGGGTTGAAGATCTGCATCACAAAATTCAGAGCAGTGTGGATTTCAAAGGCTAGCTGTGTTTCCATTTGTGTATTGGTTTGGGAAGTGTGAATTAGGTAGGCTTGTGTCAAAATGTGACGAGAACAAATATTGCTCCCACCCATACTGTGCTCTTCTAGGTAGACCATTCACTGGTTCTTGGTGTTTCTGTTGGCCGATGCAGAAGGAAAACGAGACAGAATGTAAGATATCTGCAGACTACAGTAGCAGAAACAGATAATCCTGAAAGAGATCTGACATTAGCAGCCGGAAATTCCATCAGCTCATTCACCTTATCTTTTCTTGGCCTTTGAATGTGTGAGAGTCTCATCTCCCATCAAAAGCCCATCAGACCTGTGTATTTTAGTTTTTTGTTTTTTTTTAAAGGTAAAGGTAAAGGAAGGTAAATAAACCCTGTATGGTTAAGTCCAGTCAAAGGCGGCTCTGGGGTTGTGGCGCTCAGCTCGCTTTCAGGCTGAGGGAGCCGGCATTTGTCCACAGACAGTTTTCCGGGTCATGTGGCCAGCATGACTAAACTGCTTCTGGAGCAACAGAACACTGATGGAAGCCAAAGCTCATGGAAACGTTGTTTACCTTCCCATGTATTTTAGTACATGGATCTGACTCCAAATATCCATGTGAATTGGCTCCAAAAGAAAACTAGAGCAAGTAGCCGTTTCCAATGCAGTATCTTCTTTCCCATGTTTCTTTGATCAGAGGTTTGTTTAAATCTGTGGCTATATTTTACAGGTCTCTCTCTGTTTTGGAAGGATAGTAGAATTAAGCAGTTAAAATGGTCCATTGCTTTTCTATAGATGGAGGCAATCGTTTTGCTGGAACTGAAGGTAATACCCTTCGAAGGCAAGTCTTCCATTTGGATGGATGGGAAGCATTTAAGCTTTAATGGAGCTCCTGCAATTTTACTTTGCTGTCTGTCCAGATGAGAAAGATATCATAAAATAGGCAATGCAAAAGTCCTGCTTTCTTGCAGAAGGTATGAGATTGCTGTGCTTCAACATGACGATGATAGGTATGTTCCCTGGCTGTGAGGACCTATTCCGTGATCACAGCTCCATCCAGCAGAAAAATGGCTTCAATTTCTCCCTGTAAAGAATGTATTGGGCAATTTTGCCAACCCATATCCTTCTTTGTCAGACATTTCATTTGTTACGCCAGTCCTGCAGAAAGTAGGAAAGTGGGGTCTCTGGCCAGCATTAACACTACTGCAGCATTGACCCTTTCTATTTTAAATAGGGAGAGATTTTTCTTCCAGGGAGATTGGTAATGCTTCTGTAAGCTAGTCAATCAGAAAATCCAACTCCCACCAAAATACACTGGAAGCCAAAACTGATCTGCCAAACAAGGTCAGATCAATAGTGAATGGGAAAATCAATCATTAGCCAACTTGGAAGCCAAAGATTTCTGCTGACAGAAATCTTGCAAAGAAAGTGAAGAAGCATTTTCTTTTACCAAAGCAAATGAAAGGTTTCAGAAATGTACACTCACTGCTTTAAAGGCCTCTGTGTTTGGGTGTAATTTGGGAAGGTTTTTTTTTCTGTTGTTGGCAGATTAAATATTGTGGTCAGTGGAGATGGACTTCCGCTTGCGACGCCATTATGGGTGGTCGTGGGTCGCTTCGGCTGCGAAGCACCCAGTTCATCCCGGGGGTCAGGAGCCCTGCAGCCGCATAGCAGGGCTCCGGTTGGGGTGCGGGAAGAGCGTCCCGTGCCCTGGGCTCCCCGGCTGTGCCCGTTGTGGCTCCGAACCCTTCCCCCGCACCCCCTGTAAAGGGGGAGTGGGGGTGAAGGGACTACGGAGCCGGGCTATAGGGGAGAAGCCCCAACCGGGATGAAATTGCGGCGGCAAAGCCTGTGATGAGCGTCTAAGTTCTACCTGTCATTAAGGAGCTGATAAGAACCCGGAGGCTGTGAGTAATTGATTGACTCTTTGTATTCCTGGAATGCTCTGGGGGAAAGAAGAAGGGCAGCCCGTCTCCCTCCCTTCGGCTGCTGAAAGAAATTAACTCTTTAAGTGACTGCTGCCACAACAATCATTAGAAAGTATTTGGAATTTGAAAACTGAGTCTGTTGAGACCTCCCTTTGGGGGTTAACTGGGGGGAAAATATCTCCGTTTGAAGTTTTGGTCTTTATACTCCTACCTCGGAGAAATGGCGGCGACTTGGAGTGTCGTAGGAAAAATTTGAAACAAAGGAAGGAAGAGACAGGAACTGAAATCTGACACTCACCCTTTCTCTCAAAATGCTGGACTTCGCGCTCACACTGGCATCGAACTCATATTTAAAGGATGAGGAAAAGCTCACTATCTTACAGATGGAATTGCTTGATCGGAAACTACAAGTCTTGAGTGGAATTATTCATAAAAAAGATCTACTTTCCACAGAGGAGGCTTTTCGAAAGTTCTATACAATGGAATCATGCCTTGGCATAGAGCTGGGAGAGGCGTTTGAAAGATGGTCTGAGATGGCTGGGCAAAACCGGGAAAAGCAATTGGAAATGGGAAAATTTACAATATCCAGACCCCGAGGTGGCAGCTCGGGGGCGAGGGACATGGAATTAGAACTTTTACAAGAAGAAGAAGCAAAAGAAACGGAGGAGCCCAGAACGCAGATGAGGAACGCCTTGAGGCTCGATGCGGGGTTTGCCGTGGATGCAGCCTGGATCTGTGGACATTTGGAGCAAGACAATGGGAGATTTGGCGCTGGAGAAAGACAGGAAAAGACAATGGACAGAGGAGGAGTGGGTTGAAGAACTAAATGTATAATCTAAATGGTCTGCCATGGTATCCGAGGTCGGAGTGTGAAGTCTGTTAATGATAAGTTTATTTTTAAATAAGTAAGGAGATATTGAATTTTAAGTTAAAAGCAGCATGATAAAGGACAGAAGAAATAAGTTTAGCTATAAGAATATTTGGTTACGATTTAAGGTATAATGCAAAGATGGAGATAAGTATGTTTTCTTTTTTTAAGTAAAGTTAAAAAATTTTATAGAGAAAAGTTGTTAAGGAAATAGTATATTGAATTAAAACCGAAGGTGAAAAGGCGGGGGAAGTCAAGCGTCAAGATTCAGAACTAGAATTTTTTTTTTTGTAAGGTTACAATTAAGAAGAAGAATCCTGACTTTATGTGTGTTTGTAGTTGTTTTTCTATTTGTAGGTGTGGGGTTGGGTTTATGTTATATTATGAAAATGTTAATAAATTCTGTTTAAAAAAATAAATAAATATTGTGGTCAGTGAATCTGAAAAAAGGAGGGGATAAATGCTGAGCTCATTTGCATCCCTGCTTTTCACTTTGCTGAGAATGTTTTTCAATTTAATTATTAGATAGCCCACAGTAAGCTAGTTATCAATTAATTGCTTGGAAAAATGGCAGCCTGCGTACATGTTACTTCTCACATCTCTAATTGGCTACACAGCTGCCTTCTTATTCAATGCTAATTCAAGTTTTCAAAACAACCACATATTTGTGAGCTTTAAAAAAACCCTTTGACAAAGCACCGGGGGTGGGGGGCTAAGCAGGTGTTTATATTGCAAAGTAGTTATTTCAGCTTAAGGTAAACTCAGAGTTGGAAATGTCTGATTCTTCTTCTAACACATTTGGGGAATGTTTGTGTTTTGAACTAAAGGGGGAAGCTATAAACCTCCACAAACAAAATCTGGTCAGACCTACGCTATAGTAAGCTTGAAATATTTTCTGATACTAAAGTGATTGATGTCTAAATATTTTTATTGGTGTCTGACATATCAAAAGTGGTTGATCAGGCTTTGCATTAAAAAAAATATGAAACGACAGAAAAATGCAAAGTGTGTGGAGGAGGGAGAACCCCAAGCTGAGAAACTGCCAAATCCAAAGTCCTGTTTGGTTCATGCCAGTGAGGTGGGGTGCAGTTTGCTCTCACAATTCTTTTTCATTGTTTAATTCTTCCTAATGGTCCTAATGGAAGGGAAATCAGAACGTCAGCTCCAGGGTTTCTGTACTCTTGAATTCCAGGGACATGTCAGGGAATGGGTAGGCTTCAGATCTAGTGGATTAAAGCTGCCGTTGATATCCACCCCTGCCCCCCAAGGAATGGTTCCATTTCACCCCTGGAGCACTGACAGCAGAGAAGGTACAGCTGTGGCTACTTCTGTGGCTGCAGTGAGGAGGCGTGGATGGAATTCCTGCTCTTCCTGCAGAGAAGGAGATCTGCAAGATCCTTCATTCCAGACACAGGCCAAAGAAATGAACATTGGCAGTTTCCACTCCCATCAGTTTCTGTTTCCATCAGACTTCTCTGACATCCCTGTTCACAGCTATGCATGATGGAACTTCTGAGATCTGGGATGATGGCCTCCAACCTGTCTTTAAAGGGAGATTAGACAAATTCATGGAGGATAAAACTATGAATGGCTACTGCCCATGATGGCTATGCTCTGCCTCCACAGATGGAGCCAGTAACATTTCTGAATACCAGTTGCTGGAGAGCACAAGAGGGTAGAGTGCACTTGTGCTTAGGCCCTCTTTGCAGGTTTCTCACAACCATCTGGTCAGCCACTGTGAGAACACAATGCTCAATTAGATGGGCCATTGGCCTCATCCAGCAGGCTATTCTTCTGTTCTTCGGTGTGCTTGCTCCCTACTTCAGGCACCTGTCAAATTCCCAAGAGAGCCTATAGCTTCATTCTCCTCTCAGCAGCAGGATGTGCCAAGGGCAGCAGGTTTGGTTTCCTTTTGTGGGAGAAATCACTGGAGACTTCTGCTCTTTTGTAATATCTGATCTATTTGCAAATATACAAGTGGAGCGTTGGTGAAGACAAACTGCTTTAGCCCTCAAACAAGCAGCAAACCTACCACTTCTCATTAAAATCCCCAGAGACATCTGAACTGAAAATGCCTTCCAGCCTTCAGGTCTCCCCATTGTCATGTGTCTATCCCTCATTATTCACCTTTTTGTGTCAAACTGCTGTTTCTTTTCTGCCATTCACACACTTACGCCTACTTTCTATCACCACCACCCCTCAATGGAGAGAGTAATCTTCTCAAGCTAATGGTTTTTATATTCCAAGCATCCTGGAGATGATCTCTGTACAATCTCCCATCAAAGACATAACACTGAGCTATTGCCAGGCTTGATAAAAGGTATTGCCAAGCCAGCACTGATATTGTTCTGAAGATGCTAAACACAAACAGCCCCTTGAGCACATAAAATCCCCAACACAGTTTGAATTTTTAACCAACCGCTCTGTGGCCACACTCACACACACATTCTCTTGCGTGCAGAGAGTATGGGAGCCCGCAGGACAAGCCCTCAAGTATCTTTATCTATCAGTGATTTAATCTCCTGTGAACATGAGACTGAACCTTGTACCCCATCATTTTGTGTCCAGTTGAACCAGTTTTCCTGTGTTGCCTTATCCATTGTCTTGCACAGAAGTATTCCTTTAAAAAATGTTTGTGGGTGGGTGTTTAATTAAAGCTGCAGCTGAGTCTAGCATGTCCATATGTCCTACTTTACAAAGCGCAGTCCTCTATTCAAAGTGTCATCTTGTCCAAGTCCTGTTGAAAGAGAAAGGACCATGAGAAGGAGCCTGGAAGTTGTGCATCAACAGTCAGCACCCTGGACAGCAGCAGGCAGATCAGGCACACAGGTCTTCCCCACTATGGTATTTCTGTTGAATGGGTAGTAATTATTTCCAAATTTTCATATGTGTATAAAAATTAGCACATGTACATTATGTGCCAATCTTCACCCCTGCCTTTGTCCTTTGGGGGGGGGGGGTGATTGTGTTGTCGTTGTTGTTGTTGCTGCTGCTGCTGTTGTTGTTGTTGGAGGGTACATAAGTGACCACCCTAGCAGAGACCAATTTCATAGCTTCCCATTTTCATTTCAGAATGTTCACATTCAGGAGCAAAAAATGGTCACTGAACCGCTTTGTTTTAATCCTTATTTGCAAGCCCTGCCAGTTTCCCTTTATATACCCTGTGCAAACATGCCTATGTGACTAGTAACAGCCCTGCTTCTAGCACAACCACATGGGTTGAGGAAGGCATTCCACAGGACAGAGGAAGAGAAGTCTGTGATTTAAGGGAACGGTCATAGAGCATCTGCTTTGCATGCAGAAGTTCCCAGGTTCAATGCCAGCATCTCCTGGTAGGGCAGTGAGTGACTGTAGCCTGAATCTCTAGAGAGCCAATGTTCAGTCAAGCCAGGGAGGTTTCCTAATTTTGCTAGTTTGAGGACTGTACAGCTGCCTAGAGGATCGGTGAAGGGACAGGGGAGGAAATCAACCTTTTGAGATTCTGCACCGCTTCCAAAGAACAGTAGTTTGTGGGAAGGAGGAGGAGGAGGAGATTTATTGGTAACTTTTACAAAATAATAATAATGAAACTGAAACTCCATAGACATTTCCACCTCACTTCAATTTAAAACTCTTTAACTTGCAATTGAGTGCCTGCAGGGAAAGGACAAAAAGAGCCATTCTACTGGTGACTTGATGGGAGGGAGCAGCTGCCAGAGAATCTGCTGTGTTGAGCAGGGAGGCACCTTGGAACTCACTTTCTATAAACACTGCTGATCCACCTTCAGGGGCCTAAAAGCATCATCATCCTTTCATCCCTGTATGCAATAATTTGGCCGTGTGGGCTGCAGGTATCGGAACTGTGATTTCTGATCCGGGGGATATGAGTCACTGCTGGAGCTTCTTAGAGGGGAAAGGATTATATGGTGCTCGTATAAACAGAATGATACCCAGGCAGTAAGCTTTTCCCCCGCCCGTCCAATCCGTCTAATTTAAAAGTAACAAGACTGTCGCTGACAAAGCTCAACATTCGTTGAAAATGTCTAAGCCTTAGTCACTTCCCTAACATGCACATTATCAACTGATCAAACTGAGCATGGGGCGATTAATGCAAAAATTATCAAGGTTTACAGAGGCTACAATCATATAAGCAAGCACAAAGAGCAGTAAGCACTTCTGTGGGTGTTATTCAGGAGGTCATGCCTTGTATTCAAAACAAAATAAAAAATTTTTATTTCCAGTAGCACCTTAGAGACCAACTAAGTTTGTTCTTGGTATGAGCTTTCGTGTGCATGCACACTTCTTCAGATACACTGAGACGGAAGTCACCAAACCCTTAAATACAGTGAGGGAGTGGGGAGGGGTATTACTCAGAACAAAGACATTGGATTCTTATCTCATTATACATGACAAAGCTATCTTTAGCCATCTCACCCCTTGCCTTCCCTGCAGGACTAATTGCAGCCGTTAAGAGTCGTCTACAGGTTTTCCACACCTATCAGCTGATCACTCATTCCCACCACCCTTCTGAGTAATACCCCTCCCCACTCCCTCACTGTATTTAAGGGTTTGGTGACTTCCGTCTCAGTGTATCTGAAGAAGTGTGCATGCACACGAAAGCTCATACCAAGAACAAACTTAGTTGGTCTCTAAGGTGCTACTGGAAGGAATTTTTTATTTTATTTTGTTTTGACTATGGCAGACCAACATGGCTACCCACCTGTAACTATGCCTTGTATTGTTTACTATACATACTTGCTTGGTTTTTACATGGCAGGGGTACCTTACTAAGAAGGAGGAGGATGTTCTGTGAAATGATCTGAAGATACACGAAGAACCATGGGGTTAGATGCAATTTGAAAGCCCGGGGGCATCCATTGTGCTATTGGGTGCTAGTCTGGACTCTTTATTTCTACGGAATATGGCATTGAATAGCTGGCATGAGTTCAATACAAAATATGCCCCTCATCTGTGACCCTGGTACAAGCTCCTATATCTCACATGACTGGAAAGAACAGCTAACATCCTGGCTCTAATAGCTGCAGAAAAGTTCAAGAAAGTCACTAATCCTTGTATTTGCCAGAAAGATAATCAGCCTCCTGGAACCAGGAACCAGACTACAAACAGACCGTGAAGAGAGAGCTAGGACTTTTCTCTCCCTTACCACCCATGTGTGTGTATTAACATGAATGTCAAGTAGAGTCAAAATAGTCCCGCTCGGAGTCAGAGATTTAACGAGCCAGAGGAAAGGGCTGAAATCTGAAGAATGATACTTCCAGAACTTAAGTGAACCACTAACCATTTTTTACAAAGATATATCAAAAATCTTTTCCAAAAGCAAAATAGGTACAAATGAGGGACCTTGTTCAGGTGCAGAGATCTCAGGTTCAATCCCTGACAATTCATTAAAAGGATATCAGGTAGTAGATGATGCAGAATGCATTTGCCTGCGACCCTGGAAAGCCACTGCCAGTTCTGGATAACATATGGCTGCTTCCTAGGGACAATGGCTTTTTTTTCCTGCCAGGGGGAAATGCCAAAACATAGGGACTGTCCCAGGTCAAGAGTCTGCATATGTCAGCTTGGTTGTGCAATTGTTTGGTGACATGTTTCCTGGCATTTGCAAGATTTGTTTTAGCTATGGCCAATGGCTAATGCAGTTTGTAAGTTGAACTGAATGCCGACATTGCTAAATGTGTGCTTTTGATTTATTTATTTTCTCTCCAGAAGGTGTGTGGCCTGAGGACGAAAGTCTAAGCAAGCGGCAAATACTGCAGGATCAAATGTGCTCAAAACTGCAACTGCCAGGCTGCTCTATGTCTATATCAATTATTGAAGAGCAACTCTTGCCCTGCTCATTAAATAGCCAATGCTACAAAGGATGTAGTCTATACTGATTGAAATAGCACACTGTGCATCTGCTAACGTTTCAGATAATGAGTGGGTGAAATAATCAACAAACACTGAGTCAGTTAACAGCCCTATAATATTGTTACATGCCACCACAATCTCTGCTGAGCAGCTGCCCGGGATTCCAGGTGGAAAATCAAAGCACAACGGAATCTGCAGTATCTAAAAATATGGTTTATTCACACATTTTTCACCTGAGTTTTATAAAGACACAGTTTAGAGCATTTACACCCCAAGAGGGGCTTGTCCTTCCCAACAGTGCAGTAACAGCTTCAGATGCATCCTAAGCACCACCCCTGTGCCTCTCTGTATGCCTGCTCCAGCCATCCAGCATAGCTCTTGCCCTTTAGGCCCCACATGGATTTCTGCCCACTTCCTCCTTCATCCCAGAAACCCCTGTTCCCCAAACCTCTGTTGTAAAAGGATGCCCTCTCTTCCTGTGGTGACAACTATGAAAACATTTGTGTACAGATATAGACCCCATCATCCTCAGGTGTGGCTGGTAGAGGTGCCTGCTTGACATTGTGGAGAGACGCTGCCGGCGAGTGTAAGCAATGCTCTGCTTCATGGACAAATGGTCTGACTCATTATAAGGCTGTCTTCTAGGCTCCTGCCTCATCAGCATCTTTTTATTTATAAGCAACCTTACTGTTAAGTAGTGGGTGGACACAGCAGACGACACAGTGATTTCCAAGCAGCTCTTGTTTATTCTCAGGCTGGAACAGAAGTGAGCTGAAGGGCTCAGCAGCCTGCTTATATAGAACTCAGCTACAAGCAACAGTAACAACTTTCTGTAGTTACCCAATCCCTGAGTGTCACTTTTCAATCCTTCATTTGCATGTGCGGACCTGAGTGAAAACTGCAGCAGAATGAACTATATACACACACCCCTAGTGGCCTAGGGTGAGAACTTCAATACATAACACTTACCACTCAAAAGTGGCGAAATAGGAAGACATCTCAAAATCAACCAGTTTCATAATAACATAACAAAGCAACAACAGCAAATACGTAACAGCAGCGAATACAACAATGCACACAAAAACGCAGCAATGCAGTACTATAAACACAATGGTTGCATGATGAACTACAGAACAACTCCTGGCCGCCGCCGCAGCAGCAGCAACAACAACAAAGCTCACTTTGGTGTCTTGGCAACACACCCCTCTCGTACCTCCTCTCATTTGTCCACTCTCTTGGCCACAAGTGCAGATTTCAATTGCTTCCTCATCCTCAGCTGGCTAGCCTGCTTCAGCCACAGGTAAAACACATGGAAAATAATTGGTTCCACTGCTGGAGCGCAACATGGTTTATTCTGCTTGGAGCAGGATAGCCAAGACTAACATCCTCACATATAAGAGGTAGTCACTCCCATATGAGTTGGTCTTGCCACGGCCACAGCTAGATGTCACACATACACACACACTGGTCCTTAGCATAGTTCTTTTCTCTCTCTTTTTTCCAGCCAAGCAGGCTTTGCCTCCTTCCCCACATTTTAGCCTTCAGAGCCATCTGTCACACCTGGCTCAGGCATGTGGACCGGAGAGCCCAAGGCTACCGAAATTCTGAAATGCCAGATGGCCGTCTGTGAAGACAATCAAACTGCCAGGTTGAAAGCAAATAAAGAATCTAATGTGTTGCTCCCTGGGAAGAGAGAGGCAGTTAATTCAACAGGAGAAGGATATGTGCCCACAGAAGCTTAGAATGGGGTGGGGGAATGGCAGCCATTTAGAGAGAAGGAACCAAAAGAAGCCTACCTTTACACAACTGTTTCTTCATTACAGAAACACTTGGGGGAGGACAAGGCAGTGCTTGTGATAATCTTTTCTCCAGGATGTCCTTGGTGCTGACTCTCCAGTGGTTTTGGTAGCTGCTGGACAGGAATGAAGAACTCTGGTGCAGAAGAGCTGCACACTAGTTTCTGCTCAATAAGCTTCTCTTTGAAGATATTTCAGATATGCCTGTCCTGGTTGCAACTCAGTTGAGGGAACCATATTATTTTCATGTGTGGCTTTTGGGGCCATTTCCAGAAAACAAGAGGCAAGGCCATTCCCTGCACCACCCTTGTTAGCCATCTTTAGATGTTTTTTATCATGCATTCTGATCAGATGCAAATTTACTTGGAAGTAACCCCACTGATTTCAGTGGAACTTACTCCCTAGTAGGGTGTTTGAGCATTGCTAGCTCAGTCGAATAAACAATGTTTAGGCTTGACCTAGCTGGGTTTTGTCTTGGCTTCGCACCTCTTACTCCCCTGCCTGATTCAGAGGGCATAGGTTTTCTATTTCTTAATATAGTTAGTTCAGATTCTAGCCCGTGTCAACTTAGGCAGCAATAAAATTCCTGAAGGTGCCAAAAGAATCTGTTATTTATGCAACAAAAGACTAACATGGCTACCCTTCTGGAATTAATCTCAGAAAAAGCAATGCAGTAACTCAAGCTTCAGAAACATTCCGCAGATGAGGGATGAGGAGAGCAGCTTTTGTATTCTCCTTTCATGGAAGTATAATCTCTAAAACAGATTCCCACAAATAACCCAATTGCAAATTGGGAATTACCATTTATGACTTTGAAAACCAGACTTGTGGTAGGCCATGCATATTATAATTATTAGACGCTTATAATTATGCTTATAAAGACCGCATAATTTACTCTTTTGCAGCCAAGAGATCCGGGATGAAGAAGCTGGGATATACAGCATCTTTTCCTTTGATCAAAAATAGCAGGAGCAAAAACTGTCTTGCAGCTTATATAGAAGTTTTTTTATTATTATTCATAAGAGAAACAAAGGCAAGCAAGAAAACACCTACTTTTGTGGCAATAAAACCCAGTAAGAAAACTTTACAAAGATAGAATTTAATGCACCTTTGCACGCTGAATCCAAATTGCTTGTGTTGCATTGAATTGTGATCTTATGTTCCATGGCCTTCTTTGCCTATACACAGCATAGTCGGCAGCAGGGGCATAGCTGTCAACCTTTCCCTTTTTTGCGGGAAATTCCCTTATTATAGCATTGGGAAACAGCAGGGAGGGTTAACAGCTATGAGCAGGGGGTAGCCAATATGGCTTTTCCTAGAAAAAGAGGTGCCAGAACTCACCATGAACGCCTCCCTTGTTCTCTTATATTGGCAATGGCACCCACCTGAGAGGTGCCAGAACTGAGTTCCTGAGAGTTCCAGCTGAAGAAAAGCCCTGGGTTTCTCTGCAGATATTGTTGGGCTCCTGTTCCCATCAGCCCCAGCCAGCATGGCCAATGGTCAGGGAATATGGGAGTTGTAGTCTGACATCACCCAGCAGGCCTCGTGTGGGCTGCTTCTTGCCTATGAGATTAGTGAAGCCTCTGGAGTTTTGGGAATTCCCCCTCCATAAGATTCAACTGAGCTTGTTGGCATAACTGGATATCCAGAATCTAACATAGGTATTAGAGAAGTGGTGTCCGGAAATTATGCCTGAACAGGTTATATATACACAAGTTGGGGGCACATATGCCAGACCTGTCCAAAAAATCTTCTTGTGCATGGGGCCCCTGTGTGTTCCATCATGGCCCCCAACATTCCTCAGATGAAAATAGGGACATTCTAATCTACATCAGTATCACTGCTTGAGCATTTCTTTTTTTCTGTTTGAGCATTTCTTGACAGTCAAGTACAAAATTATTAGAGGAAAAACACAAAACTGCAGTATTTTAAGCACAGAAGTCTTTGAATTTATATATTGCATTTTCTGAAGCCTGGGGGAAATAATAACAACAACAACAACAACAACAACAACAACAACAACAACAACAACTTTTATTTGTATCCCACCCTGTATCCTGGCACAGCCCAGGACGCAGGCCTCAGGTGGTGGCGCAGCCCATGTTTAGGATGCTGGCTTTTCCAGCAGTAAACCGACAATGCACTTCTAGCATGCTGCCACCGCTGCCACTACCTGTGGGCAACAGTGGTGGCACAGCACCGATGGTGCACCTACAGTGCATTGTGGCCTTCGCCTCTGCCACTCTGAAATAAATTGTGTGTGTGTGTGTTAGAAGGCAAGACGCGAGCATGTGCAAAATGCAAGCATGAGCACCACTAAGTCCACCCTACCAAGTGAAAGGAGCCATGATGGACAGGAACTGAACAATGAACTGCAACTTCTACCCTACAGTTCTTAGTCAGTAGGATTCAGCTATACACCTGCGAATAAACATTTTAAGTGTGTTTTAAGTGCAATATACAATGTGACCCTAGATGGTGATGGTGAGCCTTATGGAAAATTCCAAGTACTTTTTAAAATGCTTTTAAAGAAAGCATTTTCAGAACAGTTTTTATATGTGTGCAGATTCTACCAGTACTGCAGTAATCCACACGCATCAAAACTTTTCAAACACACACACACACACTCATTGTTCACAGGTGTTTAGAATAAGTGGTCCAAATATAAGGTGGGTGGAAGAGGGCTTATTCATAGCTAGAACCTTTCATTGGGATCTGGATGGAAAATCCAGTCTTGTCAAACTATTTCATCAAACATCATTATAATGTATAGTTTAGAATCAATGCATTTTTAATAGCTCTTTCAAAAAATTGTATGTGCACAGCAGAGTCTGAGTGTATTCCTACTTCCAGTACACATACACGTAGCAAAACATTTGGCAAAATGCCGTAAATAAAATCTAATTCAATTTAGGAACACAAAAAACAAATTGTTGTTGTGCACAAACTAATAGTTATGCATAGACTAATAATAGCTACAGGAGCAACAGACAGGAAGAGAATACAAACAAAAATCCATACATATCCCTGCAGATTTGGAGTGGAAATGAGTCTGCATTTGTTACATGCAGTTCCACACAGGAGCAAAATGAGCATATATCACGGGGAAAGCAATTTTGATTCAGTGGCTCTTCTTGTAGCTCTTCCTCTGAAGCTTCAGTTAAATGACAGGGCTGTTAGGAGATGTAGCAAAGTAAATATACTCCCAATCATGTCCCAACTAGCAAATATATTGATTTGATTTAAATCAGCACCGCCGAGAATAAAGCTTTGCTTGAATGTGATTTCATCTGACACTCACCAATATTCCAGGTGTAGGAAGCAATTTAGTTAGCAGCTCCCTCTAGCAGACTCATTGCATAAACTGCAGGGAGATGGAAGGCGGGAAATCACTTGCAGCTATAAGCAGGCCACAAACAAGCTGTGACAAGTGCCTGCCACAGACCCTCCTTCCTCTACCAGGACCAACATGAAATCTGTGCAAATAGCAAATACACCTCCTACAAACTGCATTCTTCAAGCTTCTTTTGCTCACATCTGTTTTGCACATCTGCTGAATTATTTTTGAAGGTGGCTTTTCTGTTCGTTCCTTTGTGAAAGAAAAGAAGGAGCAGAGGGGGGGTTAAGAAAGAGAGTGGGAAAGAAGTCAAAGAGAAGGGTGAAGTATCTCATTGTCTAGAAAGGATATTTCCTGGTTCACACTATGAAGCCATTTTCAAATGTCTCCTAGGATTGAAATGAGAGCTGCCCATAGAGCTAAGTGATTAATCTGTTTAATTATTGTCTTACTGCTTAAGACTGTGGAAAGGTATGGCAACTTCGTGGCCATTGATTCTTGGTTAGTTAGGCTCTGCATTTTTTGGGGGGGGGCCGCATATTCAAAATGTCATGCAATGCCTGCAAGAACTTAGGTCCACCAGGAGCCACAAATAGGCTCTTTCCCACCAGGTAAGCCACTCCTCAGGGCCATTGCATTGTTAAGTAGAAAGCTACATGTGTGGCTGCATGCTCTTGCATTTGGCTTTTGGAAGAGGCTCAATTTTAAAAGGCTGTCAGTGGCTCATAGCCATGATGGCTATGTTCTACCTTCAGTCACAGGCAGTATGTTCCAGCTGCTGGGAATCACAAGTGGGTGCAGGTTTGTTGCACTCAGGTCCTGTTTGGGGACTTTTCATGGGCAATTGGTTGGTCACCATGAGAACAGGATGCTGGACTAGATGGGTGCAGCAGGCCCTTCTTATGTTGTCTTTGTGGGAGAGGAGGAATGGTGGAGACCGCCTCCCCAGCCTGACCCTTCCAGAGAAGAAGGAGACAGTTAAGAATTACAACAGGGGTTTGAGGGAAGTCACAGCTCAGAGGCACATGAGGGGGAAAGCTGGGAAATAATGGGAGAGGAGGAGGAAAAAGAAGAAGCACCAGGGGAGAGACAGCTGACGGTCTAAGTGTGTTTAGAAAGCTCTCCCAAAACATGGCGGGCATTGACAATAGGAGAGCAAAGAGCTCAAAGGCAAAAGGCAGTTTTCAGCATCTGTAGCAGTGACTCATGAGGAAGTGGGAGGAGACAGAGGGGGTGGGGTTTCACTCGGACCAACACCATTACTCCAAGAGGCTGCATTTCCAAGCCTCTCCCTGTGAATATTGAATAAATAGCATCGGTAAGAACATTCCTTGACTTAACTGTTCCTGGCAGATGGGGAGGGGGGAGTGAATCCTCTGACGCCTGACAGCAGGAGAGAAAGAACTGATAAAGTGTCTTAAAATGTTCAAAGAGGTAAGTATTATCCCAGCAAACCTTACAACAGCCTTGAATATAGCAAATATGTGCTATGAACCCTAACTTCCTGACAACCAGAATTTGAGAGTGTAAGTTGGGATGCAAGAAAATGGAACCAGCCAAAACATCGTGTGGAAAACTGAAGGTTTTCAAATGAGTTGGTTTTCCCTGAGCAATGCTGCGTATGTTCCACAGGATGGATTTCCCCACACTGCCCCCCCCCCATTTAATTGTGGAGAACAGGATGTGTTTTTCTTTTCTTTCTGTTTTGGTAAGACAAGCATATAAGAGCCCTACTGGAGCAGACTGAGGGAACATCTAGTCCAGAATCCTCTTCTAACAGTGGCCAGCCTATGGTAAGCCCACAAGCAGGCATGAGCACAACAGCAGTCTTCTAAAGCTACCTTTGGGGTCCAATTGCTAGAAATCATGTTTTTTTAAAAAAAATTGAAACCCTATTGTAGGTGGGGAAGTGAGGCTGTAGGGAGAAAACGATCTGCACATTGTTGTTTTAAACTGGCTTTTTCCAATTTTTGCAATATAGCATAAATTATGGGCCATTGTCTGAAACTAATGTATTTTAAATGTGAGTTTCCGTTTCAGATTTTTCCCCAAGGAAGAATTCCAGCCTCTTAGTTTATGGTTCCAATTCCTCACTAGCCTGTTACACTGAATTACAGGTAAATTCCAGCCAGAATTCAAGTAGATCAACAGGACTACTGCACAGTGACACCAGTGAAGAATCTGTGTCCAATTTTCTGTCCTTCCCCCTTTTTAGACTGAAAAAACCCCACATACAAATAGGGCCTCCCTGTGACTGGGTGTTCATTCACCTCTCATGTGCATGCAATCCATGCATTGAGGACAGTACAGGCACTGTGGAATCCTCCACTAAATAAAACCTATTACAGACTTAGCAATGTAGGAACTAGGCTAAAGTGTGCATTATCGAGTACAGAGATTCATCGTGTGATACATCCACGCGTGAACCAAGCAAAAGTATCATTTCAAAGATGAAAGTTTGGGAATATTGGAACCTAGGAAGCTGCCTTATGTCATTGATCTATGGTTGACACCAACTGTAGGAGACTCTCTGGGGTTTTAAGGAAGAAGGAAGAGCAGCTGCAAGAAAAAGCAAATGTTCTATCTGGAAATGCCAGGGATTCAACCTTGGAATGGAAGGCAGGTGCTTTCCCTCTGAGCTCTGCAAAATGTTCAACCTTCAAAAAGCCCAAGTCAAATTGTGAACCTCCTGACTTTCCAATTTTGGGGTGGGGTGTGGGGGACTCCAGTTGATTCCCTCCTAAGTGATAAACAAACTAGGCAGGTATGTGGACACACAGCACACTTGATGCTCTGAAAATAGGGGGTGGGGGAATGAGAATTAGTAGCTCATTTCTGTGGCGTGAGGGGAGGGGAGGGGTCTTCCAAAGTATGAGCTTTTCTCCGAATCTATCCAAATTAAATCTTTATACCTCCATCCGTTTCCATGGAGACATGCCAATTTCTGCTAGCATGACAACAGAAAAGTTCAAATAAAAATGCACAGACCATTCGTCAGTTTCTAGTATATATTTTGGAATATGTTCTGTTCCCAGTGTGGCTACGGTATAATTGTCCTCATTAACACGGTGTATTTTAGTAATGGGAATATAATTGCTAATGTTTATAAGACATATAATCTCATTACCTCCAACCTTATTGGTATTCCTTAGCATTAGCCTCTATGCTATGTATTCATTGTACCTCTCCTTGAAATACATAAACATTTCTCTGTTCCTCGGCATGCAGACATTAAGACATGTTGCTAGCTTTCTGGCAGATATCATGGCTCATCAGGGAGACAAGGCTGCCGGCCTTGTTTTTAATACATTTAATTTACCGTTTTTGAAACAGAGCCAATATGCAGAAGGATGACGCCACAGTGTAATTATCTTGTAGTGCTCCCGACACTCCAGTTAAGAAGGAGAGAAATGACAAGGTCATAGATTGTCTAGAAAACACATTTGTCCACGAGAGGGAAGAAATGAAATCCAAAGCCATCTCACACTTACACCAAGCCAGTGGCATTCTAGGGTCTCAGGTGGAAGTCTTTCACAACACATTCACTTGCTCCTCTTTTAATTGAAGATGCCAGGGATTCAACCTGAGATCTTCCACATATACATTGTGTTTCCATTTAGCTTTCTGGATGAAAAACTGAGGAGGAACTGAAACAAATGAAGGAAGTACTCAGCTACTGTTGAACATTAAAAACATATAAAACAGGGCCTGTTGGATCAGGCCAGTTGTCAAGGACTGGGCAGAGGAGGAATGGTGGAGACTGCCTCCCCATCCTGACACTTCCAGGAAGGAGGAAGAGGAAGACAGTATAGATTTACAGCAAGGGTTTGAGGGAGGTAGCAGCTCATACGCAGAGGAGGGGGAAAGCTGGGAAATCATGGGACAGCTGGAACAACACCCAACTGACATGTTGTCATTAGAAAGCATTCCAGACCCTTCATCTCCCAGAAGCCAGTGAGCCTTAAAAGTAGGAGAGCAGAGAGCTTAAAGACAGAGGGCATGTAGCAGCAACCATAGAAGTGACGAATGAGGAAGTGGGAGAGACGGGGAATGGAGATTCACTCAGGACAACCCCATTATCCAGGAGGCTGGATTCTATAGCCTCTCTCTGTAAAGATTGGAATTAAAAAGGACGGTAAGAAACTTTCCTTGTCTTTATACTTTCCTGGGCAACCAGCTGGGAGCCACTGGCAGCATCCTGACACCAGTGGACCATCTAGTCCAGGATCCTGTTTCTCACAGTGGCCATCAAGTTGCCTATGGGAAGCCCACAAGCAGAACCAGAGCACAACAACACTGTCCCTTCTTTGGTTTTAGAAGCATACTGCCTCCAGCTGTGGAGGTGGAACACATCCATCAGACTTAATAGACAATAATAGCTTCTCCTCCATGAATTTGTCTACTCATATTTTAAAGCCATCCAAGTTGGTGGCCATCAGTGCCTCTTGCCATGTGGAAGTGAATTCCATAGTTTAACCATACACTGTGTAAAGAAATACTTTCTTTTGTGTGCCCCACATCTCCCAACGTTCTGCTTCATTGGATGTCCCGGAGTTCTAATGGTATGAGAGAGATTTCTTCCTATCCACTTTACCATACCATGCATAATTTTAGACAATTCTGTCATATCACCTCTTCTTACTCACTAAACTATAAAGTCTCAGGTGTTCTAACCTTTCCTCATAGGTGAATTGCTCCATCCCCTTATCTTCATTAGTCAGCATATTGAAAATAAGCGACTGAACCTGAAACTTTGCTAAGCTTTTATCTGCTATTCGAGACAAACAACACCCCCACGTGTTAGAAGGGTTGGGTCCCTTCTAGAAAGTGCTGTAAACAAAAGTGATGTTTCTTTCACATGTGACTCAGAGCAGCACAACAAATGTCAGTGACTCTGTAGACTTTGCAATGAACAAGGGATGACTTCTTATGATTAGTTAGTTCCCAAAGATGGAGACACACCAAGTGGGTGGGTGGAATTTAAGTGACTTTGCAGCATCAAAAGGATGGAGCAGGCAGAATTGTCTGCTCTATGGGAAATTTAGCCCTTTTGGCTTCTAATACAAGCCCAAATATGTCACTGCAGCTTAAACAGATGGGGATGGCAAATCAAACAAAGGAAAATGGGTATGATTCATACTTATAAAGAACTTCCTGCAATTTTATTGCCCAGTTGGTACATAAATTCATATAATCAAGTGTTGGGTTATAGTTCCAAGAAATAATGCTCTCTTGAGGGGAGATTTTAATGGAGAAAAGATTTCAAACACTCATGTTGAGGAGATATGGACAGTCTGTTTCAATTTGAAAATGACTTTTTGGGTTCCTTTGCACAGGTGTCAGGCTTCGGGGAATCGGCTTCCTTCCCCGTGGCTGTAAATGAGCAGGTTAAATGAAAGGGAATTCTTACCAGTTAAAACAAAATAAAATAAAAAAATTCCTTCCAGTAGCACCTTAGAGACCAACTAAGTTTGTTCTTGGTATGAGCTTTCGTGTGCATGCGCACTTCTTCAGATACACTGAAACGGAAGTCATCAGACCCTTAAATATAGTGAGGGAGTGGGGAGGGGTATTACTCAGAAGGGTGGTGGGAATGGGTGATCAGCTGATAGGTGTGGAAAACCTGTTGACGACTGCAATTTTTACAGGGTCTTACAGGGAAAGGCAGTCATTAACAGTCGTCAACAGGTTTTCCACACCTATCAGCTGATCACCCATTCCCACCACCCTTCTGAGCATACCAAAAACAAACTTAGTTGGTCTCTAAGGTGCTACTGGAATGAATTTTTTTTAATTTTATTTTGTTTTGACTATGGCAGACCAACACGGCTACCTACCTGTAACTCTTACCAGTTAGTTTCTTTAATAAATACAAGGAAGGACAAAAGAAAGCATCTAACCAGAATGGCAGTGCTGCCAATTGAGGTCACTCCTCTGCCCCCCACAACTATCCCTATTAATCTACGTCACTCCTACGTCTTGTAATCTGAGTTTGGAGCCACTGTGTTTTTTGTTCTGATACTTTCTGAGCTCTCCGGAACTTCGTGGAAGGGGGGTGGATACAATTCGGAGACTGTGAATCTATTCTATTCTCTAGAATACTCTCCAGAATCTACTCTCTCTCTCTTCTAGTGTTTCTTCTGCTAGCTGTTCTGCATCCAGTATTTCCCAGCTTCTGCCTTCTGAACTATGCCCCTCTGCAAACCACTGTTCCAAATCCATACTGTTCTCCTGCTCCTGGGAAGATTCAGGAGCAAGGGGAGGGGGTGGCTCCTACCATTCTTCCTCAGTGCAGCTCTCCTCAACACGGTCCCTGACATCAGGCCTCCAATGACAAGGGATCTCTTCTTCCATGGTGCAATCCCATACTAATGAGCTGTGTGGTGAACTATTTAAACCATGTGGGAAGGACAGTCAGATGGGTCTTTCCCACACAACTGGCATTCCAAAGGAAGGCTGGATGTCAACCAAGTGGGGAAATTGCAGATGTGATGTTCACAGATTTATTCACTCCCCATGGAAAGCAACCCATTTTCAGAGATTTATCATGCACCCTTGAAAAGGTGCAAAAGTTGCTTGCAATGCAACAGAAGCAGGCCGGGGAGAGGGAGGAGAGGAAACATACCTGCCATGAAGAAGTAACTGCAGCAATACTCCCTTGCCCACATCCAGTTTGAGATACATAATTGACTGTTAGCCACAGAAGGTGGAGAACATGAACTTACTCATTCTCAACCCTGTGTAAACAATGTTGTCCAGTCAGATGACATCACGTTTATAACATGATTTATAACATGCACTTAAGGAAAAAGTCATAGAAAATGGTGCTGAAGGAACAGTATATTGGGGCTGTAAACAGCTGCAAAGATGTGAAATAGAGCTAAGGGTGTTCAGGGGTCTTTTTTAAACAGTTGCCTCTAAAAGGTTTACATGTGAAAATTCAGTGCAGCACGAGTTGGAATTGCAATGTTGTTCATAGGAATATAGGAAGCTACCAAGTTTGACCATTAGTCTCATCTAGCCCAGTTATGTAGTTATGTAAGTAACTATATAAAATATTATATATAAATTTTATATAAATTTTGTTATATATAAATATATAAAATATTGTAACTATATAAAATGACACTGACTAGAAGTGTCTCTTTGCAGTTTTAGGCAGGAGTCCTTCCCTACCTTACCTAGGATGCATTTTTAAGCAGTAGAATTTAATTTTTTTTATCAGGCTAAGTAGACTGTTGGTGGCAGTAGTACTAGTATTACTATTAATATCGAAAATGAATATATGGGATGAAATACTGGTCAAGAAAGTCAGTCAAGTCTGTTGCAGATATTGTGAAGGCTCCCTCTCCTCATTTGGCACATTAATATAATTCACGTAGGTCATTAGAACGATAGTTTATTTAGCTTTCACAACCTTCCTTTAAAAGTATGTTTTAGTGTGGGTGTCCGTGCAATGTTGTCATAGTTCACATCAAACTGCAAAGCAATTTGCTAAAATATATGATCAAGCATTCCTCGCTTTATTTTCACACAAACAGGTGCATTTTAAAAGATATTTTATTTGTTTGAAATGATGGAAGGTGCAGTGAATTGCCCCTCTAGAAAAGGCAGTTAAAGAAGCTTAAATAGGGAAAGAGAAAGCTTTCACCAAGTTTTGGAATGTGCCAAACAGACACCAAGTCTCTACACAAAATGGCCTCCTCCTGAAGTTGTTCTTCTTTTTAAAAAAAGAAAAAATAAACAACCAAGTGGCCACAAACCTTGAAGATGCTTTCATGTTTTGATGTTTTCGCTACAACAGACATAGCAGAAGGCAGAAACTCCATACTATCAAGGAACAGCCTGTCAGACAAAGCAAGAAAAAATCTGATATGTTAGCTATTGAATACTATATGTGTTTCAAAGAGAGAGAGAGAAATATTTTTGGGTTGTGACCACTTTGTGAATACTCCAGTTATGTACAGAGACATTGCGCATCATTTGCATCTTAGGCTTTTTTGCAAAATGATGTCCATTTCCAAGCAGAATAAAATGAACATCAAAATTCTGCTGCTCAAATGACCCTGTGATAGTGTCATTTGTACAGTATTTGTATGTTGTTGATACATAATTCATAATGTATATAGAAAGTTGAGGATTTTATGCAGATGATACACAGTGAACCACTACTTTGGTGATGAAGGAAGTGTCAAAAATGTGATGGCGTTTAGATTATAGTTTTAGACATTACAGTGCAATGCCATTTGCTTCATGAAATATACAAGCAATGCCTATTTGTGATTGCTGCCAAAATGGCCATTTTCATCCTAAGAGCTCAGTGTGGCCTGTCTGTTTATATAACCAAATAGTCTTCAACCATAGATGCTTAAATATCAGTTTTAGATTTTTTTATATGCAATTCTTATCCCAGAATAATCATTGTTTTAAGCTTCTTTTCAGCAATATTCAGAAATGAACTTGTCAGCAGCTAACGAACTTCCCTTTCACTTTGTGTATTGCAGTGATCTGGGGAGCAGCACCTTTGGGGAAATTATGCCTCCCATTCTCAAGGATGCCGGGGGAGGTTTGCATTCACTGAAAAAACATCCTTTCTTCCACACTACTGCATAAAGCAAACCATCCCTGTTCCAGATGTCCCCCAGTGATCCCAGCCACTGAGAATCATATCTGCTTTTACCTGCCTAGCTCTGCCTAGCTGTGTTCTTGGGTGTGCCTCTTGATCACACTAAACTGTGACATAATGTTGGGACCTGGCTTTTAAATACTTAGACAAGTGTTTTAAACCTCAAATAAAATAAGTGAAAACAAACCAGGCTCACAGATCCTTATGGTATTTTATGGATAACCTTTTCAACATACTGGGCCCAATCCACCATGATTAACTGTGAACTGCAGCTCAATCCTATTCATGTGTCTCATTTCAATTCAATATGAGTCTCATTTCAATTCGGTGGGATTTACCACCAGGTAAGCGAGAACATGGTTGCTTTTTGGATGTAACTATCATTGAGCACAGTAAGATTTAGAATAAGACATGCATAAGATTGTTCTTTAAGACTCAATGAAATCAGTGGAGCAAGTTTGTTGTGATTGACTTAACACTCATTGCTTTCAGCTAGCTATATGATCAAACTAGATATTAAACCCCATTGAGGGCAATTTACTCCCAACAGCTACTTTCCCTTCCTTCAGATAAAGTCCTAAGGTCCCACCAGGAAGTCTCTGAATGGTAGAGTCAATAATAATAATAATAATAATTTTATTTATACCCCGCCCTTCCCAGCCAGAGAACCGGGCTCAGGGCGGCTAACATCAATTAAAATCACAACAAAAAACATAAAAATGATCAATTTAAAATAACAGATTAAAATACAAATTTAAAATTCAATTAAAACTGCAGGTCTCAATTTCAAAATAACCCACCAATAAAAGATGAAGCATAAATATTAAACAGAAACCAACCCAAAGGCCAGGTGGAACAGCTCCGTCTTGCAGGCGCTGCGGAAAGATGCCAAATCCCGCAGGGCCCTGGTCTCCCGTGATAGGCTGTTCCACCAAGTCGGGGCCAATATTGAGAAGGCCCTGGCCCTAGTTGAGGCCAACCTAACGTCTTTGTTGCTCGGGACCTCCAAAAGATTATCACTTGAGGACCTTAAGGTCCTACATGGGACATACCAGGAGAGGCAGTCCCTTAAATACTGAGGTCCTGAGGATCCTTGAGACCTGGAAAGGGGGGTTTCTGACATTACCATCACTTTCCATCTCTATGCTGTTATTTGGGGAGGATGCACCCCAAAGAACCATAACACTTAAATAAAAAGATGTTACCTACTCCCCAATAAATAGATTACAATAACGAGTCTAGTAGTATTTTGTTTCAAAACATAGTATCAAATCCAAACAAGCAATTCATTTTTATAATAATAACATTCTAATGTTTACATTCATTATAAAATAGGCAATATGAATCATTAAAACACATCTCAGTCACTTTTCTTTATCAGTGGAAGTGCTATCTTCCATAATATGAAGGAAAACCTTTGGCTCCATCCCTTCATGTCTAGTGTACCTCCGAGGTAGCCAGACCAAGACATTTCTACTAATATCAAAATGGTTCTTTGGGACTAGGATTCAGCTCATCCTTAACACTGGCTCTGTTTTCAAAACCTGCCATTCTTCCCTCTCTGGAGTAAATCCCCCACACATTCCCCTCATTTGCTTTAACCAGTGGGTTTTTTCTGGGGGACGCAGGGGTACACATACCCCTAAACGTTTTGTGAAACTAAGTTTGGCCACATTGAGTGCCAGTATTTCAATATGAGTAGGAAAATGAGAGTACCCCTAAACATTTTTTTTAGACAAAAGCACTGGCTTTAACCATGGTTTAACTTGACTTGTGACACTAACTATGGTCAATGTCAACCAGGGTTCCGTCTTAATTATTATTTGAATCCAGGGTTTGAAATGGGATTTATACAATCAAGCTAAGAGATAAAACGATAAAACAACAGCATCCGAGTATATTTAACAAGAACTACAATGGCAGCAATAGAAATCCTTCCATTTTCTCTGCACATTGAAATGGCATGTGCACTGCACTCTTTGAGGCTTCACAGACAGGAGCGCAGTGGTATTAAATGTTCAGCCTTTCTGTTTGCGTGGTGTGTGGCTGTGAGAGTTTGAGAACAGAATCTGGAGCCTTTCTTCATATCTCTTCTGAATTGTCTTTCTTTGATGTTTATGAGCTGACCTCATAAAGAGTGAGGAATGGAAAGGATTATACAGCATGACAATGAACAGCAAGGCAAGCCCACTGCAAATAAAAGCACAGTGAATATTTTGTACATGATACAAATAGACCCTGACACTTTTGGAATATTTTAAGTTCCGTCTATCAGTCAGACTGTTGGCTTGTCTACTCGCTGTTGTAAATAAGAAAGGCAGTGATCTTGCCACATCTTTGCCTTGCTGTTTCCTTCTGATTCTGGAATGGCATATTTGGATGTGTGCAGATGGGGTGGGAGGGGAAACAATAAATTCATTCTTTTGTATGTGATAAGCTTCAGAAGATTAACTCTTCTGCAGGTTATTTCAGTAGATATTACCACAATCAAAACACAATTTTCTTTTGTGACAGTTATGACATTTCTGTGTCCCAGACAAAAATATCTTGCCATGGCATATCATTTTAATTTCCTCTTGCATTCATAAATCAAGTTTTTTGTTTTCAAAAGCCTGCTATTTGCTATCTGAATGTATTTTTTAATGTTCAATGTGACTAATTTTTCATAGAGAGCTATGTGATACTTCTAACCCTCGTGTAATAGTAAAATGAACTGAACGATTTCTGTCCAATTGCAGTCAAAGTTGTGGACTGTAAATACGGTAAGTTTTTGCTGAAACTTCTGGGCTAAAACGAAGTTGGAGTAGGGTGTCCTGCGCTGTTTTTGTTTTTACGTAAAAGCAGCAGTTGGGTGGATCCACGTTGATTCAGTGTTACAGCCTGTTTAACCCTTGGCATCCCTCTGTTTTACCAGTTCCCACTGAAGCCACGATTAGCCTTGCTGCATGGTGAAAATATATAGGCAATTATATTTTCCCCATTACAAAGCTTTGATAGGAAAAGGAATAAGACTGGAAAAAGATGGATGAATACACCTGTGACAAATGCAGCTCATGACTGGAGGAGGAATGTGTAGAGACCAAGGCAGTGGTACCAGTTTTAAGAAGTATTTATTAATGTCATTTATTCAAGACATCTCATCCATATAGCACATCCGCACATCCTTGGCAGGAATATAGTTTGATTGTTGCTCTGTCTAACAAAGTGCCCAGCTTAGTAGCACAGAGAGATGGAGGAATGGAGCAGGTAGGATCTCCATTCTGCCCCTTGGGGGTGCTGCAGAGGTTGCAATCCAAAGGTGGATGGTCTCCAGAGTTCTTACACTCTCAGCTGAATCTTCTGATTATGTGGCACAGTAGTCTCTGGATTGCAAGACTAACTTGGTAAGTTTTCAGGATCGCAGGACCCTTGCATAATCTTTCCAACCTCCATCTGATTGCCTCTAGGTCTCAGGACTGAAAGACCTTTCCTGGCTACATGTCTCAGAGGTCTTTAGGATCTAGCCACATGGGCACTGCTGTCCTGAAATGTGAAAGTTCCTTTGCATAGCAAGGCTCTGAGCACCACCCCATTTCTTAGATAATGAAACACACAGACACCAATATTTTGGGTTAATGGGATAAATAAGGCCACAACTTTATGGGAAGGTGAGCGGTTTTCCCAATAAAGGTTGCTTTCCCTTAGTCTGATGTTTTGCTTGAAATGTATTCCTGTTTGCAGCCACTGGTCCCTCGTCCTTGCTCTTCCTGTTCTGCCAACCCTGCCAGACCACCTTCCCAAAGGTCCACTCACTTTTCTCTCATTCAGGTGAGTTATAATTGATTACATTGAACATGATAAGAATAAGAGTATACGAGAGTATATTGACAAAATCTTCAGATGCATTTTGCAAAATAATACCTGACTTAATTTTGGTGTGTGATGCCCTGCCACAGTGCCACTATTCCCATCCAATTAGGATTCTTCTGAGCCTGCCTTTAGTAATGAAAACGTTGGAAAGGTTTGTAAAAGTCATTTTAAAAACCTCAGGAAATAAAGCTTTGCTTTGTTGTGCAAGCTCAAGCAAATATTCCAACAATAAAATGCACAGAATGCACAGCAGCTAACTCAAGTTAATTTATTGCCCAATGATGGGTGTAAGCAATGATCTTGTCCTCTCTACAAGAGGTATAAACTGACTTTGTTAGATTAATAGAGTCTTGAGGAATTTATATTCACTTTCCCCAACAGCATTTCTGTCACGATGACTGGCCTATGTATCCCTTATCTGAGATCAGCTTCTCTAATGTATAACTGAAGAGCATTCTGCGGAATCTTCTAAGTGGCTTTTCTGTAAATGCGTTATACTTCCAAAGGTAATGATTTCCACACCACTGCAGAATACATTTATAAAACTAATCTGTTGAAGGACTAGAAGCTAGTGGATTGAATACCAAGAAGAGTGGTTAGTCTCCTAGTTATTCCTGTGGCTCGGTGCTATGTATTATTAATGCCAAAGTTGTCATGCCTGTAAAAAAAATAAAAAATGAAATAGACTTCCATTTGAACCACTCATTTGAATCAGAAGGCATTCATTTGTTCCACTGATGGTGTATAGCAAGCAGATCTCTGTGATGTTGATCAAGTACAATATGATCTGCATCTGGCATAATCCTAGAGATTCTTTATCTTTGTCTATCTCCAGAGGAAATAACAATACTCTGTATCATAATGTTAATTTATTTTAGCTCGACTGTGACTGCACTGCATACAAAACATCTCATGAAGTAGGCTCCTTCCTCCTCGTATCTGATGAAGGCGGCTCTTGCTTCTTGGGATGAAGTAGTCTCTTGTTCATGAGCATTCATGCGACGATCAGTTTGTTAGTCTAAGATGTCACAAGACTGGTACTTTTTGGTGCATGCAGAACAAGAGCAACTCTGTGATAAGAAACTGCATTTCATGGACTGCTCTTGAAGACAAGAAAGGACAAATATGACATACTAGCACAAATATAACTTCTCTCTCTCTCTCTCTCGCTCTCTCTCTCTCTCTCTCTCTCTCTCTTTCCCTCCCTCCTCCCTCCCTCCAGGCAAATATTGCCTTTCATTTTTGTACCAGTGATTTATTCATCTTTTGCTATCATAATGATAACTGATATCTAATTGGTGTTCCTCCAGTGGCAGAAGACATGTGTCCAAAGAATGAAGAGGGGGTTAATTTTTGGTGAGTCTCCCTCATACCTGCAACCACCACTACCCCAAAACTGCTGCAGATGGCTGGGAAACCCTCAGCACATACGGGCGGAGGGATGCAGCAGGAGGAAGATTCACCCCAAAAATTATCTACCTCCCCAACATGCTGGTGGATGCCTTCAGTTAGCAGAAGGACATATGAGCCTTATCCCAAGTCAGACTTTTGGTCCATTAAGCTCAATATTGTCTACACTGACTGATAGCGGCTCTCCATTTTTCAGAGAGGGGACTTTTCCAGCTCCACCTGGTAAAGCCAGAGGTTGAGCCTGGGACCTTCTATATACAGAGCAGATGAGCACCAGCCCTTCCCAACTGAATACAATACAGTTCCATTTGGTTTTTGAAAAACCACAGTCTCTATCTACCCAGGCAGGTGCTGATTCAATATGATATTGTGGTTAATGTATACTAGATTGCTTATATTTGCTGTAATTTGTTTCATAACTGGAGCGGATGTTCTATCAGGAATGCTTAGTGTTGCGCCAAATTGAATTGAACTGATATTTGTTGCAAGTTTTCACATTTCAGGTAACTTAACAGGCCAGCAACAATCCTTTGAATGGGTAGCTCTTCCTAGCTTAGGGCATCTGTTGTATGCCAGCTCTGTGTGAGAGAAGCTGCATTCAAATGAGACAATGTACATTTAAATGTGCTTGCAAACTGAAACGTGGCCAAATTCAATAAATCATAACTTTTCCAAAATGAAAAAGTATGATAACCCATAACTATGAACACTGGCTTCATACCTTCCATCCAATATGAAAAACATGTGTTGTTGTTTAGTCATTTAGTCGTATCTGATTCTTCGTGACCCCATGGACCAGAGCACGCCAGGCATTCCTGTCTTCCACTGCCTCCCGCAGTTTGGTCAGACTCATGTTGGTATCTTCGAGAACACTGTCCAACCATCTCTTCCTCTGTCGTCCCCTTCTCCTTGTGCCCTCCATCTTTCCCAACATCAGGGTCTTTTCCAGGGAGTCTTCTCTTCTCATGAGGTGGCCAAAGTATTGGAGCATCAGCTTCAGGATCTGTCCTTCCAGTGAGCACTCAGGCCTGATTTCCTTCAGAATGGATAGGTTTGATCTTCTTGCAATCCATGGGACTCTCAAGAGTCTCCTCCAGCACCATAATTAAAAAGCATCAATTCTTCAGCGATCAGTTTTCTTTATGGTCCAGCCCTCACTTCCATACATTACTATTGGGAAAACCATAGCTTTAACTATACGGACCTTTGTCGGCAAGGTGATGTCTCTGCTTTTTAAGATGCTGTCTAGGTTTGTCATTGCTTTCCTCCCAAGAAGCAGGCGTCTTCTAATTTCGTGACTGCTGTCACCATCTGCAGTGATCATGGAGCCCAAGAAAGTAAAATCTCTCACTGCCTCCATTTCTTCCCCTTCTATTTGCCAGGAGGTGATGGGACCAGTGGCCATGATCTTAGTTTTTTTGATGTTGAGCTTCAGACCATATTTTGCGCTCTCTTTCACCCTCATTAAAAGGTTATTTAATTCCTCCTCACTTTCTGCCATCAAGGTTGTGTCATCAGCATATCTGAGGTTGTTGATATTTCTTCCGGCAATCTTAATTCCGGAAGAATTAAGTTTTGTTAAAATTATTTGGCAAATGCTTGCTTTGTAGCAGTCAGCATTTCAAATCAGAAAAGGCTCAGCAGCCAGAGCTGAGCCAAAAGTTCAGAAACTCAGTGGTGGGTGTTGGCGGAAGGGACGGGACAGATTTCACAAAATCACACCCTGTCACTGCCTTTATGGCTACTGCCTTTTCCATGGTCCCAGCTGGCAGAAATCATGTTCCTGGGAGTCTCAGCTGCTCTTGGGCACCATCTTACCCAACAGACTCTTTAGGGGGATGCCACATCATCGTGTGGCATTGTCATGAAGTTGGGGGGCATCTTTGTGGAGTGAATTTAGGGGGAGAATTCTAACAGGAAAGTCCCTGAAAACTGATGGATTCTGATGGGCAGGAGTAGGCACCCCCTCATATAACTGACAGCCCCAAAAGAAAATGGTGATAATGGCATGTAGCTTGTGATTGACCTCAAGCTCCCCCCTCATATTCACTGGCTCTGGAAACTGTTTGATCAAGGGAAGGGGCATTTGCTTAATGTTCAGGGGAAATGATGCAGTGCAGGAGATGACAAGAACTCCAGCAAATAAAAGTGAAAAATGCGAAAGTAATATGAGAAATATCAATCATGTACTTTACAGCAGCACTTTACAGCTCTTGCTATTTATATTGCATGGAAACTCACAGGAAACCAAAGCCAGGAAGAAGGAACACAGGAAATGGAGGAAAGCTGCAGAATCCCTACTATGGATTCTGAGACAATACCACATAAAGCAAAGAATCTAATAACTGAAGATATTAAATGTATGTGGATCTATAGATATACATTTCATATTAATCTATGAAAGCTGGTGTCTCTTTTTTCCTAAGTTAAATATGAAATAAAATAAATGAAGGCTAGAAGAAAACTTATATTACCAAGACAGCAGAAATTTTCATGGCTTAGCATGAATGAGTAAACATGGCAATGATGAATTTTTAACCCTGTCTGGGTGAGGAAAGACTACTATATCGGAAATAAACAGATACACGTAAATTTATTACACAGTGAAACAGTATGGGGGCCCCTGCAGTACTTCTGTCTTGCATCAGAAAATGTGTCCCTAACATTGTTGTTGTTCAGTCGTTCAGTCGTGTCCGACTCTTCGTGACCCCATGGACCAGAGCACACCAGGCACTCCTATCTTTCACTGCCTCCCGCAGTTTGGCCAAACTCATGCTAGTCGCTTCGAGAACACTGTCCAATCATCTCATCCTCTGTTGTCCCCTTCTCCTTGTGCCCTCCATCTTTCCTAACATCAGGGTCTATTCTAGGGTGTCTTCTCTTCTCATGAGGTGGCCAAAGTACTGGAGCCTCAACTTCAGGATCTGTCCTTTCAGTGAGCACTCAGGGCTGATTTCTTTAAGGATGGATGAGTTTGATCTTTTTGCAGTCCATGGGACTCTCAAGAGTCTCCTCCAGCACCATAATTCATAATTCAAATTCAATTCTTTGGTGATCAGCCTTCTTTATTGTCCTTTTTTATGGTCTCTAACATAGGAAAAAGAAAAAAAAAACTCTGTCACACATTGAGCCTGGATTTAAAACCATGTTCTTGTGAGTCTTTTTGTTCCCCTTAACAAATGTGAACTTTGAAGAACCTTTCGGATTCAGTCTTCACCAGTAATAAGGCTGGACACTATTTTTTGGTGGCATTTTTTTTAATAAAAATCCATTGACACACACCAGAGCATTGCAGTACTGAAACAAGAGAGGACCTCATTTAGCACCCCAAGTTGAGGGACATCAGACAACAATTATGGTAGTATAAGCACATTAGCATTATCGACAGGGACCAGGGACATGTTTCATCAGAAAATAGCTTCCTGTGTGTCTCAAGAAAATGGTAATGTTTCTGGTAGCTGCATGGTTATTTATGCCAACATTCCATCTACCAACCAGTAAACGTTTTTACCAGTAATCACCAATCCTTCACCTAGACAAATGTCATTTCCCCTAATCTTAGATGCATGTGGGGTGCCTATAACCAGCCATTAAATTCACCCAAGAAACATTTGAACCAAAGACACTTCCTGATTTGCAAGTGAAATCTGGTCTACTCATGCAGGAGAATGAGATGAGGGAATCATGAAATGAAAGACTTCAGCATCTCTGGGTGCTGGTGCAGGAGACCATTTCTGAATAGTATAGCAACAACAAAATCTTACCAATAAATACATTTGTATTTATGAATACAATGTATACCTTGCACAAATGTATACACATTGTATTATTTCTTCTTGTGAGCATCTTCTTGCTGCAAAAGGCATTACTCTGGGGAAGAGGGAAGGCTGGGTCCCCCACTATCAACCTTCATACTGAAGGGCCTTGGAAAGAAGCCCTCACCCTTATCTTCAATGCCCTGGGACATTCAGGAACAAACCATGAACAGTCCTTAGTGTAGTGGTTTATTCTCAGTCCCTCAGGCTTCTAGTTCAGCTATTCAGTACTAGCTTCCTAGTCTAATGATTTTTTTTTCTATAGCAGAATATTAGGAATAGTAAATCCACCCATCCTGCTACAATGGTACATTCTAACATGCTACCTCAGGACTCACTATCTCAAGGGTAGCGATTCTGGTGTCATACAGCTGCTGATGGACTATAATTCCCACTGTGTCCTGGTCGATTGGCCACTATGCCATGTGTGCATAGCTGTCAACTTTCCCCTTTTTTTAAGGGAAATTCCCTTATTACGAATAGGATTCCTCGCAAGAAAAGGGAAAAGTTGACAGCTATGCATGTGTGTGTTCCCCTTACAGACCCGTTACCCTCATACTATGTCAAACTTTGAAGCATGCAAGCCAGCTCTACTGTGGTTGGAAGACATGTTAATTGAACATTTCCTGCATCAGTGCCAGTTGTTTCAGGCTGGCACTGGAATACAGAGAGTTTTGTTTCTTACTTTCCTACGGCTCTAAGCTGCTTAGTTCTTTCTCATGTTGGAATTGTATCCTCTCTGGAGAAATAGAGTAATCTCTCTTTTTGTTGTTGTTCTACAGTCCAAATCCTATTTGTGGGTTGACTGTTGTTGATGTTTTTATTCTACCCACCACCCTTTTTTTCATTCACCAGACCTAACATCTGAGGTTACAAACCCTGAGACATTTGGCTTCTGATCAGTGAATACCGGCTTCATTTTTAAAGAGCTCTGCATCAATTGTTCTTTCTCTAGCTATTTCCCAAGAAGCTAGATCTATTGGGTGTTTATTTTATCCTTGGTAATTCACTTTCTTTCCTTGTGATTAGGAGATGAATGGATTTTTTTCCCAACCTGTTAAGGAAATCCATAAAGAACAATCTGACTTCTGTTGGGAAATGGCCAAAGTGACATTTTGTGAGTGATTAAGGGAAGACAGAATGTTATTCAGTTGCCAACATGGAGAAAGCCAATTCTAACAAAGCCTAAAAGAGCTAGAAGGGAAATTGTAATGAATGAGTTGGTTCTCTGTGAAGCATATTAGTGTCAGAATATCTTGCATTCTTTTAAATATTGACAAGACAGTACACTATTTGCTTTTTTATATTACAGTGTAGTGTTCAGAAAGAAAGAGGCACAAAAACCCAAGGGATGGCTAATTTTATATATGAAATGGAAGCAAACTATGAAAACCATTTCTGCCCTGAGAGAAGAGATTAGAAACAATGTCATGTGAAACTAACACTTTCATTGGGATTTCATGAAGTACAAACCATCTGTCTTCCTCAATTTGTTTTCTTTATTTCAGATGGTAACCTATACCAACCCAAGGGCTTGGCGCATTAAGAATTCAGCACGATGGGGTGGGGTAAATGAACAAGACACAATGCTCCCAATTAAGAAACAAAATGCCAACTTTAGAAATGGACTTTTAACTCCAACCATTAAAAGTCAGCAAAATGTATGGTGGCCTTACTTTCCAGGTTGCCTGCATGATACATCTCTCTAATTACTTTTCTGGTGGCTGTGAAGCTTTGCTGTATACCGGTAAGTTAAGTCTCTCTTTGTGTTAGAAATCAGATGTTTGCCTGGAATTAGAAAGATTTCCCTTTTTTCCAAAAAAAGAAGAGAGATATTTGATAAAAATGATGATTGCTGCTATTGGAATTCATAATTTTCATTTTGTCTTCATAATATGACAGTGGCGATCCAGATTAGAATACACTGCATGATTTAGATGAGGAGAGAGTCTAAGACAGAAAATAGATCAGAATCATGGTGTTGGAACGAAGCTCTTCCTTGAGTCAAACCTAGTCCAGGATGATAACGGAACTCTTTAGCTCAGACTTCCCAAGCTGGTGGCCTCCAAGTGTTTTGGACTAACATTCCCATCAGCCTCACTCAACAGGGCCATTATCTCATTGCATTTCATAAGAGCATAAGAAGAGACTGCTGAATCAGGCCAATGTTCCGTCTAGACCAGCATGCTGTACTCACAATGGGCAGCCAATGCCTGAGAGGAGCCTGCAAGCAGGACTTGAGTGCAGCAGCACTCTCCCCGCTTGCAACTCCTATTCAGAGGCATACTGCCTCCAACAGTGGAGAAGAAGAAGAAGAAGAGTTTGGATTGGATATCCCACTTTATCACTACCTGAAGGAGTCTCAAAGCGGCCAACATTCTCCTTTCCCTTCCTCCCCCACAACAAACATTCTGTGAGGTGAGTGGGGCTGAGAGACTTCAAAGAAGTGTGACTAGCCCAAGGTCACCCAGCAGCTGCATGTGGAGCAGCGGAGACGCGAACCCGGTTCCCCAGATTACGAGTCTGCCGCTCTTAACCACTACACCACACTGGAGGTAGGACAGAGCCATCATGGCTAGTAGCCACTGATAGCCATGTTCTCATTTATTGTGCACCACTTAGAGGTGCTTTAAAAAAAAAAAAAAAAAAACCTTTATGTATACCATAAACAAATAAATATAACCTCCAGAGGACACCAGGTTGTGAAAGGCTGCTATAAATCAACTGTTTTTGAATGGTTCTGTGTGTGGGGGGGGGAAGCTAAAAGTATTGCAACTTAGTCCTTTCCCACTTATTTGAGCACATAGAACTCTGGCTATGCAGCAAAGCCTGTAAGAGGGAGTGGAGAGCAGAGACCTGGCAAATCTCTCCCTGCCACAGAGCTGTTAAAATGACCTGTTAAAATTCCCTGCCATTCAGGAGTTACAAACCCCACTATCTATCACATTTAATGGAAAGCTTCCTTGAGGGTGGTTCCTCTCCAGAAAGGCAATTACAGTTACAAAATCCAGATACATAAAAGCTTCTTTATGGGAGACAAACCAGAGATGGGAGACCTGCAAGTGTTTGGGCCTATGGTGAGTGGATCTCATCCTGCTCCTTTATGGCAAGCTAGACATCAGATCCCCTTTCTGGTACAGAGGTTCTGATCTTCCACTGTATCTATCTTGGATGCCTTTCTTTAATTCTTGTAGCTGCACAATGTACAAAATGAAAGAGAAGCTACAACAGTAGAATGTAGCTAGTTACCTGTGGACTATAAGAAAATACAATAGATATTCGGAAACTCGAAGCGGGAGGCACTGTGAGTGAGTAGCTCCCGTGTTCAAGAAATTGGCCAGTTGCCTACCCTGAATGGAGTTTTACTCCCCCTGAAGGAGCAAGTTCGCAGTTTGCAAGTGCCGGATCCAGCTCTGTCATTGGAGGCCCAGGTAGCCTCAGTGGCTAGAAGTACCTTTTACCAATTGTGATTGGTTTGACAGCTATAGCCATTCCTGGACCTGGAAATCCTTGCCACAGTAGCTTGTGCATTGGTTACTTCAAGACTGGAATACTGCTTCCCTCACACTCGATCTGGAAGCTGCTGTTAGTGCATAATGCTGCAGTACAATTGCTGACAGGAGTGAGGCCTTGTTGGCATTTAAAACCTGTTGCTGATCTGCTATCAGGCCAGCAATATATTAGTATACAACTTGGAACCAGTTTAACTACATTTTGCCCCACGTGTGCCCACTCATCTGCTTCAATTGGCGGAATTGGTACTTCTATAGGTGCCACGTAATACCTGTTTGGCATCTGTAAGAACTTGATTGCTTAGTGTGGCACAGTGCCTAAACTTCTGAACTCCCTACCTATTGAGATCAAGCAGGTGCCTTCCCAGTACTCTATGTGGTGCCTGCTAAAAACATTGTTGTTTAGACAAGCCCACCCAGATGCTTTGAAAGGGTCTCTACAGCCACAGAAGGTGCTGAACACCCCAACAGTTTGAGTTTGACTTCACCCTAAAAGCACACTCCTCCATTGTCTCCTGAGACAGGCAGATGCCAACAACTATTTTAACTTTTGTATGTTTTGAAGCGTTGTTGTGACCTTTTCTGTTTTATCTTATTTATAATAATAATTGTATTATTTATACCCTGCCTATCTGATTGGGTTGCCCCAGCTTCCATCATATATAAAAACATAACTTTTTACCTGTTTAATCTTTTGTAAACTTCTTGGAGGTTTCATTTACAATGGAGTGGTGTATTTTATGAAATGAATAAATGAATAAATAAATAAAGGGGAGTTCACATTACTGCAGTACTGTACTGTTTAGGTCGTTCCTTTGTAGGACAAGGTATCCAATGAGAAATTCGATATCTGAAATTAATGATAGTAGAATAACTCTATAAAGCTGAGGCTTTAAATAACAACATCAAAGTCATATCATTAGGCCTTCCCATTTCAACTAAGCCTTTTCAGTTGGGTACCTTGGGATAAACGGTATTTGCTGCATGAACCAGCGCTTGGAACAAAACGTTACCTGTGCTTTGCACAATAAAAGACTAACTTGTGCTGTGCCAAGGAATTTAATGAGCTATGACTCCAAATCCCCTGTAGGGAATAGTTCTGGTTTATTGTTTATCCACAGCGCTGCCTAAGGTTCTGTATGAGTGCTTTACACAAATACCGTCATTCACGTGGAAGAGAAATCTATGCAGCTGAAATGCCAACTGTGCCTCTTTTTGCAAAATAGCAGGCACTTCGCCAAATCTAACATTTGGTCTGCTTTCGGTTTGTGTGTGTGTGTGTGTGTGTGTGATAGTAGTCAACTAAGTCTTCCTCAAGAGTAGACCCACTGAAATTAACAAGCCTTTCTAATTTAGGTCCATTGGTTTCAATAGACTTATTCTGAGCAAAACTTAAGTCATTGAGACTAAGTCACTGTTGAAAAATTTCTGCCTTTCAGTTGGCATGGCAGTTTTATTTGTACTGTTTGATCTAGGACAGATCATCCCCTCATTCACATCACTACCTGGTGCCGCTGCAACCATCAGGACAGTGGCAAAAAGGTTTGTGTGAATCAGTCCTTGCAGGCAGGATGGGGTACCTTTTTGAATTAAAAAAATACTGTTTTTATTTATTTTCATGGTACAGAAGATAAATTTTGAGAAAACAATGGTTTTTTTCAGCTCACAGGCCACATTCCCTCATTGGCAACCATTCAGGAGTTGCCAGTAGTGGGGTGGGGCCAGTAGCAAGAGTGGGTGGAGCATCTGGTACCTTTGACTCGTACCTTTGTAAGGTAAAACACCCATCCATGTTTCTTTAACCTTAAGCCAGGAAGAAGCATCATCCTGGTTCAAGGACACAGTTCAGGCATTTAAGGGTGGGGGCTGGGCATAGGATAACTCCCATGTATTGCCCCAAAGTATATTCAACGAAATCCCACCCTCACCCCCAATTTTCGCCTCCCACAAATAACATGGAGAATTTGCAAGGCCATTTTAGCTCAACTCCAGCGACTACTCCTTTTCTCAGTAGCTCCTCCTTTCCAGTAGCATCCTTAAAAGTAATAAAAAAATACTATTAGCTACTATAAAATGACTACAAACTGGTAATGTTGTTACCTGAGTTTCTGGACTAGAGGTGGCCAATCTTTCAACATTAGCACTCCAGTTTATATTACAATAAGGCTACTAGTTGTGTCATCATCATCATCATTAAATCAGTAAATTACCTCCCTACAGTAAAGTCTCAGTTGTGCTGGTAAAATTCCCTGTCAGTTCAGAGATGACCAAGATATACATTTTCAGACATTTCTCAAAGGTCTGTTTCAATCTCTGCAGAATCTTTGATTGAAATTGGACACCTTACATTTAGGCCTCTTGTATTAATTTAGGCAGGAACTTTGGCCTACTTTTTAAACAAGTTTCTTGAAAAAATGCAATATTAGTTCTATGTTAAAGGAGCTTTCTTGCCTGAATTCTTAAAGTGAATAAGCTCATCCTTTCTTTTCTTTTATTCTTTGTTTCTTATGGTTTTCACACTTACAGCCCTGTTGGAACATCATCGATGGGGGTCCACAAGGTCATTATTTTGGTCGATGAGAAGCAAAGGTAACTTTGTACAAACCCCTCGATTTCTTGTTCGCTTCTCCCAAGAGGAAGCCCATGTATAATTTAAACGACCTCTTGTTTTCATTAATTATGTATCTGATGAATTGCTACTGAAGAAAAGAATCTGGACTTTTCATCTGTGACAAATCCTCATTGTTATTTTGCATATAAAAGGAAAAGGAATCCATCTCAGGACATGAACTAAGAACATAACTGAATAAATATGGTGTCACAGAGAGTTGGGAATATAGCATGTTAAATTATAGAATTTGCTCATAGTTCTCTGTAAATGGGCCATCCTGCCTCCATTCGTAAAGAGCAAGGTTGCACACAGGTTTATCTGATGATATTTTTCTCACTCCATACACTAAATGTGCATGGGTTCGGACAAGTTCAGACTTTCCCGGCCATTTTTCCTTTATAGGGAGCCACGTTATGCCCTTCTTATGTCCTTGGGTCAATTTGACTGCCAAGCTTCCTATATATCAAGGCAAATCTTTTTTTCTAGGGATCTTCAGAAGTTATGTTCAACTTCACACCCGCTTCTGCCAGGGAAGCAGAGAGAGACTTTGGTTTCTACCGCCTTTTGCTATACATCTTCTGTAGCCCTGTAATATATTTTTATTTTGGGTGGTATTCAGAGTGGTCCAAAGGATCAAAAAAGATGCTTTGAAGCAGCAAAGAAGCATAAAGGAATTGACCTACTGCTCTCTCATTTCCTCTCTCCCCATATGTGGTACATCTTATCCCTTTCAGCAGGTTGGGCAATTCCTACTTTGAAGGAGAGGGATTATAGTCACGGGCTCCTGAGCTTGCACCCTTAAGTCACAAATAATTATAGGGGTGAACCTGCAGGTAGGTGCCCTTCCACCAGCTCAGAATATTTCTCCATCTTGCACAATATTTTCTGACTGGCAGCAATCTTTCCCATCACCTGCCTGAGCTGGACTTCACAATCAAATGGTCTGAGGACACATGGTGCAGCCACCTTGCTAAAGCTGAGCAGGCCTGGTCAGGATCTGAATGGGAGTCCATCTGAATGAGAGACCATCTGAGAACCCCATGCTTTGAGTTCTATCATGGCGTCCATGGACTGGCTGGATGCAGAGGAGTGATGGAAGGCACAAGCCACGGAGCCCCCTAGAGAATTCCCAGGGGAAGAATGATCTGAGCCAGGGGATTGGTGGGGGGGGTTGACAATGAGCAGTCAAAGGGAGAAGAGGGAGCACACTGGGAGGAGAAGGTTCGGGAGTAACAGGGTTTAATGAGTGGGAAGAGGCTGTGGCAGAGAGCTGTGCAGACTCTGAAGCTGAGTGTAGGCAGACTGTGGAAGAAGTCAGGGAGTCTTCCCCTCCTGCTGCAACCAGCTCCCCTCCCCCCTGGTCTCCCAGAACATGCAGAGAAATGCAGAGGGCAGAGCAACAAGAGGCAAGCAGGCAAAGCCTTAGGTTACTGGGGAATGAATCAAGGGAGGAACCTTAGAGAGCTTTAGTCCTCATAGCTGCTTCATTAGGCAAGACCTCCTGGAAAGAGTTGCTGTGGCCACTAGGCCTGAGCTGTGGCTTGTTTCCTTGAATAAAGAGTAAACTTTGCTGGCTTCAGGTAATTTATTGTTTTATTGCTGACTTACACTTGACTGCAACCCCGACAAAGGGACAGGGCTGTAGCTCAGTGGTAGAATGTCTGCTTTGCATGCAGACGGCTCTTGGTTCAATTCCCACATCTCTGGGTAGGGCTGGGAATGCCCCCTGCCTGAATTCTTTGGGAGATCTATTGCCATTCAATGTGCACAATAAGGAGCTAGATGAACCAATGGTCTGGCTCAACAAAAGGCAGCTTCCTACGCTCCTTGATACAAGGCATTGAACCTTGGACCTTCTGAATGCATGCCTATGCTCTACCCCATTCCCAAGGTGGGGGAGTTGAGACAGGGAGCGAAAAAGAAGATGCGAACTCCTTTTGCTGCACATCTTGTCAGGAACATGCATACTTCTCTGTCTGAATGTTAAAGCACTGTGGGTTTTGTCTCAGGTTGGGAACAGGGGACTTCTATGTTTATTTATGAGAGTGGTTCTATGTAAATATTTCACAAGGCCATGCCTACTGTGGCCCCTGGGACCAGTCAGCCCCTTCAGCATGGATTATGTCCCTTTGCCATGCAAACAGCTGGAATTCTTCAGTTAACTAAGATTTGTGGATGAACACTAGAAGGGCAAATGCCTCCTGTAGGTTCTCTCTGTGTGTGCTTTTCTTTTTTAAGCTTTCAAAATGCATCTGTTGACAAGATATAAAAGGCACCTTTCTCCTCCTTTGATGCGCAGATTTCTGAGGAAGAATGTATTCAACTTGGAATCACAAGAGACAAGATTTCTGTGATTTCCCCAAACGGAGGAGGAGCAGGTGTTAGATTAACAGCACA
Organism: Lacerta agilis; assembly: GCF_009819535.1. NCBI lineage: Eukaryota > Metazoa > Chordata > Lepidosauria > Squamata > Lacertidae > Lacerta > Lacerta agilis. Next base: position 87,674,618 of record NC_046313.1, read on the forward strand.
TATCACACCAAGATGAGAGGATTCGTATCCACTCATGGATCCTGCATCGTGGAACTGTGAGCACCACTGAATAATAATGAGAAAATTAGATTCTGAAAAGCACCACTAAGAGTGCTAGATGCCATCTCAGTGGGCATAAAACTGGAGGTGTTCTGCAGCAAGGTTAATTTTAGAAAGAAAGTGATTAGCACTGAACTATTTCCCCCCTAATAATGGGCATAGAGGATTCGTAATTAGTTTCAGTTCAAGACAGAGTACATGTTAGTGCAGTCCATGTTTTGGCTGCTGATCTCCATATTTCTGCTCAGAGAACCTAGGCTCAGCAGATCTGCAGCTGTAGCACAAACCAGTGAGCTGCATAGGAATACCATCTCTCGCTTTCCCTTGTAATATAGGTTAGACTCTTGTTCAAAATCAAGTTTCTAGCCCTCGTTGCTATAAGCTCAGTGGCAGAGGACATGCTTTGCATTCCAAAGGTTCCAGGTTAAATCTCTGGGAGTTCTAGGCAGGGCTGGGAAACTCTCCTGGCTATAACCCTGAAAAGCTTCTACCAGTTGTAGATGTTACTAAGCTAGAGGAGGCAAGGGACTGACAAAGAACAAAGCAATGATTCCTAAAAAAAAATATGTAAGCCCCCTTGAGTTAGTACCCCTACACACATAAGTGCATACCATCCATTCCAATGTCTCACCCACATTTAGTGCATAACCTAGCTTTAACATTTCCCTCCCAACAGCATCTCAATCAGTGCAAGAGGATGGCACCATTTATGCCATTTTCCTAATGCTTTGCCAACCTACCTCTGCTAAAGTAATGGATCAGCCATTGCTCTTCAAGTTAATACACTGTGTTTTGTTTCTCTCACTGGTTGGTTGACCCTAAATCACTACATTTTGGCTACCAAAAAAGAGGCTCTGCTTCTGGTCCAGCACTCCTCCTGGATTATGGGAGCCCCCCTTTTTAATCTTCTGCAATTATTTTGATCAGCCACAGCCCTGCCAGCATGCCTGCTACAAGCAAGCAGTTTCCTAGACAAATTACATAATTTGGGTCACTTCTAGAGGACCTGTTCATTGTGATTTGTTTGTACAAAGTTTGTGGGGATGTTAAAGTGCCTCGTCTTTCTTGAGCATTCATTCTGATTTATTTCTGGAGAGGTTATATGATGTTGCATCAAATAAGTTCTATCCCACACTTTCCCATCCATTTCCTCTCTTTCCCCCCTCCTTTTTGTAAAAAATCCAGTTCTGGGGATGGGATGGGTTTGTTGCACACCTGAAAATAGTGATAGTCTGGAAGCACCTATAGCTCCTGGTTCAGGCCATCGTTTGGACCATCACCAAGAGACCTGCTGGATCAGATGATGAGTCTATCTAGTCCAGCATTCTGTTCTCACGGTGACCAACCAGATGCCCATAGGAAGTCTGCAACCAGGACATGAGCTCTCACTTGTAATTCACAGCAACTGGTATTTTTAGAGACCTGTTGTCTCTGTTACTGGAGACATATAGCTGTGCTGACTAGTAGTTATTAATAACCTAATCTGCCATGACTTTCTTTAATCCCCTTTTAAAGCCATCCAAGCAATGTCATAGTTTAACTATCTGCTGTGTGAAGTACTTTTGCTGGTCTGCCCAGGATCTTCCACCACTGAGCTTCACCGGATGACTCCAGGTTCTAGTTTTAAAGTGAACATAGGGAGAAAAAGCTCTATCTACTGTCTCCTAGCCATGCATAATTATATACACCTCTATTGTGTCCTACATTACTGTACTTGTCTTTCTTCTTCTTCTTCTTCTTTTGTCTTAGTGGAAAAGTTTATTAAAGGAGAATTGGGCAGGGTGCTCTCTGTGCTCTATAATTACATATTCTGCCTGTTTCCTCTGCGCCAATTATCATTATCCATCCAACAGGCTATAGTGCATAATCATTGTGAACAAAACACACAAATCCAACTGCAAGCAAGTTTCTACCACTGATGAAATACAAATGTTGATTTTGTGGAATGAGAAACAGTAGCAGGATGGAAGCTAAAAGCAATTTCAGACTCCTCTATTACAGGAGCATCAAAATTGAAAGTAATCTGTTTTTATGTATCTGGAAGTACCTTCCACTTTGGTCTGTGCGCATTCTAGATATATGACAACTAATGCGTTTCATCGACTACTAGGTTAATATTCTCACTTAACGGCTACTTCCTAGGCAGGAAATGTACCTGCCATTAGGTCTTCGGAAGAACTGGGTTTCCAAGATACAGAGCACTTTCTGCAAACTTTTGTGGCGCATCTCTTACATTGAGATCAATGGCAAAACCTGAATGGGCTTCGGGGCCTTAACATCAATATAATAGAGCAAAGTTCAGTGTAGGTTCACAGGACCATGATTAATAAGCCATATGTATGTATTCCATATGGATTTTTCTGACATGATTGTACATTTACAGGTTTTCACTCTAATCTGTTTACCCCCACAGATAGTTTCGTTCAATTTCCTCTTTTCTTGTCGGAAATATATTCCACATTATATCTGACATAGGGCTCATCCACACCTCCATTTGCCCCACCGCTTTCACTCTGGAAAACCTGCATTTTAGCGCTGAATCAAAACAGTTGGCAATTGGGTTTTCCGCAGATTCCCATTTGTACTGATTTAGTGCCAAGGAGTAGTTTTCCAGGGGAAAGCAGTGGGGCAAAAGCAAAATCACTTGGACCCATGTGTAGGAAGCACAGGACGTGTAGAAAAAAAACCCCTTCCCTGATTCATGATTTCTAGTTATGGGTCAAGAAGAAGTGAGGATGAGGGAGATGTCCATGGTGAATTCTGGCACTTCTTTTTTCTAGCAAAACAGCACTGACTCAAATCATAACTCAACAGGCCATATTCAGAAATGGTTGGGAAGCAAACACAAAGCGGGGGGGGGGGTGGAAGAGACTAGTCAAATGTGTCATGAGTTTTCAAGCTGAGCATGGCAGTAGATATCAGAGTCTTCTTCCCAGTGTGGCTCATCAGTAATAGGCAGGAAGCAGTCTGTGCATAAGAGGAGCTGTGGGAGTTCTCAAAAGTTAACAAATTGGCAAATCACTGAACCAGTCAGTCATGGAATTATTGTATCATTCTTAAAGCAAGCACCTCAGGGTGCAAAGCATAAAAAGGTTATGAGAAGCCAGTTCAAACCAATATGCATCAAATTGGAGCTAATGTTGAGCCTGAGAGCTTAATGTATCCAATACGATCAGTTTCCGTAGCTGGGAAGCATAATACACAAAAGGTGGTGAACCAAAAAAGGTGTCTGTGGAGGCAGAGGCAAAAATTCAGTAGGAGAACATCAGGCAAAGTGAAGCCAGGAATGTCAGGGAAAATGAATGCACCATAGGCCATGCAAAGCCTTGTAATTTATTTAACACCAGAAGTATAGAAAATCAATTTATACCTTACTCCAAGTTAGCTGAGCTCTCTCTCTCTCTCTCTCTCTCTCTCTCTCTCTCTCTCTCTCTCAATGAGGGGGCATTGCTGTTGGAAAGGCTTCAGTTTCTAAGTACTGTAATTTAGCTCCTGAAATGTGTGCTAATGGCAGGTGAATGGCTAGCTATCCCATTCAAAGAGAATTGAAGACCCACACACATACACACGTGGGGGGGGGGAGCTCTATGCTTTCAGGCATCAAGCTGAGAAGTTTCCCTGAGGCACAAGTCTTCAGATCTAATAGCAAGACAGATTGATCCCCTGATTTATAAGTGCTTCAGGAGAAAGTTTCAGATCTAAAAATCAATGCTTTGAGGCGAAAGAGTTCTTGTGTGGTCAGAATAAGAAATACTATTAGGCAGGCATAGTGTAAATCTAGATAACCTTCTCCAACTCATAGCTCAAATAAAGGCATTTATGAACCAAGGGACTGGATATGAAACTTATGAATCATCAGCCTAGCCAAAGGAAAGGAGACTCTAGCACAGAGGGGGTATAGGTTCCCCTCCAGTAGTTTAGGACTAGAAAAGTAGCCCCACTGCCCACTGAATACTAAGAGAGCTGTCCAAGGTCCTGACAGGGAGGGTGGGAAGGGGCAGTACAGCTTGTCCAGACTGGTGAGGGGCCCTTCTGAGCTGCTGAGGCCAGTGGCTGATCCCTACCATAAAATAATAATAATAATAATAATAATAATAATAATAATAATAATAATAATAGTTTTATTGTTTATACTCCAGCCCTCTGGGCAGCTTACAGCACGTATAAAAGCATAGTGTGCTGCCAACCCTGACTTTCCAGATTCCAACATGAAATGTGGATATTCCATGCCCATGGGCAGATGGTGGTGCTGATGCTCTTGCAGGAGGGGCACAAAGTGGCCAAACTAGCATCTGTGCACAAGGACCACAGTCTGTGAAACCTCCAGGTGGCACCTCAGGCCCAAGAGCATGGGAAAGAGCCAGCTTGGTGCTGCTGGGGCTTAAGCGCCCGGGGTGACACTGGGAGAGGACCACCACTGGTTCCCCCCCCACTCACCCCCGAAGCCAAATGCTCCCTGCTCATGCATTGCTTCCTGGCAGCTGGTTAAAGGGACAGTGTCACCTCCCACAACCAGGCAGACTGCTGCAAATTTGGTTGGAGCCAGGCAAGAAGAGGCAGAAATAAATGGAAATAAAGTGAGTGTGGATGAGTCAGCAAGCCAAGCTTTCGGCCTTGCCCAGTTGCTAGGTTACCAGTGCACATGGCGTTCTACCTCTAAACAAGAAAACAAGATCCAAATTGGGAGGGGGCCTACCTCAATGCATGGAACAAGCGATTATTTGGTGACAAAAAAGAAAAGGCAGGCAAAGTGAGATACTGATGTGCCTGAAACTGAAACTTTTAAGAAACTTGAATTTTAACATCCCACTTCACAAGATTATTGCAAATGATTTGTGTGCTAAAACATGTTCTTTTGTATTTGAGAAAGATAATCAAAGATTGCTGCAGTATTTATTTTTGCAATTTAAAATAAATCCATCAGTTTCAAGTTTTGTGCTTTTCATGGGGGGGGCACAGTTGTACAAGGAGTTAGTTTTGCCTAAGATGTCTGGCACCAGCACTAACAACAGTTACCATCAGCTCCAGCCAGCATGGTCAATGGTCAGGGATGATGGGAGTTGTAGTCCTCAAAATAGTTGGCTGCCCTGACCTAGCTCATGCTTTGCATTGTGCGAGGTTGTGAGGAGGTCAGGGTGGTGAAAATGCTCCTGTGGAGCCAATCTGGTGCTCCTGAATAGGCTCCCTTTCTATTTGTTTTGCCCTCTCCATTAAGGCAGAGAAAGGGGTCAAGAGAGCAGGGCTCCTGGGCCCTGCTGCCAGAAGTATACAAAAGGAAAGCATTTGGCAGCACAGAAAGCTGAGGAGGTCATAATGGACATTTTCTCCACTGCTGAAAGGATGATCAATCCTTTCAGTGAGTTTCAAGATGATTCAGTGTGTTCGGGTGTTTGCACAAGTGAGGTTACAATTCATTTGCTATAGGCTGGACAGAAAGGTGAAAAGTACTGATGGAATTCTTCAACAACCATTTGCTTTCCCCTGCCCGGAAAATTTATTTTCCCATCAAAAGGCATAACCTGAAAACATACAGTGATCAAACCCAAAGAAAAGCTGTGCTTTCTGCAAAGATGTCATGTTGCAGTGTGTCGAGAAATTCATTGCAAGAGGAGGGCAACAAAGATGGTCAGTGATATAGAAAGTAAATCCTATTTTTAAAAGCTGAAGGAACCAGCTATGTTTAACATGAAGAAGAACAGGATGAGAGGTGACATGAGAGTGTTCAGGTATTTGCAGGGTTGTCACATAGAAGAGGGCAAAAATTCAGACCCTGCAAGTGTCCCCATTTTCCATGGACAGTTGCAGATTTACAGAAGCTGTCTCAGTTTCTGATTTGATCCCAGAATGTCCCACTTTTCCTTAGGACATCCCTATTTACACCAGAGAAATGTTGCAGGGTATGCAGTTATGTGACCCATGAGCCAAGGAGTTAAGTAACTATACAACCTTTAGAAGACATCTGAAGGCAGCCCTGTATACGGAATTTTTTTTGTAATGTTTAATGTTATATCATGTTTTTATATACCGGTATGTAGCAAGGGGTTTGGGGTTGCGTTTTTGGAAGACTCCTGTGTGTGAATTTGTTTTATGTGTGTAGATCAGTGCACAATGACCAGCGCACAGTCTTCACAGTAGGGCTCTGTTCTGATGGCATGAAGTAGTCATGACAAACCAGTAGATTCCTATCTACTGCAGCCTTCATCCGCCTTCACAGCCATTGTAACATACCGCTTGTTATCATCCGCCTGTTCTGCCATTGAGGACTTCTTGGATCATTCTTTGTCTAGCTCCTTCCCTTTGACCTTATTGCCTTGGGTGAACCTGCTGGGAGTACAAGACTCCTGACGATGGCATAACAATGGCTCTCAAAGTGAACCAATCATAGTAGGATCAGGTGTTAAACAGGGTTGTGTTATTGCCCCAATTTTATTCATTATTTTCATTGCCATGATCCTACATTTTGTTGAAAGGAAACTCCCCACCGGAGTAGAAATCATATATCAAACAGATGGAAAGCTCTTCAATCTGACCAGGCTGAAAGCAAAGAGTAAGGTTACTGTAACTTCCATCATAGAGCTTCAGTATGCTGATGACAACGTAGTGTGCGCACACTCAGAGGATGACCTCCAAACCATCCTAAATATCTTTGCAGAAGCTTACGAAAAGCTTGGCCTATCACTCAACATCCAAAAAAACAAAGTGCTGTACCAACAAGTACAAAATAACCCCTCTGCAGCACCACAAATCCATCTCAATGGTGTAACATTGGAAAATGTCAATCACTTCTCCTACCCAGGCAGTTATCTTTCCACAAGGGCCAACACTGATGTTGAAATCCAGCACCGCCTGAGCTCTGCGAGTGCGGCTTTCTCCCGATTCAAGTGTAGAGTGTTTGAGGACCGGGACATTCACAGGGAAACCAAAAAGCTTGTTTACAAAGCTATTGTACAACCAACCTTACCGTATGCTTGTGAAACATGGACCACTTATAAACGCCATCTCCAACTCCTCGAAAGATTCCATCAACAGTGGCTCTGAAAAAAATTGCACATCACTTGCGAAGACAGGCAAACTAATATCAGTGTACTGGAAGAAGCAAAGATCACTAGTGTCGAAGCAATGATTCTTCAGCATCAACTTCATTGGACTGGTCATGTTGTGCGGATGCCTGATGATCGTCTTCCAAAGCAACTACTCTATTCCGAACTTAAAAATGGAAAGCGTAATGCTGGTGGTGAACAAAAGAGGTTTAAAGACTGTCTCAAGGCAAATCTTAAAAAAAAATGTAGTATGAACACTGACAACTGGGAAACACTGACCTGTGAGCGCTCCAGTGGGAGAACAACCTTTACCAAAGGTGTCATGGGCTTTGAAGACACTCAAACTCAGGATGCAAGGGAGAAACGTGCTAAGAGGAAGGCACGCTTGGCAAATCCACACCGTTATCAACTCCTGCCCAGAAACCAATTTCCCCACTGTGGAAGGATGTGTGGATCCAGAATTGGCCTCCACAGTCACTTACGGACTCACTGTTAAAACCGTGTTTATGGAAGACAATCTTACTCGGTTACGAGTGATCGCCAAAGAGAAGTGAGATGTGTTGCAAGCTGCCTAGAGCGGCTGGGGCAGCCCAGTCAGATGGGCGGGGTATAAATATTATTATTATTATTATTATTATTATTATTATTATTATTTCCTATTTTATTGGGGAAAGGTTGGAGGGTATGAAGACTTATTTTCTGCTAGCCCAGAAAGCAGAATCCAATGTACTTTAGTTGTAGCAGGGTTGATCGCAGATGCACATGTGGAGAAATAATGTAACAGCAAGAGCAGTTTGACAATGGAAACTTTGAAGACCAGTGGGCTCTCCCTCACTGTAGATCAGAGGCTAGTTAATATCCTACCATTCCACCCCCAGCCCCCCCCCCAAATGTTGCAACACACTATGATCACATTGCTATTATCAACAAACAGCATAATGTCCTTCCAGCCGCTGGTGATCTTGGAGAAAGTTTTTCTGCGCTGGTCCACACTTTCCTGCAAAGTACAAATGGATGCCTTTCGACTTTGGCACAGATCAGTACAACTTCAAATAAGACAGAAGAGCTGCAGCTGAACAGCTGGTGGTTCCCAATCCATTAAGAGATCTGCAAAGGAACAGCAACTGTAACCTACAATTCAGATAGAAAAAGTTTCTTCCCAGTGGAGGAAGGAAGGAATGATTTCAGAAATGTGCCTTGCATATTATATGGATAGATGTAGGACACTACTTAATAGAGAATGTTTTCTTCAGGAAACTGAGAGTAAGAACTAAGATGTGGCCATGAAGTATGGCTGAGGATATTTATTCATGTGCTGTTAAAGAACTTCTGAAGATCAGTAGTGGACAGAATGGAAAGGCAGCTTTGCTTACTTGACCTCCCTCCAGCTGAGCCACAACTGCATACCAGGAAGAGGAGAGAGGTAATGCAGTGGCGAGGTCAGCACAGTACAAATGCACCAGTGGAGCATTTGCACCACGGCAACTTTGCCACCAGTTTGCCCCTTCCCCCTCTCCATCCTGGTGTGCAGCAGCTACCTGGCCAGGGGGAGGTCAGGTAAGTGATGCAACCCCACCACACCATATACTACTGCTCAATATTATATTCTGCAGTTCAAATGATGATGCTGCAGTCCTTTGCAGCAGGGTATGACTTGGAGCACAAATACTACTGCTCTGGTAAAGAAGGCCCAGCAGAGAATTTATTTCCTCAGACTTATTACCAAGTGGGTGGTAGTGTATAATAATATGCAGTAGATTGTCCAAATCTCTGAGTTTCCTTTAAAAACAAATAAACAAACCAAGGTGCAAACTTTGAAATTACAGATAATAATTAAGGTGAATAACCAATCAAACATTAAGCAGCTGCAGTGGCCTTGGGGGGGGGGAGAGAGGAGGAGGAGGAGGAGGAGACCAGAACATTAAAGTCATTAATATATTTATAAAATCATTAATATATTTGGCCATTCCATCTCAACAACCCCATCCTGAGTTGTGACTACAAGCCTGAGATTGGGAAAGTGAGAAAAATGTGCATGTCTCTCTCTTTATCTTTATTTCGGGGTGGTTGGGGTATGGGAGCAGCTACTACTGATTATCTTCTGGGTTTTAGGAACATACTTTCGATAACATGAGGATTACAACCAAATGGGAACTGTTGATTTTCCTGGCTTTAGGAGAGGACTTTCACAGATCTTAAAGGGAAACAAGCAGAAAGGAGAGGAGTTGCTTATTCATCATAAAACAGCTGATTTAATCCATAGGCATAGCCAGTAGGAACCCAAGGAAAGAGCTAACAATAGGGTTTGGGGGTTGTTTTTCTATCATCTCTTTGGAGGTTATACAGCAGATCGGGAGAAAGGCTTCTATTTCCACAGAGATGAGAAGAAGTGGCAGCAGGGGGTCCAGCATACAGAAGGAATGTATTTTAGACAGACGAAATGTGGCTTCATTCCATTTCTGAAAATTGGTCACACGCCAGTAACTTGAGAGAGATGATTCATTTCAGTGACCTGATTGCATTATTGACCAAGATTCCACAATGACCTAGAGAACTAAGTGCATGGGTTTTTCCTCCCTTGTAAAAATGATTTGTGTGTGCCACTTTGTCAGTCTTGCTTTTAAAGCTGTGAAGGCCCGGTAATGGAGGTGCCAACAGCAATTTGACACCTTGGGATGTAGAAGTAAAAGAAAGAGTTTAAAAACTCCCCAAATTCACCTCTCCCCTTGTTTTCTCCTCCGGTGGGCATGAATTATTATTATTATTATTATTATTTTAAAAAAGAAATTGTGTGTGTGTGTGTGTGTGTGTGTGTGTGTAATAAACATAAATGTTGCAGGTTCTTTACTTTTAAACCAGGAGTGAGGAACCTCTGGCTCTGCAGATGCTGTTGGACTTCCAACTCCCATCATTACAGACCTTTGGCCATGTTGACTTAGGCTGTTGGGAGTTGGAATTCAACAACTCAGTTGCTCTGCTTTAAACTAGGTTCAGCCACCTCTAGGGATATCATTGCCAAACACAGCACAGGGGTTCCCGAGTCGGGGAGACAGTCTTTGTCAATGTTTGACACCATTCTGAATCACCTTGGTGAACCCAAATGTGACTTTAGAGTGACTCCACCCAATTTCTAGCAAACACACAAATTGCGCTATCCTTTCAAAACTCACAATTATTTTTTTCTCTCTCGGTGAAACCTTGGGCAGTGCTAATAATAAATAAATGCAGTTCTCTATCTAGATACCACAAAGAAATCGCCAGATGGACATATAGCCTAACAGCTGATAATCAATCAAAAACTCTCTCCAAAGAAGATTTCATTTCTAGCTCTTACGGGTATAGTTGTCAATAAGCCTACCCAGGTTTAATTTGCCTTAAACCTTTTAAAGGGCGTATCAGCTGCCATCTCTAGATTCTCTGCATTTGTGCTAATGGCATCCGGCAATAATGAATTCCATAGGTTCGTATTATCATGTTCATTTGGGTAAGACTTGGCACCACCTTGACTGCACTCTCTAACCACATTGGCATCTTCCCCTCTCTTGTTTGTACTTCTCGAGCCAGCTAACTGTGGATTTTATCCAAGACCTGCTCTCTCTCCTTTGCCCCTCCCTTCTCTCCATTTGACAGTTAAACTGAGAAGTTAAGAGGCTCTCTCAATACACAATGTATTTCATTGTGTGTTGCCAATAGGCAAGCCCTCTCCCTCTTACCAGATCTTGAACAAGATTTGTATCTCAACATTGCTTCTCTTGATGGTGATCTCTGCCCTTGATCATGGACGATGTGTGCCAAAGGCTGCAGGGTATGAATTAAGCAAATAAACAAATACAAGATCCAAACTGAAATCTGGCCAATATATCTCAAAGAGTAACTGAATTCATAATTATTTTATCATATGCTCTGGCTGCTTCGTCTATTATATTTGGCCTTGATCCAGCTATATTTGTCAGCAGCTTGTCATACAAAACACCTAGCACAAGTGGTCCTTCGCAACAGGCGGTGGCCCGATAGCAGCACTATTCATATGTTCTTACTGGCAACATTGGCATGCAGGTAGGCATAGCTGGCACTGTTGCAAGCAAGCACATTCCTGTATTTATCCATCTCGCAGCACATACAGTACAAAGCAAGATGCATGGTGCTTTTTCAGAACCTATTTGGTTTCATCTCACTAATATTTCCTCCCCCTTGTCAGGACGAGAAGTGGCAGGACTACAACAAAATTGCCAGAATAAACAGGACTGAATTAAGGCCAAATAAAATGAAGGGGGCATGCTGACACATTGATTACCGTATCCTAGCAGCAATTAACTTTGAGCAGCTAGGAGCTATAAAACCCATAGTGAGGGGAAATGATATACCTTAAAGCAACTAAATTATGCCTGTATTTTAAAGAGTGCAGTTCAGAGCTTGAATAGCAGTGAACAATTAAAGAGACCGGGGCCCACATGCAGAATAGGAGGCTATCAGATTATCACCTCTTGCCACCCTAGCAGAATGGCTGAAATAAGACAAGGGAATTCAGTTGCACAATTGATTATTTATTTATACAAATAAATTATACTAAAGGTTGGCAGCTAATGAATTGGTGGTTGATGCTGAAAATGACTCTCTGCTCCTCTTAGCCATGCTGCCACATTAGATTCCCAGCCCAGTGGTGTAGCGTGGGCTGCACAGAAGGAGGGAGTGGGCAGGAGGGAAATGGACAGTGTCTGCATGTACATTCAACTGCCTAATGGCATCCGCGTCACCTAGGAGAGATAAGAAAAGAAGAGTCATTCTGTTGTCTGGAGAGGTCACTTCCTGGTTCGCATGGAGAAACCATTTTCCATGGAGCCCAGTGATGGAATGACTTACCTCAGACTGTGGCTTAGGCCTGACAGGATGAGACAGGCAGCTAGTATACTCCTGCCAACGACATCTTTCACACACAAGCTGTTTTGATTGAGACTTGTATGTGTGCCCCACTTCTGTGCCTCTGCAAGATTTCCTCTTAACAGCTGAGAGGAAAAAAGACAAAATGCAGCCCCATTTCACATGCCTCACACGGTTCCTCTCCATGGCCACTCAAAAGATGACAGCATGGGCAATACATTACTGAGATGACATTCCCCTTTACCCTGCAACAGTTTACAGATATCCATTTTGACTTTCCCCTCCCTTGCCATAATAATCCTTGGGGGGTGGGGCGGGGGCAGGGCTGAATGCTACTTAGATGTGTCGTATTCATCAACAACTTTAACCGTTACAAAAACCGCTTCTTCTTGTTGTTGTTCTTTTATTAATTATTCTACTTATTTCAGCCAATTTTCCTGGAGAGACCAGAGGGATTTCAAAGCATTTTTATCTTCTGATAGGAGCATAATTACTCCTTTCATTGCAAATGAAGGACATGAAGCTTTGTAATAGAGGTGTGAATTGCACTGAATGTAATCTTAGTTATCTTTAAATTGTAATTGCAGTTCAGAATGGTACAAGTCCTACAGCTCTGGTCGGTTGGCATGAAGGTATCCAGTTCTGGCTCTGGCCTTCAGGATGCTCTGCAAATGAGCAAATGAGACTCGCTTAAATGAGACTGGTGAATGGCTTAAGAGGATTCGGCTGTTCACATTGTGACACCAGCATTTCTGGTGGGGGAAAGTGTTCCCTTTAAACGTTTGCAGCACAGTTTGTCCAGTCAGCTATTTCTGCTTTCTATGATGACGAATGGATCGACCAATTTATCCTAACGACAGCTGTGGAAACTATGGTATTCCACAGGGCTGAATAGTGACATTATACATTACATCTTAGTTTTATCAATTCCATAGATTTACAACGAGGCAAGTCTTTTCCCCTTTGTCTAATTATTGCTTTTATTTATTTAATCAATAAGATTTATATACTCCTTAGTCGGCAAAAAAACTTCTAAATGGTTCACATAAAGGAATAATAAAATATCGTTAAAAACACCAATACGATCAGATAAGTTGGTATCAAATTTGTCAAATAAATAAATACAATCTTAGAATGTGCAGAGGTGGCAAAATTGGTGGCACTGATAAAAGATACAAATTTAGAATCTTTTAGAGAAGACTAGAAACCCTTCCTAGTCTATATAAAAAGTTATTTCCCATATGCAAAGATCACAGCCTGAGTTGATGTGTAAGAAAATAGCAGAATATATTAAGAAACATGTTGGAGATGATAAAATTAGATAAGACAGATCCTTAAAATGCAATGGTATGTAATTTCAGTTATAGACATTGATGCTGGGTGAGTGGGAAGTCACTAGTGAATTGGAATATAATTGTTGAGTAACTTTCTATATAGGAAAAAGAATAAAATATTATTTCAAGAATAAATAAATAAGTACTATATCATAAAAAATACATGTCGAGGTAGGCTATTAATTTTATTTAACTTTATATGCTACTTAATCCACAAAAACCTCTAAGCAGTTTACGTGTATTTATTTAAATTGTTAATTTATTATTAACAGGCATTTATTTATATCCTACCTTTCCTTTAAGGAGCTAAAGGAAGTGTACATGGTTCTCCCTACTCCCATGTTATCCTTACAACAACTCTGAGGTAGATTAAACTCACAGACAGTGAGTTTAAGGCTGCCCACTGCCCAGTGAGTTGTGTCGGCTGAGTGGAATTTGAGTCTAGTTCAAATCTGACACTTAACTATGGTTACCAGACATCCCCATTTCCCGGGAACAGTCCCCGGATTTACAAATCTGTCCCCCGACAAAAACCATCCCCGGAATGTCCCTGGATTTCATTTAATGTCCCCGGAATTATATTTTAAGTGTTGTAGATTTATTAGTAGGGAATGAATGTTGCGTGATTGGTTCAACGGCTCAAGACACACCATATGGGGACTTCTGGCGAGGCAAAATGGCTGGCGCTACGGTAGCAAGCAGCTCCTGAAGCCAGCCAGAGCCAACTGCGCTACAAGGCTGTCTCCAGACTGCTGAGACTGCTGCTGCCACAGCCACCGCCAAGGGGGAACTGGTGCGTCAACTGGGCGAACCGCTGACCCCCCCCCGCCACCGCAACCCAAATTTAGCTAGGAGCAAGAGCTCCAGCTACCCGACTGATTGCTCAGCAGCACTCCGGGGCCAGGAAAACCCCAGAGCCAACACAGGGAGAAGGAAGAGAGGAGAAGGAGAAGGAAGAGAAAGAAAGAGGAAGGAGAAAAAAGAGGGGAGCCCCAACCTTTCCACACTGCTGCTGCCGCCACCGTTGAGGAGGAGAGGTAGGAGAGCACTGGGAGGGCAAGGACATGTGGTCAAGCCCAGGCCTGACCCAAACCTACTCTACGGCGGCTAGCACTCCAAGAGAGCAGGCCAGGGCCCAGAGGAAGGCCGCACAACAGAGGAGACCACAGAAGAGAATATATTGCTTCTTAATTATTATTATTTTAAAAAACTTTTTAAATAACTTTTTTCCCCCTTTTCAAAAAAAAAAAGTGTCCCCGGATTGTATGAAAAAGATCTGGTAACCTTACACTTAACTACTGTTCAGCACTGGCTCTTAGGGATGGTTGATGGTATCTAAAGGAGGCCCAGCAGAACCAACAGAGATGCATTCCACTGGCCTCATTCTCAACATAGGGCTCATTCTCAATATATACATCCTGTCCATGTCCCATTAACAGACCCCAATGCATTTTGTCCCTCCGCACATGTTATATTAAGAGTATAGCGAAGTGGAAGGGACACACCCAGCTGCTCCTCCACCACTGGAAAAGGCCCCAGTCTGAACCACTGTGTGGAGTGGGGGTTGGTGTAGCACAGTATCTTCTTATATATTACATAGTTCAAATTAACTAGCCTAAAACAGCAAAAGGGTTTTACAGATCTTTCCAGTAAAATAACAATAGAAATTGTTGGTTTTTTGTAGAAACAGCAATTTGCCTATTCACTGCCCAATCCATCCAGAGGGTTGCAAATTTAATCGGGCTAAAACACATGCAAGCCATAATATGGTGTGACGGCGAATCTATTGGGTGGAGGGGGAGGGGAATGAGAGAATGCAAAGCATGTCTTACAAAGCCTTTCGGTATGTTTAGTCCCTTTCAGTTAGTTATTTATGTTCCATTTGCTGCCACAGGGAATAACTTTTGTTTTAATTGAAGACATTTTATTGCTGGAGTGGCAATATAAATCTATGAACTCTCTAGCAGAACTCCAACAATAATTACTGGGAAAGGCAGAATCATAACTTTTCTACATTTGCTTGGCTCTATCAAAGGTCAATCTTCAATATGTTTCCTCACAGGTTTCACAGAGTCCAGTGATAGGTAAAGGTAAAGGACCCCTGGGCGGTTAAGTTCGGTCAAAGACAACTATGGAGTTGAGTCCGACCCTTATGTTTCCCTCCCCTTATGGTTTTGATTTATGGGCTACTACTAAAATGAGAAATCAGAAGGTTGGCAGTTCAAATCCCTGCCACGGGGTGAGCTCCCGTTGCTCGGTCCCAGCTCCTGCCAGCCTAGCAGTTCAAAAGCACGTCAAAAGTGCAAGTAGATAAATAGGTACCGCTCTGGCAGGAAGGTAAATGCTGTTTCCGTGTGCTGCTCTGGTTCGCCAGAAGCGGTTTTGTCATGCTGGCCACATGACTCAGAAGCTGTACATTGGCTCCCTTGGCCAGTAACGCGAGATGAACTCCGCAACCCCAGAGTTGGACACAACTGGACCTAATCGTCAAGGGTCCCTTTACCTTTACCTTTACTAAAATTAGGCTGCATTTTAAATTGTATTTTAATTAACTGTTTTTTCTTTCTTTTTCGTTTTATTGTAATTTTATTGGTGTTAGCCGCCTTGAGCCCGGTTCTGGCTGGGGAGGGCAGGGTATACCGGTAAATAAAAATATTTGTTTGTTTTATTTATACAGTGGTACCTCTGGTTAAGTACTTAATTAGTTCCGGAGGTCCATTCCTAACCTGAAACTGTTCTTAACCTGAAGCACCACTTTAGCTAATGGGGCCTCCCGCTGCCGCTGCAATTTCTGTTCTTATCCTGAAGCAAAGTTCTTAACCTGAAGAGTTATTTCTGGGTTAGCAGAGTATGTAACCTAAAGCGTATGTAACCTGAAGTATATATAACCTGAGGTACCACTGTAGTAGTAGTAGTAGTAGTAGTAGTAATAATAATAATAATAATAATAATAATAATAATAATAATAATAATACAGTGGTACCTTGACTTACGAATTACTCGACATACGAATTTTTCGATTTACGAATGAAAAAAGTGCCTGCACGCGTACAAATTTTTCGACATCCGAAGGACATTCGTTGGTGGTTTTAGATGGGGTTTACTCGACTTACGAATTTTAGGTGCGGTTTACTCGACTTACGAATTTTTCCGAATTTTTCGTTTCCAATGCATTCCTATGGGGAAATCGCTTTTTTTGACTTACAAATTTTTCGACCTACGAATGTTCATTCGGAATGGATTAAATTTGTAAGTCGAGGTACCACTGTAATAATAATAATAATAATAATAATAATAATAATAATAATAATAATAATAAATGGGAATACCCATATCGGTTTTTCACACCAGCAAAAGATTGTGTGATATGTGGTGGTGAATCAGCACAGAGTGCTTGTTGGCGACTGGACCAATGCCTTTAGATAGGTTCCCTAGCTTTTAACTAGGGTTGCCATATTTCAAAAAGTGAAAATCCAGACAGAAAATCTGTTGATCTTTTCTTAGTTTTGCCCAAAGTTGTCCCAGAAATTCCGGACGTATGGCAACCCTATTTTCACCGCGTTTCAAATTAGACTTTGCAAACCCAACTTGAAAGCTCTCAAATGCAATTCATTTTCATTTATGTTGCAGGGACATGAAGCATTAATGAATTCTTTAAAATGTGTCACTAGCTTAGATAAACATGGCAAATAAGCAAAGGAATTGTTCTGCAATATTTCTGCAAGGCAAACTCTAACAGTCTGGCAGCACACCATGTTCCAGGTTCCTCTGTGATTAGATTCCAAAAATATAGATAGTTATACTTTGTGCAGTGTCTGGAGATAGCTCTGTCCTAGTTCAATTCCTTTTAAGAAGCTTCACTTCTGGTGTCCTCTCTTTGTCGAGATATGCAGGGGCGAGGAGGGCGGGAAAATGATGCTGGCAATTTCCATTCTGCTATCAAAATTAAATTCTCACTATTGCCTATTTGTGCATGCAGTGCTACCCATGGTAGTAATGTTTTATGTAGGAAGCACTTGTACATCTTTCTACATACCAAAGGCATATAAAGCAATGGGTCTGGGGTCTTTGGGGGGGTGAAACTTAATCTGTCTTCGAATGTATACTGTCTCAGGCATGGCAAATAAGACCAACTGTTCCCTATGGGAATATCTGAAGTCCTCTGACATTGCCAACAAATAAATAAATTCATTTCAATAAGGTTCGTGTCATATTCTGGCACAAACATATTGTGCAGAGATACATCCAGTACTCTGATTTTCTCTGGGCCAGAGTCAAATCTAGCCAAGCCGTCTCCAAAAAGCCACTTGTATTAGCCTCACACAATTGTAGTAAAGGTAAAGGTAAAGGGACCCCTGACCATTAGGTCCAGTCACAGACGACTCTGGGGTTGCGGCACTCATCTTGCTTTACTGGCTGAGGGAACCAGCATACAGCTTCTGGGTCATGTGGCCAGAATGACTAAGCAGCTTCTGGTGAACCAGAGCAGCACACGGAAATGCCGTTTACCTTCCCGCCGGAGTGGTACCTATTTATCTACTTGCACTTTGACGTGCTTTCAAACTGCTAGGTTGACAGGAGCAGGGACTGAGCAATGGGAGCTCACCCCATCATGGGGATTTGAACCGCCGACCTTCTGATCGGCAAGCCCTAGGCTCTGTGGTTTAACCCACAGTGCCACCTGCTGTGATAATCTCAATAATCTTCCAATAGTTCCTAAAAACCATATCATGGCTATGTTAGTACATTAAAAGATAACATCTTAATCTAGCCTTGTATCCTTTTTGCTCACTACATGGGGAATGAGCTACAGCAGAAAGTGAAGAGAAGGCACCCAGGGCATATTGTCTGTTCTGTAACTCAGTTGACCTTCTTTCCACAATGAGTGGCACATGTGGAAGATGCCCAGAACGTTCCACAAACCTGTGATTTCATATGGAATCTATATCTTTGGAACAAACCATTGATATCACAAAGGAGTTATGACATTGTAATATTGAAAATAATACATTCTGATTATTTTGTACAGGTCAAAATAGAAAATATGTTTCGATTGAACTGTTTTAGAGTGCTAGAGAACATATCCTCATAAGGAATTCCATGGGTGGACCACAAATCTCCATATGATCCTGAAATGCTGTTGATCACCATGGACTGCAGTGATCAGTTTGGCTACAGATCAGATCAATATTAAAGGACTCATTATAACCTCTCGCTTCAGTCCACACAATATGTCACTTACAGATTACCTTTTAAATATGATAAGTGTTCTTCATTTGAATTGGGCAAAACAGAATGAGGAGCAGGACGAAACTGGATATTTGGCTTTTATTGTTTTTTTTAAAAATCTGATAGCAGTGGGATTTGGAGAAGCCTTTGTATGCCTTAAAATACTGTAAGTTATCCTGACCCTTTTAGTGAGAGTAGACTAAATGTAATAGTTGTACAAAATTATTGGCGTTCCACAGGTTAATAATTACAAACTTGATACACATTTCAAAGCTACCCAGATAGAAGGTTCTAATCAGGGCTCACTATGAGAGCATTTGGAAAAGGTGTAGGAGTTCAGTCCCAAGTGAAAGTTTGCCTGAATATAGGATCCAGGAATAGGTCCTTAATAGCTTCTGAAAAGCTATTAAGTGATTGAGTGATCTCATCAATACGTGAGAGCCATCATGTATAAACTAACAGCCTTGAAATATACTGTATGATATTTTTGTTTTATTCACTAATGCACAGGCCTACCATTACTGAAATGTTAGAGGGCTGGCATGTGTACATAATTCTTGTTTTTACTTCCTTAGTTAAATTAAAGAGAATAAAATTCTCATAAAGCATATGGTATAGAACTCCCTGGAGTGCCGCTTTAGGAGTCAATATAGCTTTTATCTAATGCATCATAACTGTTTCTTATGCTCTGATACATGTGCATTTAGGGAATGTTGAAAATGCATGTGGTTTATCCAACAAAGCCAGTGCTACTAAATTTTGCCACATAAATATGTATTCAGACTTTTTACAAAATAAAAATAAAAATTGATACTACAATATTTTCCTAGCATTCCATTACGAATCCAAAGAACCCATTACAGTCTACTACATAATTCCATATCTGTCCTCCAGAGTCATTATAAGACTCAGCCTGTGCAATAGATTTGCTGTAATGGTAATACAAAATTGACACAGAAGAAATATCAGCAGCTTGAAACAACATTAGCAGTGCTAGCCCAAAATCATTCAGAAAGGAGTTTCTGGAAAGCCCAGTATAGGAAAGCTTCCATTTGCCTATGCTGATTCAAATTAATAGTTTCAGGAAGAATATTGCAAAAATGATAGAAACTGTGTGCCATCACTCCAAATGGGCTTTTTCTTTTAGCCTTCTAGGCTTTTGAAAATGGCTCAGCTTCTTATATAAAAAGCAATAAATCCATTATCCAGTAGTATATACTCAGCTCAGGGGTGGGGAACCTCCAGCCCTTGGCCCGTTAGGCCCAGCACGGGTTCCAATCTGGCTCACAAGGCCACTTCCCTCAAACCATAGCCATCTTCCCCATACCTGATGTCATCTGTAGAGCTGTGGTAGAGCCTTAAAAGTAACTCCCAATTGTTGCTTGGCGAGGGAAGTTTACTGTTGCTGCTGATCAGAGGTGTTTGGAAGCTTGCTGGTACCATCTGCCCTTTGGAATTTCCTCTTGGCAGCTGCATAGTTCAGCTGACACCTGTTGAAAAGAAGGCTTCATGTCAGCTCTGATCAGACTTCAAGCCTGCTGGGATCAGGGGCACTTTGGAATTCAGGGTGCCAGTCATCAAGATCTCTTTGAATGATGGGCATGAAAAACAGGGCCTTCTTAGTAATGGCCCTAATATAACAAATTTCCTCTTCAGGGAGGTAAGTATGATTCTTACTTTACTGGCTTTTAAATGTTTTATAAAGTGACGGTTAAAACAATCACAAACACACACATATAAATTAAAATCCAATACAGATATCGCAGGATGATATTTCCTGCAAAATGCAGTGGTCAGTAATTTAGTTATTTGCTTATCCAGAGTGAGCTTCTTCGTGAATCATCACAACTTCTAAGATGGCTGGGACCATTTCTTCCCACAAGGATTCAATGTGCATTAACCTTGGAACTGCTTTATTGAAACAAACAAACAAAAAAACTTAACAAGAGTTAATGTGCTGGAAATCCTTATTCGGCTACAGGTTGAGCTTTACCTGGGTGTAAATCTCATTAAATTTAGAGTGGCTTGTTTCCAAATGCATAGGATAATACTGTAAGCAGTGGTTGCATAGAGAACACGTAATGTTCATCTATCCAGGCCAGTCTGGCCAGAAACTGTTGGAGCATTTCAGGGTACAAACCTAACTGGGTAGTCACGATCTAGGCTAAAAAGAGGGGAGAGCTAGGCTTTACCATCAAGGTGATGAAGAAGTACACATAACCTTTGGGATTGGCCAATTTGGCAGTACAGTTCTGTCAGTGACCATAGCAGTTGTGTCCAGTACAAGTCTGCTCTCACAGAAAGTATTTCTGCTATCAGCATAAAGCATGCATGAGCAATTACTTTGCAGATTCATTGAGTATTATGGAATTATAGTATTGAGAAATAACACAGTACTTTACAATGAAAGTTCTGAAAAATGTAATGAGAGGAACTATGAACAGCAGACAATTCAAGTCACTTAATTGTCACCAACCAATATTCAGACTCTTATAATGGGGCTGGGGTGAAATCAAACGTGGTTGGTGTAATTTTAAATTCATACAAAGTAACATATTATAAATACATATATTCAATTTTATGGAACTATTGCTGTTCAAAGCAGGATTAACAGCTTTCCCCCTATATTCCTAGACAATCACATAACAACATCCATCTCCTTGTTCCTCTGCATTAACTGTTTTCTTAATTAGATTCAAGTCCCTTGGCCCAGTCACTGTAACATTCTTATTGCTCTGAGAAAATTACAATTCTCTTTAATTATAGGGAATTCCTTTGAATTGCCTTTGCTTAAGAAATGGTAGCAGCTGTTTATAGCTGCTAAACCAAACAGCTTTTTCTTACTGGGGCAAGTTTGCTCTGTGGGTTCTTTAATTCATGCCCCATCTGCTCTATCAAAGTAGTATCATACTTGGCCATGACTTCCTCCAAAGAATACTGGGAACTGTGGTTTGTTAAAGTGCTGAGAGTTGTTAGGAAACTCCTTTTTCACTCAGAGTGCTGCTATGCCCATGCCCTGCTTGCAGGCTTCCCACAGGCATGTGGTTGGCCCCTAAGAGAACAGGATACTGAACTAGTTGACCCATTGGCCTGATCCAACAGGCTTTTCTTATGTTCTGAGTTCCCAAAGTTCCCTGAGAAGATGGGTTGTTTTGAAACTACTCTGAAAAGCGCAGCTCTGAGAGGTAAATAACTCTCAGCCCTTAACAAACCACAGATCCCAGTATGCTTTGAAGGAAATCAGGAGTGTTTAAAGTGGTGTGATACTGCTTTAAGTTCACGGTGCAGACAGGGTCCCAGTCTTCTAAAACTTAGTGCCTTCCAAAAGTTTTGGATTACAATTCTTATCCTCCCTGACCATTGGTTATGCTGGCCAGGGTTTAAGAAGTAGTAATCCAAAAATCTGGAGGATACTTGGTTTGGAAAGGCTATAAACTGTGCTTTTTTCTGGGGGTATGCAGGGGCACGCGTACCCCTAAACATTTTGTGAATCTTTGTACTTTTGTCCATTTACTGTATTTATTTTTCCCGAGTTGAACTATAAAATGGTGATTTTTCTTGAGTCAAAATGAGAATACCCTAAACATTTTTTTAAAAAAAGAAAAAAAGCACTGGTTATAAATGCTTCTTTTGAGATTATGGAATGTAAGCAAACACTCTGCTTTTTAAGCTTTCCTATGGCCTGGTCTTTGATTGACTAGAGAGAGAAAGAAAGAGGATATTGGTTAGTGATTCCCAATACCCGCAATGAATCATCTATGCCAAGTCATGGGGGTGAAATTGGTTTCCCAACATCAAATTTAAGGCGTAGGTGTAGTGTATAGAAAACTATAAAGTATTGGTGCAGCTGTTGGTTTGGGAAGACTGGACTATTATTACTAACAACCAGGCACTGCCTCTGTAATAACTGCTCAATCTGTACACTAAACCTCCCATTATACTGGGACAGACCACAACACGGGAGTGGAGGAAATATTTTATTTATGGTCTCAAATGCAAACAAATCAACACAATGGTATCAATATTCCCTGTAGTTCTTTTGCAAAATATTGAAATATGCTAGAATTCCTGTGGAACTAGAACATTTAATTGGATACCTGAAATTGTAGGAATGTCATGTGAGAGGTTTGTGTGTGTGTATTTAAACACCTCAATTCAAGAGTTTTTTATTTAAAATTTCTCTCTGCTGCATGCCATCCAAACAGAATGGTCAGGCTGAACAGAGCTGCTAACCCTATGAACCATAGAGATATGGTATGACTTACCCTTTGTCTTCTGGTGCAAAAAGAATCTGCAGGTACCTACATAAAACCTCACAGACGCTGCCTCTGGAATAAATTGGATTTGTCAAATTTTATTAAAACTAAATGTATTGTTAATTGGCATATATATATATATATATATATATATATATATATATATTGCCTGACCTATCAAATTAGCAGAATACTTTAATGTACTTTTTTCTTAATTCTGAGCACAATTCTAATTCAAACATAATTTATTCCACTTCATTAAGTCAACAGCTCTGGTTAAAAAGTTGATCATACACTCTTTCCTCCATCTAACAATAGCTATGATGATGTATATTAGAATCAAACATTTGCTCTCTAAATGAAGCAACCAAACAGCAGTGAATGTCAGAATGTCATTGAGTTTGCAAAAAAAAAGGGGGGGAGGAACCATAATTGGTTTGGCTAATAAAATGTTCTTCTTATCATTAGAATCTAATGGACTGGGGACATAGCATGAAGGGAAGGGAAGGGAAAGGATGGGGACCTAATCATTTCCCCCCCTACACAGTTGCCCCAGCGCCATCCTTGAATCTATTAGCCACTGGTAGCAATATGTACCAGAACAATAACATGGGAATGATTTGGGTTGGGGCCACAACTCTCACCTAAACTGGGAGCTACTGTGCCTGATTACAGAACAAGAAAATTACAATGAGAGATCTGGGTCATGAATCTCCCCCGTGACACACGGCATTGTTCTTCCTATCTTTCACAAAAGTCCATTTTTTCCCCTTGCTTTATACTTGGGGAATTACTTCATTTGCACACACACACACAGCCACTCTTTTGATTCCTGATTTTACCCTATGGAGGAAAAATATGAAATGACAACAAGAGTGTCAGCTGCTGCACTTTATTTTTATTTATTTCATAAGATTTATGTACTGCTTGATTCTTTTAAAAACAACCACAAAATTTCAGAAACAGACTGGAAAGAGAAGTTGCTGAATTGCAACTCATTACCAAACTCAAAACCACGGAGAGACCTGGTCTGAACAAAGACATTGGATTCTTATCTTATTATACATGACAAAGCTATCTTTAGCCATCTCACCCCTTGCTTTTTCCTTTAGGACTAATTGCTGTCATTAACAGTCATCAACAGGTTTTCCACACCCATCAGCCAATCACCCATTCCCACCACCCTTCTGAGTAATACCCCTTCCCACTCCCTCACTATATTTAAGGGTCTGGTGACTTCCGTTTCAGTGTATCTGAAGAAGTGTGCGTGCACACAAAAGCTCATACCAAGAACAAACTTAGTTGGTCTCTAAGGTGCTACTGGAAGGATTTTTTATTATTATTTTGTTTTAACCACAAAGCAGTTTATGAAAAGAGTAAAGC
Organism: Lacerta agilis; assembly: GCF_009819535.1. Taxonomy (NCBI): domain Eukaryota; kingdom Metazoa; phylum Chordata; class Lepidosauria; order Squamata; family Lacertidae; genus Lacerta; species Lacerta agilis. The sequence continues at coordinate 87,698,798 of NC_046313.1, forward strand.
AATGAAATTATCAGTAAAGACACTATAAAACAGCTATTTAAAATGTTCAAAAGCAGTTGTAAACTAAAAACAGATTGAAACACGTGTCAAGATTCTACATTTCTGGGTAGCCAGCTATGTAGATATGGGTAGATATCTCTGTACATGCCGAGTTCCACTCCATTTTGCTTCCCGAATGCTATCTACATTTAAAACAAAATAAAAAATAATAAAATTCCTTCCAGAAGCACCTTAGAGACCAACTAAGTTTGCATGCACACGAAAGCTCATACCAAGAACAAACTTAGTTGGTCTCTAAGGTTCTACTGGAAGGAATTTTTTGTTTTGTTTTGACTATGGCAGACCAACATGGCTACCTACCTGTAACCGCTATCTACATTTGTACACCTAATCTAGCCATCATGTGCAGACTCTTCCTGAATGTGGTAAGGAGCAGAAGGGAAGTTTTTCATGATCAAGCACCAAGTAAGCAGAGCAGTGTGGTGTAGGGTTCTGGAACATGACCAGCAGTTTCAGATGCTGGAGGGCTGAATGCAGGAATGCCCATGGTCTAGCGATAGTCAGTCCCTGGTCTCTCCTGATGTGCAGCCAGGCCAAGGCACTGGAAAGCCAAGGCCAAGCTCTGTGCAGTACATTGATACTACCCACTCTCCCTCCCTCTCTCTCTTTCACACAGATGAGAATTCATCCCCTCATAACAAAAGCAATAATAATTCATGTACACCAAGGAGTCTGGCCTTAAATTTCCACAGCACTGAACTAAGATTCCTCCTTAGTTCTTCTTATTGCAGATTTATTTTTGATTTGCCAGACTTGAACAGGAAGGATAGAAATCCACCTCTATCCAAAACAACATCAACAAGTGAACAAGAGGAGGAATACATTTGGTGTGCATCTTAAAGCCAGCCAGCCAAATTCACTTACAGGTTGATCAGAACACTGCTGTCAGTCAGACTGAGCCCTCTGAATTTTGCGGGTGCTATTTCTGTTCAAAACAGTTTGCACAAATATATGAAGTTTAGAGGGGAAATGCAGAGGGGGAAGCATACAAAAGGTGTTCTTTACAGAAACCTGACCCGTTCAAATCCTTTCAAAGAGTTAACAAAATACTGGCTAAAGGAGGAGTTGTGGATATAATTTGTTTAGACTTTCAAAAGGCTTTGGATAAAGCCTGTCAGAAGAAGCTATCAAAGGTTTTCTGCCTGATCTTTATCTCTCTTGCTTCCCCTGGACCCAATTTTTCAGCAGCTCTTCTTGAGGAAATCTTTTAACTATCATGCTGTGATGCTTGGCACATTCAAACATATAAATACAAAACAGATGACCTTCATACGTTCCAACTAACCCACATTTAGTTACTTTTCCAAGTTAGCCTGAAAAAAAATACAGGCTCCTTCTCATCTCTTTCTTGCTCAGGTTGGCTCTGTATACTCTTGTATATTATAGCTAACAGCAATTGATAGACAAAAATAATGGAGAACAAGGTGAATCATTTCTTTAAAACGCCAGTGTTAGTCATCATTAAAATATATGACATCAGGATGTCATTCAATAGTGGCTGCTGACCAGCAGGGGCGTAGGAAGGGGGGTGAGGTCCGTCCCAGGTGTCATCCCTGAGGGGGTAACAAATGGCACACCACAGGGGGCGGCACTTACCATGGAGCCTGGCCTGCAGCGCGCCCAAACCACGCGTCTCTCCTAGGCTCAGGGCCCTGTGCTGCCTGAAATGGCAGCGTAGAGCTTGTGTCCGCCAGGCAGACTCTGTGGGCAGCTCGCCCCGCCCTCGTTGCGTGGATCACCACAGTGCCCCCATGCACGGATCCCCCCACCCCCGCCGCTCCAGGTGCCAGAGCAGCTAGCTACGCCCCTGCCAACCAGAGTAGCAGACTTCTGTTGGTGTGACAGGACTTTCCCTTCCACTCCTTGCCCCTGCTGCCCTTCTCACACACCTGATAAATCTTCTGCAGATGGTTGTGGGACCCTCTAATGGTGGGAAATCAATGTGGGTACAATGGGCACAGCAGTGCCTTTGAGGACTTCCCCTATTGTCCACAAAACCTCTTCCCCCTTGATCATTGCCCCATTCATCATGATGTTGTGAGGATGGCTACTACATAGAGCTGAAGGAGGAAGTTGCCAACCAGAGCCTTCAAAAGCACATAGAGACAAAAGAGGGAGTGGGAAGAGCATGTCAGGGGAAGCCGACGTGGTGCCCTGCCGTAATTGCCAGTGGTCAAGGATAATGGGATTGGCAGTCATGGTTCTGGCACAATCCAGCACTGCTGGAGCACAAAATCACTGTTTTATGGCACAGGATTTTGTGGTCCTCATAATTTCCCCAAGGAATGTATTCAAAGCCACTGCCAAATCATAGAAAACCTGTTTCCCTCAAATGTGCTCTGTGAAATCAGAGGTGTACCTGGGGGTTGGCAAAACAGGCCTCCACCAGGGGCTTAGGCCCAGGGGGTGCAAAAATCAATCGAGAAATCTGTCTCCAGTTATCTGTGTAAGTTTAGACAAGAGCTGGGAGATCATGGCAAGGTGGTATGAAGGAAGCAGCACTATCAAGCACAGGAGAAGCTTCCCATCCTTATTGCACCATGGCACAAAGGCGTGTGAATTTTTTGCCCTTCCTCCTCACCTCACCCTTACTTTGGATGCTTCATGTACTAGGACTGCATAAAACGTAGTAATGTCTAACATGGCTATTGTGGTAAGGTGTTTTTTGGGGGGTGGGACTAATACAGCTCTGCGGGGATTCTTCGCTGGAGCCTCCCGCGCGCAGGACAAGGTCAACTGCACGCGGGATACCAGTTGCTGGGGGATCTGTGGCCAGCGCCTCACGTGCGTCCTTGCACGGGCACCGGCCAAGCCTGCGGACGGGACGGCCAGTAATTCCGGAGCCCAGCTCACACCGCGCCGTGCAGAAGGTTGTCCGCCAGGCTGAATCTGAAGGATGCGTGAGTTGTTCGGATGAATAAGTGCCTCGTAGATGTATCTGCAAGCACTTGCGACCTCCTAAGTTGTTCCCAAAAGCAAAGTACTAAAATAAAGGGCGGCCAAAACTGCGGCCAAATAAAGTGCTAATAAACTGTAAAAAATTAAACTTAAATGAAATGAAGACAGACAACCATGGTTTCTTTGGATGGCTTTGGCTGACCCGCGTGGGCTGTTTCTTCTCTCTGTACCTTGCCATGCAACTTTCTCTCTGGGCTTGTCCGCTCTAAGACCATCTAAGCTAGCTAACCCTTTACCGAAATATCTTCCGCGATCTAACCCTCTCTACCACCCGCACGTTCTTCTCGCGTTCTACCCCGAATAACCCGCGTTCTAACCCGACTATCTGCCCAGCACAGGGAGCCGCAGCCTTTTATTGACAATGAACAGACAATGTCATGATCAATACTTTTACCAATCAGAACACTGTTGCTGCCCTTGAAAAGGGCGGGAAGCAGATTAACTGACTATTAACAAGTTTAAACCTTGGAGCCAAAAAGTCTTAGCGGAGGGATCTCAGCGGCAAGTCGCCCACTGGATCCTACTTTCACTTTCACTTTAACTCGGAAGTATACATCAAATAGTGCACATAATTGACATTTAAACAGGTACAAACAATCGCAGGTGCAAACGCACCCACGGAGTGTATTCCCACACAGCTCCTTGCCAAGGGCGCAAGGGACCCCTGGTCAGCCTATTCCCTCAGACCTTGTGGGGGGCTGGACTATATTTTTGGGGGAAAAATATGAATCCGTTCATACTTTTTTTCAAAATATAGTCCAGCCCCCCACAAGGTCTGAGGGACAGTGGACCGGCCCTCTGCTGAAAAAGTTTGCTGACCCCTGCTCTAATAGGACACCACTTGACCAGCACTCCCCAGGACTCAACACACTTCTGTTTTGCTTTAAGGACCTGTTTAGACTGTAACTTTGCTGCCTAAAACAGCATTTTTATATATTCTGTCACTCCTATTTTCTATAATAAACCAAGCTTTCTTTATTTCTTTGTGTGCGAGCTTCTTGTGGGCATAAGGTTAAGAGTTAACACACATCCATAACAAGCACAGGTCGTAACTCCAGCAAAAGATCATAAACCTCTCAGCAGTGTGTAGATGAACGTACATGAGTGCTGGCTTCGCACATTTGAGTCCAGGTACACACTCGTAACAAAAGCTAAGCATGCATTCTTTGGTCATCTCAGCTGACATTGCTATCATCTCACAGCAGCATGTCTTGCTTGGAAACAGACCTCCTTGGTGTTAAATCTGTTCCTTCTCAAGTCCCTATTAGGAAAGGAAGGAAGTGCCCATAGCAGCTTTCTGTTCATAATCTTCACAGTGCTCAATACAGCGTAAGTAGGCGGTTATCTGGACATCAGGACCTGCCGTATAGAATGTTGGATTGGATGAGGTTTCGGAATATATGTACGTGGCTGTTTTCTGAGAGTGCAATGGCAACTTTTAAAGGCTCTGTTAGTGATCCCCTGAAGATTTCAGGTATTCACGGTAACTCTGTAGCCCATGTCCCAGAATGCTGTGGCATATGTTGCAACGCAGCGTCTTTCACCAATATCGCAAGTCATGTAAACCAAATGATCTCTACTCGAGAGGAAATTAGTTGTGAAATGACTGTCATCATAATTAAGCAGAGTTTTGTTTACATGAGTTTGTACCCTTGTGAGATGCCTGCTGTTTTTCAATATCCCCGTTCTGGCTCCATCTCACCATGATATATCAACAGGGATGGGATAAGTGCTTACTATTGCATTTCAGAAAAGGAGCTCATCCTTCCTTATGCCTTACTTGGACGGATTAAACTATAAGGAACTTGCAGTTAGAAAGGCCAATGCATTATATATATATATATATATATATATATATAGGCATAATGCCTTAGTGTAATGATCTGCTGTCATATATAGATATATAGATATGCACGCTGGTCTCAAATTCACTTACAAAATGTCATCTCTCCTATTCGAATAATTTAAAAGTGTATGATGCCCTTGGCCCCAAATTTTCTAATGATAATTCCTGGTGCATTTGAAGCATTTCCAGCTGCTCCCCCCAGTATAGTTCACATATTTTATTTTATTTTTGCTGATAGTGTTGCTTTAAATGATGTTGCTAAATTGGATTTGATCTTATGACACAGGGATATTACCTCAGACCCTTTGAATGTGCCTCTCCGAAAGGCAAATTCAGAGAAGTAGTCATATACGGTAATTTCTCTTCTAATTAAGTCTAAACCCTTTTTTTCCTGCAAGGATTTCAGCTTCTCCCAGAGGTGAAGGGGGAGAAGCATGCATTTAAAATGCTATTTTAACAGTGCGTGCCTGTTTCCTGCTGAGAACAAGCAGTTGCCGCCAAACCAAGCAGGATTTAAACCCTGACTGGCACCGAAAAGCAGGGGTTAAATTCTGCACTGTCGGCTGTGCTCATGCCTCCCAGGGGGATGGGGATGGGGAGTACCATTTTGTAAGTCCTACTAGATGTGTTCAGTTCACATTAGCGATTTTAAACAAAGCCAAGTCGTTTCCCGCTACTGTGTCTCTAGCCGCATTTACTGAGAATTGCTCACAACAGAGAGAGGGGGGACAGAGAAATCTTCATCCAACACACGTGAGCTTTTTGGTTCCCCATCCCCTGCAGCCTCTACCCCCCAGAACTCCTATTCATGAAGCTGTTATCTGCGCAGGCATGATGGCTGCCTCGGATGTTCACGCCATCCTGAAGCATGAGGTGACTGCGGCTTCAATTTCTAGTCGGGCTGAAGCTGGCTTGAGAAAAAGCGCATCAAAAAGCAGCATTTGTCAAGGATTATATGGATTATATGGGTGGCGCTGTGGGTTAAAACACAGAGCCCAGGGTTTGCCAATCAGAAGGTCGCCGGTTTGAATCCCCATGACGGGGTGAGCTTCCGTTGCTTGGTCCTTGCTCCTGCCAACCTAGCAGTTTGAAAGCACGTCAAAGTGCAAGTAGATAAATAGGTACCGCTCTGGCGGGGAGGTAAACGGCGTTTCCGTGCACTGCTCTGGTTTGCCAGAAGCGGCTTAGTCATGCTGGCCACATGACCCGGAAGCTGTACGCCGGCTCCCTCGGCCAGTAAAGCAAGATGAGCGCCACAACCCCAGAGTCATCCGCGACTGGACCTACTGGTCAGGGGTCCCTTTACCTTTTTATATGGAGTGTGGCTGACGTCATGGAAACACGGCTTCAAAAACAAGCAATGGGAGTCCACTGGATGCAAAGTAAGTGGTAATGTGAACATACCGTACAACTGGTGCTTCTTAAAACAGTTCTTTCCCCCTGTCCCTTTGCTGAGAAGAAGCCCACACATCCAAACAGAGCAGAACTTCCCTGAGATCTATGGATGGAGGGTCGTATGCACATTAAATAAATAAATATTAACCCCCGCTTGCCGTGCAGGGGACAGACAGACACAGTCAAATACAGTGGTACCTTTGTTTACGAACTTAATCCGTTCCGGAAGTCCATTCTTAAACCAAAGCGTTCTTAAATCAAGGCGTGCTTTCCCATAGCAGTGGGGGACTCAATTTACAAATGGAACACACTCAACAGGAAGCAAAACATGGTCTGCTTCCAAGGCAAAGTTCACAGACCAAAACACCTACTCCCGGGCTTGCAGCCTTCTTAATCCAAGCTGTTCATAAGCTGAGCTGTTCTTAAACCAAGGTGCCACTGTAAAGCATTTTAAATGGAGGGTTCTTTCTATCTCCACCCCAGAGGGGTGCCTGGAACCCCATACAAGGGATTTTTGAGAGTGGGTGGGACAACCCACCTGTCGGTCATGTGATGCCATGATGACATGGATGGAGCAAAATAATAATAATTTTGTAAAACGGCATCATTTCAATTATTCCCTTTCCTTTTGAGCCTATGGCCTAGTTAAACTGAACATGTCTCTACCTGCCTGCCTTTTACACTGCAATACTAGTTGCCTTTAGCTACTGCATGTAGCAAATGTTCATTCCGGAACACTGAACAGAATAAACGGTTAGGCTGTATGGTGGCCGTCAAATGCATGAAAAGACAACCAGCTAGGCATGGCAATTGCAATCAATCTTGAATTGTTTTGTAGAAAGATGGAAGAGAATATTGGGAGACATTTAATGAACAGGGAAATTAGTCAAAGTCTTAATAAAGAAAAACACTGAAAAATGATCATATATAATCACATGATATTGTGGGAGCTGATCTGGAGAGGCAAATGGTTTTGATTGTTTCGGGATGGTGACATTGGGTTGCAACTGCTAAGATTGCTGTGATCCTTTGAGTAGCAAATAGAAACCAGGTGTGTAATCTGGAAGTGTATAAGAACCATTGATTTCAGACTTAGCTACACTGGCAAAGAAAAAGCTCTTTATATGTGTTGTTTATGCATTCTAACACTGTGACACCAGAAGGCGCTGTGGAGTTCTGTTTTAGCTAACCCGATTTTTCATACAAAGTTTGCAACGCTTTTAACTGAAACGCTTATTTGATGTGTCTAGTTCCAGCCTTGGATGTGGTTCTTTGCAGCCTCCTTATTTTTGAGGCTGTCCCTACATTGCTTTAAACACAGAAGGCCTTATTATAGATGACATGCATTTTTCACAACTTTCTTTCCCCCCCCCTTGTAAAAGATTGCCCCCCTTTGTATTTTGATGGAGAGTTATCAACAGCTATAGCTTAATTTTAACCTGTGCCTCTCCACCTGAAAGCAGTGGCGGAACTTCATGCTCCAGCACCGGGGGTGGAGAGCAGGCGTGGTGTGGCTGGCACGCGTCCCAGGAGCATGGTGCACATCCTGGGGGTGTGGCATGCCACCCGCAGGGGCATGGTGCTCAGCACGGGGGGGGGGGAGCCGCGATGGCACCCCACCGGGATCGTGGTGCCAGGGGTAGTGCACTCCCCCCACCCCCTCTTCCTCCACCAGTACCTGAAAGCAGTCCTTGCTGCACTCATCATAAATCATTTTGTGCTGCTTCACAATGAGAAAGATATGCCATTTGGCTCAGTAGTGTTGCTAAGCCATAATAAAATGTGTTTATAACAAATTTTATTATTTGCACGTTCTTATTAAAAGGAGCGTTATCAACTGCTGAGAACACAGTGTTCTTTTAACATTCTCTTTTCAGAGCACACAAAAATGTGAAGGCAATAAAGGAAAGTATGTAATTTACAAAATTACTGTAATTGCAGCTACTGCTAGATTGAGAGGTTATAAAGTGCTGGGGATTCAACTCTGCCTATAGTAAGCCACCCCTCCTCACAATTCTGAATTTGTCAACATCTATCTCATAGTGCTTGTGATGGGGCGGCAGCTTCTCAGAATGATCGGCCGAACCACTGTGGCTGCAAAGAACGTTTACTTGTTTCTTAGATTTATAAGGCACACTTCACAAAGCTCTGGGGGTGGCATAGACATAAAATACAGTAAAAGTCAAACATAAAATCAACAAAATTGCAAAAGCAATCATCATTATCAGCTGATAAAAATACAACCAAAGTAATAAAACACAAGTAAAACCAACAATACAACAATTTCGAATGCCGGTGGGGGGAGGGAGAGTAAGTTTTTCCCTACTACCAAAACAACATCAGAGCTGGCACAATATAAGTTTCTCTTAGGAGGCATTTTAAAGACTAGATGCCATGACTGAGAAAAGCTTCTTTCTCGCCAATTGCCTAACTTCAGATTATGGAAGGAACTGGAGGAACTTTATAAGGAATATTAAGTTTGGAAACACTCGTGTGCAAAAGCTGGGCCTTAAGGAATCCAGTCCATTTAAGATTTTATTGGCAACAACCAGTACTCTGGATTGTATTTGGAAAAGAACCAGCAGCTAGCATCACTTCTTAGGTACTGGTAAAATATATTCCCTACACGACGTGGGTGGCGCTGTGGTCTAAACCACAGAGCCTAGGGCTTACCGATCAGAAGGTCGATGTTTTGAATCTCCGTGATGGGGTGAGCTCCTGTTGCTCGGTCCCAGCTCCTGCCAACCTTGCAGTTAGAAAGCACATCAAAGTGCAAGTAGATAAATAGGTACCGCTCCGGCAGGAAGGTAAATGTCATTTCCATGCACTGCTCTGGTTCATCAGAAGTGGCTTAGTCATGCTGGCCACATGACCCAGAAAAACTGTCTGCGGACAAACACCAGTTCCCTTGGCCAGTAAATCGAGATGAGCGCTGCAACTCCAGAGTCGTCCGCGACTGGGCCTAACGGTCAGGGGTTACCTTTATCTTACAGTGCACCCCAGTCAGTAATCTAGAAACTGCATCTAAAGTGTCCAATAGTTCTTCAGAAAACTAGAGATGCTTGAGGTTTTCGATCTCTATGAATTCCAGTGTGAAGTGACCTGATACACACCTCCTGCAGATCAGAGTTCTGTGGGACAAAATAGTTCAGACCCAGAACATTAGTGAACCTGAAATGCAGTAGTGACTTTGCAGGTCAGGCTCCAGAAGACGACTGCAAGCTGGGGCCACCATGCCACTACAATGATATGAAAACTAGATTAATGATATGATCATTTTACACTACAGGTGTGATCTAAGATTGGGCTAAGCCATAATGACCTTCAGCCCAGCCTAAAACAAAATTAGCTCTTAGCTGTTGTTCTCCCACCCCCAGGATAGCATGGCCTCCAGCCACTTGGCAGGGAGGGTTCCCTCCTCATGAAACAGCATCATCACCCAGTTGTCTCTGTGGCAACACCTCTGTTCTTCACCAGCTTCTTCAGACATGTAAATGGAGATTGCTTATTATAGCCCTGGCTAGGACCATCAGCTTAACAAAGAAGCTGGTTTGACCTGTTCAGCAGGTTCCCTCTACTACAGACTACTATCTTGCAGATACAAAATCACAGGCTTGGTTGGTATCAACAGGCGTCATCCACACCAACTTCCCAACCTTATAACAGTATAAACACCTATTCATAAATCAGTCCCATTGAGTTCAGTGAAACCTATTCCCATATAATTGATACAACTTTCAATTTCAACTTTAATTGATATATTGTATTTGTGGTTTTTAATTTCATAAATTGTACTTGAGTTTTTAAATCTGGAAACCAACATGGGGGCCTTTTGAGGGGTGGGGGAAGGTGGTTTAGAAATTTCCTAAAATAATAAATAAAATTTCATCCTCTTCAACTTTTGCACAATGTTTAAGGAACTGCCACACCGCAGTCAGCTGTGTCTTAGAGAACGCTGCTCCCCAAATCTGCTTTGTTCAAAATGACTGTTGCCTATTGACTCGCACAAAATAATTGGCATTATAATTTTATACCTGTCAAGATCTGACAGATGCAATTGTCTAATTACAATTTTGTCTGTGGGCGCGGAGGTGCAAAATCGATTTAACAGCTTTTGTAATGCAAAGGATTCTTTAGTAAAGCTGCTGAATAGTAATATGAAATTGTTTACTATCTACAGTCTGCAGTTTCACTTTCCTTTTTTAGTTATTTGTGCATGTTAGTAAACAGTAGTCATTCTATAGTGTGCCGGTCACTGCCCAGGAGTTCCTAAATGCCCTCAACTCCTGATTATTTTAGGATTTCTGCTCTAAATTGATACCAGAATGATTGATGTTTGGTACTATAGAGCATGAACATCAACATAGCTGGTGAATCACAAGCTATGAAACTGGAGAAAAGAAGTTTAATGGAGCTCCAAATATTGCATGTATTTTCTCGCTAAGGATCTGAGATATAAAAATGAAAGTTCTCTGGCACAATCGCCATTGAAAAGAAATGAATGGAATAAAGACCATCCATAGTAGACAATCATTTCAATAGAATTTGTACAGAACAAGTTTCTGGTAAGCAGTGTCTGTCTTTTATACATTAGAGCCATGGTTAAATACTTCAGCTTCTGTTTCATTTTCGTTTTAAGATATGATATAGGGTGACCACGTTGTGAAGTAATGAGATTGTTCCATGATTTCATGATCTGTTCCCCCCCACACACACACACACACTTATTAAATGGTTGCTGTTGTTTGTTTTTTAGATGCTCTTCTGCACAGGAGGGGCAAGAGTATACAGGAAGGTTAAAAGTATACTGGGGGGGGGGTTCTGTGCAAGAGGATCAAAGTTCAACAAACCTAACAAGCTGGCAGTTAAGGAGGAATGGGAACTTCACCATGACACTACTTTACTTCTGTTTGGCTAAAAGGTAAAGAGAGGGATTAAAAATTCTATATATAAGTCAAGATCGAAAATTGGGTAACCCTGGGGTATCCAGCATGGTACCCTCGGTGTTTTGGGCAACTCCCATTGGCCTGAGCTTGCATGGTCAATGGTGAGATAGTGTGGGAGTAGCAGTCCAAAACATCTGGAAGATACCACCTTAGCTGTCTCCAGGTGAGCCAGAGTTAGAGATGAAGAGCTGCAAGACACAGAGAAAGGGCTAGGGCTGAAATGCTTTTGAGAGAAGAGGAACCATGGAATTTTACAGCACCATACAAGAAATGAGCAAGGAGGCCACAAAGGGACCCAGAAGCTGAACAAAGGGATCCAAATTAATTGTCTAAAATGGGGCTAACTAGATGCAGTTATCTGTGTTTTTATTCACTCTTCATGGTGAGCTGTAAAACTAACATGCTACAATAACACACACACCCCTCTCTCACACACAGTGTTTTGGAAAACTTTGGTCTAAGGCCTTATTATTCACCCCATGCCTAAGTGTCATACCACGTTACCCAACATAAAGTGTAGGTTGGGCCACTTGAAGTCAAAAAGATTAAAGAGCTATTTATTAGATGCATTTGAGAAAGAAGGGGTGGGGGGAGATATCTACTGGGTGATGGCAGTGAAGGTAACAAGGGGTTGTAGTGACTGGTTTGCTTGTCTTTCTTTGCGGGCCCAGGCCCATCTCACAGATGGGGGAAACAAAATGTGTTGAAAAAGAAATTTCAGTAGTTGTGGCTTACCGGTACATAGTGTCTTTGAAAATCTATTCTACACGGGAACATAAAAAGAGGGGTTTATCCAACTCACAAGTCAATGCATACAAAGTCTTATAGTGACATATGTTTACCTCGTCGTACAGTTGAGGTTGAAGCTAATATAGACAACTACAGGGACATCCATACAGCTGGTAAAGCATCTGCTTTATAGTTTCTGGGCTAGATATCACTGATTTGAGCTCTAGGAAAGTTTGGGCGCTTCCAGACAGGTTGCACAAAATTTGGTTGTGTCCCTACAATTATCCCATCACTTTTCTAACCACAAAAAGTATCATAAGAAGAGTGACAGAAACTTGCACTGGAAAGAAAAGTGATGGATAATTGCACTGGAACTTGTGGGATAAGAACCTCCATGTAACATACCAGCCTAAATGCTGGTATGAAGAAGAAGAAGAAGAAGAAGAAGAAGAAGAAGAAGAAGAAGAAGAAGAAGAAGAAGAAGAAGAAGAGTTTGGATTTGATACCCCGCTTTATCACTACCCGAAGGATTCTCAAAGCGGCTAACATTCTCCTTTCCCTTCCTCCCCCACAACAAACGCTCTGTGAGGTGAGTGGGGCTGAGAGACTTCAAAGAAGTGTGACTAGCCCAACATCACCCAGCAGCTGCATGTGGAGGAGCGAAGACGCAAACTCGGTTCACCAGATTACGAGTCTACCACTCTTAACCACTACACCACACTGGCTCAACAACAAACACCACACACCACAACAGCAAATGTTGTTGTCTGTTCTGAGTGTTTACAACATTATACACATTTATTTTCATTTTTTAGAAACCTTGTGTTTGACTAGAACTAATTCAGTTTACAAATTCCGCTCATCCCAGCTCTTGATTCACCAGTATGCTGTGTTTATTTAGAGATCTTTTAACTGCTGACTTCAGATGCTGTCACAAATTGAGTCTTCATACTAGCAGCAGGTTTGAAAACTTTGACATTGTGTCTGCTGCCACAACAGGGCTTCAGTATTGTATAAGTCACATCAAGTGAAAGGATGGGGTTATTAAGAGCTGGAAAGAACAACCTGGAAAGCAGACAAAATGTTTAAATAAAGCTGAGCTAGCAGACAGGTCAAGAAAATAAAGGTCAGGAAAGATCAGGTTTAATATACTGTGATAACTGAACATACAGTAGAGGGATGCACATGTTTCAATCAAACATGCCAGTGGCCACTGATAGATAAATCCAGCAACTTTAGTATTTTCTCTTAACGCTTCATGATATTCTGATTTTAACTATAAGGACTTGTTTGATAGCCTAAAATATAACTAACTGAAAGAATCAATAGCAGCTCTCAAATAACAGATTGGAGTGGACAATTGTATCAAATAATCTCTCTGGTTGCTGCCACAAAGCAAGGAAGATAAATCCAAGTACAGTCGTACCTTGGTTGTGATGGCCTGGGAGTCAGACTCTGATGCTGAACCTGAGGAATCCCAGCCTGCACAGGATTACCCGCCTCCAGAACCAGCTGAGCCGGGGCCAGGGCTTGAGCCTGAAGGATCCTCACCTGTGCTGGATCCCCAGGTGCAGGCATCAGCAGAGTCTGCTCTGGCTCCTGGTGGGAGGGAGGACCCACTGCCTGCAGGTGCTCCACTCCCAGCCTCATCAGAGGAAGCTGAGGCGGCCCCTGGGTCCAGTAACCCACCAGCCTCTCCTGAGCTGCAGAGGCTCAGGACAGAGAGGCGAAGAGAGCTAAGTGCTTACAGGAGGAGTGCTTGCCTCCAGGCCCAGAGGAGATGCGAGTCTCCAGAGGATCGGGGCCGCCCTAAGCATAGGGCCAGATAAAAGCCAGCCAGACCCAGCCCAAGTTGCGTGAGCAACTTAGTTGCAAAGTATGCTTGACCTGCAACCTTGTGCCTGCACCTGCCTTGGACCTTGACCTGCTCCCTGCCTTGCTCCCCACCGGACTGACCTCCTTTGGACCCCTAGACCCAGGACTGGACTTGGACCTCGCTTCACGGACAAACCCCTGGGGCCAGCACATTGGTTGACAAACGGCTTAGTTGCCAAATGTTTCGGCTACTGAATGTTCGAAAACTGGAAGTGAGTGTTCCGGTTTTTGAACGATTTTCAGAAGCTGAATGTTCGATGCTGCTTCCGCAGCTTCCAATTGGCTGCAGTGCCTTGGTTTTCGAACGGTTCCAGGAGTCGAACAGACTCTTGGAACGCATTCTGTTCGTCACACAAGGTATGACTTTATCTGAAACCCAATGCAGCAGCCTCACAAAAGATTTGAGAAGCATTTGAGCATGGCCTCTCCCAGATGTTAATTTATCAACAAACCCCATTGTCCGTAGCTATTGGCCATGCTAGCTAGGGCTAAAGAGAACTGAAGTCTAGCAACATCTGGAAGGCCATAGGTTGCCCACCCGTCCATTAGAACTTCCCCTTCTTTCACTGATTATTTTCTGTGGTCACTAAAGTCTCCCAATTCAAACCTTCTAATAGGCTTGAAAGTCTATATAAACCTTCCATCTACTGAACCATACCCAATCCTGGCTTGTAGCAACAGGTCTTCTTCCATGACAAAAGGAAGCAGAGCACCAATTTGGTTTTTCAAAGTAATCCCAGTTGAACATTGTGTCGCCTTCCCAATGCTTAGTGTCGCAGATGTTAGACTTAAAAGAATTAAGTTTTGATCAAACATTTTGGTGAGAGGCTGGTGGGGTCAAGGATTTAGACAAGCAACTCCCTGTGTGAAACATAGGGCTAGAACCCGGGGTCATCCAATGAAACTGAAGGTTGGAAAATTTGAGATAGACAAAAAGAAGCACTTCTTCATGGAGAACAATGTTAAACAACGGGAAATTGCTATCTCAAGATGTAATGATGACCACCAACACGGAAGGAGATGAAACAAATTCATGGAGGATCGCAAGTGGGGGAAATGCTGCTGTACTCAGGCCCTGCTTGTGGGTTTCTCATAGACATCTGGGTGGCCACGGTGCAGACAAGATGCTTGACTAGATGCGCCCTTGGTCTGATCCAGCAAGGCTCTTCTTACCCTAAATGAATGTAGGAAGGACATTTTGAAGAAGAGGCACCACAACTGAGAAGGCCCTGCCCCACTTTTCTTTTGAAAGCATGGACACTCAGAGACAAACTGCTGACCTAAAATAAACTTTTAGGTCATATAGGAGCAGGCATTTCTTAAGGCAGGCATCCCAAAACTCGGCCCTCCAGATGTTTTGGGACTACAACTCCCATCATCCCTAGCTAACAGGACCAGTGATCAGGGATGATTGGAATTGTAGTCCCAAAACATCTGGAGGGCCAAGTTTGGGGTGCCTGTCTTAAGGTATGCACTTTTCAGACTGTTTCAGGCTTCACAGCTCCAAAGCCAACACTTTTAGCTGAGCCCAGGGACAATCTGATAGCCAGTGAAGTTTCTTGAGGACTGCCTAAAAATTGCCATGAGGGGCAGCTTTGGAACCCTTAATCACTTTCACAGAATGGTGCAGGGGCTGTATTAATACAAATAGTGTTACTCATAGTATAAAATAGTGTCAGCAAGCAAGGAAGCCTGTGGTTCATCCGGTTCCGTTCTATAAACCCTGGCTGGCAGTGGGCTTCACAGTGAGCAGGCTGAGGTTCCGGACTGGTTCTAGAATTCTACTAAAGGAAAATTCAGGAAGAAGGTAACCTGGAGGCTTCCTAATACAAAATATGCATTCTACTTGCCAACCAATTTGTATGCCTGAAAGCAGCTGTGAATTATTTCTGACTAGCTAATTAAACATGTAAAGGTGGTGCCAGGGAAAGGTCATTGCTTGGTCTCCTCCTCACTGCACCTTGTTCAAAATAAGACTCAGGCTTGGTTGGAAGTATTGCTGAAGACTCTGAAAGAGTTGTGATAAAAGGGTGGTCTAACTCAGGGCATAAGGGCCAGTCTAAAATTGACTCAGCACCTGGAAAATTTATACAGAACTATACTTGGGGTAATTTGAAGCTTAGCTGCCTTGGTATTATTACTCATGCAGGTAGCACTTTCACGTGTGAGTGACAATTTTCATCTCATTTCTCCTCACAACAGCTTTAAGACTGATGCCACTATCGCTCCTATTTTACGGATGAGGAACCAAACCTGAGAGTTCGCAGCCTTCCCAAGGCTATTCTTTCTCGGCAAATCTGAACCTGATCTGCAATTGAAACCCATGTATTGACTCAACACTTGGGCTTTGAGGCCTCATTGGCTTACAGGCACTAGTCTAGGTTGGAAGCATGATGATTTATACAGATATTTTCACCTCTTGCCGTAGCTCTATTGAATGTAAAATAGGCAAGGAAAGAGGAGACGTTTTCTGTAGCATATTCCAAAGGAAGTGCTTAAATGATGACTTTTTTCTGGGAGACACAATGCTCTTCACACAACAATTGTCAGCAGGGATTGTGACAATATGCAGATGGCTCCTATATCTGCTTGTTTATAAAAAGGATAGGCATCCGAAGACTGCCCCACCCACCATAGTAAGGTTGCCAGTTTTTTTTTCATAGAATCTGGGGACACTTTTATATATTAAGAAGTAATATGTTTTCTTCTGTGGTCTCCTCTGTCGTGTGGCCTTCCTCTGGGCTCTGGCCTGCTCTCTTGGAGTGCTAGCTGCTGTGGAGTAAGCTCGGGTTGGGCCTGGGCTTGGCCACATGTCCTTGCCCTCCCGGTGCTCTCCTACCTCTCCTTCTCAGTGGTGGCGGCAGCGGCAACAGCAGCAGCGTGGCAAGATCAGGGCTCCCCTCTTTTTTCTCCTTCCTCTTTCTCTTCCTTCTCCTTCTCAAATCCTTCTCCCTGCACTGGCTCTGGGGTTTTCCTGGCCCCGGAGCGCTGCTGAGCTGTCAGCCAGGTGGCCAGGCACTCTCGCTCCCAGCTCAATTTGGGTTGTGGGGGGGTCAGCGGTTCCCCCAGTTGACGCGCCGGATCCCCCTTGGTGGTGGTGGTGGCAGCGGCAGTCTCAGCAGTCTGGAGCCAGCCTGGTAGCACAGTTGGCTCTGGCTGGCTTCAGGAGCTGCTTGCTACCGTAGCGCCAGCCATTTTGCCTCTCCAGAAGTCCCCATATGGTGTGTCTTGTGCTGTTGAACCAATCACGCAACATTCATTCCCTACTAATAAATCTACAAGACTTAAAATATAAATCTGGGGACATTAAATGAAATCCAGGGACATTCCGGGGACGGATTTTGTCCGGGGACAGGTTTGTAAATCCAGGGACTGTCCCCGAGAAACGTGGACGTCTGGTAACCATACACCATAGGAACTGGTTGAAAGATGTGAACAATTCCCTTTACAGGACTGGTTGAACCATTAAGCAGTGTGAGACAATCCCCTCAGGAGGCGAATTGGAGGAGGGCAGTGGTGGCAGCTAGAGATGGGATTTTCTGAAAATCTCGGTTGAGTATAATTGCATAATACTTTATAATTCCTGCCTTGCTCCTTGATCTCATCTCAGCAAGAAAGGGTTTGTGGGGTGTTTTTTTTTTTTTACTAAATACATGATGAATTCTAAAATATGCACTTTTACATGGATACGTAACTAGAACAGGGGTTGTCAACCTGATCCCTACCATGGACGTTTCAGGATTCTAAGTGGGCAGTAGAGGGTTCTACGGCACAAGCTGAATACTCCTTCCATCAAGCACTGGTGGGCAGTAAGGAAAAGTTACCTTCAAGAAAGATGCATTAGTGGGCGGAAGGTATAAAAAGGTTGACTACCCCTGAACTAGAATGCAAACATATAACATACAGTGATGCAAATGAATTGTATAAAAAAATACTTACATATCAATACAAAATGATACAGCAGAAATGTAATGCCGCTTAGAGCTCAACTCTTTTGTATTTCCCATATTCACATTTTTGTGCCTATAATTTTGCACATCATTAGTCAGGCATTATTTATTTATTTTATGTAAGAAAATTTTCATACTGCTGAATTGCAAATAAAATCGCAAAGAAGTTAGCAAATAACGTAAAAATATTTAAATTGTCCATAAATATCTAAGTTAAGAACAAGCTTTTTAAAAATAAATAAATAAATAAAAATCAAAATAATGAATAAAATCAGCAGTTAAAAGTACACATTCCAAACTAAAATTACAGATTTCACAAGTCGGGGGTGGAGGCTTGCATAAACAGAAGGCATTAACAGAATGCAGCACAGCTGACTACCTAATGTCAATGAGCAAAACGGGGGGGACAGACAATGGGAATAATTTAATGTCACACTAAGTTGATCATTCTGGAAGAGCAAGCATTTCAACTTGCCAGGTGAAATGATTTTCTCCTCCTCCTCCTCCTCCTCCTCCTCCTCCTCCTCCTCCTCCTCCTCCGTGCTGTTCTGGAGGATCTTCAGACCTCCACCAAAGCCAGAGGTGGGGCAGGGGGTGCTATAGAAGGTGCCTGGAGGGAGGAGAGGAGGGAAAGCCCTGTTGCACAAGCGGAAATCCTTGCACAGGACTTCAAGTGATGAGAATCAGTAGTTGGATCCTAACCATAGCATGAGAAGCTCGGCCATAAAGTGGGTGCTTGATGGAAGGGGTGGTCTAATGCAGATAAACAGTCAGATTCGAACAGTCAAAATCCATGTATGAATCTGTTTTAAATGGGTTCCTCCTCGTACTTTCTTTCTCTCCTTACTCTTACTTTATCCCCTGTGGGGGTAAAGAGACTTCGTGAGGATCCACGAAGTCATTTTGACTGAGCTAATTAGGGCCAAGTCTGAGTCACATTTTTAGCAGCACCTTGATGACACAGTTATCACTCAGAATGCTTTCCGGTGCTATACATGATGCAAATTATAGTGCCCGTGCTACTTTTGGTTACAATGGCTTCTTACACACTTCCTGAACTGTAAGTTGCCTTGAACATGGGAGAAATGTTTTAAAGGAAATAAATTGCCACCTCGTTGCATCTTCTTCTGCAGGCTGTTCAGTGAGGCATATCCCTCTGTAATTGCTAGGGATGCCAACTATTATTGTGGGAGACTTGCTATATACCTTTAACATCTCCCAAAGAGGCAAATGAGGAGGTGAAGTTTTCCCATTTGGTGCAGCTTCGTGCCGTGAAAATACAGTATACTGAGAATTTCTGCCTGCCAAGTGCCTGTTTAAAAAGCTTGCAACCACATGAGCACAAATACGCTGTTGTGGGTAATGTTGCCAACATTTTACTGGCTCTGTTCCTGTGCCTTGAGCAACAGCCTGATGCACAGGAATTAAGTCAGTGATTCTTAATTCATGCCTCCATGCCAAGGAACATTTTACTTAGTACATTACTGTAGCTCAGGCTGCTGTTAAAGGCAAAACAGCTGGGATAGTAAAACCACCAGCAATCATTGAAGTAACACCTTCAGAAGCACACAAATACGGCTTGTAGTATTTGTGAGCACATCATAAGACTGCAGCTTCGGCTTTTAGAGGCACGCTTTAAGAATCCTCCTTTCTGAAGATACACAATTAATCGCTTTCTCTGAGAATTTTCAGTCTTAATGTGCTTAGGGAATTAATCCATAACATGACAAAAGCAGCCTTGAAACAGACTTTCCTTGGTCTTTAAATCAGCATTAATATGTTTGTGTTGTTTTTGGCAGACCACAGTTTCCACAAACATTTGGCTTCTCAGATTGTATCCATGAAAATTAATGATCTGTCACTGTACATGCCTATGTTCTAATGAAGCACTTTGTCAAGTATGAGTGAAGTCAGGTGTGAGAAGCTGCCTTCGCCTCGCCCATGATAAAAAAGACCTTTCTCCCCCTCTTCCCACCCTCCCCTCACACAAATTCAATTAAGTGTGAGCGAAAATTTAATTACTGCTGTGCAGCAGTTTTGCATTTGTGATCAAATAAAAGAGCTTTTGTAGGGTTTATAGTCTCCCGCTGTATGGGAAAGGGTGATAAGTGTTAGATAAGCCAAGCCAGGAATTCAAATGCAATTATATTTGTGTGTGTGTGTGTGTGTGTTTCTGACAAAGGGAGTTTCTTGTGAAGTTGTGTGCTTGCTTGCTTTTCATACATTGCACAAGAGAGAGACAGAAGGAATTACCCACCCAGTGGGCCAGATGGTGAGCACAACTTAAATAAGGAGCTCAAGAGTCCTTAACTATCTTGCAAAATCCCACTATCTCACTCACAACAGAGTCTCTGCAAGGCCTTCAAATTCAACTCTTACAATAGAGAGCAAGGAAGCAGGCCGTATTGTTTCTTTCTTTTCCACTATTTCCTTCTTGAGGAAATGGCAAACAGTGTTGTTTTGTTTTGTTTTTCACCCAGCAACAGGCAAATTGCAACCAACAATATCACAAAAGAAAACAAAGAGGAAGGGTGCTTGGAAAAGGTTTCTGCCGGGTCTGAAAACTTGTAGAGACATCTAAGGAATTTGGTGCATGGCCATGTTCCTTCCATCTTTTTGATACTTGAGGCAGAGGGAACACAATTCTTCTACTTCTCATGTGATATTATCAGCTGTTAAAAAAAAACCAAAAGCCCAAGAAGATCCCACCACCAGGCACCACTAGGCCCCAGTCCCTTCAGATTCCACCCCCTGATCTGCCAAGGACCACCTCTTCTCTGCCAGGCTCCACCCCCTGTATCTCAAGATCTGAGCCATAAGAAACTTGGCAACTCTCCCATTTTGCATTTGAAGTCTGGACAATTTTTTTTAAAAAAAAATGAAGTTCAGCAATGACTGGCTGGCATACCAAACAAAATGGCGACTGCACCCACTCCTTTTCCTGTATGGGCTATTGGCCACGCCCAAACAAGCGACACCTTGTTCTGCCAAAGGTTGCCATTGCTCTCTGTCACAAAGAACAGACCCTCCCCCCCCAAAAAAACCCCTCTCTGACTCTGCTCATCATTATACATGGCACCTGCCATAAAATGTGAGTCATAGCTATCGGATTGACATCAGACAAGCCGTCTCCGAACAACATCTCCTCGGTGAATGCCATTTACAAGCATGTCAGGGGAAAATCAACAGTTTATCATCAGCATAGTAAGCCCTCTTCTGGGTCATATTTTCTTGCTGCTGCTTTTAAAGAATGTGTATCAATAAGTTATGCCAGCTATTAAGATGACGGGCCCCAGAGGCAGGTCATATCACAGCAAAGCAAGAAATTGACCTGGGAGCTCAAAATGACAAAGACGCATCCTTCAGTCACACTCTTCCTTTACACCTGAGCCTTAAGAGAGCTGCCGTGCCACAAAATTGGACCCCGGAGCTCTGGCTGCCCCTTTTACTTGATTGTTTACCTCCACTTTCCATGCCATTTCAAAGGGTTTTTTAAGGCGCAAGTGTGTTTTCCTGCCAAAGTGCTTCGCTTGGCAAATTGCTGACGCAGAATCTCCTTGCTCCAGTGCTCCTGGGGTGAGGAGAGGCAGACAGGCAGCATATTTATACTAGCCTCTCTCATACCAGGAACAAGGGAGCATCTCTCAGACAAGGACAAACATGGCAGAAAAGGAACAAGCTTTGCAGAGCATAAAGGGACCAGGATAGCTATGACAAGGGGTGGGGGGGTCTGCTTTTAGCCTGTGTCACTTTTCCACGTGTTCACACATAAAGCAATTCTACCCCATTTCTGCATCTATCAGTGAATTTTTTTAAAAAAGTCCTCACACGAAAGTTCACATTTTAAAAGGTATTTTTGAGCATGCCTTCTCTCTATTTCTTTTCTCAACACACACAGTTCTAAGGGAGTTTTTGTCTCAATAGAGGCATAAAGGGATCACTTGAGTTTTACTCAGAGTAGACCCATTGAAATTCATGGACATAAGTTAGTTACATTTGGTAATTTCATGTGGGTGTCTTCCAAGTAGAACATCATTGAATGCCACCCTTAATCTGAAATTTGGCTGCTTCTTTATTTAAGCCAAGAACATCAAGTCAGTTCATAGCAGTATTACTCACAAGACTAGCTGCACCTGTTATCAACGCTGACAATAAACTTAAAATATGCTAGGTTCCATTTTTGAAAAAGAGGGACTGAACAGCTTCCTGGATCGTATTTTGAAAAGAAGAATAACATAACTTTGGGTTACTTCCTGCGCAGCTTTCTGCTTGCAATGAGAATATATATATGAATTTTGCCTTAAGGAACAGTGATTGGGAAGTGCAGTAGATTAGAAAGTGTGGGGTCAGGCGTGGAGCAAGGTGGGTGCGGTGGATGTGGACAGTCTGCCCTGGATGTCACCTCCGAGGGGGTGACAAAATGCTTTCCGGCACTCAACTTCTATGAGAGACGCTGTGGCTTTGGTACATGCTGGCTTCCCGCTGACAAAACAGTCCACCCGCTGGCTCCCCCTCAGCTGTAGGGTGGCATCTCCGCAAAAAAAGCTCAACAACTCTGGCTCCCCCCAAAATATGAAATAAAGTCAAACCATTATTGCAGGTAAAAAAAGAGAAAAAAAATCAATGTGGGGGAGGGTGACAAGAAATTTTCCACACCGGGTACCACCTGACCTTGCTACGCCACTGTGTGGGGTAACAGGTTCTTGACACAACGTCTTCATAATCTTCCCACAAATAAATCAGAATGAATGCCCAATAAAGAGGAGATAAAGAATAGATGCTTAACATTCTCACAAACTTTGCACAGACAAGTTAAGATGAATGTTCAATAAACAGGTCACCTGGAAGTGACCTTAGACTAGAAAATGTTTTTTATTTGCACATTTGACAAGAAAACCAACATACATGAAATCAGATCAGCTTCCCACAATAGTCTTGTTTGGCATTTCTGAACACAATGCAGTTTTATAGTGGTGGGGACCCCTTGTTTTTAACCCTTAAAGGTTTTATCTTTCTCTAATGCTGGACATGCCATACTGGAAAACAAATTTGATTCAGCTGGGCAGGCGCTATTAGATCAGCTGTCAAAAGCTGATTTAGACATCTGAAGCTTTCATTATTCCCGTCCATCATTTTTAAAAGAAAACTATTTTTTATTTTTTATTTTTTCGAACTGTAAATGTTCCGTTTAAAACTACATTTGTCTTTAAAACTGTGCCACATCCCATTAACATGAATTTATTACTCTGTGGCAAATCCACTGCTAATGAGATGAAAAGAACTTATTAATACATCAAATGTTTAAAATTTCTAATACTTTACAGCCCTATTTAGAGAAATGGAAAGAGAGAGTGCACAGGAGATTAATGCCACTTTGATTCTGAATTAGGTTAACTTCAGGCTTTACAAATGTGTCATGGTTCCTACTCAAAACCTGTTTCCCCACAGCAGGGGCTTGACACTATGACTTTGATTTTTGCAAGGAAACCGTGAGAATCAGCTGGATCACATATTAAGTCTCTACACCAGAATCCCCCCCCTCCAAAAAAAAGCTGCTATGCTGGCCTGTGAGTTTATCACACACCACGGCCAATTCACATGGTTGTCACATAAAACATTGCTGCTGCAACATCCCATTCCAAACAATTTGGGGGGGCCCAAGCGTGCACACAAAGTTTATGCATGTGCCTAACTCACTTGAGGGGGGGAGTTTTCCGCAGAAAATACTGCTGTTAATGCCAGTGTATCTGCAGCAGATACGTATGCCATATAATTATGGAACCACATCTGAGAGCTGCACTAAATAAGTGTGTTTAGTATTCTGGGAGATATATGCTACCTCCTACCTGTGCAGCACTGTTTAGTGTTCATGGGGCACAATCTGGGAGGGCAGTCTACAATTTTATGATTTTATCTAAGCCAATTCTTACCTATATTTCAGAGTTGACAGTGGAGACTAGAGAGGAGATGAAATTTCCCAGAAAATACTTTTTTCAGAACATTTCTGAGACTTGTTTTCTAGAAAAAGGAGGCCACCTTGCAAAAAAAAAAAATCCAAATATCCTCAACCACTTGATGTGGCGGCCTCCACTATCCCCCACAATGCCCCAGAATGACGCTGTGTAGGATACAAAATGGTAGCCAGGCTGTAACGCAGATGTTGCTGTTGGTGCTGCTGCAGCCACTCGTGGTAGTGGTGGAGGAGGAGAAACACTTCACAAAAAGAAGGAAGCTGTGCTATGGCCACCTCAAATGTTGAGCCCCATCCCCAAGAAACTGTTAGAAAATTTCATTCTCCTAGAGAAATTTGGTGAAATGCTCCTTCCCCATTTCTCTGCCTAAAAATAGAGTGGGGAATTTCAAGAGAGCATTTGTTCTTGATATAGGCCATTTGTTCAGTGGAAAGAAATTCCACCCATCATGTTATGTGTGGCTACAACTTTCAGGCTTCACTCAGACTTTCAGAGAAGTATCCACTTTAGTGTCCACCAGCACCATTTCAGTGTTTGCTGTGAAATCCTGATGAAACATTTCTCCCTGGCTACCACTGGCTACTTAAAAGAACCAGTTCTGGAGAACATACATCACCAGAAAGCACAGGTACAAATTGTACCAATGGGAGAGGGAAGACCAATGACATGCAAATACCACACTGCTGTATGGTAGACGTTCCTCACCACAGATTGATACACGGTGCCATGCCAGCTATTTAAAGGAAGCACTATCTCTCTCAAGCTGAAGGAAATGGATCCAAGATGCCTCAAGCCAAACGTTTCTTGAATGGTTTCCCCTTTTTTCACTGTACATAAATCTTGCCCAGTCTTTGGGCCATGGTCTGCTATCCTTAAAATTGAAAGCTTGCCTCACTACCAACCTTCTTTGACCATGTATCAAATAAATCCTCAGAGACAAGCTAAAATCTGATAGCCTCCAGAGATATTCTCCTATAATGTTTAAATGGTATTTGAAAGCTTTAAAAAAGGCCACATATAATTCTCTTTTTCAGCCTTTTGTCTAACGTGCATAGCTTTAGTGTGCTATGACAAAATCTTGTTTTTAGACTCTGTGTGTGGGTTTTATGCGTCTTACAGCTTCAAATACCCAGATTCATTCTTCAAAAAGCTGAAAACTTTTGTTGCATTATAATTTCCTCATGGTGTTTAGTATGATCAGTTCTCTTGTACTTTTCGTGGGATTGATTCATATGGATTTGGATATGATAGGACATACAGTTTTCGTGGGCTTGATTCATATGGATTTGGATATGATAGGACATACAGTTTTCTGCAAAATAAACTGCAGCTGTAATGTGAAGGATCATCAGTGTAAAGCAGGGGCGGGGACAAAGAAAAAATAATATTAGGCATCAAGGCTTAACATTGGCTACTTGTACTTAACTTCTCCATCCACCCAGGGGCGGAGGAAGCCACTTCGTAACCCGGAGTGGCAAACCTGGGGATGGAGTCACTCCGCTGTGCGCAGGTGAGCCAGGGAGGTGCTTCAGCAGCCCATGAGAAGCCCACCCCTCCCCTCTGCCCGCAGCCCGAGCGCCATGGGAAGGAACAAAGCAAATCACAGAGTGGCGCCCGCTCAGCACTTTGCTTCCGTTCCTTCCCGCTCAGGATGCTAAGCAGCTCAGCACGTGCTTTGCTATTTCCAGCTCAGGTGGAGGCGAGGGGCGGCTCCGCCCCTTGCCTCCGCCCGAGCCGGAAATAGCAAAGCACGCGCCGAGCAGGTTTGCGAGCCCCGCAGCGCCACTGAGCGTGGCTTTTTCCCGGCGTCCGTGGAGCTCGGCTTGGGTATCCTGTGGGGGGGGGGCACCCAGAGTGTCACCCCTCCAGCCTGGAACCCAGGGTGCCCCGCCCCCTTCGCCCCCCTTCCTACACCACTGCATTCACCCCTTTCAATCTGCAATGCTTGTGCTAGTGACCTGAGGCTTTAGGCAACAGACCCATATGCCACATATCAATGGAGAGCTGCTGCCATTGCGATACAACTCAGTACAAGAATGCTCCCTATGTTCCTAATGAATTAGCTGCCCCTAACCAGAACTAGGGATGCAGGTGGCCCTGTGGGTTAAACCACAGAGCCTAGGGCTTGCTGATCAGAAGGTCGGCGGTTCAAATCCCCATGACGGGGTGAGCTCCCGTTGCTCGGTCCCAGCTTCTGCCCACCTAGCAGTTCAAAAGCACATCAAAGTGCAAGTAGATAAATAGGTATCGCTCCAGTGGGAAGGTAAACGGCATTTCCATGTGCTGCTCTGGTTCGCCAAAAGCGGCTTGGTCATGCTGGCCACATGACCCGGAGGCTGTATGCCGGCTCCCTCGGCCAATAGAGCGAGATGAGCACCGCAACCCCAGAGTCGGACATGACTGGACCTAATGGTCAGGGGTCCCTTTACCTTTAACCACAACTAGCTAAGTGTACTAGTTAAATACACAATGTCATATACTTCATTGATAGTGGAAGGCTGCAGCTTCAAAGAGCAAGCTCAAGGATTGAATGTCATAACATTGAACACCATATGAACTGTGTGGCTATCATGATATCGCTCCTAAGAGCTTTAATAAAAGAAAGCAGGTTGAACACTGGATAGAGACAAAACCCTTTTCTCTCTGGGTTAATATTGCTACACACACGGGCAATATATATAAGGCACCAAGCTCCGGTACTCCTGCCAAATGTTTTATTCATTGCTTTTTGCCCTTGGGAGAAAAGGAGCAATCCTTTTGTTTATTAAACCTTTCTTTTTACATTTGAGCTTGCCTGTGAAAACACTCTGATATGTGTCTTCTTATTTGGCAAAATATGAGCTATACAAAACAGGCCCTTCGCTTTATGCTACCCACTCTATTTCTTTGCAATTGAAAGAAAAGAAGCCTATGAATGTCACAATGTGTTCAGAACTGCCTTAGCTGTTATTTGCAGTGCCATTCTAATGGTTTCTGGTGTTGTTGTTTTTTCCCCTCATGCAGTTTACCTAATGGTGATTTCACTGGTTAAGTCATTCCTTCCGATGAAAAGGAGTTTGAAAGTTGTGCTCTTGATCCTTCAAACGCACTTAGATCTGGGTGTCTTGGTGTTATTTACCTGTTATTTACCTACTCATCCATGAATTCTTCAGTTGACCCAGGGCAAGATGCCACTCTTCAATCTCACTTCCATTGCTGTATTATGGCAATACTCTATCTGCTCTTCAGAATGGGATTTTGCTAATGATTGTAAAAGCAGATCCGGGGGGGGGGGGGGGGGACGACGACTATCAATTGAAACAGGGGCCACACAGAGCAGTAAAGAGCAAAATCTCTACCTTTGTTGTCTTTGGCTTGAAGCTGCCTGTGTACAGATGAACTGCCTATACTCAGGGGCGTAGCAAGGTAAATTGGTACCTGGGGGCAAAAAAAAAATTCCCCCCCCCAGAGGCGTAGGAAGGTCTGGTGGTACCTGGTGCGGAAAATTTCTTGTCAGCCCTCCCCCCCCCATTGATCCCCTCCCCTGCAAAAATGGTTTTGCATTATTTCATATTTTCTTACAAAAGAATAATAACAAGTAATAATAATAAAAAACTTTTATTTATATCCTGCCCTCCCTGGCCGAAGTCGGGCTCAGGGTAGCTAACATCAGATACATAACATTGGTATAAAATCAAACAATAATTAA
Organism: Lacerta agilis; assembly: GCF_009819535.1. NCBI lineage: Eukaryota > Metazoa > Chordata > Lepidosauria > Squamata > Lacertidae > Lacerta > Lacerta agilis. The sequence goes on from NC_046313.1 coordinate 87,726,217, forward strand.
ATTACCTCCTAAAAACATCTCAAAATCAAATTAAAGTCTAATTAGATGGCTTTCCACAGGGTTAGGGTTGGGAACAGTAAGTGCTCCACTGAACTGAAATTTCAGGCTTCACGACATAGGAAAACAGCCAAGTAAACAGCTATTTTAGTGGAGGAGGGTCAAGATATTAACCGATATGCATGAAATTTCATATATAGCTATATAATCCATAGTATAGTAAGATAAGACCTTTGGAGCAGGCATATTTTTTTTAAAGAGTTTTTTATGAACCGCCCTAGTAGGGCAGTAATTGTTCCTTGATAATTTGTCACCCCCTCCATTATGGAGCCTGGGGCGGTCCGCCCCCTACGCCCCCCCCACTACATCCCTGCCTATACATTCACCTGTTATTCCTGATTTAGCAGGCCTGGGGTCAAAGTGGAATCAGGGAGCATCACCTTTCCCTAGCAGGAAAGCAGGGAGAGATTCTGAGGAACGGAGGCAGATACTAGTGATGAGAGATGATGTTCTAGGCCTATTAGACAAAATAAAACAAAAACAAAAACCTGACAATTTGCCAGGTCCAGATGGCAGCCACTTGAGAGTTCTCAAAGAACTCAGATGTTAAATTGATCATCTTCTAACAAATGTATGTAACCTGCCTCCATACCTGAAGACTGGAAAGTAGCCAATGTATCACCATATTTTTTTTAAAAAAAGGAGGGGGATCCAGGTGGGATCCTGAAAATCTCAGGCCAGTGAGCTGAACATCTGTCCCAACAAAAATTGAAAGAAAATATTATTAGAGATAGAATAGCCGAGCATATAGGAGAATCAGCCTTGCTGAAGCAGAGCTGGCAGAGTTCTTTGAGAGGGTCTTTTCCTCTAAACTACTTAATTTAGAGAAAAGGTGAAAAAAGAGGTGATATGTTAGATGTTTATAAATTTATGCATGGCATGGAGAAAGTAATAGAGGAAAGTTTCTCATAACCCTAAAACATACAGATAATTACAATAAAACCAGCATGGTGCCAGCCCTTTCATTAAAAGCAGTCAGTTCCCCAATGCCTGTTTGATCCAATCAAGTACTTCTTCACACAACACACCTTTTTTTGGATGTACACTGGTCCTTTGTTCATAGAATTACCCAGGAAGCAAGGTATGGTTGTTTGCTGCATTGTTTTAAGAAGTATTTTTGTCTGGTGCGGTGGAGATGCCATGACCTGAAGCTGCTCCAACCAGCTTTACATTGTAAAGTGAGAAAAATGCAAAACAGCCCTTGGTACACTGCATAAGTGCTTCTCAGTTCTGATTTGTTGTGTTTCTGTGAGGTTGGTTTTTTAGGATTTCTCTAGTTTATCCTAAAATGTCTGCACAGAAACAGGGTGGGTCACATTTTATGGTATCAACTTCTGTTTCACTAACAGAATGGTACTGATTGGGATAGATCTACCTATACTTAGTGTTGATCAAATTAAATTGAATGAAGTTTAATATTTATTGGATTTATCAGGCTATTCCTAGTTGAAAGGAAATAAAACATAACGAAATACTAGGTTTGTTTTCCCTATCTTGAGGGAAGGAAAAAAAATCTGAATAATGTGTACTTACACCAAGTATCATTAAGATAAAATTAATAGTTGAACTGCAAGGGATAAGTGATTTTTCTACAAGGGATGGGTGATTTTTCTACATATCTATGGCAGCTATTTACTTAAAATGTAATTACTGTTATAAATCACCAAATATAGTTTATAACCTCAGCAAAAGACCTAAAAAGGAATCAGGGCTATCTTCAAACTAATAAAGTCCACCCACGAAATCACTTCTTGGCCTTTTGGCTAAGATCAAGTGTAGAACTAATAAAGTCTATTTATTGAAGTGACTGCTGGGTACCTTATCAACCTGTCAGTGGTGGCTTGTGATCTGTTTGTGGCTTGTATAGTGCACAGCACAGCACAGTTTTCAGCTGAGGAGGATAATCATTCCTTGCATATGCAATATAGTACAGTTATAGGTTTGTGGTCCACTATAGTTCCTCTGCAGGCATCCTGGTGTAGTGTTGCATCTTGTCTGCTTTCTGTCTGTGGCATGCTGGCAATAGCCTCCAAAGTGTGATCTGTCTTAATAAAAATTAAAAAGTACATCACCAGTAGTCATGGGCAATTCTCTCCCTTTCAGTTTCTCTCTGTTTTTCGTCTTCCCAATCTTAAGTTCAGTTATTCACATTTCAACATCAGTTCTTTAAAATCCTCATAAAAATTCATCAGTGTTTTAGTGTATTTTTTTCTTGATCTACACCAGGCATAGGCAAACTTGGCCCTCCAGATGTTTTGAGACTACAATTCCCATCATCCCTGACAACTGGTCCTGTTAGCTAGGGATGATGGGAGTTGTAGTCCCAAAACATCTGGAGGTCTGAGTTTGCCTATGCCTGATCTACACATTTTTAAGCAATTTCCTCTAATATATGTGTATTTACAAAGTCATTTGTAAATAATACAATGTATTTTGTACTTTATTTTCACTAACGAGCATTTTTTCTGCCAAGTTTATCATGTATATTCATTTAATTTGTACATATTCCTTTGCTGGAGAAATGTATTGAAAAATTCAGAAAAGTGCTAATTTTCAAAGGATGGCTGCACTGCAGTCCATGTTTCTCTTTGGAAAGGCAAATTAGGTAGATTTGCCTTTAAATGAGCAGTGAATCAAATTTCTTCTCCATCTCTAGTGGTAGTTGAGCCACTCCAAACACAACCAGCTACTGCATGGAGAAGCAGTCACAACAAATGGAATTTCAAGTGTCATCCATGCGACTATGGTGTGAAGCAGGAATACTGTGCTTTTCTTGAAACGTTGTTTCATTTACTATTAGCTGGTGTGCCTAGTTACACACCTGCATTTTGAACCTAATGCTCCTCAGGGCACAACAGTTATAACTGTCCATCCACTTCCAGAAAAAGTGCCAAGCTGATCTTTTGCTGTCTTTAAAAAATGCTACTTCATTAATCAGTTATGCCATGCCATGGATCAGGGCCAAGAATTGGCTCAGACATAGCTGCTCAGTGCTAAATAACTCTTCAGTCAAAGTAGCACTTCATTAACCAACCAACAAGCAAAAAAAAGATGTTTTCTTTTTTTTTTTTTTTTTTAATCTTTATTGAGAATTGTAACATTCATACATTAAAAACAATACACAAGAAAACAAACATCACACACACACATAACCATAATACATCAAAAAGAAATTTAAACAAAACAAGTCGTACATATTCATTCATTCAATCATATTGTCTATTAATAAAATATCAATATTCACTACTTAAATAAATAAATCATAACTAATCCAAGTTAATCATAAATCATAATACCCAGTTGTAAACTTGACTAAGGCTTCCGCCTGCCCTCCTCCCGGATTGCTTAATTTACTTGTTACTGCGTTTTCAATCATTTAATCAAAGTTCATGTGAATTTATTGACTTTTTGTCTTTCCTTCCCTTTTTTACCAATACAGAATGTTAGAAATGGATCCATGGAAAGATGTTTTCTTTTCACGCTTAGAATCTTGAATCTTGCAAACCAACGGTTTGAAAATTACCAAACTGTTTTTCTCACTATCTTTCAAAGCAACTATGCAGAAAGAAAAGAGTGCGGAAAAGGTAACACCGCCCTGCTCCCCACAAATGGCAGGAGTAGGGAGGGCAACTCTTCCTTTCAAGTTTGTTGAATGAATTAACCTTGAGTGAGCCGTGAAAAAAGAATAGAAAGCTAACTCAGTAACAACAACAAAGAAAGCTTCCCCCCCCTTGTGCTAAGAATGCCTTTCAAATTGCCCTCAGGTGTGCAGAAAAAGTACTTGGCCTTATAATAAGCAAGCACACAAACATACATATTTCCCTCTGGTGATCCAGATTATTTTGCCAAATGTTCTCCAGGAATACTAAAGAATGTGAGAGCAATACTTCCCATTGTTCCTCATATCTCTGGGCATTCTCATGGCAGCATCCGGGGGGGGGGGGAGCCATAGCCAGATTTATAATAGTGCAATTTGAGCATCTGTACTAGGGCCCATGTCTGCAATGGGGCCAGACTCCGAGCTTTCATTAAAAAAAAAAAAAAAGTTACTCAAGAAATTAGGAAGCCAAATGTGGAGGCTAATGCACAAGCCTGGCTGCCCCCACCTTCCAGTAATTTTAGCAATTATTATTATTATTATTATTATTATTATTATTATTATTAGTACCCCAACCATCTGGCTGGATTTCCCCAGGCACTCTGGGCGGCTTCCAACAAAAATCAAATACATTAAAATATCACACATTAAAAGCTTCCCTAAACAGGGCTGCCTTCAGCTAGCGAGTGAAGCCAGTGCTGTGACTGATGAGTGAGTTGTTTCAACACCAGGAGACAGGAATCCCTCAGATATTTTCCCCTTCCCTTTAGTGCACTTTCTGTCTGGTCAGATGAGAGAAATCTATGCACATTTGTAATTAATAGTGTATATTACAGCCTTGCTTACCCCCAAATGTTTGGGGAAACCTCTCCTCTCCCCACTGAAGCAATCTAATAAACGGGGATAAAGTTTGGCGGTTTGAGGATAGGAAGTGATTTATAATATTCTGCATAAACAAAAAAAAAGTGTTTGGCTAAGCATATTCTGAACACGGTTAGGCTTTGCATATTAAAGTATGTTTTTGAATTTTGCACAAAGTGACAATGGTGAGAAGTGTGTGGAGAAGTGATGGTTTGAAATGTTTAAGGTTTTATTCCTGATTGTGATTTGTCTTATCAATGATATTTGTACACCACTCCAGAAGCCTCTTCTGTCCAAAGAGTGGAGTTAAAATGTTTTATTTTCTGTCAGTTGTGTAGTATGCAAAATAAAATAAAAAATTGCTACTTCAGGACAGTGGAGTTCGCTTGAGTTTTTGAAGCAATGAAGCATGTTCCCACCTTAGTTACTTGACAACTATCTTCGTCGCCATCTTAACCCGGAAGTCCCTTAGTTGGGTTTTTTTAATGGACTCAAGAAACCAGAAATAAACAATATTTTATTTAAAGACAGGAATCCTTTGGATATCAGAGCAACCAGATTGGGTCAAGCCAAAGGCCCATCAAGTCCAACATTCTGCTTCCCACAATGGCAGCCAGATGCATCAGGCAGCCCATAACCATAACTTGAGGTAAATAACCCTCATCTAATTGTTGTCCCTCCTCCTTTAGCATATTCAGAGGTATACTGGGGTGCAGAAGGAAAGATTCATCCCTGGATATTTAGCCAAGATTGCTATATGGAACTTTCAGGTTCACAGCCAAAATAAAATTATGACAACTGAAAATCCGGAGGTCCACTGGACAATTTATAAACAAAATAGGCATCTAATCACTTATCACTGATGTTCACTGTTCAGGTCACTGCTAGATGTGCCATTGGACTTTGAGTAGAAAGGTGGGCAACAATGTTTTGATCGTCTTATTTTTCATATTCCAATTCTACCTTTGGTAGAATTCTACCATTGGCAAATGGTGGAAGCTCAAAGCATTGGGGGAATCTAAAAGTTCAAAGCAGTTCTCTAAAGTTATGGGTTTTTTTATTTCCTTAACGTAAAACAATTCATAAAATAGAACCATAATATAACCCATGACTGAAGCTAAATCAATAACAAAGTAATATTTCAGTTCTGTCAACCCATATTATGCACACAGAGAAAAGTCCAGCATGTACAGTACATTATGATTTTAATATATCACTGCACAAAATGGAGAAAAATCAAAGCAGGTTATGTGGCATTATAAATATTATTGTTTCTTATCCATTTCACCACCGAAGTAGTAAAATATTTATAGCTAATCTCAGTGGCAATTCTTCCATTGGTCCTTTTTCTGTTTTGCCTCACTTTTTTCTGCTCTAAGGTTATTTGCTGAGTAAGAGAAGTCACTCTGTTCCACCTGCTGTAGAGGTATAGAAATACAAATCTTTTCCTATCCTTAGCCATTTCCAGATGTAGAGCCATGCTAGTCTCTTGCAGCAAATACAACAAAGAGTCTTCTGACATCTACGGACCAGGGTTGTGACCTGCTTGAGGCAGCACCATGTTGGGGAGATGGACAAAGGCAGGAAGTGGTGCCTCTATGGTTCAACAAAACTTAAAAGTGTTGGTTCTAGTTTTGGGGTGGAGGGATCATTTGGGTACTTCCTTAGGCAGAAAAATGACGGGCTCAATGCTACATGGTACTCACTTTTTCTGGTGTGATCCATCACTATTGGGTTGTGGGTGGGGGTATTTCCCACCAGATCAGATCTCCACTGTGAGGGGTGTCAAGTAGGTGGGAAAGGCCCATGCAATTTTCCTGTCAACGTGCTTGTTTAATTCATACACACTCCTCGAGAAGCATGGGGCTGCACCATGGGGAAGTGGCTCCCATGTTTCTGGGTGTGTATTTGTATGAGTCCTCAGTATAATTCCACATGACATGCTCCTCCATTCCAGATCTTTTTTTTTATCAGAATTTATTGACATTTTCACAAAATAACACAAACCCGACCCCCACACCTACAAATATCAACACAAATACAAATACACATAATGTCAGGATTCTTCTTCTTGTCTGTATACCTTACTAAAAAAAAAAAAATTTCTAGTTCTAAATCTTGACGTTTGACTTCCCCCGCCTGTACACCTTCGGTTTTAAAACAGTACACTATTTCCTTAACAACTTTTCTCTATAAAAAATTTAACTTTACTTAAAAAGAAAAAACGCCTTTGTCTTAATCTTTTCATTATAACCTAAAACTTAACCAAGTATTCTTACAGCTAAATTTATTTCTTCTATCATTTATCATGCTGCTTTTAACTTAAATTCAATATCTCCTTACTTATTTTAAAAAAAAAACTTGTAATTAACAGACTTCACACTCCGATTTCGGATACCATGGCAGACCATCTATATTATACATTAATTGGTTCAACCCACTCCCCCTCTGTCCATTGCCTTCTCCTGTCTTTCACCAGAACCGGATCTCCTATTATATTCTTCTGAATATCCACAGATCCAGGTTGCATCCACAACAAACCCTGCATCGAGCTCCAAGATGTTCATCCTCTCCATTCTGAGCCTCTCCGTACCTTTGTACCATACTTCTTCTTCTTGTAAAAATCTTAATTCTATGTCCCTCGCCCCCGAGCTGCCACCTCGGAGTCTGGATATTGAAAATCTTTCCGTTCCAGGGCTGCTGCCACCCCCTGAAATCGGCCCCTGTTCCATTCGGATTTGCTCAGCCATCTCAAACCATCCTTCCAACACACCTTCCAGCTCTTTGCAAAAGTCTGTTTCCATTGAATAAAACTTTCGAAAAGCCTCCTCTGTGGAAAACAAATTCTTTCTGTTTATAATCCCACTCAAGGCTCTTAATTTTCGATCAAGCAGTTCCAGTTGAAAGACAGTAAGCTTTTCCTCATCCCCCCAGTCCTTCAGTGCCAACTTAAGCGCAAAGTCCAACATCTTCGGGGGGAGGTGGGTATCAAGTTACGTTTCCTGTCTTTTCCTTCCTTTGTCTCAATTTTTTCCTGCGCAAGTCCAGGTCGCCGCCATTTCTTCCGATGCCGGAGAATAAAGACCAAAACCTCAAATGGAGATATTTTTCCTCCAGTTAGCCCCCAAAAGGAGATCTCAACAGACTCAGCTTTCAAATTCCAAATACTTCCAATTGATTGTTGTAGCAGCAGTCACTTAAAGAGTTAATTTCTTTCACCACCCGAAGGGAGAGAGGCTGGCTGCCTTTCTTCTTAATCCCAGAGCTTTTCCCGGAATACAAAGAGTCAGTCAATTACTCACAGCTTCTGGTTTCTTAGCAACTCCTTAATGACAGGTAGAACAGAGACGCTCACCACGGACTTTGCCACCGCATGTAAACATCCCGGTTGGGGCATGTCCCCTAAAGCCCGGCTCCGTAGTCCCTTCACCCCCACTCCCCCTTTACAGGGGGCACGGGGGAAGGGTTCGGAGCACAACGGGCACAGCCGGGGAGCCCAGGGCACGGGACGCTCTTCCCGCGCCCCAATTGGAGCCCCGCTATGCGGCTGCAGGGCTCCTAACCCCCGGGATGAGCTGGGTGCTTCGCAGCCGAAGCAGCCCACGACCATCCATAATGGCGCCAGCCGCCGGAAGTCCATTCCAGATCTTACCTGTCTCCCCTGGGTAGGGTTCTCTGTTCTCTTCCAACTCATGATGCCCCATTCTGATTGGCTCCCAATCCCACCATTAGTTTCTTGGTAGTAACTTTTCACCCTGTTCTTTGTTAGTACTTTCCCAGACAAATACATTACTTCATCCTTTACTGCAATAGATGCGAATCCAGCCTTGATCCAAAACATTGCCTAAGCTATGCCTCTAAAATATGCTTTATTAAATGTTTTTATCTGTAATGTAGTTATATGTCGTGTGCAAGGACTATTGGAAATGTCATCAATTTGTAAGTTTGAAATGTTCACACAGCATGAATGCGCCTCGCATGTGGCTTGGTATATTTCTGCTAATGTCATGAGATCTGAGCTGCTGTTAGTTTTATAAGGCTATGTACCCATGAACTTGAACCCTCTTGATTTCCCCTTAATGAATTACAGAATGTTCTATAAAATATGCACTTATATGAATATGTGCATCTCATCTCTTGCAATATTAGGAGTTTACTACAAAATACTGAGCAGCACTCCATTCCATCATCAAGCTCACCAACTCTGCAACTTGGCTCTCCACGGACAAAATTACTTTTCCACTGCATTGGTCACTTGTTGATGCGACAACAGCCATTACACTTTGTCATATGGATGTGTTTATTTCGCAGTCTCGTACTACTTAACCCATAGCCTGTAACGTCTCCCTCTAGGTCGTTACTATTGCTCCAGAAAGATGCACTTTGAATGCTTAATATTTATTGTGACTGTTCTTTATGCAAGGCATTCCCATTTATCTGCTTAAAACTGTGCTCGGAAATGCTTTAGTTTTTAAAAGCTGTATATGTGGAGAAATTACAAAATCAGGTATCATATAAAAACAAGGGGTGGTAAGATCCACCAAACCTATGGAACTCAATCCCACAGGAGGCGGTGATTGCCGCCAACTTGGGTGGATTTAAAAGGGAATTAGACAAATCCATGAAGAGGCTACTAGCCATGATGGCTATGCTCTGCCTCCATGGTTGGAGGCAGTAATACTTCTGCATGCCAGTTGCTGGAAACCACAGGAGGGGATGATGCTTTTGTGCTTGGGTCCCAGTTGCAGGTTTCCCACAGATATCTGGTTAGCCACTGTGAGAACAGGAAGCTGCACTAGATGGGCCATTGGCCTGATCCAACAGGCTCTTCCTGTGGTCTTAGGTTCTCCCTAGATGTTGAAGTTCTCATTAACTAGCTCTAAGGATTCAAACAGAAACACCTTCTACACATTCTCTATATATTTCCCCTCGAAAAATTGGTTGTTGCAAAGTTCCCTACAAAGGGCAGGAAACAAATGAAAAGTCCATAAACATTTATATTAAAGAGCTAGCTAAAGAAACACTGGGTTATTGTAAATTCAATGGAGGAAATTTGTAGTTTCCCAGGAGCGTTACAGCACATCAAATGTTAACTGCTTTTATCTTAAGCATATACAGCTGGTTCACGGCAAAAGAGCTATTTTGATTTCTTCTTGTTGTTCTTCTTCTTTTACTAAGCAGTGGGAAACGTAGGAGGTTTCCCAGGACTGTTCATTTTGAAAAGGGAAAGGAAGAACTGAGGGGTTGTGGGATTTTTGTGGAAATGTTCATTTTTACACATTTGCAAATATTAGAAAAACAGATGAAGTTTGCGAAATGCTGTGTTCCATGGTGTTGGTTTTTAATGCAACTGCTATACATTAATGCACAGCCGAGCTGTGGGCTGCAAATTGGTATGATCGCTTTCCACAGTGCATGATGGAATAATATGATTTCCTCAGTCTTGAGTGTAGGGTGGAGGGGCTCATAATATTAAAAACCCAAAAGATCTTTCTTCCACTTTAGCCTTCCAGGGGGCCCCAAATGCCCAGCGCTGAACAAACATGAGCAAGACAAGTCTCTCCTCCTGCAGCTTCTAGGCTGCTTTAAACTCTCTCATACACACAGCTCTGGCTATTGTTCTACCTAGGATCACCTGGCCTCCAGCCAGGTGAGCAGAGAGGGTAGAAATGCCTACCTCCTTTCTTGCAAAGCACCATCAATCACTTAGCTCATTCTTTGAAATGCTGATGAGCACTAAGCCGGCCAGCTGAAACCACCACCCTGGTAAAGGGGCATGTTTGGCAAGTTTGCTCTTACACATTGTGCCTCCACAGATACAGGATCCCAAGAACTGGAAGGGACCCATCCAGGCCGACCCCACCCCAAACTCATAACAATATTATTAATATTTGTTACATTTTCACTCCAGCTTTCTTCCATGATGGAACCCAAGTTAGCATATGTGTGATTCTCATGTCTGCCCAGACTCTGGAGAGCTGCGGTCGAACAAGACTCCATTTGTTAGTTGGACAAATAGTTACCTGGTAACAATCCCTACAGGTTCCTGTGTTCCTATCAGGTTAACATGCAGTAGATTCTGCTAGCTCTGTGGATGACTCAAGGAAAATCTCTCTCTCTCTCTCTCTCTCTCTCTCTCTCGATAAAATGGGATGACCTGTGAGATCTTGGGATATGTGGTGTATAGATGTGGTGAATAAATAAAACTACTCTCCAACTGCAGTGATTCCTTGATTGAGGAAATAATCTTTTTTTTTTTTGCAAATACTTTATTTTATTTCAAGAATCCGCCAACATACAATACATTGTGTGTATTGTATGATTGAGGAAATAATCTAATAGGAGCTAGGAAATAATCTAGTGAAATGTGCACGGATGATGTAACCAAGAAATGTGCATGTATATTGTCTTACTGCCCTCCAGTGGTAGTCTTCTTCTTCTTCTTCTTCTTCTTCTTCTTCTTCTTCTTCTTCTTCTTCTTCTTCTGTGGTAGAAGTATTTTCAATAGATGGAATGTAAACATAAATCCAGATTTACTCTCAGGCTATCTAGAGCAACCATATATGCCTGTGACTTAAGGTTCTAGTGTATGAAGTTAGAAGACATCTGAAGACAGCCCTGTCTGATATTTTGTTGTGCTTTTAATACTCTTGGGAGCTGTCCAGAGTGGCTGGGGAAATCCAGCCATGGGATTTGTGGGACAGGGTACGGGTAGGATAAGAAATGTTCCAGGGAAGGGTCTGTTGTGTATGAGAGAGGGCAGGAATAGGCAAATTTATCATGTGGTGAAGGCAGTTGATTCAGCTACAGAATTCAATATGGATACAGTAGTAATAGCAGTATATAGCTAGCTGCTTCTTAATACAAATTCATGCTTGCCCTTTGCGATAATGGATATAATGTTGTTCCTCACAACAGAAATGAGCATCCCAGAACAGAGTTTGGATTGGAAGGCTCCTTTCATCTGCTGCTGTACCAAATGCATTGCACCATGCAAAGGCTGGATCCAGACTTCACCATCCACAGTCAGAAATGTTCTTTTGGTCCATGGAAGGCTTTTGATAGGAGCTGGTGGAGGGATCCCATTGGTGGAAACTTTTTTCTCCTGTTCCTTTAATTCCCCTTGCTCTGTTTCATCTTATTGAAAGTTGAACTTTCTGGTTATTTAAACATGCAATATTGAAAGATTTCTGACAACTTCCCCTCCCCCGAACCACACAGTGGTACCTCTGTTCTAGAAGTTTCCCAACCCTCTGGAACCCTGTGGGAGGTGACCGTGGGCTCCAGCAGTAGCTTATCCCCTGAGCAGTTATGAGTCATCACATTGCAGTGCTCAGTTGTAGAGATTAGTGGAGGGGCAATAACAGGTTGTCTTGTCTATGACTGTAGTAGGAGAAGCTCCAAGAAGAAATTTAGATACTGACCTTCAACATAGGGGTGTAGGTGCTAATGTAGCCCGGTGCGCGTGCATGCAATAGGGGCAAGCATGCCAGAGGGCAGGGGGTGGGGTGGAGGGAGCCCGCCCCACCAGCCCAGCCTTTGCTGCCAGTGTCACTGCTTCAGGGCACTCTCATGATGCTCTGGCAGTCCCTGTGTAACCCAAGAGCAGCACCAGCATGCTCCAGCAAACTCTCTTGGAAACGTGGCTTCTTCCAGCACTGTGAAGTCTTGGCGTGGTGTGTAGTGGCAGTGTTGTGCCCTGTCAGTGTGGCTTGAGTGCACCCCCCACCGCAGTGGCATGAAGCCACCCTGAAGCATTGGCATTGGTGGCAAGGGAGGTGTGTGTGATGGCCGCCCTGCACGGCTTTGTGAGGCTGGGATAGGACAGTCCAATCCCAGCCTCACAATGTGGGCAGGAGCAGCAAAATAAACCTCCGGGGGGGGGGGGAACCTGTGCCTGGGGCGACCACCCCTCTGCCCCCCCATGCAACATCACTGCTTCAACATCTGCAAAGCTGAAGCAAAAGCAAAAGAAGATGGGGAAGTTCAAAAGAAGGGTTATCTGAGATCATAGCTCCCTGATATTTGAGGTCCTGTTGCTTCCTGGGATCTTCAGAATTGGAAATCATGATAAAGCAAAACTTTGTATGTACCTGCTGGATTTCTTTTGAATCATTACACACTCAGTTTTCTTAATTTCGCCTACTTGTGCCTCATTGATCCAAGTGATGTAAAATCTAAGCACTATATTTGTACACTAGATATTATTGTCTACAATCTGTTTTTATTGTACCTTTGGGCACTTATATTTATTACTTACCTTGAGGGATCTTGGTTATTACAAGAGAGCGGATAAAACAGGTCTGCTCCATCTCCTTTCTTTGAAAGGAGTTATGATCATCACATAGTGCAAGAAATGATCCTGAAAACAATTCTCCAGACAGTAAGTAGTCCATTAAGAGTTAGCAAAAGATAAGCCCAATTTCTTTTTTAAAAAATTAACTGATAATCTGTAGAAAACTGATTTAAATGTTTTTAATGTTCTTCACTAGGAAGTAAAATGATCCCAGAAACTATCTTTCAGATGATAAATTCAGGAAAAACTAGAAAACCAAAACCACTTAGACCTGGAGGCAGGTCAGCAGGTGGAGGAGAATGGCACAGCATAATATCTCTGGCCCAGTTCAAAATACCCACTTAAACCATGGTTTGTGCTGATTTATGTTTTGAGGTTTGAGGTTCCAAATATACACCAGGCAAATTCTCAGCACTCAGCTTTATAAGTTGGGAAGTACAGTCAAATCCCTATGGTACAGCAGATCCTTAAGGTGAAAAGGAGGTCTTATTTGCGGTGTGCCAAAATTTTGAAAGTTCAGATCTAACACCAAACAGTATTGAGCACAAACTGGTTTTCAGACCAACCTCTATTCATTGTTTGATATATTGATTTGGTATCTCCTTGCAAACCATGGTTTGTAAGCTGGCATGGATTCAGATATAGCACCAAAGCAGGGTTGTTGACTGAAAACAGATCCATGATACCACACAGATACCACATAGATAACATTTAAATCAGAGTCCAGTGACAAAAGATCCATGGAAGTGAATGGGATTTGTGATGTGGAGCATACCAAGTTTCATCCTCATAAACCTATATAGCAGTTCATAAACCTAAATTTTATACCCCGCCCATCTGGCTGGGCTTCCCCAGCCACTCTGGGCGGCTTCCAACCAAATATTAAAATACAGTAATCTATCAAAGATTAAAAGCTTCCCTAAACAGGGCTGCCTTCAGATGTCTTCTAAAAGTCTGGTAGTTGTTCTCTTTGACATCTGGTGGAAGGGTGTTCCACAGGGCGGGTGCCACTACTGAGAAGGCCCTCCCTGAAATGATAGTCCATCCTACTTTTCCTAAACTTATGGTATTTACAGTATTCCTCATTGTACCACTGGTTTTGCAGGGGTATAGATACAGTGGTACCTCAGGTTACATACGCTTCAGGTTACATACTCTGCTAACCCAGAAATAACGCTTCAGGTTAAGAACTTTGCTTCAGGATAAAAACAGAAATTGTGCTCTGGTGGTGCAGCAGCAGCGGGAGGCCCCATTAGCTAAAGTGGTGCTTCAGGTTAAGAACAGTTTCAGGTTAAGAACGGGCCTCCAGAACGAATTAAGTTCTTAACCCAAGGTACCACTTTACAGCCAATTATCATGTATCACTTGGGGTTTAATTTAAGTGTACGAAAAGAAAATAAGCTGGAATGAGTCATATATTATAATATAATCTAAGAGAAATTCTGCCTATGTATCACATAACCTCCCTCTTTTCAGATTCATTGCTTCTACATAAATTAAATTATTCGCTACATATATCCAAGTCAGAGATCCATTTAGAATGCCATATTTTAGAGAAAGCAATTACATCAGGTCATTGATATATCACCCTACTATTCCAAATGCTTTCATTTTTATTTTTATTATTTGGAGAAAATGTCAAAACTTAGATGTTTGCATGACAAATGTTCCACCTTGATAATTGTCTCAGGATCCTTGCTACAATCCTTTTGCTCTAGTAAGTCCTGGAGGCACGGCATTGATTTCTCCAACCTCACTCCAAACACACAGCACCAACAACAGCCAGTCATACCAGGGACTGGAAGACCTAGTTATTTCCGTTTCGAGGGACACTGCTATGACTGGGAGGAACAGTTTCCAAGGTTCCCAGACTGGAAATTCAGGCCCATCATATCCTATTTCCTGGATGTCACAAATCATCCAACCAGTCACAAAACTATCTAGCTAGGAATGGAGAAGCATTGCTGGTGGTTATGCAGTTTGAAAGCACATCAAAGTGCAAGTAGATAAATAGGTACCGCTCCAGCAGAAAGGTAAACGGTGTTTCCGTGCACTGCTCTGGTTCGCCAGAAGCGGTTTAGTCATGCTGGCCACATGACCCGGAAGCTGTACGGTGGCTCCCTCGGCCAATAAAGCAAGATGAGCACCGCAACCCCAGAGTCGGACACGACTGGACCTAACGGTCAGTGGTCCCTTTACATTTAGCTTTATGCTGGGACTCGGTTGCTGGCACTAGCATTGGGTAGGAAAAATAACTTGTATCTATTTGTTTATCATATATAAATATATAGGGTTGTAGCCAACACTACTCCTACTCAGAGTAGACCTACTGAAGTGCATATCTATGACTAACAGGTTTGTTAATTTCAGTGGCCCTATTCTGAGCAGAACTTAGTTGAATACATCTCTACAGAATTTATACTGTGCCTTTCGCTAGAAAGGCTTCAAGGCAGATTTTAATAATAAAATATTAAACAAGATAAAACAGCAGAGATACCAGATAAAAGAGAGCAATAAAAAGCAAATTAAAAGGATATTGAATACCATTAAAAGAATAAAATGGCAGGATGGACTCAGAGCCTGGTGCTCGAAAGATAACATCATGGCACAGGGCAAACATGCAGAGTTTGTGACGTTGGATATTACCACCAAAAGAGCACTCTTTCCAACAGTCACCTCCATGTCTGTGAGGACAGGGGGCCTCTGAAGGCATTCTTGATTGCCAGGTGGATTAATGTGAGAGAAGACAACACAACACATTAGACCTCCACATCAATGCAGTACATAGGAGGAACGTGGTGGATTATGCCTTGAGAATATCCAAGCAGGACAAATAATGTCCTGGGGGATGCAGTGCATCAGATTAGGCAGTTCCAGGAAGCCTTGAGTGAGTCAGTCAACCAAGGACTTCCTTATATCATGGGAATATTGTTGCCTATATTGTAGCATTACGTTGTGGGAAATAATGAGAACAGGTGTCACCTCCTCCTCACCTCACCCCACTGGCAGAGGAAGAGGAGTGCATGGGGAGCACACCGCCCCTGACAGCGCAATCCCGGTATGGTGCCATCGTGGCTGCCCCCTGCCCACGCTGGGTGCCACACCCCTCCAGGCAGCGTGCCCCTCCCCCGCTTGCATGAAGCTCCACCACTGCCTCACCCTCACGCCAGACATTTCAAGTACTTGGGCTGCATAAAATGTAGTCGTTTCTAATGTGGTTATTGAGGTGAAGTGATTTGTTTCTGGGCGCAAGAGACCCTAAGTACACCTCTGAGGCAAAGCACTTGTTCCAAGCCCCCACATGAATGACTTCCCATTCAGACAACATCCACAGCCACAAAGAGATATTAACTTTCTTTGGTCAAATTCCTAACCAGATTACACTTAAATAAATAAACAACAATGACAGAACCTCTTAAGAATAATGAGACGGCAAACTCATGAGCATGTAGCGTTCCCTGGGATACACCAGCAAATAAGGAATTAGGAATGCGTAGTGAAGATAAGGACTGAGTTTGCTTTACTATCATGATGTGTCAAAGCCATGAATTAGTAGGACAAATGTTTCTGCAAATTACCCTTACAATAATATTGGGGGGGGGGGGTAATTACCCTTTAAGAATACTGATACATTGATGTATCAGCAGTACTGCCAGATATAATGCTGCAATTTATATTACAGCACAAGTTCTCCCCAGCTTCCCCCGAGGATTTAGATTTAATGAAGTTACTGAAGAGCCATTTATCATGCAATTCAAAGGATTAAAAATATCAAAATAAAGATGAACAAGTGAAAATGGGGGCAGACCAGAAAGAACTGTTTAAGGGGCAGAAATCTGTAACCAATTTAGTGCATATTGTAATATATTGTTGAATGATGATGTTCTGTGTTTTTAAAAAAGATATATAAATGTAGGGGTAAAGTAGAATATATGGAGCTGCCTAATAAAGAATCAGCCCAATGTTCCGTGTATGTTCTATATTAATTCCATCTTTCGAAGCAAAATGCCTCAAGCATGGTCTTGGCACTGATTTCAGTCCATAAAATCATGGGGACATAGGAAAATTCCACGTCCAACAGTGCCCATTGCCTATAGCCTTCAAAATGGGATAACCTTTAAGCTTTCAAAGTATTGCAAAAAAAAAAAAAATGAATCGAAGTATGTTGTTCTTATTACTGTATCTGCTGGACAAAGCCATGTTAAGATGTACTGTAAAAGGTATGAACCAGTAGTTGGTAGACAGGTAGGTTGGTCTCCCTGTGGATATCCATCTCTTTGTTCTTGGAGCCTTTGCACAAGCTGCATTTCCTCTATATGCTAGAATCATTCAAAGGGGGGCTCTCCCTTTCATCCTACCACATGCTGGGAGTTCCATCTATCTAAATACAGTATATCAGCCTTGTTACCTATTGGTGGCATGGTGTGGCACCCTCGTACCCTATGGTGAAGGCCAGGTAAGAAATCTAATAAGTAAACAAATATTTAAGCTCCTACCAGGAAACCCCTAAGGGGCCATGGTTGGCACTGCATCTAAACCCAGGGAATTAAACCATGTTCCCCACCCGAGTCCAACTGAGTAGTTTTACTCGAATGGAGGAAGGCCCGTAACTGAGGTAACTGCTTTCCTTGTCCTCAGCTGTGCTATAGAGAGTCCATTTTTGTCCTTTTTCGTGCTTTTTGTTCAACTAACTCCACCAAGGGTGCCATCCAGATACTACTGAACTCCAACTCCCATCAGCCCCAGCCAGGCAGGCCAATGGTTGGGAATGATGGGAGTTGTAGTCTGGAGGGCGCCAGATTGGACCACAACTCTTGAGGCATGCTGTTGTTTGGGTGAAATGAAGATAAAGAGGTTTTCTGGCTTCCTGTCCCAGGGAGCCTGAGTTGGAATGGACTGGTGTAAACTATAAATATGTTAAGGTGTCTGCCCTCACCATACTGCAGCTGCAGCAAAAAGATGGAAACTAATGATGGTGGGGGTCCTTCTGCAGAGAGGGAACAGCCTCACTCATGACTGAAGCCACACTAATGATGCCAACATGAAATAGTGATGCCTCTGACGTAAAATGGAGGAGAGATAAATGAGCTTCCAGAGAGGGCATATATTGTCCACCCCCTCCCAAGTATTCATCCTGCTTTTATCCTCTCTATTCACTTCAGGACAATCACTGCTTATTGTTTTCTTCCTAATTGCCCTCACACAAACGAGTCAGGCATGAACATTGCTGAGCATACAGCAACCATGGGGAAGGGACTCCATGCAATGTCAAAGCAGCATGTAGCCTGGGGGCAGGATTTGGCTGGTGCATTTGTTTGTTTGCTTGCTTGCTTGCTTGTTTATTTGTTTGATTGATTATATTTCTATACCACTCTTCATCTGAGGATCACAGGCCAGTTTACAATATAAACCTCCGGTTGAAGGCAATGAACACGTGAACACCTAGTCACAAGAACCTAGTAGGACCTACAGTAGTCAGGCGATGGGAGTCCCAGCATGCATCACGACCCCAGCCAGCCAATACGGCTGGCTGGGGGGCGTGGCTAGCCACATTTAAGCGGCCGCACAGCTGATCTCCCACCCTCCCGCCCTTTCTTCTTGCGTTTATCACCTTGACCTTGCTATGGACTTCAGTTGGTCCCCTGTTGAAGGAGCCTGGTAGGAATTTTTCCAGTTGGCAGATTGGCACCAGACACTTGGTTTTCACCTACCTCATAGCAAACTGTCACAACTTTGTAAGGTTTGGTGGTTAGACATTGGAAAAGCTTGCTTGATGGGAGGGGAGGTTGCGACCATCACCTACTCCTACCCCTTTTAGGATATTCCGTTAAAGGAATCTGGGGTTCATGGTTCCTGTCCAAAGCCTGGGTGCAGGCTAGGGCCTGGGGGAGCTCCGAGTTGATGTACATCAACAAGGCTCCCCCTGCATGGCGGGCAGGAGTCAGATATATTCGGTTCAGGTCCAATGCCTAAAGCCAATACCACTCAAATTCTGTAACCAATAAAAGTTGTGGTCTTTTTCGCCCATTAACCTAAAATACTTGTGTCCACAAGTTTTTCATTCATCAAAGGAGGGGATGCAGGGCCTTGACACGCAAAACATTTTGCTAGGGTCATAAGCCCTGATGATACTTTAGGAAAGCATCAGTGTGAATAAGAGAGTAAAGGTCAAAGAGAAGCGATGCTAAGGATCAGTGGTTTCAGAGGCCCAAGCTGTGCTTTGAGGTAAAAACCCTTTCACTCAAGGGACCATCTACTTCTTTCTCTCTGAGCTGGGAGCTCAGTGGCTTTTGAGCACATAAATGTAGCAAAGTTCTGTGCCATCTTCAGGCATGGTCTTGTAAGCAAATATTTTGTTCCATATAAATATTTCCATGCAAGGAAACTGTGAAGCAGCCTGTCAGCTGGCACCCTGTACAAGAGCTCTTCACGTGTTTCTTTCTATAAATGTGTGTTTGACACCATGGAACAAGGGAGGGGGGAAGGATCCTGATGATAAGAGCATGCTTCATGCTTGTGTTTGAAAGGATTTTTAAAAATCCACGAGAAAGCATTTAACATATCTATACAAGATTTATGCTAAAGAGTTGTGTGTGTGTTTTTAATGGCAGGTATGGAGAGAGAAAGACGCTTTGGGATTTCACAGGTGTTGAAAAGCTGAAAAGTTACCAGATTTCCTGCATGGGGTAAGTAGCACAGCACATACCATGCGGTGCACACACTCATAAGGCCAGAGGTACCAGTTACACAACTCCTGCCCAACATGGAAGGAGGTGAGAAATCACAGGAGGGAGCTAGGTTTACATGTTAATGGACACTATCTCAGGTTGCTGTAGTAATACACCTATGGGACATTAAGGCATTTTGAATATATGAACAGTCAGGCCTATAGTAACAACTCCTGTCTGGCCTCTTTTGATAATATGACTGGGGAAATCCAGCATGCAATTTTTCTTTTTCTTTTTAAAAAGGCATACTGTATTGAGTTAAGTGCTCTCAAACCCATCAAAATCAAGGAATTTAAACACCCTTAAAACATACTCTTGGGTGAATTGTGTGATCCTTGGTTTTCCTCAAAGGAGATCAGGCACAGCTAGGTGTACTGAACATCTCACCCAAAAATATGTTCAGCACCAAAAGCCTCATTACATATAAATCACACGTTCCTTTGGTGTTGCCTTTTGAATTAGTAAAACACCGTGGTACATTTGATAAGCATCAGCATACAAAAGGTTTTAAACAAATAGTTATATGCAAGCCGATATCAGATTAAATACTACTAAGTATAGGTCACGAATTGTTAGATTTGCAGACAAGTTTGTGATATTTATTTCTATTTGTTGCATGCTGTGTTTCCAGTGACTCATAGCAGTTTATAGCACAGTGATGCAAATTACAGATAAAAAGAAAACATTAATATGTCATGCTTTGGTGCATACACATTCTCAGGGTGCCATTGAGGAACTGCAGTGTGTGGTCAGGTAGGCAGCAGCACAATGCCTAAGCAACATGTGTCATGCTCCTCTTCATTGTGCACTGAGATGCTGTGATCCCTGACTGGCTGCCAGAACATGGAGGAGGGCAGATCACAAGGGCTGTGGCAAGTGAGACGTTTGCAGCAATCTCATCCACCTAATGCCACCCTGAAGCTGAATCCACCAAAATGCATTCTTACTTCACTACACTTCAGCCCTCCTCCCCATGTGAAGTGCAGCCTCACACCAATAAATATTGTTCTAGCCAAAGGTCAACAAACTTGTCTTAATTAATAATTATTAATAAACATGCACTCATAATATTAAAATCAGATAGATAGATAGATAGATAGATAGATAGATAGATAGATAGATAGATAGATAGATAGAGCCAGGTTCTCTTACCATATGAGTCCACCTAAGTTGGAGCCCCTCCAGTGACTCAGCTTATGCTTTGGATGATACACTTGTATTACTTCATACACTGTAAGTCAGGGGGAACATGCTCTAGCCAGAACATGCCCACACATTTTATTATTATTTTAAACAGATTTGCTAAGACGGCATTCCCAACCTCGTGCCTTGCAGATGTTTTGGACTACAAGCCCTATCAGTCTTGACTACTGCCTAAGCTAACTGCAATGCAAAACCTCTGGAGGGCACCAGATTTTGGGAAGGCTGCTCTAAGAGATTCTCTTTATTCTTCATACCGAACCTACAAATAATAATAAAACCTTGAACCTTGCCATTGCAAATGCATGGTCATCCAGGTTACATCTCTGGCTGGCCAACACATAAGCTAGTGAGCTGATGATTCAACCTACACAGTCCACCTGAGCTAACTTAGCATCCTGACCTGCCATTTGGGCAACCGTTACCCTTATGCAATCTTATGATTATCTTAGGGAAAGTGCTGCATGAATACAAGGTTATTATAAGCATAAATGTACATCAAGTAGTATACTGAAATACTCTGACTTTCATTCCACCTTATTATATGTTAAGTTCACTCATTTCCAGATCTCAGGGGATGACATAAAGCTTTCTGCCTCTCAAATGGAAATCCAAGGGGGCTGCATGTTCCGCTGCTGTAATGTATGCTGAGCCAAAAGTTCTGAGAACATCTCTGTCTTTTAAACACAGCCAAATACAAAATCAATATTTCCCACTGAAAAGAGAGCTGCAGTTTTTGTCTGGCATCTCCAGGCTCCTAGAGGCCTGGTTGGTTTTGCACTTTTGGTAACTGCAGACCTAACCTCTCCTAGTGACTTTTGTCCATTAGATATGTGAATGCATGTTAAGACTAGGTAAAGGTAAAGGTACGCCTGACCGTTAGGTCCAATCGCAGATGACTCTGGGGTTGAGGCGCTCATCTCATTCTATAGGCCGAGGGAGCTGGCGTTTGTCCGCAGAGAGCTTCCAGGTCATGTGGCCAGCATGACTAAGCCGCTTCTGGCGAACCAGAGCAGCGCACGGAAACGCCGTTTACCTTCCCACCAGAGCGGTACCTATTTATCTACTTGCACTTTGACGTGCTTTCAAACTGCTAGGTGGGCAGGAGCAACAGGAGCTCACCCTGTCGCGGGAATTCGAACCCCTGACCTTCCGATCAGCAAGCCCTAGTCTCTGTGGTTTAGACCACATCACCACCCAAGTCCCTATGTTAAGACTAGTTATTCATAATAACAAAATACTGTGATGGCTATAGCTATTCTACACCCCCCCCTTAGAAATGGTAGCATACCTGGACAGCTCCCAGTCCTTTGAATTAGGTTTAGATTCCCAGTGAATTGTACTGACTGTAAGGTTTGCACATTTGTTTCATGATGAAAGGAAAGCTGAACCATATGAGGCCTAATTAGAGCAATTTGCATTCATTCCTGAATGAATGATTGAATGAATGAATGCAGAGGGGGGAACAAATAGGGCAAATGGGAGTTCCTTTTTGGGATTTTTTCCTCTTTTTGCTTCTTTGTGTTTCGGGTAACTCTCCTTCCTTCCTTCCTTCCTTGGTTCCTTCCTTTCTCTGCCAATAAGGCCACCATTTAAACAAACTTACACATACACACTACCCCAGCACCATGTACTGTCAGAGTCATTCTAGGACATCTAAAATGGTGGCTGTGTGTGTGGTAGACTTGTAATCTGGTGAACTGGGTTCGCATCACCGCTCCTCCACATGCAGCTGCTGCGTGACCTTGGGCTAGTCACACTTCTCTGAAGTCTCTCAGCCTCACTCACCTCACAGAGTGTTTGTTGGGGGTGAGGAAGGGAAAGGAGATTGTTAGCCACTTTGGGACTCCTTCGGGTAGTGATAGAGTGGGATATCAAATCCAAACTACTACTACTACTACTACTACTACTACTACTACTCCTTCTCCTCTTCTTCTTCTTCTTCCCTTTGATTTCAGCTATCCTGCCACCATCTGAAAACTGCTAGAAATTAGGAGTGGGGGACACCTTAAGACAAATGTGAGTACTGAACCAAATGAGATTTTAATGAAAGAAACACAACATGAATGAGATTTCAACAAATAAAACGTGAAACAAACCAAGGTCTCAGCCATGAATATGATTGGAATCTTGAAAGAAAACATCAATGTACATTCTAACTCAGTAAGCCTATACAAAACTTTGCTTGCTTCTCATATGAACTCTGATCTTAGAGAAACATCACCCATAAATACAATCTTGAAAAGGCCTCTGATGCCAACACCTTCTCTAACCTATACTTTGGAAAGATGGGTATCCATTTTGATGCCATTAAATTGAGCTTTCTTGATACCACTGCTTCCTAGTAATCCACCCCCCACCCCACCACCCCAGTTTAGGCTGCCTTGGTTACAAACTTCTCTCATCTTAGGCGGAGAAGGGAGAGGAGAGGTAAAAAGTAAGTGTAAGGAGGAAATGACACAACATTGAGAGACAATTGCAAGTATACTGTAATTACAGCTTTCTGGAAACATTCACATAAATGTTTCCAACTTCATTTTTTTTTTTTTGTTTGTTTTTTAAGCTGGTGCAGAGCCTGTCATACTATGATATAAACAAATTTAGTGTTTTTAGCCAATGCTGGGGAGAAGGCATCCCTGTGCTGGTTTTCTATTTTGTGCCTGCCAGCAGAAATCTATAAAAATGGCATATTTCTTCCCCTCATGCATGTGGCTCTGCATGCTATTGTTACTAATGACAGTAGCCAATTTAGCAATATTTATGCTTGGCAGATACATAACTAAAGCCAAATGTTAAACACATACACACAACACACACACAAATCAGAACCCCCAGTCACCAAATAATGATTTGAGGTTATTTTCTAGTTCATAAACATTTGAACTGCTAAAGCTAGAGGCTTGAATCTGATTCCCAATTTTCACAGTTGTTTTCAACTGGTATGGACCAAACAGACACACCTTCTCATCTACACCAAGCAATGACCACCCTTCACGGTGAAACAGCTTACCAGGTGAAGCAGAGCAACTCTGCTAACTTCCTGGAAGGTAGGTCACTATCGCTTATTGGAAAGGAGAGGGGCAAGATGTCAGGGAGGTCAGTATGGTGCAAACACACCAGCAGAACCAATCTGGTACTACTGCCAGTGTGTTTGCACCACTCCCCATCCACCAAGCTGCTTCTCTGCGCAGGTCAGCCAACGCAATCCATGCCACTGTGTGCTACAAGAAGATTGCTTTCAAGGTTGACCAAGCAACCACTCCAGATGGTTCACTGAAGCAAGCAAAGGAAAGGACAATGCTGGCACCACAGGTGAAAATCCTAGTGTTTTCCAATGCCGTGCTAAAGCCCGTCTTCCACTTTTTCAAAAGTTTTCTTTCTTGCCTAATAATAAATAAATAAATAAATCCATTATTCTGCCTCATTCTCAGAGTACCTTCAAACTAATTTTCTGTATTTCAGTGTCTTTCTGTGGTTGGCTGGATGTTTCAGGGTATAAGTCTAGGAAACTCCACAGGGGCACATGGCAAGGCAGACAGAAAACATGAGGATTTGGTTGCCCTTTCTCTTGTACTCCAACTACAACCATCAAAAAGAATCTGCAGAGAGCAGATGTTCTGAAAACTATAATATGCAAAGTATATGAACATAACTTCCCGGAAATGACAGGGAAATAGTAATTGGTGAGCCATATCCTGGCATTCTATATTTGCAATGATGTGTGTTACATTGAAAAACAGTGCCTCTGATGCATCAGCTTTGTGTAGGATTATCAAACTAATGCCATGAGTGCTGAGCTTTCCCTGTACTGAAGTGAATAGGAAAACCTCTGCTAAGCATAGAGATAAAGGTGAGTGCATAACTATCAAAAACTACAAATTAGTCACATGTTAGTATATGCTTTAATTTAAGTATCATGGAGCATACTGCTCATCCCTGCTTTAAGATGAAGAATTATGAACAGCAGCTGTTTCAGAACAAATTTATTAGGAATCCTGTAACAGAGAACAAACCCACTCTACTGATGTTAAATAGCTTAAAGGCCACAAAATAATGGTTTGCGGGCACTTTCCAAGTCATAAACATTTGAACTGCCAAAGCTAGAGACCTGACCCTGATTCACAATTTTCATAGACAATTTCAGCTGGGAGGGACCAAACAGACACAGATTAGGAGTCCTAGCAATGGTAGCTCTATGGGAAAGGAAAGGCAAGGATGAAATGCTCAGCACATCCAACACTGCAACTCCCATGATTATTTGGGGTATAAAACCGATGGGCATCAACAGTGTGCATGTTCCCCAGAACAACTCATTTGTAGGTTTGCCCTTTTAGCTTGCAAGATCAATAGTTTATGGCCCCTCTTGAAGTCATGAAGCATGACTCTGCATATATCTGTTACCCTTTTGAAAAGACAATCGTTTTTTATTTGCTTGGTATTAGTGAAGTATATGGACAGATTATAATTTCAGGTTTTATTATTTGGCGATTTCCAGGAAATCCAAAGCAATAAAGCACTTTTTTCCAGTGGTTAACAACACAGCAATTTTTCCACTGCTGCAATTAAATAAATAAAATCAAGTCTGCATAAAGCAAATCTTGTCCAATTTTTACACCCTACTTTTTCTTCTTCACCCCCCCCCCCCCCCCATTTTGCCAGGACATAGATAAAGGGCTCCAAAACTCTGCTAAAGACAAAAACAATGGAGGGATCTTGTTGCCATCATGCCCTGCTTATAGAATGCTGAACTATGCAGGTGAGTGATTTGTCCAAGGCCTCAAACACTGCGCAAGACAGAGGTTTGAGCCTAAACCCCAAACCCAAATACTACCCATTTGTCCCCACATTTGCTGCAGTTCCATTGTATACATTGCTCTGAAATGCACATCTCAACTCCATACTAGCAAGGGACAGATCAATCCATTTCCAGTCAATATTACTTTTGCATGTGTCTGTTACAGCTGATTTCTGCATTTATCTGCACAAATATTTCCACAAATACATATGTTTGAACGCATGTCAGCGTGCATTTTTATTCAGAGGTCTATCACACTATTTGGAGAAGTGTGAGATCTGAAGGTTTGCAACATTACAATTCACACACACCAGTCTGGGGGGCTTAGATCAGTTTGTAATGAATTCACAAAGCTCGAGCATCCTTACTTCAGACCTACCATATTTACAAAGATGCAAGGCAAAACAAATTCAGGCAGGTTTAAAAAGCACAGCTGCACCCATTTGTATTCATGCAATACAAAACTTATGAAATTCAAGGTTTAGCCTTACATGAGATGGGTTTTTGAAGGAATTATGCCAGCCTTCCCCAGCCTCATGCCTCCAGATACTTTGGACTACAAATCCCATCAGCTCCAGCCGGCATAGCCAGTAGTCCAGTCTGGTGGAAGTTCCAGCCCAAAACATCTGGAGGATGTTAGGATGTAGAAGGCTAGATTAGACAAATCCCTGAAATGTAGGCCTATCAACGACTATTACCCATGACAGCAAAATTCAACAACCAAGTTCAGAGGAAGCATACATGTGAATGACAGATGTTTATGACATACCAGTTTCCAGAGGCAGCCAACTGGGTGCTGTTAAAAAGACAATGCTTGACTCAATGGATCTTGGTTTGCAGGGAACTCATGCAGCAACTCAGCTACCACTTCTCTGCCCCACACACATTCAATATATATTTTTTATATTCACAGATTCTTTTCTTTTGCACATCCTCCCAATACAGTAATTAATTTCCCTTTTGAGAGTCATCCAAAAATTCATTTTCTCTTTCAAAAGCATTCATTTCCCTTTCCAAAAATTAATTTCCCCTCAAAATTTATTTTCCACCAGATTGCCCCATTGACAAACCCATTCCCCAAATTAATTCTCCCTCCCAACAATTCATTTCCTCACCTTCCCCCAAATTAATTTATGTCTCTGCTTTACACCTGCACATTTTCCAAAGAAACACAAAGGGGAAACCTGTAGCTCATAGGTACTTTGCATGATGAAGAAGGTCCCAGGTTCAGTCCTCAGTAGAGTTGGGAATGTTCCTATTCTAAAATCTGGAATAGCTGCTGCCAGTCAGTGTTCACAAATCTGCGCTAGATAAACCAATGGTCTGACTTTGAATAAGGCAACTTTCTGTGTTGGCAAAAAACTATTTTCCCTCTGTCTTCCCCAAACAAAGAAAAAATCCATTATTTCCTCTCAGCACTTCTCCCAAATCACCTTCCACACAAGAGTCCAACCCAATGAAATCTGCATCCCAACATCCAAACTAAAGAAGTGAAATGTAGAGATGATCCCTTATGAAGGAAATGTCATTGGTTACACTCGTTGCTATCTGTGGAGCTATCACTTATGTATGTCTCTTGAGGCCAAAATAGAGAGTTCAGGATTTGAAAGGGGGGGAAATTGTTCAGATAATGAGAAAAACGCTGCAAAAGTTCAGAGTAAAGAGAAAATATTGGTACGTAATAAAATAAAGCAATTTTATTACTGGGATGATTTCGAGGGTTCCTTCATGGATCACTGTCCATGTCGTGGCGAAGGGGCTTGAATAACTCAGAGAAGCTATGAGCTATGCCATGCAGGGCCACCCATAGTGAAGAGTTTTGACTAAACGTGATCCACCTGGAGCAGGTACTGGCAAGCCACTCCAGCATCCCTGCCAAGAAAACTCCATGGACAAAGACAACAGGCATATAAAAGTTATGACGCTGGAAGATGAGCCCCTCAGGTCGGAAGGCGTCCAACATGCTACTGAGGAAGAGCAGGGGACAAGTACAAGTAGATTCAGAGCTGATGAAGCGGCTGGGCCAAAGCCGAAAGGTCGCTCAGTTGCAGATATGCCTGGAAGCGAAAGGAAAGTCCAATGCTGTAAAGAAAAATATTGCATAGGAAACTGGAATGTTAGAACCCTGAACCTTGGTAAGCTGGATATGGTCAAAAATGAGATGGCAAGAATAAATATTGACATCCTGGGCATCAGTGAACTAAAATGGACAGGAATGGGCGAATTCAGTTCGGATGACTATCATATCTACTACTGTGGGCAGGAATCCCGTAAAAGAAAGGGAGTGGCCCTCATAGTCAACAAAAGAGTGGCAAAAGCTGTACTGGGATGCAATCTCAAAAATGATAGAATGATCTCAATATGAATCCAAGGCAGAACTTTTAACATCACAGTAATCCAAGTTTATACACCAACTGAAATTGACCAATTCTATGAAGACTTACAACATCTTATAGAAATGACACCAAAGAAGGAGGTTCTTCTCATTACAAGGGATTGGAATGCTAAAGTAGGGAGTCAAGAGATAAAAGGAAAAACTGGCAAGTTTGGCCTTGGAGTTCAAAACAAAGCAAAGGCTAATAGAGTTCTGTCAAGAGAACAAGCTGGTCATCACAAACACTCTTTTCCAACAACACAAGAGATGACTTTACACATAGACATCACCAGATGGGCAGCATCGAAATCAGATTGATTATATTCTCTGCAGCCAAAGATGGAGAAGCTCTATACAGTCAGCAAAAACAAGACCTGGAGCTGACTGTGGCTCAGATCATCAGCTTCTTATAGCAAAATTCAAGCTTAAACTGAAGAAAGTAGGAAAAACCACTGGGCCAGTAAGATACAATCTAAATCAAATTCCTTATGAATACACAGTTGAAGTGAAGAACAGGTTTAAGGATTTAGATTTGGTGGATAGAGTGCCTGAAGAACTGTGGATGGAGGCTCGTAACATTATACAGGAGGCAGCAACGAAAACCATCCCAATGAAAAAGAAATGCAAGAAAGCAAAGTGGCTGTCCAATGAGGCCTTACAAATAGCGGGGGAGAGAAGGCAAGCAAAATGCAAGGGAGATCGTGAAAGATACAGGAAACTGAATGCAGATTTCCAAAGAATAGCAAGGAGAGACAAGAGGGCCTTTCTAAACGAGCAATGCAAAGAAATAGAGGAAAATAACAGAATGGGAAAAACCAGAGATTTGTTCAAGAAAATTGGAGATATGAAAGGAACATTTCGTACAAAGATTACCACAATTAAGGACAAAAGTGGAAAGGACCTAACAGAAGCAGAAGACATCAAGAAGAGGTGGCAAGAATACACAGAGGAATTATACCAGAAAGATATGGAGGTCTCATACACCCCAGGTAATGTGGTTGCTGACCTTGAGATGATGCTGTTAAGGTGCTACACTCAATACACCAGCAAGTTTGGCCAGAGGATTGGAGAAGATCAGTCTACATCCCAATCCCAAAGAAGGGCAGTGCCAAAAAATGCTGCAACTATTGCACAATTGCGCTCATTTCACACACTAGCAAGGTTATGCTTAAAATTCTACAAGGCAGGCATAAGCAGTATGTGGACCGAGAACTCCCAGAAGTGCAAGCTGGATTTTGAAGGGGCAGAGGAACCAGAGACCAAATTGCAAACATGTGTGTATTATGGAGAAAGCTAGAGAGTTCCAGAAAAACATCTACTTCTGCTTCATTGACTACACAAAAGCATTTGACTGTGTTGACCACAGCAAACTATGGCAGGTTCTTAAAGAAATGGGAGTACCTGATCACCTCATTTGTCTCCTGAGAAATCTCTATGTGGGACAAGAAGCTACAGTTAGAACTGGATATGGAATAACTGATTGGTTCAAAATTGGGAAAGGAGTACGACAAGGTTGTATATTGTATTCCTGCTTATTTAACTTATATGCAGAATTCATCATGCAAAAGGCTGGACTGGATGAATCCCAAGACAGAATTAAGACAGCATCTTAAAAAGCAAAGACATCACCTTGCCGACAAAGGTCCGTATAGTTAAAGCTATGGTTTTCCCAGTAGTAATGTACGGAAGTGAGAGCTGGACCATAAAGAAGGCTGATCGCCGAAGAATTGATGCTTTTGAATTATGGTGCTGGAGGAGACTCTTGAGAGTCCCATGGACTGCAAGAAGATCAAACCTATCCATTCTCAAGGAAATCGGCCCTGAGTGCTCACTAGAAGGACAGATCCTGAAGCTGAGGCTCCAATACTTTCACAACCTCATGAGAAGAGAAGACTCCCTGGAAAAGACCCTGATGTTGGGAAAGATTGAGGGCACAAGGAGAAGTGGATGACAGAAGGCGAGATAGTTGGACAGTGTTCTTGAAGCTACCAACATAAGTCTGACCAAAGTAGTGGAAGACAGGAGTGCCTGGCGTGCTCTGGTCCATGGGGTCATGAAGAGTCGGACACAACTAAACGACTAAACAAAAACAACAAGGTTTTATCATTCTGGATATTATGGGAGGAATTCAAAATCGCACTGTTACAAATGTTCCATCGGAACAATCCGCTTGCTTGACGGGACAATCCCTCCTCTCCTTCCTGGCATGTCCAGTTTTCACAGTTTTTTAAAAAAATAATTAGGATGTAATGCCTAGTATTCTGGATTTCTAATCTTGTGGGAGTATAGGAGTTTAGAAGAGGAACTACGTGTCTGCCTGAGCTATGGCAAACATTTTGTTATTGTGATGAAATTATGTCAGCGGCTAATGATTGTTGCCACGGGCAGTTTTTTGATGCAGTACTATCATCTTGGTCTGAACTGAGCTGACAAGATTTCTCCCGAACGTGTACACACGCCACGCAAAAGAAAATACTGAGCATCCATTCTGGATCTTTCACAAAAGTCACGCGGGTTGTGGTAGTAGAAGCAGTTTGCTGGATCCATTATACTAGCTGAATAATGGTGTTGCCATGTCGCTATAAGCCAAAAAATAAAATCTGGAGTGGGGGCTTGTAACTCTACCACCGTAAATGGTACATTTGGAAAGGTCCTAGGTGTAAAACTAACACTTGCTTATCAGGGAAATGAAGGATAGAGGGTTCTGCTTTTGTTTCCATTGTTAACTTTCTTTCATTGGCCCAAACCTTCAGCAAAGAAATTAAAAACAAACTTTCAAGCTCATCCTCCTTAGAACTCAAGAAAGCAAATCCACTTCATAAGTGAAGTCTTTCTCTCTAGGTTATTACTATTTGCATTTGAATAAAAAGCCATTCAAAATCAAATAAAAGCTTCAAGGTCGAAAGTCTTTTAATAGGAACTAAAGCCTACAAGGGGAATTTAAGCAATTATCCTAACGCAAAGCAGTCATCAGTTCAAACATATCATCACTCTAAATTATTAGTGATAAAATCCCATGTTGTATAACAATTGCAGCTGTGATACCAATTTAAAAATATAACGTTTCTGTAGATCCACGTTTACTCAAGGAAAACCATTATTTTATTTTACAGACCAATTATCTTTTGTGAAAAATTGAATTTATGAGTTTTTATTTAATAGATAAAAATAAAGATAGGGTCATTTTCTCTAGAAAATATATTAATAATATATCCCTAGATTCGCCATATCTTCTGGAATCCTGAGCTTCATTCTCAGTATGAAAACTGCAATTACTGAACAGCAAATATAATGTGGACTGTAGTGTTCCAGCCACAAACTCTGTTTTCAAATACCTGGGGACCAGGTTACCTGAAAGGGGCAACACGTCCCACTTTGTCACCTGAGGTAAAATGGGAAGGTGCCACTGTGTCACCACAGCCCAGCCCACCAAAGTCTCCATTACTTGAGTTTTGTGGCAGTGCTTATATGGTGTCCGGTTCCAGTGAGATCTTGTGTGGTTTCCATGACATCTTACTGGAAGCCATTGCCAAGTCTCTTCACACAAAAAACCCAGATATCAAATAGACACAATTACTCCTACCCAGTATTAGAAAGGTCAATTCTCAGAACAATTTTATTAATCTAAAATTTTATCTTATTATTAGGGATAGGGAACTACCCCTGATAATGTGGCCCTTCAGACCTGTCTATCAGGTCCTCATTACTCTCCTCAGACAACAGATCCTCCTCCACCAGCCACACACCATCTCCTCATGCCACAGCCTTCACCAGGGGTGGCTGGCCATTGTGGTTGTGATTCATGTGTTGGTGACCTCATGATTGGGCTACTGCAATGCGCCTTATGTGGGGCTTCCCTTGAGATTTCTCCAAAGCTGGTGGTGGTATAGAACATTGTGGCCATGTTGTTGAGAGGACCACCTGGACACCAACATATTACACATGTGCCAAGGGAAGAATCCTTGCTGCCCATCAGAATGCCATAGGGTAGTGACCCCCAAACAGACATTTTAATAAATTCAGAGGCCTGGGAATACAGGCCTGCAAATGTTTCCCACACCTGATCCATGTGAGCCTCTGCGACGAACCACCACTTCACACTCCCCCCTTGTTACTAAGTGAATTTCTAATCAGGTGTTCTGGGTCAAATTTCAATCCACCCCACCTGTCCCTCTGAGGTCCGTCTGTTATGTCAATCCCCTTTTATTTATAATCTGGGGGTCTCTTAGTAACGGGAGTTTTCCTGTCCAGCGGCCATGGCCGGTTATATCCTCCACTCTGGGCTTCAGGGGTTCAACTCTTCTTTGCCTACAGTTCGGGGTCTCTCTTTCATTAGATCCCTCACTATATCAGTTAGCTAAGCCCTCTTAGCAACTCTGTGGCAATACTGAGGTTTCCACCCGCTAGCCCCTCCCGAGGGAACTCCAAGACACAAACTATCACCCTGCAGGTCAGTTTTGTCTTTTCCCTGAGTTCACCTCCTCATGAGCATACATAACTCGCTGGACCAAATAAACGACGATATTTTCTTAGCTCAACAATAATAAATCTTTATTCCTTTCAGAACATAACGGTTTCAGTAATGCAATCGTTTATAAGCTTAGTTTCATAACAGTGTAAACTCTTTCTTTCAGCATCCTATACACATCTTCAACCTATCCTAACCTACCCACCACTATCCTGGCCCCACGCCCTCCTTCTTCCAGTCACCTCTCTCTCTCTCTCTCTCTCTCTCTCTCTCTCTCTCTCTCTCTCTCTCTCTAATGGCTGCTCCCTCCTTTTAAAGAGCGGAATGTCCCGCCTCCCATGGGATATCTGCCACTCAAACTGGGGTGCCCATTAACTCATAAAACACTGTGGGTTTCTGAAAATCCCTTAACTTAGATCCAATTCGTTACAGCCTCCCATCATAAGTGGTACAGTCCAGAAACAAGTTTAGCAACTCAGTAAGAAATAGGCCTAACTTGGACTGGATCTAGGCTATGCACAAAATCAATTTAAATCATATTGAAAACACACACACACACACACACACACACACACAATCCTGGGAACTACAGTTTGTCAAGAGTGCTTGGGATTGCAGCTCTGTGAGGGGTAAACTACAGTTTCCATGGATCTTTGGGTGGGCAACATGCTTTAAATGGATGCTGAGTACACAGTCCTAGTCTATGACTGGGTCTACCCTTGAACAGGACATTGCAGCATGCTTCAGACACTAGTTTTTAGAATACCAAAAAATGAAAGCAATATGGCAATTATATAGTTTATTATATTCCGACTACTGAGAGGCACTATCTGGATTGTTTGCCTCAGACACCAAAGCGTATTGGTCCATCTCTCACAATTGTTTTGCTAAGCAGTCATTCGTTTTCCTAAAACAGAGTGAAGAGTGTGTCAAAGGAATAAAATTCAAAATTACATTTTAAAGTCACAGCACCCACAAATCTGTCTTCAGATGCCACTTCAGATGCCAACCACATCAGCTGTTTGTTTTAAGCTACTCAGAATGTTATTTAAACAGAGGCTAATATGACATAATTAAATCCCTTTTGCTTGGCTAACATTTTTCATTAGCTAGGCCTATACTTTACCAAGCTAGCAAAACTATTTGAAAGCAGGACTCAAATCAGAAACAATGCCCATGCAAAAATTGTATTACAATATTAGAATTGACCCCACTTGCTTAAACAACTACCGGTAACCTTTCTCCTATCATGTCAGCTTAGAAAGCTGAGATCTCAGCCTCTTTATGGACCAAATTGTCACATTTTCTTGGTTTCTCCTGCAGCCTTGTACAGTTCCCATAGTTACTGCAGCCATTCCCAGAGTTCATTATTTCTGGGTGTGCTCATTAGAATAATAAGCCAAGCACAAAGGTCAGCACTGGCAAATTTGGGACTTGGGGTGAAAACCTTAATTGGGATTTTATACCCCAAAACTATTTGTGGGAATTGGGAGACTCTGGACCAGCAATATCATATCAAGGCCAGAATCTTCCTTGTTCTGGAAGAAGACAAAGAAGGAGAAGGAGAAGGAGAAGGAGAAGGAGGATTTCATCTGATAATCGATTCACTTTCCAGCCTATAGCTAATAGATATAAGGTTAAGCAATCAAGACATTTGAAATGTTATCTAGAGGACCCATTGCAGTGGAGTCAATTAAAATACTTTGCCATCAGAAGCAATCAAAACTGAATTCAAGGTCTGAAAATTACAGCTCCCCAAGAAAAAAAGAAAAAAAAGAAGATTTAGAAATAATCACCATCAGAAAATTGCTTGATACTTTGTTGAATCTTCATTCAATAATCACATGTGATCTTCGGATGAAATGCAGTGTATAAATTTAATAAGTGATAATAATGTTATACTGGGCTGATCTGCAAAGGGCTAACAGTCTTGTCTTCCAAGCAGCAGCTTCAACTATGTGACCTTTTGGTCGCTTTCATGTCTGCGATTCTAGGGGATGCTTAAGGGCAGGATCTAACTAATGGATACTTCAGCAATGGGACTTCACTGGCACAATGGCACATGCCATGCACCCTCCCCCAATCTGTCCTGGAAGGTTGGAGGGGGGACTAGAACAGATTTACAGGGGCACAGGGGAGGGGGAGAGCAAAGGCAGACCTAGGGGAGCATGACCACCAGTTCGCTCACACTGGGCACCAAGCCTTCGGGGGTGCCACAACTATGGCATCCAACGAAACGTGGGGGGGGGGGGTTTGCCAAATTTTGCCGTTGCTCAGGGCACTACTGAAATTTTAGGCACCAAGATCCGCCACTGTGAAGACTCCATTTGCACAACCAGAAATCCTTGCACTGGTGAGAGACTTACTTAGGGCTACATTGGATACAACCCAAAGCTTTTAACATGCAGTCACCACGCCTTCTTCACGGCAGGTCTACCTGATGTCTTTGTAAAACTGCAGTTCTTCCATGTTTTGTCACCACTTCGTCAGTCTTTTTTTTTTTCCTTATCACAAAAAATCTGCTAAGGAGGCAGAGAGAGAGTGCAGGTGCGTATTAGAAAATGTAATTGTGGTGCAGTGGGCCGAACTGACCCTGGGGGAGGTGGGTGATGTTTTGGAGATGTCCCCTTCTTTCTCTATCACTTGCCTTGCATTTCCAGGTACAGAATCACTTTGGGTTGCAAATCACCTCTTTTCCCATAAAAAGAAAACCAGTGGCTGTCCTGCTTCTGGCTCCCAACTACCAGCCCCTAAATGGGTGCTTATTGTGGGATGGGCACTGTTCCTGCACACAAGTTTTTTGCAGAATCCACACAATGTTGATGGCCTATATTCTTTCCCCATTAAATAGATGCACTATTTCCTGGGGAAGGGGGTGGGGACACAATAAGTTGAAAATAAGATTGATATCCAACCCTGTATATTAGTTATTATCTCAGACATTAACTCCACTTTGACTAGCAAAATGGTAAATAATTTCAGGGTTTGAGACACACACACACACCCAGCTGTGAAGGAAACCCAAATATGTCTTTATAATGCATTGCTCTATTTTTCCATAACATGAAACAGCTTCCAAACATCAGCATGACAGACTGCACCTTGTGCAGGTAAATAAGTCTAGACCAGCTGCTAGGAAGTAAACAACCCTGGCTTACAAATGCACTTTGCAAATTGCCATGAAAGGTAAAAGGATTTGGGCTGACCTTCATGCCATGGGTGGTCATTTATGGTCTTCATAGCTACTCTATCAGAATTAGTTTCTCCCCACCCCACCCCCTCTGCTTTTTCCAAGTTAGTGCTTTTTTGGCATTCAACTCACTATAATTACCTGATTCACCAAGAGACCAACAATTTCACCGGCTAAGACAGAAGCAATTTTGCACTAATGAGTCCCGAAAAGCAAGAGAGGAAATGCTCATGTGTCCCCGGGATTGCCATATCAGTCCTTGGCAGTGCAATTTTAGAGTCCCCTGGCAAGCATCTATTAGCATTGCTGTGACATTCGGCTGCCATGCCCCTGTCTTACAAAATAGATACAATGCTTTCTTTCCCCCTACAAAATCCATCCCATGCCCTGCATGTGTTACATTATTTAAACATTCCAGGAGCTGAGAAACATTTCTGATAAATAGATGTGGCAATGCTAGAACGTCATTCCTTTATTTTAACAGCAGCCTTGGCTAAAAGAATACTGGCCACAGCTTAAGTACTAAAACACTACTGATTACTTTGTCGTGTGTATGTGTATTTTGTGTGTGTGTGTGCACATGGACATGTGTGTGCGCACAAGCCTTTATGGGTTTATGTTCTGAGAAAGAGCAACAGGGTCAAGAGAGTGGTGCTCTCTGAATTGTGTACTATAGATATTTTTTATTTTTATTCTGCACCATCAGTTTGGTGTACAGCAAAACAAGAGAGACATCATTATAGTAATTCAAAACAATAACTAAAATGACTGACTAGTCAAAACAACTGCATAGACCTGTCTTCAAGATATACCTGAAAGTCAGTCTTTCGCCTACAGTGACATTGGCTGTGATGTGAGAAGGTTGCCATATTTCAAAAAGTAAAAATCCGGACACAAGAGTTGTTGAGCTTTTCGTAAGGAAAATCAGCAAAAACGACATTGTGCCGACATGGGTTGCCATACGTCCAGATTTCCCCAAACTTTTTCCCCCCCTGATTTCCACCCATACACTACTTCCCACTACAGTATTCTAGGTATGTCTGGGAAATTCCGGATGTATGGCCACCTTGAATCTCTGCTGGAAGAGTGTTCTATAGCATGGGACTGGCAGCACTAATGCCCAACGTCAGGTTGAGGTCAGTAGGGTGTCTGTAACACAGAGACAACTAACAGAGCTCCTCCATATGATCTCAGTGATCAGGCTGGGATATAAGAGCTCAGGTGTCCTGGGCACAAGTTGTCCAGGGCTTTGTATATTAGCATAGGATCATTGAACCTGACCCAGAAGCATATTGGCAGCCAGTACAGATGTTTTAGCAAAGGTGTCACATGCTGTCTGCTCCCATCAGCAGTCCAGCTACTGTATTCTGCCCTTGCTGAAGCTTCCAGACGAAGCCCACGGGCAGATATGATGGGTTACTGTTATGTACTGAGTTGAATAGGATCCATACTGCAGCAGTCTGACTGGTCCCAGAACAATAGGATTGAGATTGCAGCAGTCTGATTGGTCCCAGAACAATAGGATTGAGATTGCAGCAGTCTGATTGGTCCGCAGGAGCCACCCAGTCCAGCTCCAGGCATACAGAAGTATCCTGGAATTAGCCAATCACATGGGGCCCATTGTGTAAATAGTGTATATAAAGCAAACGTTTTGGGGGAACTGCATTCCTCACTACTATGAGCTGAATAAAGAACATGAAATTCACACTTGACTCCGAGTATATTTCAGTTACTTTGATTAAAAACAGTTGCACAAACTTTTTCCTTCTTTCAGATCATAAAACAGGACAGATTAGCCATAGAACAAACACATCCTTCAGTTATCCATCACTCTGTTCTTATGAGGAGTTGGGAAGCAAACCAAATGCCATTAGTGTCCTTTATAGGAAGAATGGCTGAAAGTCCAGGTTGTGCTCTGTGTGAGGGTCTCATCAAACAGCCATTAGGTAGCCACTAAGCTCCTTGTTCATCATGGGCTGCCAGTTGTGCACATCTGTACACAATGTGTGCTTCTGGCACAACCTGATACACATTACTTTCTGAGAATCTGCTGGTGCATATGGAAATCTGAATCCTGCAAATAGTGGCTGGTGAAAATGACTGCCCAGCGACAAGCTGGAAGCTGGCACACACACTGTATTGTAAAGTGCTTCTCCAGAGTTTTCCCCAGTGTACTTGTGGATTATGACTAAGCCTCAGTAATGTCTCAGAAAGAATTCCACCTTATTGGTCATTTCAGAAAACGCCTATACTGTATAGTAAAACACTGCAGGGTGTACAGGACAGTGTTAAGAAATCTCTATTGTGAATTTCCATTGTAGGGATTAAGAGACTAATTGCTAATCTAGAAATGTATTCTTGTAGGAAATGGGAGTACTGAATGCTGAACCAAAGGGCTCTGAAATGTTCATATACCACTGATGGCAAGAACAATTTTAACTCCCAATATCCTGGCAAAGAGGGGCCCCGCTAGTGTACCAAAAGAAGCCCACTCACCTATGGAGAGCTAGGTGGCTGGAAGATATGTCTGCTGGCAATTTCTCCCATGGGAAGCCCCCAAAAGTGGCATGCTGTGGGAGAGGCAATAAAACAATGAACAGGGTGGTGATACAATGACTACTGCGATCGACACAAGATAATATCACCAAGGCAATTATCTGTAAACAAACGTCCATAATAGTGGCAAAAGTACTTTCTTTCCCAAATAGGTTTTGTCTTCAACAATTGCAAACGCAGTAATAAAGAGTCCACTTGTGATATATCAGTGGTTCAGTGTTTGAACCTCATTCCGGTAATTGGACGTTTCGTCTCTAAAGAGCTTAGTCATCGAGCTTTGTAGTAAATAATACACAAGAGAAGGCAGTATGTAAACGACTTAAAACAGGGGCATATCTGTCCTCATCTGCATGTTTCCATTGGGAGGAGCCTAGAAAGAGGATGATGTCCTTCAGTTTGTTAAACCTCCTTTATTTACTGCGTTTAAGATAAAACCTATTTGGGAAAGAAAGTACATTTGCCATTTTTTAATGGACTTTTAGTGTTTGTTTACAGAGTGTTGTGTACTGGCAGTGGTTTTCCAAAGTATTAAACGGGCTTCTCTCCCAGGCCTTCCTGGAGATACTGGGGACTGAACCTGAGTCCTTCTGCATGTTATGCAGGTGCTATGTCACTGAGCCATAGCCCATAAATAGCAATATGTCAGCCTGCCATGGCAGTCCCTGCTGCAACTGCCAAAAGTACAGGAAGAGGCTGGCACCAGTATGGGCCAGGAGAGCCCCTGAAATGAAGTGGAGTATGGTGGGAGGGGCTCTACTATGTTAGGCTGGATCAACAAAAAGTAAGATAACCCCCCCCCCAAAAAAAAAACACCTTCTGCCCTGGATGGTTTAAGCAGCAGGATGTAGATGCATTCGTAATTCTGCCGCTATTGCTTCCAGCCAGGAGTCAGGATTACTTCCTCAACGGTTTTCCTTATTTAATAAGACTGCTGACATTTTGTGCATACCTATGTATGTGTACACATATCTGTATTCACTCTCTGTTGTTTATTAGCAAAGTAAGTTTTTTTATTTTAAAAAAGTTTTATTTAATGCCGCTCATTAGCATGGGGAAAATAATTATTATTTGGCAGTGTTTCAGTGAATAAATCATAGCAAATAACCATAGTAAAGGAATCTGCTTGGGGCTATAGGTGCACTGCCTTTGAAACAACAACCTTGAAGAGTGTTAAAGAAATAAAGTCAGATTACAGATGCTCCTTGGCTTTTCTGGGCAGCGAAAAGTTCCAAATACAGAATGTTTTATTTAAATGCTACATGAGTCACAAAGTTGAGGCAGTTTTTTTGGAGTACTTTTGAAATAAAATAATAATATAAATGATCACAAAAGAGACTCTTCCATGGCCAGTTTACTGCAACATGTAGACTGAGGACTGTCAGCCTCTAGTGCACTTAAGTCTATGAGCCTTGGTTAGAATTACAATTAGGGTTAGGATCAGTGCTATTTTTTGATAAAAAGATATGCCAGAACTCACCATGAACTCACCCACATTCTCTTGGAATGGCAATGGCGCCCATCTGAGAGGTGGCGGAACTCACTACAACTCTGCAAACTCCGAATGTGTTCCTTAAATGCATAAAAAGGGTTTTACTGAACACTCCCACTGCCTTGTCACTCAGCTATAAAAGGTAATATTTCTTCAGCATAAATCATTCCACAGATAACAAAGAAACACCCAGCTATCTTCACAAAATTGAATTGTGGTCATAAGCAGTGAAATGAGAGATAGAATGTTCGCGTCCCCAAGAGATATTGCAACAGTTTTTGTTGTTGGGTTGTGTTTTTACCAGTAACCCTACCCAAAAGCCTGCGCTCATTTTTTAATGTGTTTGTTTTGGAGAGCAGGCGATAGTTGAGAAGGGCTGGCTTGGATTCTAAGCGTCCCCAGGTTTGTAGTTAACTAAATTATTTTCCTCAGCATCTCATTTCATCTCCATAGGAGATGATCCAAACTAAGTAAGGTAATTATCATGGAGAAAAAAATATTGAGACAGTGTGAGCGAACGGAGAGCCATATAATGAAATCCTGCACAGTACAAACCGCATTTCTGCCGAGAATGGAAGAGGAGTAAGTCAGGGAAGAGGAACACAGCAAGTCACTCTATAGTCAGAACAGTTGTCCTTATACAAAATTCAGAAGCTGCTCCCTTACGTCAGTACCAAACAAATTGCACCATCTGGTAAAACAAGATGAAAGTCTTCTAACAAGAATCTTGCCAAGTAGAGACCCCCAGCTATAAAAGTAAGGCTTGTGTAAACAGGCTGTTGTGCTCCCCCCCCTCCCCGCTTCCCAGTCTATTAAGGAGAATTTTTCTAGTGTCCAGGCAGCTTTTAAAAGTCTCAATAAGAAAGAAGGTTATGTGTAGATTCATCTGCCATGGACAAAGGAACCAGTGGTGGCTGGTGCCCATTGGGACTTGAAGGGTGGAAGGTGGGGAGGCTAACACTAGGTAGAGCCAGAGTGAGAGCCAAAAACAGGAAGAGCGAACAGATTCTAGTTTTGCCCTCCTCTTCCTCTCTACTGAGTTCCACAGTGGCAACACCAAGGAAGAGGAAGCTGACAAACAGGGCTGCCCGCTGGACCAGATGTAAACAAGAAAGCTGCAGGTGGAGGCTGGCTGAGGGCAGATTGGTGTTGGTGGGGCAGTGACTCGGATGGATCAGCCTTCACTGAAAACAACAACCCTGTACGCCAACCTCCATTATTCTGTGAAACGTTTACCTGCATTTGTTCAAAAAGTAAAAAAGTAAAATTCAGAAGCTCTCACGGTTTTCCAGGGACACCATCAAAAAATAGGTTTCGTTGGCAGGCCTTAGTGTAAAACACAATGTGGCTTAACCATGCACTATTGCAACTAATTTGTAAACAATGAAAACTATAAATTTAACAGGTGAAATTTCTATTTTATGCCTTGGGTTACTGGAAAATAAAACCAGCACAACTTTGAAAAGTTTAAAAGTAATTTACTCTTTCAGCTGGTTGGGTGAAGGCATCAGGAATGCTGTTCTTGTTGCCACAACCATTCTTTCTCCATCACCAGAGCCTTCAGGTTGCAAGATGTTTTTCAAAAGAAAATGAAGCTGTGGGTGGCACCTTTGTAAATAGAGGACTGTTTTAGGGTCTTCATTTTTAGCACCAAACCCCTAAAATCCTCAGATATAGTTGCTTCACTATTTACAATTCACAAATTGAATTTTTCATATTTATGTTTACCGAAGTAGCAGGTCAATACCATTTGTTAAACAGAAGTAGGTAACTAGAAAAACCACTTGCAGGAGTTGACACACTGTTTTCTATGGTTTTCTCCTCTTCCCTCCAAAACCCACCACTGGCTAACATTTACTTAAAAGATTGTCACCTTTGCTCACCACTACCACCACCACCACCCCCCCCAAAAAAAAAAACTGTTCCAAAGATTGACACTGATAAGTTGGAACCAGAAACCAATTATTTAGTAAAACAGTTAATCTGGACATTATTTACCTATTTAAAACAAGGATCTTGTATGTTATATTTGGGTTCAAAGGAAACATATGATTTGGATTATTGCTTTATAAGCTCTAATTCCCCAGATCTCACTGTAGAAACAAAACATCTACTGGAGAGATTTTCTATCTTAAAAACCCCTCTGAGAAAAATTAATATTCATGCACAGCTGTCCATTTAAGACTAACTAAGTAATTATCCTAGTTTAGCTAATTCCCACTGAGTGGGCTGCTTCTCTTACATTTTTATGCATCTTAACAGTACTAAATAAATAAATTTCAGAAGTATAAAAAGAAGAATTTAAGGACAAGACAAATCAAAGTTGCCTTGTTTGAGAAGGAGCCTGATCAAAAGCCTTCCGTATTTCCCACTTCCCGCATGTCCTAGGCTTATAGCTATACTATAAGGCAATGTAATTAGTACCAACACACAAATGTGATGCAGCCCATCTTTTAAGACGGCCTTCTCAGCCTGATGTTTTATTCATTTTATTTATTTATGAAAAATATTTGAAATCACTCCTCATTTTAAAAAAAAAATTAAAGTGGTTTGCAACTCTCTCTCCTTCTCTCAATATGCGCACACAACATGCACAATAAAAGCCACATTAGAAATTAAAACTAGAGATCATCCAGCAACTGTTTCAGAAAGGTATTTTTCAGCAGTTTTCAGCAGAAGGTACCTGCTGAATCTCTACTGGCAGAGCATTCCATAGACTGAGCCAATGACATTAAAGGGCCAGTTTCTTGTTGTCAGGGGAGCCTTAACAACTCAGGGGAGAACCAATGATACTCCTGCAGATGGTCTTGGTGGCTG
This sequence comes from Lacerta agilis, assembly GCF_009819535.1. Taxonomy (NCBI): domain Eukaryota; kingdom Metazoa; phylum Chordata; class Lepidosauria; order Squamata; family Lacertidae; genus Lacerta; species Lacerta agilis. The sequence goes on from NC_046313.1 coordinate 87,768,646, forward strand.
AGCCAGGATAGTACCCTGCAGAGCCCCATAGCACAAGTACTAGAGTAGGGTTATCAGACGTTCCTGTTTCCCAGGGCCAGTCCCCAGAAGCCTCCCTTTCCAGCTGAGGGATCCCCACCCCCTCCTGCTTGCACGCAAGTAGGAATAGGATTGGGGCTGCTCCGATGGGAAGGAAGGCATCGTGCTGCCCGAGCCTCGCCGCTGCTGCCGCTCTTGACCCCCCTTCTGCACCTTCCATGCCTAACCCACCACACACCACTTCCCCACCACCACCACCAAAGAACCAACAACTCAGGGGCTGCCCAGGCTCATGGAGAAAGGAGATGGAAGCCTCGGAGGAAGGGGAAACGTGGCAGCTGAGCTCAAGGTAGCGGCCGCCCCTCTGCCACCACCATCGCTATAGCATCAACTTCCCAAACGTGTAGTATTTAATTAATTAATTAAAGTGTCCCCGGATTCATTGAAAAAAATCTGGTAACCTTATACTAGAGCAGGGGTCAGCAAACTTTTTCAGCAGGGGGCTGGTCCACTGTCCCTCTGAACTTGTGGGGGGGCAGACTATATTTTGGGGAAAAAATATGAACGAATTCCTATGCCCCACAAATAACCCAGAGATGCATTTTAAATAAAAGCAAACATTCTACTCATGTTAAAAACACCAGGCAGACCCCACAAATAACCCAGAGATGCGTTTTAAATAAAAGGACACATTCTACTCATGTAAAAAACACGCTGATTCCCAGACCGTCTGCAGGCCGGATTTAGAAGGCAATTGGGCCACATCCGGGCCCCGGGCCTTGGTTTGGGGACTCCTGTACTAGAGGACCGAGGAGTACTAATCCAGAGCTACTCTCTGAATAAGGCTTTGAAGAGTGGAGCCATCATAATACAGTTCCCTCAACATCCACCCTATTAAGTTGGTCCAGGAGGAAACCATGGTCAACAGTACTAAAAGGCACAGGATGGCTGATGGGACATGTAGTCAAAAATACTAGAGGAAACCAGCCCTTAATTAAAACCTTTTGGTGTTAAAACTTCTAAGATTTTCAGTGAGGTTTTATATGTGAATTCTGTTTAAAGCATCTAGTTGATTTTCTAGATTAAATCAACATTCAAAGGTAGGAGAGTGGGGATGTGTTAGCCGGTTTCACCACTGACAGGTTGCCATCTCTGCTGCCATTGCCCTACATGAGGGCAACCATCTCCATTAGGGAGCCTAATCTACTCATATTGATGGCTGACACAATGTAGAACACACCAGTATATAATGCCCTGAGACCCTTAATGAAAGAGACTTACACAAGCAAATATAGGCAATGTTTGAAAATTGGAAGAAGAAGAAGAAGAGTTTGGATTTGATATCCCGCTTTTCACTACCCAAAGGAGTCTCAAAGCGGCTAACAATCTCCTTTCCCTTCCTCCCCCACAACAAACACTCTGTGAGGTGAGTGGGGCTGAGAGACTTCAAAGAAGTGTGACTAGCCCAAGGTCACACAGCAGCTGCATGTGGAGGAGCGGAGACGCGAACCCAGTTCCCCAGATTACGAGTCTACCGCTCTTAACCACTACACCACACTGGCATTAAAAGATGCGTGTGTAACACTGTTAAGAGGTGTTTCTTTTTTTCTTAAATGCATATTGTGTACAGAATGAATTTAAGATGTGGCTTAAGGAAAATTGTGCTAATCGTTAAAAGTTACATTTCAGTGGATGATAAAGCTCAGAATGTTCTTTCGGAGGAACGGTATTGTGAATTTTAGACTGAAAATCAAACATAGAACTAAAGGAATTTTCAATAAATATGCCCCGGTAAAAAAAAAAAAAAATTTACTGAAGCATGGCAAATTCTCCAAAGAACCAGAAACCATTTTGTCTGAAAAATAATTGCTTCCAGTCTGAAAGCTTCATGATTATACGAGTGGAAATATGCATCCCTAGATAAGGTTTGACAAAGGAACATTCTTGTGTGATACTTTAAAGTGGAAAGAGTATTCGTTTGATAATACTTTTAAGACTACTCCTAAAACTCAGTGGCTGACACCTTATTACAGGGTTCCTATGAAACTTTGGGACAGAAGATTACCAAGGCTTTGGCACACACACACACACAGAGAGAGAGAGAGAGAGAGAGAGAGAGAGAGAGAGAACTTTTTTTCTACGCACTTATCAAGTTCCATGGTAAAAAGGTCAGCATTTATATTATAATATTTACTGGATGTTTTGTGCAACTATTTTTCAAACTGTTGCTTCTTAAAAGCAAGTTTGTAAAGGAATAATGAGGTTTCGCAAAATTCCAAAACCTTTCAATTTCAAATTTTAAAAATTTGTGACTTTCTTTGGAATTGGACTTCATCATTTAAAATTTTGTGAAATCTCTGAATGCTGAGATGACTACCACAAGTTTGTTTGTTTATTTGTTTGTTTGTTTGTTTAATTTACTTATTTATTTAATTTATATACCGCCCTATGCCCGGAGGTCTCGGGGAGGTTCACAGAACAAAATCAAATCAAAAAGTTGTTTGCTGTTAGCCCTTATCGGGTGTTTACCCACCCGATTTTTAAAAATATTTATTTACTCAGAAAAGTATTCATAGACTATTGTATCATAAAACACAACTGTACAAAATAATTTCAGAATGGAAGAGTGGGCCTGTGCCATTGCATCCCCCAACTGATATGCACGTAGTAGCAATTCATTGACCTCAACCCTCTCCCCTTCCAGTTTTGCCTGTCCAGGAGCTACATATACAGTGGTACCTCAGGTTAAGAACTTAATTCATTCTGGAGGTCCGTTCTTAACCTGAAACTGTTCTTAACCTGAGGTACCACTTTAGCTAATGGGGCCTCCTGCTTCTGCCTCACCGCTGCCACGCGATTTCTGTTCTCATCCTGAAGCAAAGTTCTTAACCTGAGGTACTATTTTTGGGTTAGCGGCATCTGTAACCTGAAGCGTCTGTAACCTGAGGTACTGTACCACTGTATTACTGATTTTCTTCAAGCAACTGCACAAATAGCCACATGACCATGTGAAGGAGCATTACTGTGAAAGAATGGAGAAGTGAAGCCATCATCACAGTGAGGGTTGGCTGCTTGCCCAGCCCCCATTATTCTTCTTTCATAAGGTCATCTGCCCATGTACACATTTCTATATGGAGAAATTCAGTAGTGTGAAGGTCCCATCATAAGGAAGTAAGTGCTGGAGTGGGAATTTGTGTTGTTTATTTAATCAATGCTCCTTCTGATGGGTTAAGGGACACGGGTGGCACTGTGGTGTAAACCACAGAGCCTAGGGTTTGCCGATCAGAAGGTCGGTGGTTCGAATCCCCGCGACGGGGTGAGCTCCCATTGCTCAGTCCCAGCTCCTGCCAACCTAGCAGTTCGAAAGCACATCAGAGTGCAAGTAGATAAATAGGTACCGCTCTGGCAGGAAGGTAAACGGCATTTCCGTGCGCTGCTCTGGTTTCGCCAGAAGCGGCTTAGTTATGCCGGCCACATGACCCGGAAAAACTGTCTGCGGACAAACGCCGGCTCCCTCGGCCAGTAAAGTGAGATCAGCGCCACAACCCCAGCATTGCTCACGACTGGACTTAACTGTCAGGGGTCCTTTACCTTTTTTTACCGATGGGTTAGCAGAAGGCTATGGGATATGATGCCAGCTCATTCTGTTCCTTTTCATCATTTGTGTTTGGAAAGCATTTATGGTGAATTTATGATTTCGTTCAGCAAGAAGCTTGCTCAAATGCTTCCGTGTCACTTTGCATCGCTCATCACAGTGTGGCTCTCCATGTAACCTTTCATACTTTTCTTGAGATCATTAAGTGCAAACATACATATATTTCATGTCAGCTGAAAAGGGCATATCTAAAGCAGCACCCTGGCATTGTCAGTCTGTACTTTTTAAAGGAAAAAGTTGTATAAGTAGGACTCACTCATACACTTCACAAACGATGTGCTGTGTATCTTTTGGGGTACTGAGAGATCTCTGCCAGTGTACAAATTGTGGCATTAAAAATACAGTCCCTTGGGCCAACAAAGACATTATTCACAGATGCAAGTAACATGCATCTAAAAAAGGTATTATCCATAGATGCAAGAATCATGCCCACTGGCTCTGTTTAAAGAGGAAAAACCAATTGTCATGGCCAATTCCTGATTTTGGGAGACTCTAGGTAAGATTCTGTGAGTGGAGCACCTTCTCTGAATGGACCATTTATCCCTTACCAGTATGGTCCAACCTGCACAGGCACCTATAGGGAGAGTGCAAGGCAAGTAGAAGAAGCTGCCCCCATTTCCTTCTTGTTTGTAGGTGTTAGGTGAACAGGAAGTGGCAGCAAGGAGAAAGAGTGGCAAGGGCAGTATGGGGTGAGGCCTAAGGCTAAGTGGTGGGGCCCGGGGAGAGTCAGAAAATAAGTGTAAGAGGACTGGAGGGCCTCTGTGGCTCAGGTTCCCAACTTCTGATCTAGTCCAACCACTGCTTGTTGCAGGAAATCAATAATTAGATTCAAATATACTCGGAGTCAAGTGTGAATTTCATGCTCTTTATTCAGCTCTTTATTCAGCTCATTTTCATAAGGCTTTTTTAAAAAAAATAAAAAAGCAAATTGCAGCAAATTTCTGCAGAAATGTGGAGAATTGAATATGAGGCTGAAGAAATGAAAAAACCAAAACAGACAGATTCTTCCATCCCTAACTGCAGCCCTGCTGCCTGAAAAACCTTGGATATGATCTACCAGGGATTGGCTCTCAGATTGCGTGTTGTGGTCCCCAAGCCACCCCCCAAAAAAATCACACTTCAGACATAATTTTGTTTGGGTTTTAGCAATAATTTAGGCCACAACTTTATTAAAATACAAAGTCTGTGAGTGGTTGTGTAGGCATTGGTTCAGACTAGCTGTCCACCAGGACAGAGCTGACGAGCCCCTGGATTCCTTTAACGGAATTCCCTGCACACCATCATCATTCTGGAGGTGAGCACCACCCTTCCAGTAACCAACACAATAACCAATGCCTAACTGCCAACCTTGCAAGTTGTGACTAGTTGCTACTGCAGTAGGCGAAAACCAAATGGCAACAGCCAATCAGCCAAATGGAAAAATTCCTACTGGGCCCCTGCCCCAAAAGCAGACGACCCCAGGACAGGCAGTTGCAATGTCAATACAGAGGCCTAAATAAAGGGAGGGAGGGTGGGTGATCCGAAGCACGCAGCCAAGAGAAGGAACACCCTGCGTACAGAGCAATATAAAGGACGTTGGGCTGTCCATCACAACATTGCAACATTTAATTCTCCCCAGCAACACCTCCAGGGTCCTATTGAAGCTGTGGCCAGCTAGTTAACCCCGCCCAGCTGCCAGGGAGGTGGCTTGCTAGCCCCCACCACAATGCGTGCTCTCCCAAAGGGAGAACCCAATTTGTTTACTTGCATTGAGCCACAAACATCTCCCAATGCATGTTCATTTTGGGGTTGTTTCAAGTGAGGCAAATTTGGCTCTCCTCGTGGGTAGGTAAGATTCCTCGGGAAGATGCATTTGGTGTTACATTTCCCCAGTCACATAAACAACAAAATCCATCCTACTTAATGCCAGCAAGATGCTAATCAGGCCCAGTATTTTTAAAAGACTCTTAAATTGCCTGTAAAATAAAATACAGTGATCTGTGTAAATATGTGAGCCTACTGGAAGTTTATAAACACTTCTCTAATAAGCTCTCTGCAACATGCACCAAAAACAAAGAAAATAAAAGCATCTCTTTAATGCAGCTTTGAGCCCGATTTAAAAATGTTAATTTGCCCTAGTTTTATTCATCTCCCCCAACTTAATATGCATGCCTTAATTATTCAGAGAGCTGAATAGCTATAAAAATGTGGGCAGATCATTCAGTGGTTATTATGAGTTACTTTTTATTACTTCCTCAGTAGCAACAAACTTCATCTGATAACCACAATTACATCAATATTAGCACCATTGCTTACTTATTATAATTATAGTAACTTCTAAGCAGCCTGCATAGGAAGGAATGAGCGGTGGTGCTTCTCTGCATTTTCATCTTCAATGAAACGATGCTCGTGTTACATAATCCAAGAGACACTACTTGGTTTTCAGGTGGGCACAGTGTTGTGTCTCCATTACAGATAACTCATTAAAAAATAATCCAGAAAAAACAGACCAAAGACTGCAAGGGTCATTTTAGTGCATAATAGAACCAGAGGCTGCAGTCAAAATTTTAAATGGTCATTTCTGATCAATATGTGGTCATTTACCTCATCCATTTGCTGCAAAAAAAAAAAATCAGTTTGGGGGGATGAATGGCAACTTTTGGGGAGAGAGTGCCAAAAAAAAAAAAACATCACCAGGAGGAAAGGTTATTGAAAAAATACTCTGTGCTACAATCCTAATCTGGGTTGGAGGGCCTCTTGCTCCTGCCCTTGAAAAATGCATGGGGAATCCAAACTGCCATTAAATTATGTCAACAGGCAAAAAATTCAACAGGCCTTACGTGTAAGTAAGCAAGCAAGTCAAGTACTGAACATACCAAGCTGCCTTTTACAGAGTCAGATCATTTGTCTGACTGAATCAGTAGTGTTTACTATAGTTTTTTTTCCCCCAGTCAGATGGGCGGGATACAAATATTTATTATTATTATTATTATTATTATTAATTAAATGCCCAGTTTGACCCTGAATCCTCTACGGATGTCCTGCCCTCCCTTTAAATTGACAGTGCACAGTTAAATTAAGACATTGACTCCCACAAGATGTAGCGATGACTGCCAACTTGGATATATTTCAGATTCTGTTTGTGGGCTTCCCATAGACATCGGAGAGAACAGTGTGCTACACCAGGTGGGCTTTTGGCCTGATTCAGCCTGTTAATGTGTTCATATGATCCTGCTCATTTCTACATACTAGCCACTGCCATGGCCATAAAGGGCTCAAAAGACTTGGCATTTGCAGCTGCCTTCTTCTTCCGAAGCCATGCAGATCTATTCATACGTGAAAGCTGTAAGGCAAGCATGCAGCTACCTGGCCATTATGCTATTGGGGAGGGGGAAGTGAATTATACCTGTATAGTTCATTCCAATCCATTAGGTGCAGAAGAGAAAGGACATTTATAATCTGCACGGCTGACAACGCAAAGAAGTATATACATGTTAGTTTTAAGAATAAATGTGACAGCCAAGGCGTTCATTGCCCTGACAGATTATTGAGAATGACTACCTGCACTAAAAGCAGCAGACTGGAAAATATATTTTCAAAGGATTTCACTTTGGGATGCATCAGATATATATGTAAGGAGAAAGGCTCCTGGGCAGACCTCTTTGGGGTATTGTAAAAGAGCTCTTGTGAGTTCTCTGCTATTATATATTGTAATCATGTTATTACCTGAACAATGAATGAAAGCACTTTACAATTCCAGAGAGACACACATTGCTAAAAGTGTTGATCAGTTGGATTCCCATCAAGCTAGAGGAATGGAGGCTGATGTGCCTACTCTTCAAATGTGTAGTTCACCCTATGAGCAGCAGAGGTGCCAACTTGCACCCAAGATCGAGGGGGCCCGGCGCACAGCGCACATGTGTGACGTCATGTGTGCATCACGTGTGCGATCATCGCTTTGTGTGATGTCATGTGTGTAGCACGCAGCGCACACCCAATGTTGCATTGTTGAGAGGAGGCTGAGTGCAGAGTCCAAGGTGGCACAGCTTCAATGCCTGGGGCTCCTCCTCTCTCGCACTCAGGTGGAGCAACCCATTGAAGTCGTGTCATGCTCAGTTTTGCTCTCAGCCTCCTCCACCCCCTTAACACTGAGGGGCCTTAGCTGCCTAACAACAGATATTGAGGGGGCCGAAGACACCTCAGCCCCATAGAATTGGCACACCTGATGAGCAGGCTAAGCAAGCATAGATAGCATAGATCCTGCTAGGTCAAGTAAGACACACAAGGTGAGGTCCTCAGGAAGTCCTCCACCTGTGTTCAAAAAATATGGGAGTGGGGCTCACAGGATGTTGCGTACTAGGTATCCACTGCCCATCTGCATGTTTGGTGCACATCGTAAGAGGTTCTGTACATACACACGGAGAGCTTCGCCGTGTCAGAAGGGCCAGGAACTTCCCTTGCAAGGAAGTGTTCTGTGTTGTAGGGGATGTACACAGGGCAGAGATTAAGTCTGGATCCCTGCTTCAGAAAAGAGTGAAATTTGGTCTAATGTGCTTTGGACCCCATCCAGTTTGGCACAGGGCCCAAATCCAAAGCCTAATTCAGAAATATTAAGCTTTCACTATTATAGATAAATTTAAATATGGCTATAACTCCATCCACTTATTTTTTTACAGAGCTTGGTGGAATTTACAGGCATATTAACCACTTCCAAGTCAATAAATTCTGCCAAATTACAATATATATATATATATATATATATATATATAGGCCCAAGGGGTGTATGCTGAGCACCTTTGTGGGGTTCAGCACTGGATGAACTGTGCAGACAAGGTAACCCCTTCTGGAGGAATAGATTCTGCCAAATTTCAGGAGGATACCTGCAGCAGTATATATGGAGTGAAGCAATCCTGCATGTTAACTGGGGCCCAGCTGTGAGGGGCTTTATATTCTAATCATAACTTGGATTTAAATATGCACTGGGTTAAGGAGTATTCTGATTCTGAAAAGGGGCCAGAGATTACATTTTAGTAACCGCTCTGTATGTACCATTACTTATTCTGCTTAGATGTCTTGCCCATCTATGGCTTGCTTGGGCTTGGACTTTGTTTTTAAAATAGCATGTAGCTTAAGCTTCAGTGTGTGTGTGTGTTATTCTTTCAAGAGAGCTTCAGGCAATGACCTAATGATTTTTCTCATGCCGTAACCAATGATTAATGTTCAGTTTACATTCTGCAGCAGAATTGTCTTAGACCGAGCAACACTAATTGGATGCCTGGTTAAGGACTAGCTAGAAAAGCTGCGAAATTGCAGGCCTCTCGATATTTTCTTAGGTTTCCAATTTAGGAATGATACGTGCCATACCGAGTGTCCAAATGGCCCCCACTGCTGAGATCTTGATTGTACTCCTGTCAAGGGCTTGAAACGTTTTAAATTGGATTCTTAGAAGAGCTGCTATAAAAACATGGAGTGTGCCGAAGGTTCACAGTACGGTAGCATGCCTTGGGGGTACCCGGTCCCTCTCCAGATGTAGATCTGTCTAAAAAAAATGCCCAGAGCAACAGTTTGATATGCTAATGTGCTGCAGATCATGGTGCTTCTGTTGCCCCCCCCCCCATTGCTGCCACTGGAACATAGGAAGCTGCCTTGCACTCAACCAGTCACTTTGATCCATCTAGCTCAGTATTCATGTCTGCACTCACCGTCAGTGGCCCTCCAGGGTTTCAGACAGGAATCTCTCCCATCCTTGCCTGGAGATGCCAGGAATTGAACTTGGGTCCTTCTGGATTCCAAAGCAGATCGTCTACCATCAAGCTAAAACACTTCCCATTGCTATCACTAAACTGATCTGGAGGGAAGAGCTGACAGCCCTTTGCCAATTTGGCACACGGTCCTGAGGGAACTACAGTGTAGCCCTTGTATGTTTACTCAGAAGGTAGCCCCACCATGTTCAATAGGACTTGCTCCCAGGTAAATGTGCCTAAAATTTTGGCTTTAGTCCTCCTGCTCCGTATCAAAGATGGAAAGCTGGTTTTGTAGGTGTTTGGACAAGCTTGAAAAGAAAGTGGGCATTCTGGAAGGAAACTGGAGACTTGAAACATGCAACAGTAGAGCAGGAGACAGAAGAGAAACCATAGCAGATTAATTGCATGAGAATACATTCACTGGAAAGAAAACAACTTCAGAATTTGCTTGAGGTGATCTGGGATGTGAATTCAAATTAGAAACCCATTATTAAATTTGGAGGGGAGTAGAAACGGGTTGTTTGCATTTTCTTTTGCATTTGGATTAGGATCAAATGCCCTTTGAGAAAGTGAAACTTTTAAAGTGAAACTTTAAAAAATAACAACAAGAAACCAGTAGACCAAAAAGAGGGAGAATAAAAATAAAAAAGAACAGCAAAACTGATTATATAACTGTAAATCCTCGGAGGAGTATTTATTGATCTATTTTTACATTTCTGCCTTGCAATGCTCAGCCCAATCAAAGGCTCCCACAATGGCTTGTTGTTGTTTTCTCTCAAAGAAAGAAATCATGCAAATAAAATATATGTATACATCTAAAAGCAGTGTATCTAAGATAAGAACTAAGATTTTAAAACAACAAATGCAGAAGTTTCTTCATATTTCCAAGGGGGGAAAGGGCTTTCAGACACAGCTGCCTTGGAGCATCTCCAGTTTCAGCAAATAGGAAGCTAATTCAGATACAGGTGTGCATTGCTCTCTGTGGAGAGCACCACAATGAAGTTAACGTATTCCTAGACTGTCACCGAAGATGGAAGCCAGTATTGATTTCACACAGAATACAACTCCCTCGTCAGTCTGCTCAACAAGCCCTCAGCAAGGCCCGTGTGACAATTGATAATCCAAATTCTGCCAGGGAATTTAAGAGGAATAATGCAAAAAAAAAAAAAAACTGCATAGGGCCTCATTTGTGGATGAAGGGAAGGAGTTGTTCCACAAGCAATGTGGAAGGCATTGATAATTACCTCAGAGTCTTTTACAATGAGTCTTAAAAATAAAATAAAGAAGTATCCAGACTGCAGAAGGCTAGGTGTAGTGAACTCGAAAAACAACACAATTGTTGCGGGGTAGGTATTTCCATGATAAAGTTAGGCAGAAAGTGTGAGGATGTTGAGGTTATGGTGCATTTCATGATGGAATTCAATCCATGTGCAATCTCAGAAACAGTATTGTGTGTGTGTGTGAGTGTGTGTGTGTGTTTTCGTTCTCTCTCTCTCTCTCTCTCTCTCTCCCTCCCTCTCTGTATAATGATACTGTTCCTGAGATTGCACAGGGGAAGAATTCCATGCCGAGATTTGCAATATCGCCCCCAAATCACAAAGTATGTGTATATGTTTGCCTTGATACTTTTCTCTAGGCCTTGTTCAAATGGGTGATATTATAATATAGGCTATTCAAAGAACACGAGCAAATTTATGGGAAGTTCATTTCTGGGGGGATTTATTCAATCCTAATCACACATAGCATTATTCCAATTCCTACTATTAGTCAGTGTCAAGCCCCATAGCCAGGCAAGGCACTGAAAATAACTACAGACATGGTGAGTAATTCAACTGAAGCCGCATCTATTATTATAGAAGTGATGACTGTGTACTCAGCGGGACGAGATGAATAATAAAAAGCCCTGGCTAAAGTCTGATTGGCATTAATGGGATCACCTTTCTTTTTGGTGTAATGAAGCATTCCAGATGGAGCTCCTGCATCAATTTCTGAGGCAGTGAATCATCATAGTGGGCCTTTTAGCCTTCGCTGAGGGTATGTGTATCACCTTCGGGTTTCTTGTTCTACCACCATGGTAAGAAAAGTGGTGCCCTCTAGACTGCAACTCTCCACAGCCCCAACCAGTATGCAGGGGCGGAGGGAGAGGGGTGCAGTGGGGACGGACCGCCCTGCCCCGGGTGTCTTCTCTGAGGGGTGTGACATTCGGCGCGTCGCCCACCCACGATTCCCAAGCCTACCCTAAGCCATCGGGGGAAGGGGGAGCTGCGCTGCTTTGCCAGTGGTATTCCCCCCTTCCCCCTTTGTTTGGAAAGCTGGGGGGGCTTGGGATTTGCAGGCGGGCAGCGCACTGAATGTCCGCAACCGGCAGGTTGCTCTGCCCCTGTGGGCAGCTCACTCTGCACCCGAGCAGCTATCCCACACCTGGGAGGGCACCCTCCGCGCCCCTCGGGAGTGCTCCCTCCCTGGGCAGCACAAGCATATCTCTACACCAGGGGTTGTCAACCTGGTCCCTACCTCCCACTAGTGGGCGTTTCAGGATTCTAGGTGGGCGGTAAGGGGTTCTACGGCACAAGCTGAATCCTCCTTCCCTCGAGCACTGGTGGGTGGTAAGGAAATTTTACCATCAAGAAAGATGCATTAGTGGGCAGTAGGTATAAAAAGGTTGACCACCCCTGCTCTACACGAACCCCAAAGATCCCATCCAGAAAATTACTTAAGTTCACTGAATAACCCTAAACATCATTGGGCATTTTCCAGAGCCCATTTTAATGTTCTCCCTTCAGCATTACTAGAGGGCGGATATCATGACATTCCAGTTGAACATCCCCATTGAGCTGGGGTTCAAGTAAGTAGGCTATTTACTAAGCCTTCTAAAGCAATGTCTCAACTGATCACTGGTCATTTCCAAAATATCCTAGGCACTTTTTAAAAATCAACAAAAAAAACCAGATGGAATTTGCTGGAAATTGCACAAATGGCATCGTTAAGTACAATGTGTCCACCAGCTGTGGCCTGGCATTCGTGCGGAAGTTATGCAAACTGTGCCAATCATTCATGAATAAAAGCCTACCGAGTTTATTCTAGACAGTGGCTTCCAGCGCAGCTCTACAAGTAGCCCACCCTTAGCCTCATCAAGCCGGAGCAGATGTCTAGAGCCTCTCAACTGCTGTATTGAATGGGAGACGGGAGTGATCTTGCTGCAAGCCCAAAACTATGTCCAGAATGTGGATAATGTATCCATTGACTCCAGTGGCTGCTTTTGAGAGAACTGGCAGGAATCGGGCTTCACAATAGATCCATTCTATAAAAAAGAAGAAGACTGATGGTTTAGCTCTGGCCAGTGTCCATTGCTAACAACCTCTGAGTTCACCCTATAGATTAAGTTGAAGTGTACAAGAGTATGGCTTCAGAATTGGATTGTGTGTTGGCTGTGAGCTGCGGAACATTATTCCAAGGGAAATTAAAATGAATTACAGGCTCTGGTGCCAAGAAATAGGGCACATGTTTCTTTTACTGCCTGTGGAAAGTGAAATGTTATCCCCAAAGATTATTGCCAGGGTTGTGACATGGAGAGAATGCTGGATATGGACCCAGCATTAATTCCCTGCTCAACCGGGATCATCACTGCATTCACGGTCAAATGAGGTGGCCACCACAGGTGCTGATTCCCTGCAAAGACCTACATGAATTGCTCTGCCTGTGTGCAGGCCCCTGTGGTGTGGGTCACATCATGCTGCAGTGGTTTGGAGCATTGCATTCTCCACCTAAATTATCTCATAATTAAAATATATATATTCCCACAGTTTCCCACCATTTCCCACCCAGCCATCCCAAATATTCTGATTTGCAAACAAAAATATGTCAAGGGGGGATATTATATTGAAATGATTGCCATGTTATTAATATCACCAGCTAATTTTCTGTTGAAATTGCCAGACACGAAAAATGTTCTGTCTAAACATTTAGAATACGCAGAAAATGTTATATTATATTCTTGATTCTATATTCTGCAGAACTGATGCATTGATTCACAGCTGTATCTGTAGATCGACACATTTCTTGATACTGCGTTTTTAAAAATTAGCTAAGGCTTCCAGTGTGTTTTGCCACTGATAGCTTTAGTCTTGATTAATATATTTGAGTTTGGCTTGTGTTGTCCAAGATTGTAGCTCCACCTACTGGCTCTGGAAGTAAAGGAAGCTAGCAAGAAGCTAGCGAGAATCTGAGCAGTGACTGGAAATGTCTAAAAGATCAAACACTCATCTCATTCGGGAGACACAACTCATGCAGAACGTGCCTTAAACAGATAGTTCCATTGTTTCTTTCTAGCTCCAAAACTGCCCTTCTCTTTGGCAAACAATATTCATTTCTGTGCAAAACAATAAAATTTTTTGAGGGAGGAAGGGGGAGAAAGCAGGGAGGCATGTGATTCAATCTGCACTTAAACTGACCTTACATAATTCACAATTTCCAACACAGAAATCACACTTCTCCAAATTTTGCAGTGCAGTTCTCCAGTTGAGTAAGGTGTACAAAGATGCATATCGCATATAAATGCACATACCAGTGAAAATAGCATACAAATTGCTTTGTAAATACATGCATGTTGGGGGGGAAATTGCGAGGGTGGGTGGTTGGGGTGACTGTTCTTATGCAATCCCTCTCGCGGAGCTCCTCAGAAATGCATCTTAGCACATTTCCCCGTAAATTTCACACTTCCAGCATAATATAATCTAATGGATGCTTCAATGTGAAAGTTGCACTATAAAACCAACACTCTGTGCTGCCCAAAGTATTTGAAGAACAACAACAAAATGACAAGCAGAGAGGAGGGAACCTCTGCAGGTGCTCACAGTGGCCAGGCAGATGCCTATGGGAAGCCCGCAAACAGGACAGAAGTGCAACAGCCCTCTCCCCACTTGCGATTCCCAGCAACTGGTATTCAGAGGCATGCTGCCTCCAATAGTGAAGGAAGAACACAGCCATCATGGGGGATAGACATTGATAACTGCATCCTCCTTTAAAGCTGTTCGGGTTGGTGGCTATCACCGCATCACGCATTAGTTGAACTATGTGTTGTGTGAAGAAGTATCTTATTTTGTTTGACCTGAATTTTTCCCTACTTAACCCCTGCCACTGGTTCCCTTTGCTTCCTCTGTTGTTTTCCCAGCATTGGGTTTTAGATTGTAAGGTGTTTGGGGGCAGGAGCCCACTCTCTTGTAACCTGGGAATTGCATTGTGCACTGATGGAGTTCCATAAACACATATATACATACTTCTTCTTCTTTGGCTATCACTCGTAGCCGAGTAACATTGCCTTCCGTAAACACAGTCTTAACAGTGAGTCCAGAAGTGACTGTGGAGGCCAATTCTGGATCCACACATCCTTCCACAGTGGGGACATAGGTTTCCAGGTGAGAGTTTATCATGGTGAGGGTTTGCCAAGTGTGCCTTCCTCTTAGCATGTTTCTACCTTTCGTCCTGAGTTTGAGCATATATATATACATATACTGGCTACATGACCTGGAAGCTGTACGCTGGCTCCCTCGGCCAGTAACGCAAGATGAGCGCCACAACCCCAGAGTCAGACACAACTGGACCTAATGGTCAGGGTCCCTTTACCTATACATACATACATACATACATACATACATACATACATACATACATACCACAAAGTGAGAGGTAGAACAAGACATAGCCAGAGTGCAAAGAAAGTGATTGCTCACCACTCTTTGGTTTTCGATATTGTTATAGGCCCGAAGAAGCTCAGTCTGGATGATACCCAGAGGTTTCTTCTGAACCTGTGGTCCTGTGACTGCGAGGTTAAAATCCACAAGAGGGAAACCTGGTGAAGCAGGTTAAAGTAACAGCCTTGGCTGGCCAGTTAAGTAGAGCTGTTTACATCTCCTAAGAGGTTGCCATAGAGACAAATGGGTGAGCTTTTTCCCACCACACTTGGCTGGGTGTCATTTCATACTAGGATGGAGAACAATAGGCCAATAGGAGACTGGGTCATAGCTGTCAACTTTTCCCTTTTCTTGCAAGGAATCCTATTCGGAATAAGGGAAATTCCCTTAAAAAAGGGAAAAGTTGACAGCTATGGACTGGGTGTCTGTCAGTTTTACTGATGCTGCAAGCTGAAGGGACCAAGACATGTCTTTTCTCTGTACTGAACGCAAAACAGTGGCTTAGGACTTCCCTAGAAACCTAATGGAGAAGTAATATCTGTTGGAGTTGTAATGCTGTGAGCCCCTCCATCCTATGCCCAGGTTTTATATACATATGTAAATAAAACCTTATATCCTAAAGACATCCGAGTCTCCACTAACCTTCATTCCAAGGAAACTGAACCCTGGGAAAGCACGTGCGCCTTTGGCATCTCTTGTCATTTGGAGACTTGAGTGTGCACAACAATATATCAAACTAGGGCTGCATAGGTTTTCCAGTGCTGCTGGCTTCACAACAGGTTGCATTGCCTTCAGAGACATACATAATTTATACTTTAAAACAGGGGGTGGCAAATTTACCCGACCTCAGGCTGGTTTCTCTGGCACCAATCGCGCGGCGGGCCAGAGGGCGGGGGAGCGCATGCCCATACGCGTGCGCACATGCTATTTCCGGCGTACTTCCGGGTCAGCGGAGCACCGGAAATAGTTTGTGCGCATGCGCATGGGCCTCCTCCGACCCGGAAGTGCGCCGAAAATTACGCTTGTGCATGCGCACAAGCTATTTTCGGTGCTCCGCCGACCCGGAGATGGGCAACCGCGCCACACCACGCCACGGCAGTATGAGAGGGCGGTGGCGGGGGTCGTTGCGGGCCAGATAATTGGCTCGCTCAGGCCGTATCCAGCCCGCGGGCCTTAGTTTGGGGACCCCTGCTTTAAAAACTAGATGTTTCAAGAGGGTATAGAAGCAAAGTTATGGCATAGATCAACTTTCTGATGTAATCATGGGTGTTATTCATGAGACGCCAGGGCAGTTCCCACAACCATGTTGCAGAAGTGGGGAAAGAATCTCATTTTCCTGGGTGAAGTATTCATAACACAACATCTACTGTGGAAATGTGGCAGACTCAGCACCGTTTTAAAGGGAAAAGTCACAACAATGTGGGTAGCCACAGGGTGCTTTGTTACACTAAAAACCTAATCTGTGGAAACGTGCTCAGCAAAGGATCTAGATTGCTTTGTTTGATTTGATTACCCCCAAAGCACAACAACTGTGTAGGATTTTGATGTGAAAGTTTATGCAAAATAGAAAAAGAAAAAAACTCAGTTTGCTTCTCTTGGAACAAATTATAGCCTAATAATACAGAGTGCAAAATGAGTCCTAGCAAGCATCTGTTGGGCGCAACACTGCCAAACCAACCTGTCATGGTCACAACTCCAATAATCTGGTGGTCAGAACCATAATTAGAAAGCAGACGAATTGCTTTCCAAAAAATGGGCCTGCATTTCGTCTCTCGCAAGAGCACGCAAAGTATTCAGCCAAGTGCAATTGTATGAAGCGCAATGGCACAGGCTACTCAATGCCAGGAAAGAGGGAGGGGAAATGGCTTGTCGCTTATGACTTAGTCTGATGTGAGGAAGTAGCCCTAATTGGACATGCCATCCCCAAGGGTCCTGAGCACATGAAGCGGACTGCAGGAATGGGAGTGGCTAGCCCCACTCCTTCCAATGGCAAGACATGTGCCAGCCGTGCCCACCCACCCAGCCAACACTTGATTGGTTCAGTCAGAAAGGGAACAAACTTCCACATGGAGAAGATTGACCAGGGTTCCTGTCCCTGTGCAGGAAACTGGATGCAACTTGAAGTGGCTCCCTTCAGACTGAACTGGTCATGCACGGGCTGGGGACACACATTCAGGTTCTGTGCCTCAGGTGATGGGAAATGGCCGATTACCCAGTATCTGGGTGGGCAGCAGTTGCGGTCCATTGCACCAGACCCCAGCCTCACAGAACAAAGGCCCCTGGCATAGCCTGCCACTGGTTAAAATCAGCCAATCAGAAGACTGCTGTACTCTGTTATTTAGGCCAGCAGAGGCAAAGTTCAGGAGCTCAGGAGGAGGAAGGAAATTCAGGAAGTATCCATTTTAAATAAGAGTGAAATATACCACAGACGCTGAAGAATATCGGCCTCTTCTTGGCATCATTGGTGACCCCTTTAGCTTCTAGAAGGAAGGTGAAATGGGTGGCGTACCCTTCCCAGTCTCCTGATGCTGGGTTGAACGGCGAGAAGCTTCTGTCAGTTGCCATCTTGAGTTCCTTGGGACCTGGAGCTGAAGCCTGGATACACGGTGCGAGGCAGCAGTGCGGCAGGTGGCGGTGCTGCGGTGCTGTGTGTGGCGGTCAGCTCAGCGGGATCCCACCTTCGTTGCCAGTGAAATATACTCGGAGTCAAGTGTGAATTTCATGCTCTTTATTCAGCTCATAGTAGTGAGGAATGCAGTTCCCCCAAAACGTTTGCTTTATATACACTATTTACACAATGGGCCCCACGTGATTGGCTAATTCCGGGATACTCCTGTATGCCAATGGGGTTGCGGATTCACTTCCACCTGGAGCTGGATTGGGTGGCTCCTGCGGACCAATCAGACTGCTGCAATCTCAATCCTATTGTTCTGGGACCAATCAGGCTGCTGCATTTTGGATCCTATTCAACTCAGTACATAACAGAGAGCCTGGGATTTCAGATGGAAGAGTCTCGGGGAATGAGGAGGTAACAAAATTCATTATTATTATTAGCCTATTATTATTATTATTTTCTTTATAACCCATCTTTTTCCCTGACAGGTAATCACAGCAACTTACTGATCATGCTATTCTGTTTGTTGGTCTTAAATCACATTTAGTGAGTGAGTATCACAGCAGAAACTTAAACCCATTCAAAGTTCCTTGCTTGCAACACACACACACACACACACACAGAGAGAGAGAGAGAGAGAGAGAGAGAGAGAGAGAGAGAGAGAGAGCTGACAGAATAATGATCCACAGCAGGAGGCACGGCACTAGAAAAGCTGCGGGTATTTTGTAAAGCAGCAGTGAAAGACTGGAGGGCATTAAATCATGCTGGAATGCCATGAGAAACAAAGGTAGATTTGTAAAGTATAATTTTTTGAAAGTAACTTCCTGACTCTAAACGAGCAGACAACAGTAATCTTTATGGGAAAGTTCCCGACGATGAATTTCCTTGTCAAAGTGATCTAATATTTGGTGCCCACTATTATTCCCATTTTTCATTTTATAATTCAACGCAGAACTATGCCTGAAAACAATAACAGGAAGCTTTACGGCCATATTTCACAGCCTTCTATTTCTTCCTAGCTTCGGGGATTTCCCCCCTCCCTCACCTCTCCCATTTATATGAGCAGAGTACATAAAGCAGTGGTCCCAACTGCGGTGTCACAAACAATGAGTCAACTGAAAGAGGAAAGGAGTTGTGGGGGAAACGCAATGCAGGAAACCAGTGCTTTGCTTCCAGCATCCAGAGCAAAGCCAGGTGCATTTCATATGGACACAGACATATTTGGGGGGAACCAGTAAGGCCAGGTACAGTGGCTGACCTTGCTTTACAGCTCGGAAAATAATAAAAAATGCCATCGGTGTACAATAGTGCTTATGGAGGGCAAGGAAATCAGTCTCTGGCTCAAGGAGCTTACAAGCAAGGGGAATCGACACAGGAAGGGGAGGCAGAAGTACACAGGAGAAGAGTGTGTGACTTTCACTTACACATGCCACACCATACATTTAAAGCACTACGATACCACTTTTGAAGAGTCACAGCTTCCCCCAAAGAATCCTGAGAACTGCAGTTTTGTTAAGGGTGTGTTGTTCAGTCGTTCAGTCGTGTCCGACTCTTCGTGACCCCATGGACCAGAGCACGCCAGGCACGCCTATCTTTCACTGCCTCCCGCAGTTTGGCCAAACTCATGCCAGTCGCTTCGTGAACATTGTCCAACCATCTCGTCCTCGGTCGCCCCCTTCTAAGGGTGTAGTTAGTAGTTATAAGGGTTTGCAGCTGTAAACTGTATGGGTTCTAGTTTGTAGTTTGTTAAGGGTCCTGAGAGTTTTAGTTAAGAGACACCTATATCCCCTCCCCAGAGCTACAATTCTCAGAGTGGTTTAACAATCCCTTTTCACAGGGGGCTCTGGAAATTGTAGAAAGTTGGGGAGGAGCTTTAATATCTTGCTCCTCCAGGCTCTTTCTTAGGCATTCTATCAGCCACAGACCAGACAAGGGCTACACTTCATCTGACAGGCATGAGGATAAAGTCCCACCCGTAGTGACAATTATATCCAGTGTTGTTTGGAAGCACAACTCCTGATGTGGATTTCAGAGAGAGGAGAGAGAGGATAAAACTGCCTGAGAGTGAGCAAGCAATTGAGTGTGTGTGTGTGTGTGTGTGTGTGTGTGTGTGTGTGTAACTGAGGTCGGTGTATATATGAATGGTGTGTGTTTGGTCCCACCCACTTTGGCCGTCCTCTGACAGCTCTTCAAATAGAGGTCTGCCCCATGGCCACTGTAAGCTGAACTGTATAGGGAAATGTAAGGAATCACAAGAAAAATCTGAGGGTGGAGTCCTCAGCTCCAAGCTTTTACAGTGAAGACATAGAATTTAACCCTACAATTTCCCCCTGCTACAAAAACCACTGTCGTTAACCACAGTTTCTTGGTTTGGATGACACAGCACACTGTGGTTAATCAAACATGAAATGTTAGCTTCCAACTACCTCCTTATAGCTGATCATTCCCCAAACAATAAACCAAGAATGCAGCCAAAATGTTTATTTTTATGGAAAAGACAAAGATGGAAAACAAGCTTTTTTCTTTATTCCTTTAATTCAGGATTCCAACCAAAGAATAGCCTGCACTGAATGCCTTAGAGAAGCAGAACGTATAACTAAATCTCATTTGAATGGAGCTAATGAGTAGGTTTTGTTAATTGATGGGAGTGTGATGAAGCAATAAAAGGGCAAGAATAATGTACCACAAAATGTGCTCTGAAGAGCTATCATAAATAATACGAAACTATGCTTGCCAAATGAGCAAAGTGTACTAGCAAATCCTCCATAATATCCTATGTGCAGGAATGGGAACGTTTTAGCCCTCTCACTAATTCACTCTGCTATTAAATAGGGGAGAGGCTCTTCAGATAAATCTGTGATTGGGGTGGGGGGAGAGAGAGATTGTTGCCTAGCCAAGTGCTAATCAGCAAAAATTCCACAGAGTACTAATAATCTACTTTTATTCAATGCAATGTGGTGGCATCATAACTAGCAGGGCACATGAAAGAAATTATGAATGAGAGCATTCCTAAGTGTGCCCCAGTGGCAGATGGTTATATTAATGTTGTTCTAGAATCAGAACTGCCCCGGCCAAGAGCATCGATGTACTCTTGTCTGAGAGATGGATTAGATTCGCCACTTTTAACACTGGCGCCTCAAACTGAAGTGCAAATGCTGCTGTCACTTGAACACACATTCTATCAAACTCACAGAAGAATGCCTGACCAAAAAATAATAATAATAATGTAGGCTGAAGTAATCCGGAAGAACTGTGTTGAAGTACCCCGCTCTATCTAAACACATATGATTTTCAGACACTTCTTAAATCACAGTAAAAAAATATGATAACAGAGGATAAGGGGACAAGAAGAAATTTGGTTCCGTTCATATTTAAAGGTGAACAAATTCACAGCAGCCATCCTTCAAAATTTACACTTCCTCCAGAAATCTACTGGTCTCTAGTTTGCTTGGACCACCGTCTTTCCTTTGTGGTGGACATCAAACTGATCAGAACAGTGGGGTCTCACAGCACAGGTGCCATCAGTCAAGAGTGTTGGGAGCTGTAAGGCGATGGACATCTGGAGGGCACAGGTAGGTGTAAACAAGGCTTGTATTCTGCTGTCATTAGCCCTTATGTGACCACTTTGTCTTTCTAAATAATAATAATAATTTTTTTATTGTACCCCGCCCATCTGGCTGGGTTTCCCCAGCCACTCTGGGCAGCTTCCAACAAAGATTAAAAAATACATTAAAATGTCACACATTAAAATCTTCCCTAAAGAGAGTCAAGACAACATGCACCAAGGTTTATGGTACCACTGATGTCATACTTGGGCATTTCCCGAAATGTTTATTTATCCAATGATACTTATCCATCGTAGGGAAGTGTGGTTATCCTCATTTTATAGGCAAGGAATAGACGCATATGCGACTTGGTACTCATGGTCAGTTGACCTGAGATAATAGCACACATCGTTCCCTGTTTCTAGACCCTGCATAAAAATTATAGCTAAGCTCATTTCAATTCCCTCACAGCAGCTGCAGTTTGTCAGCACTGATTTCCACCACCACCACCACCCCACTCAGTAATTAGAGACTTTGTGGATATTCCATGACATCACAGCCACTGCCAATGGGAGCCAGTGTGGTGTAGTGGTTAAGAGCGGTAGACTCGTAATCTGGGGAACCGGGTTCGCGTCTCCGCTCCTCCACATGCAGCTGCTGGGTGACCTTGGGCTAGTCACACTTCTTTGAAGTCTCTCAGCCCCACTCACCCCACAGAGTGTTTGTTGTGGGGGAGGACGGGAAAGGAGAATGTTAGCCGCTTTGAGACTACTTCGGGTAGTGATAAAGCGAGATATCAAATCCAAACTCTTCTTCTCTTCTCTTCTCTTCTTCTTCTTCTTCTTCTTCTGGGTAAGAAGGAAAAGCAGAAATCATGACTTGCATTCTTATGATGTCTCTTCTGCCAATTGTGCATAAAAGACACTGATGTGAACTAGTACATACAGGGTGCCTTGCCTCCCACCTGTTTGACTTGGTAACCCTGTGCTTATAGACTAGAGAACTGTTTGAGTGAATCACTAAAAATAAAATCAGCTGGTTATATCCTAAACATTTACTTCTACAATCAGCAGTATGAACCACCGTGGTCTCTAATCAAACTGTGATCCAATGGCTAGTGTTTAAGTTAGTAATCTCCCCTACTTCCCCCCCTTTCCAAAACACCAGCACACAGATCATTCACACACAATCATTTCTGCAGATGCAAAAAAACAACAGCAACCTATCAATGGGAGAACATTCTGTACTTCTTTGAATAGCACAGCTTAAGAGGAGGGGAGGGAATGGTTTAATAATGAAAAGTAGGGGGTGGGGGTGTCATCAGAACATTTTGAAGGCATTTGGCATGTGCCATAAAGATGATACATCTGTTAAGTATAAGCATTTTGATTTCTCCAGTATAGATTTAATTATTGTTTCTAGCCTCCTTTAAACAGGGGATGTCAGCATTAAGCCCACACTAAGCTAGGACAGGAATCAATGGAATTCAATAGGTCAGCTCAGGTTAAGCTGCTTGTAGCTGGAAGTTGTTCATTCTCAGTGATGGCGGAGCTAGACATTAATGCAGAAGGGAAGAATGTAAACCTCCTCTTAATCCATTTATTCAGGTGGAATGACACCACTTGACTTCCATGGCTGGCTCCTGTGAATTTATACACAAGTCTAAACACAACAAATCCCTTAATGACTGGTGAGCTCAGTGACGTTATGCAGATTTTGCAAAGGCGAATGAAGAGTGGTTGTTTGGGGTGCTAGAACAGAGGCTGTTGATATCTGATAACTGATAGCATAAAACTCTGGAGTCTGAATGTACTCCTTAATAAAGAGTTTGCAACTTGAAACAGATTGCACAGTATTTTTTAATATAAACTTGTTTTTTCGCATATGGTAACACAGTTTTTATTCTCTTTTTTTATAAACTTGCCTTACAAAGAGAAGTAAGTAAGTTGCACTCATCAAAATCTTCAGTAACTTAGGAACCCCAGGACTAGGATGGTGAAACTTTAGGATCCCATACAAAGGAACATTAAGGAAAACAAGCTTTGCATGGTGGAAATGAGAGTCAGCAGCACCATAAACCAGCAGTAGCAGCAAGCTAAGGCATAAGGGCAAGGGCAAAGTTAACTGTATGCACTTACAGTACATTGCAATCCACCCAATAACAGTGTTCTCTGGCTGGCTTACCACAATAAAACGTTAAACAAACAAGCAAACAAACAAACAAACAAATATAAACATCACTAAAAGCAGATAAAATATTCACTGGATTAAAAGAATTCAGTGCATCTAAGAAGCCTGAAAAAATAAAAAGGTCTTCACAAGCACTGAAAAGAGTATAAGGAAAGCTGCAGGCAAACTTATCTTTGAAGAGCCTTAACTTGGGTGCCACCACTGAAAAGGCCCTTTCCATAGGAAGCTCCTTGCCGTACCTTCCTTGGCAGAAGGACCTCCAAAGATGATTTCATAGTCCAAGTGGGTACATGTGGGTGGAGGTGACCTTTCAGGTCACCTGGTCCAAAGCTCCTCAGAGCTTTTAAGGTAAAACCACCTTGTATTGGGCCCAGAAACACACTCCGAGGGGGAGGGCTACATGTGAATTTCAGGTTTTTTTAAAGAATGCTTTGATGTGACAAACCATATATCTCTAAACTAGGCTGTTATTGTCTTTTAGCCTAACCTACGTCAGAGGGTTGTTGTGACGGCAAAGAAAGGTAAGTCACATCCTGAGCTCTTTGGACGAAGGGCAGTATAAAAATTGAATAAATACAGTTCCCTAAATAATGGAAACCTGTATCAACCAGAAAGCAGGTTTGGTTCCACAAACACTCCTCATATAGCCCATCAAACAATCAGAGAAGCAAATCCAGGAAACTAACATTAGTGGGATTAAATTATCCAATTCTACTTTTTAATTTTCAAGCCAGTTGTGTAGTTATTGTTCTGATGTCATCAGTAGTTCCCAATGAGGTGCTTCTCTGATGGGAGACAATCTCAAGGAAGGCCACCCTTAATGTCTAAGCCATCTCAGCACCATGCCAGGTCTATGGTGCCTGATTAGCTGGTAGAACTCACTGGCATCAACAGGTTACTCTCATGCTACTGGCTCCTATCCAGTAAGCAACCACAGGCTTGAACAGTGCTGCTTGAGATGCCCTTTGTCTTCTTTGTCACTGTCCACTAAAAGTCTGTGTTCCCTTTCCACCCCATTTACCACAGTGATTCCCACCAATGAACCACTTTGCTAACCACTGCTGCTCTCCAACATTTTAAACCACAAAACATAATAGTCTATGGGCAGAATTCATTGTCATGCTAAAACAGATTTTCTGCCAGCGCAAACATTTCTGTCCAAAGGCCCCCATTGGCACAACTGGGCTTTCCCTGCCCTCTTTCCCCTGCCTGCTGTCCCCTGCCAGAGCTGATTTGGGATTGTGGGGAGCACAGGGGGAGGGAGAGGAGAAGAAGCCCTTGTGCTGAATCCTGCTAGCGAAACTACTTCGTTGAATCCAGCTCTATGCGGCCAAGTTTAATGATGACTCCTAGTGAAGTAACATCTTTTCTCTGCCTGGAAGCAGAGAAAATCTATGAAGCCTCTCTAGCGCCAGGGTTTCTGTAAACACCCCCCCCCCCAAGTTGGTTGCAATATTAATACACATGCTCCCCAGCAAGGTGGAATAGCGTCTCTGAGCATTGGTTCTCACATTCCTTGGCATGTGTGCCGGGGAGGAAGGGGACACAGCAGCACGTGCATTCCAGCGCTAGTTAACGTAACATTCAGGCAGAAGTCTGCATTATTAAGGAATATAATAATTTAGTTGAGAGCAGAGAAAATGCAATTAAGGCATACAGTGTAACTAAAGTGTATGTATAATAGGGCTGGTGAATGAAGAATTCGGGGCAATGGGTAACTTGAGCAAGCTATATAATTAGAAGAAAGACTTTTAACTTTTTGTAATCGATATTAATTAAGCCAATGGGAGAAAAAGCAGCCCGCAGTATATAATCAGGCAGCAGAGTCCATTGTAAGCACTTGCCTTATGACAATACTTCTAAATTCCACTGTGCTACATGTAATTAAATTCATTAAGCGTAGCAGATTGCTAAATGCAGGCACTGAAATGATAATGTTTTATTAACTATTGCTATTTATAGAACCTTCCTGCTACTTAAGCATTAGAATGAGAACGCTGAACTAATTAATTCACCTTTGATTTGCTTGTCTTTTTTTTTTTTAAAAAAAAAGTTCTCCTCCCGTTCTCTCACCCATTTTCCCACTTGCCGTGTACTTTTCTCCACTGCACTAAAAGTTCTGAGGAACCTTCAGCACAGCAGTGGCCAAGTGGATTTTGGAAGTGGCCAAAGACACCTTAGCCCTAGCCAGTCATTCTAGTCCTCATGCAATGAAGGAGAGAGCCGGGATGTGCTAGCTAACCTTGCCCCCTCTATCAGGTTCTCATCACCTGAGGATTCCATGAGTGGGAGGGCCAAGGTGTGCAGCTGGGAGCCACTATGTAGGT
This sequence comes from Lacerta agilis, assembly GCF_009819535.1. NCBI lineage: Eukaryota > Metazoa > Chordata > Lepidosauria > Squamata > Lacertidae > Lacerta > Lacerta agilis. The sequence continues at coordinate 87,794,408 of NC_046313.1, forward strand.
ACCCCCCCCCAATCTAAAACAAACGTGGCTCTCCAAGATGCAACCCACTGGAAGTTCAAGCAAAGAGGTAGAGTGGGGGGAAAGGAAGGGGGTGTTGCAGCAAGATAAGTGGGTGGAAAGTCAGGGAGAGGGGTGGAGGCCTTGTCCGCTGTTTTTCTGAGTCATGCAGAGTGAAGCAGCAGTTTCACCCTCCAATCCCTAGTGATGACATAGATGTCATTGAAATTCTACTCAGTATTGATCCAGAGCAGAATCCAATGTATAGCTATCAGAGTAAAAACTTAGAAAAGTTGCAGGATTCCCAAAAAATAGATCAGAAGCAATTATATTTCATCCAGCAGAGCTTTACTGCTACTGAAGGAAAATGAGCATAATGGTCACAAATCCAATACATTCAGGATTGGCACTGTCCATAAGAAATCCAGTTGCAGCAGATTTAACTTAAACTTTCAATAACTTATAATAAGTCTAAATTTTTAACACTAAGCATACTGTGTACAGAAAACCACACCAGAAGGAAAAGAGATAGAAAGAGAAAGAGAAACCCAGGCTCCTTCTGGCCTATATTTATCGTCAGCATGACCTTGGTGTTATGTATTGAAGTTCTCACCCTAGGCCACTAGGGGTGTGTGTATATAGTTCATTCTGCTGCAGTTTTCACTCAGGTCCGCATATGCAAATGAAGGATTGTAAACTGACGTTCAGGGATTGGATAACTGCAGAAAGTTGTTACTGTTGCTTTGTAGCTGAGTTCTATATAAGCAGGTTGCTGAGCCCTTCAGCTCAGTCCTGTTCCAGCCTGAGAATAAACAAGAGCTGTTTGGAAATCACTGTGTCGTCTGCTGTGTCCACCCACGACTTAACACTTGGCATAAGGTTTTTTTAATAAAAAAACCACTTTAAGCCGGCTGTACTCAGGTTCTCTGAAGGAATAACCCAAACATCATGAAGTTTCTTTCCCACAGAGAAGCTTCCAGAGCCCTCTTGAATTAATTAGAATAGGAAAGATCTCTACAAATCAGATCAATACTTTCTGCACTAAGAAATGCAAACTGACAATAGACTCCACATACAAGACTTTGAAAATTACTCTTTACTTGCAGGTTGGAAGCTATGAACAAGCAGTGTTATTTATGGGTATCAAGTCCAATACAAGCATTTCTCTCCCTTGAGCCCAAGATAGGGTCTTCTTGCTTCTTCTAAAACTCCTTCGTAGCAGTGCATGTTGTAAGTTATCAGTCCATTGCTTGCTTTATCCTCATAAACAGTTCTGGACACAGCATCTGCTTGAAGTTTCCGACACTTAGCAAAATAACCAGCCAACCTCCAGCTCCCACCCCTCCTACCTAAGACACACAAACACTCACTTTGAAATGGAGTTAAGCATTTATGTGACCTTAATTAGAGTCACAAGATTTTGCAGCTGTTACATTACATATGCTGTCTTTTCCTTGATGCAATTTATTCTTTGTAAAACACATTTTCTAATAAATACAGTACAGCTACTAACAGGCCTGCCCTCTTCCAGAAAACAACAACAACCTTGTACCCTGCTTTTGAAATATTACTAGTTTTATACAAAATGCCATTCAAAACAGAATTGGTAAAAAATAAATAAATCAGAATTTAAAACTGGTCACATTTAAGCATTGCTATTTTAATGTTCCATCTAGGCAACAAAATATCAAGCACCTCTGTTGCTTGAGGATGAAAATTGGAACCTTTATGCCTGAATCTTTATTGCCCTAGCCACATTGCCCATTTCAACGTTACCATAGGTGCATCAGAAGCTGCCTTAAACCAGGTAAGACTCTTTGTCCTTCCAGCCCAGTATACGCAATAGCTCTCAGGCCAGGGGTCTTAAACATCACTAGATATCAGGAAAACATCACTAGATACCTACCTCCTTCCAACCAGCCTGTGCTAAGGACAAGTGATTCTGTTGCATGAGCCAGGCTAGCTATGCAACAGGTGAATCAATCTGTTTCAGATGGCAGCATGGGGAAGGATTGATGAAGGAAGCATGAATTTTTAAAGTGTTATCCGGTGGGTAGGCAGTTAGGTTCTTCTTTAAGCAGCAAACTATCTTGGGCCAGGGGTGGCATTAAGTAGTGGGTGGACATAGCAGACGACACAATGATTCTCCAAGCAGGTCTCTTTATTCTCAGGCTGGAACAGAACTGAACTGAAGGGCTGAGCCAGCCTGCTGATATAGTATTCAGTAACATGCAATAGTAACAACTCTCTCTAGCTACCCAATCCACGAACGGCACTCTCAATCCTTCATTTGAATGTGGACCTGAGTGAGAACTGCAGTCACGGTGGGCAGAGTGAAACTATATACACAACACCCCTAGTGGCCTAGGGTGAAAACTTCAATACATAACAGGTGGCATTGGAGGTGATTTGATCATTCAATTCCTCCCCATTCAGATACAGGTGGGTAGCCGTGTTGGTCTGCCATTTTCCCCATTCAGAGTTCAAGCAGAACTATCTGTGCTCAGGTCAGGCTGCCTATTGTGTCCCTACATGAGTCCTTGCTCTCTGCTCATTTTCTTGCAATCAGGAAGCATGTTCCCAACATGCACAAACAAAAGTATTCTGGCTCCCTTGAGGGAAGAAGAAGAAGAAGAAGAAGAAGAAGAAGAAGAAGAAGAAGAAGAAGAAGAAGAAGAAGAAGAGTTTGTATTTGATATCCCGCTTTATCACTACCCGAAGGAGTCTCAAAGCGGCTAACATTCTCCTTTCCCTTCCTCCCCCACAACAAACACTCTGTGAGGTGAGTGGGGCTGAGAGACTTCAGAGAAGTGTGAATAGCCCAAGGTCACCCAGCAGCTGCATGTGGAGGAGCAGAGACGCGAACCCGGTTCCCCAGATTACGAGTCTACCGCTCTTAACCACTACACCACACTACACCACAGGGAGGCAATTCTTAACCCTGTCACAATGTTAAAAGGAAGTCACTTCTGATATAAGAGAAATTCAAAGAGGAAAGTGTTTGTTAAGCTAAAAGGAAATCAGGAGGGGCCATAGCTCAGTGGCAGAGCAGGTGCTTGGTATGCAGAAGGTTGCAGGTTCAGTCCCTGGCAGCTCCAGTTTAAACAAGTAGATGTGAAAACATATGGAGCCTCATCAGTCAAGGTAGGCAGCAGTGAATGATGGGCATATTGTGGGGCCTAGTATAAGGCTGGTTTCTATATTCCTAAGATGATAAGCATTGCTTTGGAAGTATTAACTGGCCAATGGAAGCCACACTTGCCTTGACCTACGAAACAAAAGTACACCAACACAACTTGGAATGAAAAATAACCACAACTGACAGGTGATTTATTGATTACACACTGCAGCATGACAGGTCTTCAGCAGGGACAAACCAGCGCTCAAGATTATGGCCTTTTCTGCTGTCACTCTCTCAAGAAGCAATAAAACTTGAAAACAAAACAAAAACAAAACCCACAGCTTTCTTGTAAATAAGTGGCATTTAGAAAAAGGGTCCTTTTTAAACAATGAGAATGGCCCAATGCAGTGAAGAGCAACAGTTTCATCCAGGCGCCCTGAACGCAATCAACAGCACTCCCTTTTTCGACAGGAAAAAAGCAGTTCTTCAAGAATTCTCCATTTGTATAATGAACTGTCTACTCCTGAATTGCCTCACAGTAGACACATGATTAAAGATGTCAGCCTTTAAAACTGTTACTTCACCGGGCTCATCACTTGCCCTGATATTCCTTAACCGCAGCTGATCACCTCAGATTGCAATGGTTACAAATCAGAGGAGAAGCCATCGGTAATCAGTCATGTTTCTGTCCAAACTGTGAGGATCTTCGGGCAGGTGCCAGAAAATTGGACCCCGGCTGGACTAACACATTGGACTTCTTTTGCTAATTTAAGGTTGTTTAAAGCAGTCACAGCAAATTGCTGGCAGCCAAGCAATGTACGGGTGACTAGCCTTGCTCCAGCAGCATTCACTTTATATAGCTGTGTCTTTTGTTTTCTCTTCTCAAAACATAAAAAACTTAGAACATAAGAAGAACTTGCTAGATTGGGCCAATGGCCCATCTAGTCATAGAATTGTAGAGTTGGAAGGAAACCTGAGAGTCATCTAATCCAACACCTTGCAATGCAGGAATATCAGCGAAAGCATCCATGGCAGATGGCCATCTAACCTCTGCTTAAAAACTCCACAGAAGAAGAGTCCACCCCCTTCTAAGGGAGTCTGTTCTACTGTCAAACAGCTCTTACTGTCAGAAAGTTCTCCTCATGTTGAGTCGGAATCTCCTTTCTTGTAGCATGAATCCATTGGTTCAGGTCCTACAAGCTTGCTCCATCTTCCATGTGACAGCCCTTTAGATATTGGAAGATGGCTATCATATCTCCTCTCAGTTTCCTCTTATCCAGGTGAAACATACCCAGTTCCTTCAACCATTTGTCCTAAGGCTTGGTGTCCAGACCCTTGTTCACCTTGGCTGCCCTTCTCTGCACATGTTCCAGCTTGTCAATATCCTTCTTAAATTGTGGTGCCCAGAACTGGACATAGTACTCCAGGTGTGGTCCAACCAAGGCAGAATAGAGTGGTACTATTACTTCCCTTGATCAGGACGCTATACTTCTGTTGATGCAGAACCATTAGTGTGTGTGTGTGTTTTTTTACTGCTACATCACAATGTTGACTCACTGTTTAGTCCAGCATCCTGTTCTCACAGTGGCCAACCAGATGCCTGTGGGAAACTCTCAAGCAGAAACCGAGCCCAAGAGCACTCCCCTGTTCTGTGACTTTCAGCAACTGATATTCAGAAGCTTTGCTGCCTCCAACAGTGGAGGGCAGAGCACTGGTCATTAGATTTGTCTACTGATCAGGCAATCTGTTGAGGATGGAACTGCATGTTGCCATAAGAGGCATGGGACTGCCCTTGTGCGCAAAGGGGCCCTTAGGGTAGAGCTACATGGCAAAAGAAATGAGGTTGCTAAAACTGGCAGCCTCGTGCTGAGTTCCCACTCCATAATGTGCATATAGAAATAAATGGGATGGTGGAGATAGTGGTTGGCTCAGTGGGGTTATCCCCGCAATGAAAGGAAGTCTGCACCAACCATGCTGGAAGAGAAACCTTGTTGCTGCTTCGTGAGGCTTCTTCTTATGATCCCTACCTGAGCAGCAGAGGCAGTGGGTGGCTTGGTGGGATGACCCATCGGGTGAAAATTCCTTTGCAATGTGCCACTTTGGAGGCCCCCACAAGAGGGAGACACTACCTCAGTGAGATCATGTATATAGCTCCTGGCCTGACTGAAAGTATTTATTTAGTGGGAGAGAGCAGAAGGAACATTATTGGCCACCATGTGGAGTGAGAAACCATTATAATAGTGGTCATAAGGCCCCTCCCGGTGAGAGCCAGGTTGGGAGGGTCTGCACTGCCCCAGGTGGGGTTCTTGGGTGTTAAAAATTGAGTCTTGGAACCAAACCAAATGTTCTGTATGGTACTAGTCTACTTCACATTGGCATCAGTTCATCTTCCGTTTAATATTTTAAAGCAATGTAGCTATTTGTATTACCTATTGATTGGGGGGTTTTATAGTTGTTGATATTATGATTCATAATGGCTCCCAATGTTTCTGAACTGTTATTGTTTATTTCCTACGTTGTGAGACAGTTTGGGCACAACTTTGAGGGAAAGTAGCATGCAGATAAACAGGTAAGTTATGAGATGAGTTCTATTCTGTCTGAACTAATACATATACAGTACATTATGTATGTTCAGAACTTTCTGAAATGTCCCTTGATATGCCATGCAAATACTGGTGTCAGAGTGCACTCTCAAACATGGGTAATATTTACACATGATGGAAAGATGAATTTTGAACACTCTGCGGTCCCACTTAAACCGTCCCCTTCTACCCCATCCAGCATTGTTTGTTTAGGAAGCTCATCTAGTGAGTAAAGCATTTTAGTCACTGAAGGGTCACTTTCAAAATGCATTTGCTTGTCCTTGAAAGATCACTGCCACTGATGCGTCTACACACACGAAAAACAACCCTGACCTTTTCTAAAGATGGCAGTCAATTCATTTCATATTTAAAATTCTTAATATGATCAGAAAGGATATTGGCAGGTTGACCTAAAGGTCCGCCTAAGACATGAGAGATAATTGTTTCTCTAATTGTGATGCCTGAATTAAATTACTTTTGCACCCTGTGTATTTAGATAATGCATAAAACTGAGGTCTTGACTACTCGTGGCCATTAAACCTCCTCCAGCATTTACTGTAGGAGTTAAGAGAGTTAACTGCTATGTTCTGGGCACAGGTAATTACATTCTGCCAATCTATACCTCTTTGCCACTGCAATTAGATACTGCTTTCTTCTTCCTTCTCTTAACCTCAACCTTTTTATAACTGTTTCTGAATTATAGCATTTTAAAATAACTGTAGCCTCCCAAGCTCCATGTTTGAATATATGAACTGATTACAAATCCAAGGGAATTTGATCAGTTCAGCATTCCACCCCCTCCAAACAAAAATTCAGCTCTGCCAACAGTAAATGACCTGCCACACCAGGCACAGGTCTGCCATTTCCTGATGTTGCTTGTCTTCCACTTTCCTGCACAAATCCTTTCACTGTTTTTCTCCCCAGCCATCCGCAACCTCGGGATCCCAGATGTCATTGGGCCAATGGCTCAGAGAATGATGGGACTTGTAGTCTAAAAATGTATGAAGGAGCACGGCTGGGGAGGGCTGCTTTTCAGTAGTACTATTATTTAACTTATTTTAATTTTTTTTTACCTGCCTTTCACTATAAAGTCCCAAGTAGTGGAGTAGGAGAACTGAAAATAATGCCAATATATTTCACATTTGGCAACCAATGCGTCCCCTTGGTTTCAAATAGTACATGGGTAGATGAGTCTAAAAAGTCGGGGATATAAATTTTCACAGCCTTCTAGCGGCTACGGTGGCTCATTTAATAGAAGTAATGTATTTAGCATTAACTCTGGAAGTGTATACTCGATTTGGACCAAACTAAGCCTCCTGATATATAATTTTGCTCTGTTTGGTCAAAACCCATCACTGGCACTGCACCTCTCTTATCTGCACTGTGCAGCGCATCCCGTGAAGTGGCGGTGGCAGCAAATGAGGCGTGGCAATGGCTTCTAGCGAGATCTCACGTGCTCCATAAGATCTTGTGAGATTTTGTGAAGATCTCACTAGAAACCTGTGCCTCTGATGGCGCTGCTTCTCCGCTGGTGGCAGAGGCACGCACCACCTCTTGGGCCTCTGCTGCTCGAAATGGGTACCTCACCCTGCCTCATCAGTGGGCCAGGCCTGAAGACACACCCAATTTCTGAGGGTGGTGGAACTGCCCAGAGGGCATCCTCAGCCTAACGTGACACCAGAGAAGTTCTGAAGGGAAGGAGGTGGGTTTTCAGATATTTCGGCCATAAGTTGTTCAAGTTTTAAGCACTAGTATGAGCACCCTGGGGAACGGCGGGTGGTGCTGTGGTCTAAACCACTGAGCCTCTTGGGCTTGCTGATCAGAAGGTCAGTGGTTCGAATCCCTGCGATGGGGTGAGCTCCCATTGCTCGGTCCCAGCTCCTGCCAACCTAGCAGTTCGAAAGCTCGTCAAAGTGCAAGTAGATAAATAGGTACCGTTCCGGCGGGAAAGTAAACAGCGTTTCCGTGAGCTGCTCTGGTTTCAGTGTTCTATTGCGCCAGAAGTGACTTTTGTCATGCTGGCCACATGACCCAGAAAAAACTGTCAGCGGACAAACGTCGGCTCCCTCAGCCAGTAAAGCGTTATGAGCGCCACAACCCCAGAGTCATCTGCGACTGGACTTAACTGCCAGGGGTCCTTTACCTTTACCTTTATGAGCACCCTGATGTAGCGTTGCACCTCCACCCAGGTTAAATAAACCCATAGCTATGGAGTTTGATCGCGGTTTGCAGGTCAGTGTGGCCTGTTCCAAAATTAACATCATTACCCTCCCATTTCTTCTTCAAAGAGCCTCAGCCATTGTGTGTGTGTGTGTGTGTGTGTGTGTGTGTGTGTGTTAATCACACTCGTTAACAACAGTCAGGCAGTCATCATCTTTTCTTAATCTCAGGTAGGAAGTTGAATTTACATGGTTAAAGCAAACAGGTTAGGGCATATTGTGAGGAGGCAAATATATATATATTCTCCCCACTGCAAAAGGATGCTTCTGCCTCAAAAGGATGCTTCTGCCTGCTGGCTCCCAGCAACCTGAATCAAATTTCCCTGCCAATTTCATCTTCTGACTGAAAGAGGCAAGAGTGGGCATCATGCTGGACATGAAAATTAACCTGCAGATCCAACAACAAAGGCAACAGATGTCCAGGCTTATGTGAAGAAAGGGATCGTGTGGCAAGCATCCAGACATGCTGTGAGAAAGACAGGTCGGAGAGAGCCCCGGGCTGTTTTAAAATAATGTTTCGTCAAACAAAGCAGAGGGCAGCTGCAGCACAGACCTCTCCTGCCACTGAGAAAGCCAAATGCATGGTACCCACAACACCCAGGGGTCCAACAAGCATTACTAAATGATTCTGTAGACTCTCCCTACTTCCACAAGCCATGAAACTTAAGGCTGAGGGAAGGGGACAAGGCTCCCAGGTGAAAGATGGGTGGGTTAGGGTTGCCATATTTCAAAAAGTGAAAAAGTTGTTTAGCTTTTTGGGCAAAACCGGGGGGGGGGGAATTGATGGTTTTTTTAATGGAAACTGGCAAAAACGACACTACCGACATGGGTTGCCATATGTCCAGATGGATTTCCTATCTTTCTTTTGTTTGGCTTTTATTGTATTTTAAGTGGAATAAAAAAATGATTTTTTAAAAAGTAAGAAGTTGCAAAAGAGCAACCTAACGTGGTTTAAGCTGCTGCATCCCTATACTGATTTACCTAGGGAAGTAAATCCTTTATTTGCTTTACAGGAGAGCATAGTGAAGGCAATCACTCCTTCAGCAAGTTTCCTATACAGCAATGTGTGCAGCCATCCTTTCAACAGCACCTCCTACTGAGAGTGTAATACGAGGCAAATGCTGCCCCCTTTGAAGAAGGCATTTATGACAGGATGAGAGCAGCTGAGAGTTCAAACAAGTAGGCAGAGCAGACAAAGGGAAATTGCAGAGTGCGAGCCACCTGGTGCCTTTGAAGCAGAAAAGAAAATGTTAAAGAATGGTAGAATTGCCAGTGAGTGGTTGCCCAAGTCTGCCTGGAAACACAAAAGATTTATTTATTTTTTAAGTGGGGGTGTTTTCTTGCTTTTATTCCTTTCCCACCACAGACTGGTGGCAGGTAGCAATCATTCGAAAATACAGTTACGAAAACACTTTCCTGGCATTGAGGACTCTTCGTGTAATGGGATGTAGGAGCAACAGTAGCAATGTTCCACCTCCACTGCCAAAGGCTAAAGCTGCAATCCTGCATGCCTACCCGGGAGTAAGTCCCAATGAACTGAATGGGACTTACCTCTGAGCAGATGTGCAGAAGATTGCATGGTAAGCATTGCTCTATCCCAGTAGAGCATAGCCAGTTTTTAAGAAGAAATTTGTAAATATCCTTTTCTTTCTTAAATTGAATGTGTGGGGTGACTACCTCTGTTTTCCTTCATAAATGGATTTGATATGCAAAATGGGTTTTCTATGCTGAAGTTATTTGTATAACATGAAATGGACCATAATACATTAATTATACCAAGCAACTAAGTGACTCACACTGTTTGCACTGAGAGAGACTTTGGGACTTCACAGAAGTCCAGCCAAGTCTGTGGAAACATCAGTTCCTTCATTGATCTCCTTATTATATTTTTACATAATTTCCATAGAAACTGGAAATGTTCCCTAAACCAACAGAGGCTCCCATACTTCTAGCAATTATCTTAAGGTCTGATTTGCATTTTAAATGTCACCTGTATAAATTAAAACTGTTTACTGCTAACAACACTGTCATTTTATGATGCATCTGGCAGAAGCCAGCCAAAGCAAATGTCTGTTGCAAAATGCCCTCCTGCATCCATTACATCACATTAATATTGTATCACCTTACATTTACAACTTTTAACAAACAAATACACTCAGGCCAGCAGATGGCTTGGAGCAAGAAATCCAAAATTCCCCCCCCCTTTTTTTTTTTTTGCTTTGGCAGGTGTATCTGGAGGTCGATAAGCTAGCAACCCGTACTTTCCATCTCTACTTTGCAGCGGTTCTGCAGCAGGAGCAGCATATATGTAAATAAGATCTGGGAATGGTCATTTCAAGAACTCCTGCCTACACAAACAGCCACACACCCCTTGCTATCAAGTCTCAGATCAGGCCAGGTGTTATGTGCCTTTTATATGGGGTGGTATACCCTATTTTTCGCTCCTTAAGACGCACCTGACCATAAGACGCACCTAGTTTTTAGAGGAGGAAAACAAGAAAAAAATATTCTGAATCACAGCCTCCTCAGGAGGAGAGTAATCCCCGCAGAGGCTTGGGAGGCTAAGGAAGGGAAGCTGCGCGTCCACCAGCCATATGGTTGACAGGGCACAGCTTCCATCCTAAGCCTCTGCAGGGATCGCTCTCCTCCCGCGGAGGTTTGGGAGGCTTTCCTTCTCCCCATTTTTTTCTCCCGCTCCCCAAGCAGCACTGGCCCCTTTTCCAGCCTCCTTCTCTCCGTCCCTTTCACCCAAACTCCTTAGGCGACACCTGCAATTTCTCCCCTTCGCTGCTGCCTCTCCTTTGCCCTCTACCATGACTCTCCACTCGCGGCAACCTACCCCCTCTCCCTTCACCCTGCTTCTCGGTCCCCCTCCTCTCTGTCCTCTTCCTCCCCTCTCTTGGCAGCTGCCTCTTCTCATCACCCTCCAGCCCACCTCCCTGGAGCCATCAGGGGAAAGGGGAGGCCGCTGACAACCTGGGAGGATGGGGCAACAGTGTGCGCCGCACTCGGGCAATTCGGCTCCAGAGACCACACATTCGCTCCATAAGACGCACAAACATTTCCCCTTACTCTTTAGGAGGAAAAAAAATGCATCTTATGGAGCGAAAAATATGGTAATTCTGAGGTGCTGGAAAGAACTGTACTGCTTTCAAGCTGCAGAAGGGGGAATAGCATTTTTAAACACTTTCCCACAGCTTGACTACGTATTACAGTACTATAACACTTATTATACAAAGGCATTTGTTCCTTATATATCACACCCGTTTTAACTAAGTTTCTGGTCATTTTTATGCCTCCCTGCTTTTTTTCAAACTCCACTAGTGAAATCAAAGTTGGTAATATTCTGTGCCTCGGCATGTGCTCCTGGGACCAGGATGGTTAAATCTCCTTACCAGCCAAAACTAGCATTCAGCAACCCATTCTAGAACTTTAATAAATAAATGCTATCTAAACAGGGCTACCCTTCCAAATGAAAACGACTATTTCCTCACACCTTGAGTTTTTCAAGGAGTTGTTTACTTTTGCCCTTCTCACTTCAGCTTCTGATCTGTTCTTGAAGATGCAAATGAATTACATGCTATGATAAGAGGCTATATTCCCACTTAACTGATCATACATCATGTTCTTTGAGGCAGGTCTGTAGTGCCATTGAACAGCTGGGCAAGTGCAATCTCATCCTTGGTTCATGCACCCAAGCTTCTTAGGGATCTGAGTGTCCCATCTGGAGGACATTCACTTGCTCTTGAGTTGAGGGCCAAACTACTCATGTCTTCAATTGTGAATTTTTCATAAGCAAACTGCACCATGCAGTGGACTAATAATGAATACTATCAGAGGAGGCATGGAGTTGGGTTGGGAGGGATTCTGCTGTGATCCCGAGGTGCTATATGTCTCAGGGGGAAATCCCCCACTGGATCCAATGAATGATTTCCTCAAAAGCATATAGCAATCTCCCTGCTAGTAAAAAAATACTGTAAGACATTAAATAACTGACAATTTGCTGCCCTTTTGTGACACTCGAAATAGCTGCCTGAGGCAGCCACCTCACCTCGCCTAATGTTAGGGCCAGCCCAGCATTACCACAGCTTCTTTCTGTGATGTTCGCTTGTTATTTTCCTATTGAATGTTGCATGTCTAAGTAATCTTGTTATATTTATAGTATTGGAATGTGATGTTTTTGGAAGTATCTTGGGGGGGTTGGACTAAATGACGCTCGTGGTCCCATACAATTCTGTGATTCTAAGGAAAGTCTTGACATGTTGGATTTATCTTATGAAGCAAGGAGGTAGGCAGAATTATTGGTCATCAGGACATAGTATACCTGTCTTTTTTGTTTCTTTTTTTATAATCTAGGCACATGTGCAAACCTAGAGAAGTTCTAAATGGGCATTGTCAACATTTCTGAACTCAAGATAGGGGATATGAAGATATAATAACCACACCTGCAAAATCATTTTCAATTTCTAGGCACCAACATCAGCCTTTCCGTCACCTGAGAATCCTCCATCCCTGAACTTAGCCGCATGGGAGCATGAACTCCTTTCATCTTCTTTTCGTATACGAAAGACGCCGGTATGGGAAAGCAGAAGCCAGCTTCCATATTCCTCGTGAGTTTGCTAAGTAGTGCCCTTTAGCAAAATTAGTCAAGGAGAATGATTGCTTTGCAAGAAATTTTGTGCAATCATTATTTCGCCTAACTTCTCTGCTCAGCTTCAGGATCAATTCAGGTGAACTAATTTTCTTCTCCTTAATGATTAATGTTTCATATTAATATAGCCATAAGGAGGGCAAAGGCAAGAAGCCTGTGTTTTCATTCTCTGGCATAATTACATCTCATTTCAAGAATAATTTCTTATCATTCCTGCTGTGTGTGTGTGTGTGTGTGTGTGTGTGTGTGTGTGTGTGTTTAAATCCTCCAATTCTGTTGGGGGGGGGGTGGTTAGGCAAAACGAAGGGGCAATTGTGATGACCACCTCCCAGCCAGCCTGCGTCCCATGCTGTCTGAGATGAGGGTATTCCCTGCTAGCACCGAATGTACCCCTCCACTCAGCTCACTATTCCCTTTCAAAGTACTTGCTGCCACCAGATAAAAGAGGGATCATTTCTACAAGCCTGCCCTTTATCAATCATCCTTCCATCTTCCCTGGGGTCTCCCTGAAGCTAATTAAGGTAGCATGTTTTATGGCTCTAGATGTGGGGTGTGTGTGTGTGTGTGTGTGTGTGTGTGTAAGAGAGAGAGAGAGAATAAGAAGAGATCACACCGGGTTTATGAAACAGATAATTTTCATTAATTCTTATTCTTCCATTTGCAGGATGTGGTGTTTTGTTTTTGTTTGTTTTTAAAAGTACAACAAAGATGAGACCCCAACATATATTTGTTTTACTAGATTTATTTCCTTCCTGCCCCCTACAATAATCCAGGGTGGGATTGAACCATAAATGACCTAGGAGCTGCCACAAAGAGTGCCCCCCCCCCTCACAGGCCACCACCGTCTGAACTTCAGAGGGTGTTGAAACAGAATGGTACTTGAAAATTATAGGACTTATCTCACATCTCTCAACAGCAGCCTGGGGCTCCTTTGTCAAGCCCTGCAAGACTTTCCATCTTAATAATTTGGATTGCTGGTGCTTTAGGGTTTGGCAAACTGCCCTCCTTGAAAAGGTATTTCATAAACTGAAAGTATCTAAAGGGCAGAGCTCAAATGACCTATTTTTTTTTCTCTATATAGCATGATTTTATTTCTTATATGGATACTGAGGCACACTGTTACTCAGTGTCAAGCCAGTCATTTGGCTGCTGCAGTTTGGACGGTGTGGAATGCTGTGGTCAAGTTATCGTTGTTCAAAAGGGACCATTGCTAGTAAACTAGCTTTAGCTGCAAATAGGATCACCTGAGTGTTAAATGGCAACATTGGATCCAGGAATACTGTACCAAGCTGCTCTTTCCAGGGGAGCATAACTTCATCCAGAACAGGCCATCTTTCCACTCCCTGGACTCAAGAACTTGGAACACAAAACACCTCTGTCTGTGTGGAGCTGCATGGAGCGTCCCCCTCCTGAGGGGGGTGGGGCATGGAGGGAGCCCGCTGCAGCTCACCTCACAAAGCGCTCCTGGGGTGCATGCAGCACAGCCTTTTTCCACCTCCGGGTCAGCCTTGGCCCGGGAGTGGAGTTGTTGCTGGTGGCCCTGGGCCATCGTGCAAGGAAGCTGTCTCTGCAGCTCCCTTGCACTCCAGAGCCAGGCTCCGATGAGGGAATCTGTCATGAGGCCCCTTTAAAAAACATGTCTATGGCCACAGTCCCCCGCCCCTCCACACACACACTCTACACCACTTCTTATGGCCAGAAAGGAAGGTTGATTCTTGGAAGAGCATGAAAATAACATGTCCAGCACTGGGTCAGGATGTTTACTTTGTAGAGAACAGCATCAAGTGGTTTTGTTGTAATATAATGCACAAATAATTTAACTGGCATAATTCACTTGCCTGCATTGAATGTGTTATGTACTGAGCTGAATCCTAGAACAATAGGATCCAGAATGCAGCAGTCTGATTAGTCCGCAGGAGCCACCCAAATCCAGCTCCAGGTGGAAGTGAATCAGCGACCTGATTAGCCTGCAGGAGCAGCCAATCAGGCTTCTGGAGGAAGTGAATCCGCAACCTGATTGGCCCACAGGAGTAGCCCAGAATTAGCCAATCACGTGGGGCCCATTGTGTAAATAATGTATATATAGCAGACGTTTTGGGGAAAGATTCATTCATTGCTACTATGAGCTGAATAAAGAGCATGAAATTCACACTTGACTTCGAGTATATTTCAGAATGAGATCCTGCATGTACCTGTATACTGCTGAAATTCATAGAATCATAGAGTTGGAAGAGACCACAAGGGCCATCCAGTCCTACCCCCTGCCAAGCAGGAAACACCATCAAAGCATTCCTGACAGATGGCTGTCAAGCCTCCGCTTAAAGACCTCCAAAGAAGGAGACTCCACCACACTCCTTGGTAGCAAATTCCACTGTCGAACAGCTCTTACTGTCAGGAAGTTCTTCCTAATGTTTTGTAACTTCATATTTTGTAACTTATTATCCTCTCTTTATCTCACTTTAGAATACCATACTTATATTTCTGTTGTACTCTATATATTTTGATGCTTCCATAAAAGGCATAGATTCTTCTAGAACATATACTTCTGGAATGTGGAATATGAACCAGAGAGGCTCTGTTGTGCAACATTGTTCCCATTAGTGACATGAGATCTTCTGTATATAACTGAATTCCTGTACCGTCATACCTCATGTTGCGAACGCTGCGGGTTGTGGGTTTTTTTTATTGCGCTCGCGCCGAACCCGGAAGTACTGGAATGGGTTACTTCTGGGATCGGCACTCACGCATGCGAAGAAGCACTAAAACACGCTTCGCGCATGCACAGAAGTGCCGAATCACGATCCATGCGTATGCAGAAGCGCTGCTGCGGGTTGCGAATGCTGCGGGTTGCGAACGTGTCTCCCGCACGGAACACGTTCGCAACCTGAGCATCCACTGTATTATGAACGACAACCCCACATAGCAGATCATCTGAATACATTTTTGGGTTGTTGTTGTTGTTGTTGTTGTTGTTTAAGTTACTTAATTGGGGGTCAATTCAACCCTTAATAACTTATTGCTAAAGTGTTTCTGAGTCCACAAAAATAATTATAAAGTCACATTATAGATCCACTGAGTTTTCTTTCACTGCAGCGATAAAATAGCAATGGCGGAAGGAACTGTTATGGCCAGAAGATATTAAGGTATGAGTAAAACCAGAGCTTAAGCATCTTGTAGCTTGAAACTGTCACTTAAAAGGAAATATTCCATTTGTCAGTAACCAAACCCTACAGGTAGATTAACTTCCTGACTGTAAAATGTAGGATGTTGCTTTAGGTCAGAGGCACTCAACTCTGTTCAGTCTAAGTATTCAGCAGCAGATTTATTATTACCAGAAGCAAAATCTGCAGTTTAAGTGTGGGAAGAAGGTACAGTCAGAAATGGTCAAAGAGTTTATAAGTGCTCATTTGTCAAGTTGCAATAAATCATCAACCCACTTATTTAAGAATGCCAGATCAGCAGATATTTTCAAAGTTCAGAAAGTGGCTAAGGAACTAGAATTATCTCAGGGAAGCAAAAGATCATTTCAGAAATAAAAGTCAACTCCAACATTTAGCCAATGTGTGCGTTGCAGAACGAGCAGAACTGATTTACCCAGCTAGTAGCATTCGAAATCAGAACTCTTTGACTTTACCCACCGACAGAACTATGTGATCATTGTACATGCTCAACCTCTGGATTTCATTCAGCACATACCACTCAGTCTAGGTCCTAGATTCTGTTATACTGCAGTTCTAATATTGGGCAGTTCAAATATGATCTCAGATTAATAAATCATTGTTTATAATAACCATAATAATAAACCATGGTTTATTTAGCGGAAAATATGTGTCATTCCTGCACATTCACAGTACCACTCATTTCTTCTTCCCCAAATACACTGGCTTAGACACATATGATGTGTTTATACCACTCTTTCAAATTACAACCATACTGGAAAACTTTCTTATGCCCTCTGTATTTTATAAATATCAAGCTGTGGTTTAATTTTGGACTTCAAACCAAGGTATTAATGCAGGGGTGTTTTTTAAAGATATTATTTGAATGCTGAAAGAATGGACAAAGTTATCTTTCCGTATATTCATATTAGAACATATACAATTTTTGTTAGTTGGCAAAATAGAATTATTATACATAAAAACAGCTGCAATGCCATTTCTGCTGCATATTGTGATAGCTTATCCACACTTCAGTATCAGACTTTTTTAAAAAAAATGAAAATGCCTTCTATAAATTCATATCTACATTAAAATAATTGTTTCATGAAAGTAATACATGAAGTCTTTCCACAGGTCTCCCCGCACTGCTTGCCATTATCCAGCTGAGCATATCACATCACTTTAGCCATTAACACTAGGCTCAAAGTCATAAAAATCATTCTCTCAGTGTCAGCATCTCACCAGGTCTTGGTGATTAATATATTAACTGTGCTTACTAAATTCCAGATGACCTCAAGATGTTTCTGATAGTTCTTCCAACACTGCAATAAGATATTTAATGGCTACACCTACCATAGAAGTTCTGTCCCCCAAAGCAAACATTTCCACCACAGATCTGCAAAATTATATTCAGTCACCCCTCATCCAGTGATTTCTTGCAGATGCAGGAGCACCAATTAATATATCACCCACTTTAGAAGAAGTTACTTCTTTATCTTCAGTGAATAAGGAAGCTCCATAACACAAACAGTAAAATAAGTGCCTCCATAACACAAACAGTAAAATAAGTGCAGAGCTACCCTCTCCTTTGATGTACACAAGAAAGTCAGCTCGTGAAGGTTTTCATGTGGACATCAGAGTCTTTGCAGGCTGCGAACCCAGACTTTGTTGAGCCTAGGGCTTGCCAATCAGAAGTTTGGCAGTTCGAATCCCTGCGACGGGGTGAGCTCCCGTTGCTCAGTCCCAGCTCCTGCCAACCTAAAAGTTCAAAAGCACATCAAAGTGCAAGTAGATAAATAGGTACTGCTCCAGCGGGAAGGTATACGGCATTTCCGTGTGCTGCTCTGGTTCGTCAGAAACGGCTTAGTCTTGCTGGCCACATGACCCAGAAGCTGTACACCGGCTCCCTCGGCCAATAAAGCGAGATGAGCGACGCAACCCCAGAGTCATCCGCAACTGGACCTAACGGTCAGGAGTCCCTTTACCTTTAAGGCTCGTCTTCTTGAGAAGACTCACTATGGCATCCCAAACAGTTGATTAGCATAGAAGAAGCAACATTTGGAAGAGCTGCTTTCTCTTAGCAGTGATGTAAGTGTGAACACAGTTATATGGGCTGCACTCACACAAGCTGCCACCAGGAAGCAACAGGGGCATCTGGGGATGTTACTCTTTCCATTTGGCTGTGTTTTACAAAACAATTGGGCCCATTCCACATGGAGCATCCCTAACTGAGCAGACAGGTCTTTTTAAAAGAGCACAAAAAAGGGATCACCTGGCTGGTTTGAAACTTGCTTTGAACTTTTGGATTTATTTTATTTTTACATTCTTAATTCTGTTCTGTTAGCAAATTTAAATAATTTAACTGATTTAAAGTTGCCAGTTGGCCCAGACTGAACAGTAGAGGTAGGGAAATGAAAAACCCATGGAACTGGTAAAGTGCTTCTCTTTTTTTCTCTTTTTTTGGACTCGGGACAACATACCATCCCTGCAAAGCAAATACTAAACCACATCTTACCACCTTTCTGCTGCGTTTCCGTAGGCTCTGGATGCTGCTCAGCAAGGGGGGGGGGGGGACAAGAAGCACAGCTGCACACAAACAGACAATGATTTAGCATTCTTGGTGTAAAGAAAGGCCAAGGGACAATCACTTAGGAGAGGGAAATAAAAACAGATGGGTTTTTTTTTTTATTTTAAGCCATTAAAACTGATCTGGGAAGAGTCAATTATATCTTTGCTTCCTGTGGGAAACCTGTGCACATTTAATTTGCATAATGCATCAATGTTCCACTTAAACCTTTAATGACAATGGTTGTATTTATATGCAGGTAAAACAATACTAACCTCATCTCTTAAGTGTTTGGAGGAATGAGATGCTGACATTTTCATACTGGATGCAACTCACTTAAAAAGCAGGCAACCTGTTTTTCTGATCAGATTCCAACATGAAACACCCCCCAGCCAGGTGACATCAAGGGGAAAGCTCTAATTTCAAGCACAACTAGAGAATCCCACAATTGACACAGACATGCCACCACAATCTATGAGCGCTGAGAGATTCCAGGGTTTCCAGGAACTTCCTAGGGTTCAGTGAGGAACAGCAGAGACTGTGGTATTTTTAGGATATATGGTTTATTAACACATATAACCTGAGCCAAAGTTGGAGGAACCCGAAGCTTCAACACCCTCGAAGGTCCTGCTTCTCCCTTAGTCATAGCCTTGAATTCAAACAGAAATCAAGCACAGCTCCCACACTCTGGATTCTGCCAGCTAACACACACACAGCTAGTTCCCTGGCTTTTGTCTTTCTCACTGCCAGCTGGGTGTATGAAAATTATACATAAAAGTGGAAAAAGTGGATAGGGGAGGTGGATTTCTCCCTCTCTCATAATACTGAAATTGAGCACTGTGCAAGGAAGCAGAATATTGGAGCTCTGACTGGAGCATTTTCTGCCCCACCCCCAGAAGATCAGAATTGACAGGTGGGTTGTCACAGTGCCACCAAGTAGCCCAACTTGGGCTACATTCACACAGCAGCTTCTTCCATTCCCCCAACATTTCCATGACTGTTAACTTCTGCATTGTATTTGAGATTTCACATGACATAAAAGACACTTTCCAAAATCTGGAATATAATGGAATTTTAGCACTCATCTATGAGTGCTCACTGGAAGGACAGATCCTGAAGCTGAGGCTCCAATACTTTGGCCACCTCATGAGAAGAGAACACTCCCTGGAAAAGACCCTGATGTTGGGAAAGATGGAGGGCACAAGGAGAAGGGGACGACAGAGGATGAGATGGTTGGACAGTGTTCTTGAAGCTACCAACATGAATCTGACCAAACTGTGGGAGGCAGTGGAAGACAGGAGTGCCTGGCGTGCTCTGGTCCATGGGGTCATGAAGAGTTGGACACAACTAAAGAACAACATGAGTTAATTACTTCCAGGGGGTGGGGAGAGAATCCATTTGCAACCCCATTAACCCATAAAAACACAGACATAAAGAGAGGAGATATGGGGTGGTATAGCAGCAGCACACAGGTCTTTCCTCCTGTTTTCATAGGGGAGCAGAAGTACGTATGTGTGGAAAGGGTGGAGGAGTAGTTACATTATCCTATGGCATGGGTAGGCAAACTAAGCCCTGGGAGCTGGATCTGGCTCATTGCCTTCTAAATCCGGCCCACAGATGGTCCGGGAATCAGCGTGTTTTTACATGAGTAGAATGTGTCCTTTTATTCAAAATGCATCTCTGGGTTATTTGTGGGGCCTGCCTGGTGTTTTTACATGAGTAGAATGTGTGATTTTATTTGAAATGCATCTCTGGATTATTTGTGGGGCATCGGAATTCGTTCATTATTATTATTTTTCAAAATATAGTCCGCCCCGCCCCCCACAAGGTTTGAGGGACAGTGGACCGGCCCCCTGCTGAAAAAGTTTGCTGACCCCTGTGACCTATGGCATTCATTGTTGTGTCACAGCACCCCCACCGACGTGAATAAAATTTAGCACAACATGCCAGTATATTGGTCCAAAATCCACAGTTCCATAACAGATGTCTGCACACAATATACCCATTTAATTAATCTAATTATTTTAAGAACTTTCCTTAAGAAATCCACCATAGCCAATAACCCACATTGGATTCATACACCTTGGAATATGCTTTTTTTTCCTGTTCTGGGGAATAGCATCCTTTTACTGTTACAACAGCAGCCTCTAGAGGAGGAATTCTACCTGCTTTGTTGCTTTGAAAACGAACAGCCAGGCTGCAGGCTGCATTTTTGCAGCCACAATAGTTATTTGCTCATCTACATGCTCAAGTAAACATGAAGTATAGTGTTGTGAGATGTATGCTTCAGTTGCAGCTAGACCACGTTTAGAACTCAAAGCTTCATGGATCTAGGAGCAAGTCCTTGAATCCTAGATTTGCAGAGCTTGAAAGGATCATGAGAATCATCTAGTCCAACCCTTTGCAATGCAGGAATCCTTTTGCCCAACGTGGGGATCAAACCTACAACCCCGAGATTAAGGATCTCATGCTCTACCAACTGAGCTATCCTGTCTATGCAATGTGTGTGCATGAGTATTTAGACACTAGGGAAAACTCTCATTTGGTATAGGAACCTGCCCTTAAGATCATCTTTACCAGGCTCTACCACCTGATTTGGCAAGCACCACCTCTTAGTTTCGAAATTAAAAGACGCCTGCTTCTTGGGAGAAAAGCGATGACATCATCTTGCCGACAAAGGTCCGTATAGTTAAAGCTATGATTTTCCCAGTAGTGATGTATGGAAGTGAGAGCTGGACCATATAGAAGGCTGAACGCTGAAGAATTGATGCTTTTGAATTATGGTGCTGGAGGAGACTCTTGAGAGTCCCATGGACTGCAAAAAGATCAATCCTATCCTTTCTGAAGGAAATCAGCCCTGGGTGCTCACTGGAAGGACAGATCCTGAAGCTGAGGCTCCAATACTTTGGCCACCTCGTGAGAAGAGAAGACTCCCTGGAAAAGACCCTGATGTTGGGAAAGATGGAGGGCACAAGGAGAAGGGGACGACAGAGGACGAGATGGTTGGAAAGTGTTCTCGAAGCTACCAACATGAGTTTGACCCAACTACGGGAGGCAGTGCAGGACAGGAGTGCCTGGTATGCTCTGGTCCATGGGGTCACGAAGAGTCAGACACAAGTAAATGACTAAACAACAACAACAACAACAACCTCTTAGTTTGCTGGCTTCTTTGCTGGCATTTCGTGGTCTGAGCTTCAGGAGATCAGCCAACCCCATACCCAATCCTATGCCCGCTTACCCAGAAATAGCTTCCACTGTGCCTAGTGGATCATACATTCTAGTAAGTGTGCTCAGAATTGCAGCCTAATTTACTCATAATTTAAGGCTACACTAGTCATGCAGAGCTGGTTGTTATAAATAACATTGATCACTGAGAACAAGAGGCTATTGAAGATCCTCAGTTTGAAAACATTTAAAAAGCAGCTTAATGTTCAGGGTACCTGGAAAACAGCAACTTTCCCAAGCAAAAGGCTTTCCCTTAGAAAGATGTTGCCGCTTCCCCTAGTGCCTGATGAACAGATATTATGGACAAGAACAGATTAGGTATACATCTTCTGGGACACAATAAATATCAGTGAAAAGGTAATTCACCCTAGGTCACAGGGCTTGGGGAGGGGAAAAAAGAGAAATATCTTTAATCTAATAAGTTTAGAATGGGTTTTAAGAATCATAACCTCGAAATTAAAAAGGCAGACCCAGTACAGCCTCCAGCATTGATTAAAAGCCCAGAAGCTTTATCACCATGTAATTGCTTCATGACCTGTTTTTCAACAGCACGAGCACCAAGTTTTCTCAATAAGAAATTTTAATTTCAAGGTACCTCTAATTTACTGCGCCTGTTACTGTTATATTACAAAGGGGCTATGCAGCCGCTCTGCAGGCGTGACATTTTTCTACTCGGCTTCAGTTCAATTTACTCCTTAATCTCCTTAAACAAAGCCCTTATTTTCTTGTTTCTGTAGTATTCCTGCATGTCTGCCTTGTAGGCTTGTTCTCAGCTCTCCTTCTTCACGGGGCAACTTTTGGAGGCTTCTAATTAAAGAGGTTAAGGGAGAGGTGCTCAGCTTGCTCATGTGGGTCTAGAGTCCATGAAGAGTGGGAAGGGGCACTGCCCCTCCAGACCCCTCCATCATGTCACTGTTCCCATGCACACTGCCCTCCACGAGTGGAAGAGCAAACTTCTGGAATGGATAAGCAATCTGAAGAGTGAATGTCCAATAATAGTGGCACCACAGTGGGGACGGGGCTAAATGGCGTGCACCCTGTTACCATATGTATGCAGACATTGCAGGCTGGAGCCAGGCTGTATGCATGCAGGGCAGGCCTAGGTCTTCAGGCCTCCTGGAACTCAGGAGCTTCATCTGCATAACAAAAGACAGAGAGGAATCTACTGTAAAACCCTCCAATGACATTGTTAGTAGCTGGCAAGCAGCCAGTCCCTGCTGAGATGGGGCCATTTCTCATACCAGAATTGTAAAGGAAATTGCCTATCAATGCAGATATTTCTCCAGCAGGGTCAGATCAAAGTTCTGGAAACCAAGCCATATGAGGAATGGTTGAGGGATTTGGCTCTGCTTAGCCTGGATGAGAGGAGACTGAGAGGAAATATGACAGCCATCTTCCAATATCTAAAGGGCTGCCACATGGATGATGGAGCAAGTTTGTTTTCCCCTCCTCCGGAGAGTCGGAACTGAACCAATGGCTTCAAGGTAAAATAAAGCAGATTCTGATTCAACATGAGGAAGAACTTTCTGGCAGTAAGAGCTGTTTGACAGTAGAACAGACTCCCTTAGAAGGGGGTGGACTCTCCTTCTGTGGATGTTTTTAAGCAGAGGTTGGGTGGTGATCTGTCATGGATGCTTTAGTTGAGATTCCTACATTGCAGGGGGTTGAACTACATGACCTTCTGGTTCCCTTCCAACTCTACAATTCTAGGATTTTGTGCACTCTGTGGGAAGCTTCATGTATTATAGCCTAATGTGGAGGATAATGGAAAACCCCTTCACTTGAGACCTTAAGCTACTATGTGCAGTAGGCTGATAACATGATAATGCTCCAGGCCAGCATTAACAGCCACATAAATGTATTAGCATGGAGGCCCTCCACACCCTTGGGCATCTACAATTTCAGCCATCTGACCAGTAAAACAACATTCTCTCAGGTAATATGATCAGGATCAGGGGTGGAAGGAATACATCTCAGAACCAGTCCAACAAGAACCTTCCTGCAATTGTCTCCTCTGGACTTGTCAAGCTCCAGCAGGATCTTCTCTAACTCCACCACCTGGCTCTGTCCAGGGAGCAGAGCCGTTTCATCCATAGAGGCCGGTGGCGCGGCGCGCCAGGGCGCAGGGCACCCCAGGGGCGCCCCCGTGAGCCCGCCGGCATACCGGGCTCCCCCTCCCCAACCCACCCCCCCCATGGGCAGGCAGGCACTCGCGCGCCGGCTTTGCGCGACCTTCCAGCACTCCAGCTGGGGCTCTGGGAGGCGCGAGCGCCCGTCCGCCCGCCCCTCATCCTCCGCCCGCCGGAGCGCGGGCGCCCGCTCCAACGCCACGCCTCTCATCCCCCGCTCGCCCACCCCCCCTCCCGAGGGGCGGCCAGCGCGGGAGGGAGGCGGGCGGAGAGGCGGCAGGCTGGGGGCGCCGAGGGATCGCTGCGCCAGGGCGGCAGATCCCTCTAAGACGGGCCTGCCAGGGAGCTTTGTTTTTGTCTCGCTGACACGTATGCAGCCTAGTGATGATAAGAGTCTTATTGCCGCCACGTGGCTTCTGCAGAATGTAAAATGCTGCTGTGCAGGGTCTACACGACATTTAAGAAACAGTTCAAAATTCAGAGGTTCCAGAGGAAAATAGGACACAGAGGTGGCTTTGTGTCCCCTTCCCAGTCCAACCCAAGTTTCCCCAACATTCTGCGTGGTGGAGCAATTTAAGGAGAATAAGCTACTACCGCGCTAAGCTGCAACTGCATAGCAGAAACGAATTGGCATCTGCTGGCAATTTGGCACAAAGTTGTCAGGGCAGCAGCACATAACAAGTCTGTAATGTTTATTTTCTCCATTCCAATAAGTGTCCAACCCAAAATCCAACAACGGGAACGGAAAGGTGCCTACCGTGTTAAGAGCTAATAGGCTTTTATTGAGCCCTGTGGCTTCGCACATAATTCTACCAGTGTTATTGTGTTGTTGAAGCAGAATCAATTTAATGCCTAGAAAAATGGCCTTTGTCTTGAAGGCTGCTGCCTTTAATTATGCAACAGAACACAACTGCAAAGCATCTGTAAAGGCAGGCGAGGAGGTGCTGCAGGAACCTGAATTTCTTCTTCTCAGCCCTGAGAGGAAACTGTAAAATAATAATAACCTCATGGTTTTAAGACTCTGCATGTTTTAGAAGCCTGGGGAACCAGGAAGGGAAAATGCCACACCTCATTGTTAGAGTATCTCATACTGGGATTGGCTTCTGTGATTCCAGGATGTCCCGCTTAAAATATAACTGTTGGTGAGTATGGCATCCATCTTACATGCAGAAGGTCCCAAGATCAATCCCTAGCATCTCCAGGTAGAGCAGGAAGAGACCTCGACAGAGAGAGCCAGGCAGTGAAGACAATATTGAGCTGGGTTCACCTATGGTCTGACTCAGTATAAGGCAGCTTCTTATGTTCCTAAGCTGAGTTCTAAAACTCCATGCAGCACTATTTTTCTATGAAAAGATGTGCCAGAACTCACCACGAACACCTCCCTCGTTCTCTTATATAATGGCAATGGAGCCCACCTGAGAGCAGCGGCAGAGGAAGCCTCTCGGGCACCTGGGGTGGAGTGCCCAGGGGCGGGGGGAACCACCCATAGGGACGGGGGTGATGCCCATAGGGACAAGACACAGTGTGCAGCACCCATAGGGACGGGGGGCACAGCGGGGCCTCAGCCGCCCTACAGCTGGGGGGAGGCAGCGGGCGGACAGCGCAGAGCCTGCGGGCACCGATACGCGTGGCTCGTGCACGCTGCAGGCCC
Organism: Lacerta agilis; assembly: GCF_009819535.1. NCBI lineage: Eukaryota > Metazoa > Chordata > Lepidosauria > Squamata > Lacertidae > Lacerta > Lacerta agilis. The sequence goes on from NC_046313.1 coordinate 87,819,707, forward strand.
CGCGGTGACAAGTACCACCCACCATTTTGTCACACACACACCCGTCAGGGTGGCACCTGGGGTGGACCGCAACCCCCACCCCCACCCCACCCCCCTTCGTACACCTCTGCCTGAGAGGCACCGGAAATGAGTTCCGGCAAGTTCTGGGTTGGGAAAAAGCACATGATCCATGGGTACAAAACACTCCCGGCTGCAGACAGGGGTCTTTTACAAGTGAAAAGGCAACAGAAACAGGGAGGGAGGGAGCACATTTGTTCCCCCAGCTCCTCCCCACATTGCATTTAGTTTTTCACATTTGGAATGCCTGAAAATGAAACAAAGCAAGGTTCAGCTGTTCCTTATCATCTCACTGGATTCCAGCAGTTTTATTTGTCTGAAGCGTAACATTGTCGATGGGTCCTTCTCAGGGATGGCTTCTCACCCTCCCTACCAGTGCTCTTATTGGGTAACTCTGCTGGGAAGCACCACTGTTAATTCAGATTCACACAGAAGAATCCGAACCTTGGCAGAGAAAGAGTGCAGATCGTGACATTTCTCTGAGTTTTACTTCAAGGACAAGGTTCACTGCAATATTTTGAATCATCATTACTGGTCCTGAAGCAGGAACAGAACAGACTGCAGCTCCCTGTTATAGAAAAAATAAATAGGCTAGGTCCTACCGCTGGGATCCTGCCAGAGGAAAATGTAATGATTTATTTATTGCTAAAAATTAGTTGGCCACTTGTTTGAGGTGGGAGCCAAATATATGCATATATACACAATAGATCCAAAAACTTACCAAAATGTATGTGCGCATGCAGTGGCAGATTTATGGTATGTGGGTCCTTATGTGCAGCCCTTTTGGGGGGCCATGGGCATAGCCAAGGGGGGGGCAAAGGGGCAGTTTCCCCAACCCAAGTAAAACAATAGAAATACTTAACTAACTGACCAATCACAACCGTTCTGCCCCCCCAACAAAGTCCTACCCCCCCCACAAAAATCCTGGCTACACCCATGGGGCGGGGTGAATAAATGTGACTATGTTAAAATCAGGGATGTATGATAACAACAACAACAATCATAATAATAGATAAAAGGTATAGCATGCAGCAGAAACAAGAAAGGGTTGCCATATCCTGCTCCCATCTCCCTTCTGTTCAACTGAGGCTCCTCTCAGGTAGCTGCCTGCTCCATGTGCCCGCAGGCAGCAAAACAAACATAGCAGCAATGGGCTGATTCCCACGTCCCTGCCTTCATTCCCACCCCCTGTAATTTGGCTGGCAGGCAGCACAATGAGCTTCTCTCCCCCACCCCCACCCCACCCCTTTTCAATATGCCCTTCTATGGCCAGCAAAGGAAAGAGACAAAATTCTGGACACTTTTTGGAATTTTGTGAAATTAATCAACTGAAAGAAATCTTCTATTCTTAGTATTTCCCTCGTTTTTACAAGGTCAAATACTTATATGTATTCAATATAAGAAAGTTTTTGTTAAATTCTCTTTAAAAAAAAAAACCCCAACATATTGGACCCTTGATATTCCTTGTCCAATTTCAGATTAATTGAAATATAAGAATTTGAGTTACATGATTTTAGCAAGAAAAGAATAATGAAAGAGTTTATGATATAGTGGTTTGGGCACACTTTTAGATGGCTTTGAGTTAAGACAGCACAAAACTTAAAAATATAAATTTATACTATTTGGGGACATTTCTATATATTTCCATCTTATATCACTAAAATGCATTGTTTTGAGGAAAGAGATTATTTTTTTAATGACATTGGGAGAAACAGTGGCTGGATACAGGGTGTTTCATGGCAATATTGCCTGAGAGTTTATGCCCACTTACCTCTTGCCCGAGACTGTGCCTGGAAAGCACAGAGGAAAGGTAAGTTGTGGCTAAGCCTGAATAAAGTCAGAGGAACTCTGGTCCCAAACCACACTTTCTTTATTTCTATTTTTAATGAGGGTGAAGAGTTTGCAGCCCTCCTGCAGTAGACAATGGTTGAAGCACAGGCCTGTGCATACGGCCCCAGGCTAACATGGTCCTCTTTTATTAGCTAGAGTTCAAAACTCCAGGCTGCCCTGGGATCAATACAGAAAGTGTGCCTCGCACTTGCGGCAGCCATCCAAACAACAAAATGGAAAGAGATTGCCAGTTTCTCAGAGCATTGTTCTTGGCTGTGATGAACAGCTAAGTGGAGATAGATTTCTGCTGCTGCTGCTGCTGCTGCTGCTGCACAAAAGCTGTGTGTGTTAAATGATTTGGTGGGATAGGATAAGCCACGCAGGAGAAGAGGGAAAGAGATTACGACCTTGAATATGCATATTTTTAGTGGGAACATCTTCTAGAACGGCCAGCGTATAATAACCATTATCGTTAGACGCTAATGTCCCCCGTCCCCCCCGCGAAGTATGTTTTGAATGGATGCTGTACACTGGATCATTCCTTGTTTGAGGAGGAAATCTTTAGAATCAATATTCTCTGGAACAAATCCAGGAATACGAGCATACAGACTTGTATCTTTCAAAGCAAACATGCTATGAATTCCAAAGAGCTTGCTTTATCCAGTACCGATATATAAATATATATCTGAAGAAGTGTGCATGCACACGAAAGCTCATACCAATAACAAACTTAGTTGGTCTCTAAGGTGCTACTGGAAGGAATTTTTTTTATTTTGCTACGACTACGGCAGACCAACACGGCTACCTACCTGTAACTAAATATATACCGACACACAAATACGTACACAAAACACACAGATAGTGGGGGGGGGAGAGACATGCACAATCAGGCACAGTGTTTGAGCATGGTCTGTTTTTCATTTGAGCATATATATTTTTGAGATGCACCAGATTTCCCACTCACCTCAGTATAGAATTATAGGATCGGAATTGTAGAGTTGGAAGGGACCCTGAGGGTCATCTAGTTCAACTTGGTAAAAGTTAGGTAAAAACTCCCAAGATGCTTGGGAGTTAGTCAAAACCACAATAGTAGAAGTTCAGTGAGAAGGTATGCCACAGAGCAAGGCAGGCATCGTGAAGAACCAAAATGTCTGTGTGGTTAACAAGCAGAGTCAAGAAAGCTATTGGGTATAATGATGCACATAACAAAACAAGTTCAGTATCAGTAATGATAAAAGTTATAAACAGGTTACTATATTTGCATCAAAACCATTCCTCGGGGGCGCACTTCATTTCTGCAGCTGTCAGTTTAGTTAACTACAGAATGCAGCAAGCAGAGAGAAAAGTATGCTTCTACCTAGAATTATATGGAAGTGAAAAATCTTGCAATAATAAATGGGTTATGGAAATTATGAGAAATGTTCAGATTTTAGGAAAAGAAGGTGCTGTGCATTGTAATGGAGGCTACATTTATTTCACAAGGACTGGGGTGCAGACAGGCAGACTGGTTAGAAATCGCAGTGGACAATTAAGCTAATCTATCATGTAGTGCCTCTGCAGACAAGATAAATAGTTAAGTTGATGACTATTAAAAACACATTACGCTAGTCATAAGAGCGCAGTTTCACATTTCTCTGGTGGTATTCCTGACACAGTGTCCCCTTTAACATATGAAAGAAACGGATGCAAGAGGCAAATAAAGCCAATTTGCTTAGAGTTACTATTGACTACTTTCTTTTGATATGCAAATAACTCAGTTATTAGTTAGCTCGGTATTTGGTCTACATGGTGTCTACTGTTCCTGCATCACATAGATTGCTGGTTAATAGCCCAACATGGGTGTTGGGTCTTCTCTCATTTGGAGCTAACCATTAGGAACAAGGCACATATCAGAGCTTTGGGGGAAATGGCATGCTGCTCCACCCAGCTGTGGGGACAGGGCTGGGATGGTGGGTGAATGTCAGAGAAACAGAGACCACCTAATTAGTTGAAGGTACCTTGGGGGTTCAGGGTATCTCCTGGGAGATCTAAGATGAGGTAGCAGGTGTGTATGGTTCAGAAAGCCTAGATTTTGCCTCGATTTGCCCCGTATATTATTTTAAAAACCAGAAGTACAAAAATGTCACAAGTCAAACAAGGGACACCAGAACCTAGCAGTCCTGTCCCTGGAACATCTCATCTCTCAGGCAAGTGGGAAGGCATGCAAGTATTCTTTAATATTGCTATTCAGAAGTGCCTGGGTGATAGCTGAGCTGCCCATGCAACTTGCTTCTGAAAATGCAGGCATGTATCCAGAATCTGAGCCAAAACCACACGACACCTGATGCTAAGGTTAACATCTTAGCGTGTGTGGAAGGACATAGGAAGCTGCTGTATGTCGAGTCAGATTCATTGGTCTATTAGGTGATTAATGCCTACACCAGGGCTGGGGAGCCAGAATTCCCCCATGGGCACCCTTCCAGGGACTGCATACTAATGATAGGTGGGACCGGAGGCCAAAGTGTATGTGAGTGACTTTGGTGCAGTAAATGTAAGAGGTTTACATATACAGTTGTAACTTATGTATCCCTCTGGATACGTAAACTTTGGGATGCAAATGCGGCAAACTGCACGCACATGCGCAGAAGTGCTCTGCGTGCCGCACACATGCCCAGAAGGGCACCTCCGGTTACGGACTTTTCGGGATATGGCCAGGCCTCCAGAACGCATCCTGTCCGTAACCGGAGGTACCACTGAGATCATTAATATTGAGATCATTAATATTGTGCATGTGGAAGCCGCTGGGTGAATAAAAACTGACTCCTGTATTGAAATAAAAATTATCCAGTCCAAAAATACGGTTCAAAAGCTTTACTTACAGAACTCAAACTCTAAACCACTTAAAACAAATAAAAGTTACATTCGCTTAGTTGCATAGTTTCTTATACCGCTCCCAGCATAAGGCATGATAACTTATATTACAGCCTGAGCTAGACATCAAAGCTCTGTCTCTTCTCCATTGCAGCCTCCATTGGCTTCAGGCTGTTTTACTGGAGACAGAGAGAAAACACATCCATTCTCTTCAGTAGCTTGGAACAAAGAGTTTACATCCCCAACATGGATGCCTCCCAGATTAGCATATGCATATTCTTGTAATACTATCTCTTTCATGTGATTCTGAGCTAAACACCTTTTGACTGAGGCAGCAGAGGTACGCTCCCATGATACAGCCCCCTCAATTATTAACCAGGCAAGCTCTTCTTCAGCTTCAATGGAAATTTCCAGCTAGAAGAGCGGCCTCATTTGGCCCTCAGGTTAATCTGTCTATGCTAATCATCAGCAGTGCTCCAGGGTTTCAGGCAGGGTTTCCTACCCTACCTGGAGATATCAGGAACTGAACTAGGGACCTTGAGCATATGAAGCAGATGCTGTAGCACTGACCCTTCCCAAGCATTGTGTGACACTGTTGAACCATTATGCACAGCTCCCCATATTTGGATCTGTCTTTAGACCTCTATGGGGTTAGAACAGCCAGGTGGTCGTGGCATGAAATTATTGTACGTGGAGCTGCAAACAGGATTTTAAGGAAGTGCACGTTCTTCCATTCACACTAGCACACCAAAATCTCAATCGGCAAGCTGAGCAAGAATGGATGTAGAAGAAGCAAATGCATAGCTGTATTCCATTTTTCCAGCTGTGAAAAATAGAGCGTGGGTATTTTTGTTTTAACTGTGCATCAGTTTTCTCAAATCTCTGGAGCATGGGATGGTGCAGCTTTTTTTGCTACTTTTTCTTCTTTTTTTACCAAACTGTAAATTTCCACTACTGAATCTTACTGTGAAGAATCCAAGGGAAATCCACAGCCACTGAAGGGAAGCAGCAAATAATTAAACAAATTAATCAGAAAACAAAGGCAATGGTGTTATCACCTCCCCAAGCAAGCAGATGCAAATTGCCTCCTGGTAGAACAAAATTCAATAATAGGCTGTTGCTTCTAGATCCACAAAATGGCCCTGGGGAAAATGGAGATGTATGATTAGGGATGAGGAACAATAGCTGTAATGTGTACATTGTATAAGCCTCCGAGAAAATCGGGGCCTGTGTTGGCTGAGTACATTAGTAACTGCTTCATTTGCCAGCATGGATATTACCCTCCCAGGGCTTTTAGTTACAAACGTTGGCTTCAAATGTGGCCGTGTGGTAATAACTTACAGCTGAATATGTCATCTGTTCCTCAAAATATAATTTCTTGAGCAAGTATAACAGAAGTAGCCAAGTCAATTCCATTCCTGTCAGATAGTTCAATCATTTTTTTTGCTGGAGGGAGGCAGGCTTTAAGAAATAGGCTTGCATGGAACCTCCTGCTAAAATGGCAGGCATTTTCCATCATTTTATCGAGGGATTCCAGGAAGGGGTTTGCATCAGAATCCCCTGCCAAAACACAGGGGAAAACCCCTTTGTTTTAGCATCTGCTTGCAAAGTGCTTTGAAGCCCTAACATCATTGTAATGCTGTGTGATTGACAGGTGGGTGGCCCCACCCAACTGTCAAATTTGGTATGATCAGGATCTGGCCCAGGGAGTCAAAAAGGTTTCTACCCCCATCGTTCTGCCCGGACACTGAGGTCCTGCTCCGAGGGCCTTCTGGAGGTTCCCTCACTACGAGATGTGAGGTTATAGGGAACCAGGCAGAGGGCCTTCTCAGTGGTGGCGCACACCCTGTGGAACACCCTCCCATCAGATGTCAAGGAAATAAACAACTATCTGACTTTTAGAAGACTTCTGAAGGCAGCCCTGTTTAGGGAAGTTTTTAATGTTTGATGTTTTGTTGTGCTTTTAATCTGTTGGGAGCCACCCAGAGTGGCTGGGGAAACCTAGCCAAATGGGTGGGGTATAAATAACAAATTGGCATAATCCAGCATTGCTGGGAAGGTATGTGAAAGCAGAAATCACACGGCTACATCATATGAGTCTTTCCCACCAAGTCAGCAGCTTCCTCCTGGCAGATTATCAATGAAAAGTCGAACAGGATGTTGCAACACTCTTGCCAGTGGAAGGAGACGGTTGCGATGGAGTGGCTCCATATCACATACTGGCAAATTCAAGTTGTGTAATTAGAGTTGATTTGGTGCTCTTGCCCAGCAAACCCATTTCCACACCCACCCTCCCTCCCACCCCCAAAAATCAGACTTTTTGCAATAAAGAACACAATGGGGAAATGCACACAAAAGTGTGGATTAACATTTCATAGAATCATAGAATCATAGAGTTGGAAGAGACCACAAGGGCCATCCAGTCCAACCCCCTGCCAAGCAGGAAACACCATCAAAGCATTCCTGACAGATGGCTGTCAAGCCTCCGCTTAAAGACCTCCAAAGAAGGAGACTCCACCACACTACTTGGCAGCAAATTCCACTGCTTGATGCAGCAAATTCCATTTGCTTGATGCAACAACATGTAACCTCCTCCCCACAAGCAAATCCGAACGAATGCTCAGTAGATAGCAGACATCATCTAGTCTCCCCCAAAACTTCGTGCAAACAAATCAGAATGAATGTTCAATAATAGGTCACCTGGAAGCAACCCATGTTTGCAGGAGTTCAGAAGTAGAAAGAAGACATCCAACATTTATGAAGGAAGCTAAATCCATACTAGCGCCTGCAATTCAGGAAGCACATCAAAACAAGAAGTAGAGAAGAATGAAAGAATGGGTCTTCGTGGTCATCATGGGACAAAGACTGAAACAGTGATATGCAATACACTTGCTGTGGGTCTGGATACACCCTCATTCTTAACACCAATACAAATTGGAGGTCAAATATTATATCTTTTTGTTATGCAGGAAGAGCCAAACCTAATTAGACATCATTAGAGCTCCTCATTCCCATAACACAATACAGGAACAAGAACCTCATTAGTGATGGGAGGAAACGAACAAAGAAAATGAAGAAAATTTAATAACAGAAAATAGGAGGGGAGCCTTCTAACAGGGGAAACATTTTAATGCTTAATGAGTAGATCCACGGATTTCATTAACCTGCACAAAGTGTGTGTGAGTGTTGGTACAGTGGCTTTATTACCTCATTAATTAAAGCATTACCAACAAGATGCATTTATTTAATGAAACTCTGCTCTTGGTTTAAACGGCAATACTAATTAACCCCGTAATTGAGACATTTCTCACTCAATGAGAAAAAAAGGAAAAGGAAGAAAGAAACTCCACAGCACTACCTTGACATATTACTGAGGTAAAGTTTAGAAAAAGGGGGTAAGGCAAAGGTCAATGGGCCACAATAATTCTAAGAATTTGGTGCCCATCAGTTTAGGCCTGTTTGTAGGCACAGCTCTGCATTACTGGGTTTTCTTCCAACTGCTCAATGTGAGAAAGGTGTGGTGCTGTGCTCAGGAAGAGCTGTGGTGTGAGTAGTTGCTCTTTGAGCATCAGCTAGTAGTAGCCAAGGTGGCTGTGTCCCCATATCCAGCCTTTCTGGACTACAGTCCACAAGGAAAACTCTACTATAATAAAATGTTGCTGGAATGGCATTTGAAAGATGAGGAACTGAAGTCGGTGATGATTCATTGGGCAAAAGACTTTGGGCATAACATTATGTTAGAGGACTGGGGGGAAATATGGAAAGAAGGAATGAAATTTACTGCATGTAGTGCACTAAAAGAAAATATGTTGAAAATGATGTACAGATGGTATATTACCCCAGTCAAGTTGGCAAAGATGTATAAGGTTGATAATAAGTGTTGGAAAGGCAAAGAAAAAGTTGGTACTTTTTGTGGTGGGAGTGTAAGAAGGTAAGAAACTTCTGGGATATGATATATAATGAAGTGAGAAAAATGTTGAAATATACATTTGTTTAAAAAAACCAGAAGCTTTCCTACTGGGTATTATAGGTACTGACATTAAAAAGCAAGATGTTAAACTTTTCCAATATGCAGCGACTGCGGCAAGAATTTTAATAGCACAAAGGTGGAAACAGGAAGAAACACCAACAAAAGAAGAATGGACAGTGAAATTAATGGAGTATGCAGAACTGGACAAAATGACGGGAAGAATCCAAGAACAGCGGGACCAGAAATTCATCAAAGACTGAACTAAATTCACGAATTATTTGAAAGACAATGATACTCAATTGAATACGTTTATATGACTTCAAGAAGCTTTGTAGATAAATGAAGAAATATTATTGTAATTATAAATTTTATAGTGATTATTATGTATATGATAGTTTAAGCAATGATAGATTAAAGAAGTATAGATTAAAAAGATAGAAATCTGAAAACCATGTGGAAGGTCTGAGGGAAGTCACGGCTACGAAAGCCAAAAGATGGAAAATATGGATGATTATGTGATAATTAATTTTTCTTTTGTAGTATTTGTGTATTAAAACAATAAAAATTATTATTAAAAAAGGAAAACTCTACTATAGCTAAGAAACAGATTGTTTCTGTACCTGAGCTGTTTTTATTGCCACTGTTTGAAGATCCAAAATAAAATGTTCACTCCAAACCACTCATACAGTTTCCACTTATTTCAGCCTGTTAAACAATTTAGAGTACTGAGCAACGGGAAAACCGGAGTCATTTGTGTAGCAATATTTGGACTATTGCAATATTGGAGAAAATTACCCATAATGTACACCTATTACAAGGAAAAGAGAAACTGCTAATGTTCAGTGTGACATGGTGGGGCTTTATTTCATATGGCAATACATGAGATATGCAAAAATACATGGACAACAGGGTTTGGATTACTTGAAGTTTTCTCCACCATCAATGGATTTTGCCCTTTTACTGGTTCTCTGTTCTTCATTTCACTGAAGTACAGGTATTGTGATTTATTCATGGACTTACACGCATCCCGTGTTGGGGAGATATTTGAGGGAGGAGTTGCTTGCTTGTTTTTGTTGTGTGTTCTTCTTTGTTATTGTATATTTGAAAACCCAATAAATATATATATATATATATAAAGCATGCAGTAGCCAAGGAGAGGAGGGAGGTGCTGTCAGGCTTGGTCTCACTGTTGCTATCACAGCTGCTTTGCCTTACCTGCACAGAGACCTGCAGTGGACTACACAGGTGTGGACTGATATATCAGCAGCTACCCCTTGTAGCTCAAACAGAACAAGATAGTGGATCTTCAAGCTAGATCCAACATCCTTCACCACCCTCATTATTTGCCTCTGGCCATCAACCACTGTTAGTGCAACTGTGAATTCAACAGTGATTAAGTGCTATTAAAAAAAAAACAAAGTACAGTAGTGAATCAGTTGCCTTACTTGCTTTAGAATACCTGGAGCACTTAACGTCTGCTTTAGATTAACAAGAAAAGAGGAGGTGAAGACAAGAAGTGAGAGGTCAGGAAACGGTGGAGAAAAGAAGCAGTAAATGCCTTGACTAAAGGTTTTGTCTGAGAGGCAAAGGTTGAGTTCAGTCGGTTTGTGAAGCCATTTGTCAAAGGATCAGGAACAGAGCCACGAGCCCAACCCATTTTCTTCACAATGCACTTTAATACATTACTTTCCCTCTTCATGAAACCATAGCTTGCTATTGTGTGCAGACTGCCGTTTGAGTAAGCCCATCAAACAAGAGCTGCAAATAAAGAACAAAGTCTGGTTTGCAGTCCTGGTTAGGAGGACTCAGTCCAACAACGAATAGTTTAGCAGTTTGGTGTATGAGTTCTGCTGAAGAGCAATAGTGATGAATGAGCCGCATGCAGCCGAGCCTTCTTTACGATTCTACTCTATGCCTAACTCTGCACACATCCACTCCACTTGAATAGTCAGCACCATAATTTTGGCATGTGGCTTGCCATTCCCAAATAATGCTGGTGGAATACATTGGAAACAAAAATAAATTTTGATGCAAGTCAACTTTTTTATAAAGTCAGAGGGAAACACCTTAGATTACCGTTGGTTATAAACAAAATATATAATTTTGGGTCCGGGTAGGACCTTAAGGTCCTCAAATAATAACTTTTTGGAGGTCCCGAGCCACAAGGATACTAGGTTGCCTTCTCAGTACTGGCCCCGACTTGGTGGAACAGTCTGTCACAAGAGACCAGGGCCCTGCGGGATTTGGCATCTTTCCGCAGGGCCTGCAAGACGGAGCTGTTCCACCTAACCTTTGGGTTGGCTTCAGTTTAACCCTGATGTTTTATTCTTTTGGTGTGGTTGGTGGGCTACTTAAAAATGAGGCTGCAGTCTAGATTAAATTTTAAATTGTATTTTAATCTGTATTTTAATGAATTGTTTTATGCTTTTCTTGTGATTTTATTGGTGTTAGCCGCCCTGAGCCCGGTTTGGCAGGGAAGGGCGGGGTATAAATAAAAATTTGTTGTTGTTGTTGTTGTTGTTGTTGTTGTTGTTGTTGTTAAGGATATGCATATTTACTGCTTGCCTCACTGGTGAATTGTGAAGCTCAGCTGTGGGTATGGGGAGATGGTTAATGGCAGAAAACAAATCAAGCTATTTTAAAATAGAATTTTGCAAAAACAGACTGAAAGCATAATCCAGACATGGTGATATTTTTCAGCATCCATGCTATTGATAGAAACTGAGTGTCAGTATCATATATCCCCTAAAGTAAAGCTAAAACGGCTACAGAAAATGTTTTTTTTTAAAAAAAAAAAAACCCTATAAAGATATTTGGTGGAGACGCAGAGCAAAAATTATAATAGCTTTAAAAATCATTGGGGATTTTTGTTAATAGGAAAAATATCACTATACAAGCATGGTGGGAAGTCTCTTAAGGATTTGTCTTAACCCTTTTTGCTTTCGCTCAATCCATCCGACAAATGGATGAGTACTTGAACTACCATAGTTTTGCTAACAGCTAGGAATCCAGAGTAATAAATGTGCATTCAGTTAGAGAAAGCACCAGTATCAGATTACAGCTCAGGTCAGCCATGAAATTGCAGCAGTGTTTATTTATTTATTTGTTTTTAAAGGACCATTGTATGCTAACAGACAAGACCTATCTGTTTTTCTTCACCACTGGTATTGAATTTCTAAATTGCTTCCATGGTTCAAGAAGCTCCGGTACCATTTCTGTTGTGTCACTAACAAAATATGCATAGGTGGAGCAAGTCTCCAGGAATCTAATAATCATGTGTCAACAGCAGAGGAAAGCTTCAGTTTTCTCTTTATGAATAAAACATTTTCAATATCGCTTTCATTTTTCAAATCCTGAAATCCAGCAGCTTAAAATCCTGGTTTGGTAAATCGGGTTCTACCATGAGTAAGAGCACGTGTTGCGATCGGGACCTGGCAAGACACATTCCCTTCCTGTGGGGGTGGGGCCGGTAGCCGGCCTTAGTAGCTAATGGTCAGTTAGGAGTTGCTGGGCAAAAGTTAATGTTGCAACTTGTGATGGACAGCTTAGCGTCCTATTTAAGCCTCCGCACGTAGGGTGTTCCTTTCTCTTGGCTTCGGCTGCTGATCAGATCACCAGGCTGTGAACACGGTTGTATTAAACTTATTTATTCCTTACTTATCCCTTGTAGAACCTTTGGCCTTGTACCTTTTATTCTTAATTACCTCGGCTAACTTTAACACCCACCACCCTCATTTTAAGAATTCCCTTGTGATAATACCCTTCCCTCTACCCTACCCCCCTTTCCCCCCTCCTCCTTCCCCTCTTGGGGTCCCTGATGCCCCTTTTGCAGGCCCATGCCGCTTCCTCACAAGGAGGCCCCCTGATTGCCTTTCCACACACACACCTCCCACCATTCGGCTGGCCTGTTGGGGTCCTCTTGTACAGTTGTTGGATAAACTACATTTACTTTTGGCATAGGGCATCTTTATTGCCAGCCGGTCTGTGTCTAGGCAGCCTAAGAGGGTGGCAAATCACTCTGTAGCCCCAGGGCTTTGGTGTGTATTTTCACAAAGGTTGGATAATAATAATAACAGATAATAATAATAACAGCAGTTGCTTTTCCTGTTTGATTTCCAACCCCTCCCCTGGCAGGGGCTTCGCCACACCAGGGGCCTGTTTGGGCTCTTCCCTCTGCTCCTTGGGAAGATTCTCCCGGTGCCCATGAGCTCGGCCCATGCGTAATCTCCTGGTTTGCCTTTCCCAATAGTGAGAGCCCCCATTAGGGGCTTTCCTTGCACAAAAGGTTCCCCCCCCCCATTTCTTCCACTTTATAATAGTGGCGTTAGTCAGGGCTGTTCCTAGATTGGCTGGAATCACTTTCATTAGTATTCCTGCAGGCTGCCTTCATTTGGGGGTGTGCAGTGCTGTAGGCCGTTTTTTAATCTAGCCATGGGCAGGAGCACTATTGGGAGGTTCTTTTAATACTGCAGCTGTTGCTATTGTGAGCGTGCTTTCCTAGCTTTTGATGTGAGCACTGCTTTGGGCTGCTTCTTTTTCATTTTGTGTGGGCCTCATCATGGCACAGATCTTTAAGAGCAGAATCATTGAGGCCTATACGGCCTGCTCATACCATTGAAGCCTAAGCCTTCTACTGTTAACAGAAAATGGCTGAGTCTCTGTGACATGTGACTCTCTCTATACAATTGTATCAGTCTTCTTGCAGGCTTAGCAGCTCTGTGTGGGTGTGACTGCCTGAATGTTTGTGCTGTTCTTGCCGATGCATCTCTGAGGCAGACATGGTGGAGCCGGTTTGCTCCTGGGGCCTCTTATACTGGGGCACTCTGTGTATGCTCTTTAGCTTTGCTGTTTCCTGAGCAAGTTTATTTTCTTCAAGTATATTTTGCCCTGTTAGGTCAGTCACCATTTTAGATGTCTATCCTTTAGCATTCCTTATGGGGATTACTCTATTGCTGGGTAGGTAGAATAAAATAAGAATAATTTATTGTCACTATACCACATGTTTACAGTGAGTTTGAATGAGCCTGCTCCCCCCAATTTCACAGTCCTTGTCACATTTCGAGCTGTCGTATTACTACCAACCCCTAACGGCAGCTGCGATGTTGCTGTATTTCATTCAGCAGCCGCACGGCCCATGGGTAATAAACTCTTCCTTAACCTGTTGCTGGAATGGCTCCAAAGTAGGCTTCTATGCAGCTTGCTTCCTATCCCAGCAAAGAGGGCTATTAAGGGGCCGTCCCAGTCACTTTTTCACCCAATCTTAGTTGTGCTATGGGCCATATAATGCTTTTCCATCAAACGTGCTGAGTCACAGATTTACTAAGGGCCAAGTTTTCCCCATGTGTGCCTGTGAAAATAAATCAATTGAATCTCTACAGCATGTAATGTTCAATTGCCCTATGTACAGTTCGATCCGTGCCAGTATATTAAATCCGATAATTCAGTCTATTGCGGATAAGCCAGTTGACCTATGTCTTGCTTGGGTTCTTCAAGATGTGGACCCTTACATAACCCTACAGGTTGCTAGATTCCTAACAGCTGTTATTGCGTATAAGAGACGAAATGGGATGTTAGCTGATTAATGAAATTACAAATATGTTTTCCAAAACGAAATTAGTCACTGATTTTAGTTTTATGCTTAAATTTTTAACTTTTTAAAAATTTCTCCGAGATATGCTTTTATGGAAATGTTAATATTGGTCCTTGTGAGTTGTGTTTTTATTTGCGGCTTGTACGGTGCCGTTGTTTTATTTGATTCTCCTTTGTTTGTTCTGTTTGTTCTGTTTTTGTATTGTAAGATGGGCGCAAATGCCGAATAAACATCTATCTATCAGCTCAGCGAGCAGCTAGGAGGAAGGGGCAGCAAAAGGCCCCCTCCCGGGCTGGGAGGTCTTCTCAGTCCTTTCCTGGGCCTTCTTCTGGGGTTGGTATCTCACCCGTTTCCTTTCCTCAGTCTCTCCCAGGTACTTTGCTGCAGGATCCTGCGCCTGAGTCCTCTGCTGAGGTCAGCCTGCCAGTGCCGTTACAAGCATCTTCAGGCGGGAAGCGCTGCCACAAAAGACGTTCCAGAAAGCCAGCCAAAAGGAGCTAGGGAGTCTCTTCTTCTCCTTCAACGGCCTCTTCCAGGTACCTCGGCCCAAGGGGCGATTCGCCATGACGGGAGCACCTTTTGGTGGGGCAGCAGTATAGGTGCTGGCATGCTTGCAAAGCTATGCGGAAGGAGCCTATCTTATTGATAAGGAGTCGCCTTGGGCCGCAGTTAGCCTGTGCAGCATTTGAGACCTTTAGCACCTTCTTTGATTGGTCTTGGAGATTGAGTCTGGTTAACCTCGTGCACCCGGGTAACCTGTTATCATGATTCTTATTATCGCGGGATCATGGGACAACATGGCTTAGTTATTGGGCACCTTTATTCCTTCATGGAGGAACCGTGTGTCCTGTTGACAGGTCATCTAATTACTTTTGCAGGCAAAGCAGTTGCACAGGCATTTCCCTGTCCCGCTTCCAAGTAAGCCGCAGACGGATTTTAGGCGGAGGTTACAACCTCCAAGCGACTGCATTAGTGTTCGCCATGGCAGGAGTCGTGAACCTGCACATTGTCTTACGGGCATTCTGATGCTACTGGAATTGCTTAGGGTTTTAATGCAGGGGTGGCAGCTGTTCAACGCCATGGCCCCGAGTCCGGTGTAGCAAGGCAATCGTGTGATTTAACCTGCTTGAGTTTTCCCCTTTGCAGTAACTGTGCCCATCTGGATTGAGGAGTCCAGCGACAGTTGGAATTGTACTTGGTATGGCGACCAGGCAGTGGGGACCTGGCAAATGGCCCTCACATTACTGTAGAGTTTTGCCCTCTTTTTTACACATTGTCAGCTGCACTGCTTAAGGTTTAAATGGTGTTTGCTGCTCATGTTCTTACGGGTTCATCTGAGGTTTCGATGTTGCCCTCTCCCATATTTCAGACGGGGACCTTCAGGTCCCGGGCTCTGGTCGCCTAGTTGGAGCCGGAATTTTCTGGAACCCTTGTGGCAATTTAGCGACAATTATTTATTATGAGGAGTAGCTTCCATTCCCTCTGCCACTTTAGGCTTTGAGCAGCTCCGGAGTGACTTCTTAACCTTTCGCTGGCAGTCTTGCCTATTTGGAGGGACTTGCCCCCATTCTCTGAGCAGGCGTTGCAGTCCTTGGCTCGCCTGCTCTGGTTCGGACGGGCCCTAATATCATCCAGACTCAGTCCACTGCAATTTCTATTACAGCTCTCTTGGAATGGGGGCCCTATATCCGGCCGTAGGCAGCGGGGAAGCCAGGCCCTGGCCCGTTGAAGGACACGGTTTAAGATTTGGGCTTTGAGAACGCTAGGATAGGGCACACTTTAGTGCATGTAAATGCCCTTCCTTGCCCAGTGTCAGTTTGCCAGGGTCATGAGCAAGGCCATAGTGGCCTATGGCTCTTCGGCTGGTAATTACCCCCCTCACACTTCCCAATTGGCCCGCCAGGATGGTGGCGCTTTGGGGTTTGCCGGCAGATGGAATGTTGGGACTGGGAAGGTGGAAGCCCGCGGCTCATAAGGGGTTTGTGAGACTTCGGTCTTGATTCCTGAATTGATACTGCCTGTTTTCTGCTTTCAGGTCCCGAGCCCAGCTGCATTTGGATTGTCGGGCACAGCATCGTGCACTGGGCCAGCGCCAAGGCATGGGAATTGGGGCTTGGTGCTACTCTTGGACTTTTCCCAAATTTGAGAGTTCCTTGGTTGGGCAAACGGGGCATGCTGTGGGATGAGCTTGTCCCTCTGGTTAAAAAACCGGGTTTTTGGGTGGGTCCCCCGGATATCTTGTGATTCAATTGGGGGAGAATGACTTGCCCCGAACTGGTTGTCGCGCTTTGCGCTTCTGGATTCGTAGAGAATTGAAAATTTTGGGGGGCCAGCCTGCCCAACACAATGCTTATCTGGTCACATTTGCTGCAGCGAGCTTCCTGGCGGGGAGCTCGATCCATGGCAGCGGTCAATAATGTGAGGAGACGAATTAATGGCGTTGCAGTGAATACAGTACGAGCCTTGGGGGGTACTGATATTCCGCACCCCGGCATCACCTTCCTTGCCACCTCCCTGTTTCGAAGGGATGGAGTTCACTTGTCCCCTGATGGGAATGACTTATGGCTGGGGGCGATAGCTCGTGGTATTAGGGTTTGGCTTGCAGGGTGAGTGGTTTTGGCGGGAGCCAGTTGGCTCTGGTGGCGGTTAGGCATTGGTTCCTGTGTGGATTGCTGGATTGGGCGCTGCCCATCCAGAATCATGTTGATGCTGGGAATTCCGTTAAAGGAATCCGGCGACTCTTATGCTTTGTCCGATGCCCCCGGTAGGGGTTAGGGCCATAAGCCGAGTCCCCGGGACCATTGAGGAAGAGGGACGCGTTGCTGCCCCCCCGTCCTTAACTCTCCTCAGTCGCATTCTCCCAATCGCTGGTTTTAGGCCAGCCTCTGTCCCGGTGTGACAGTAGTCTGAACCAATGCCTACGCAACCACTCACCGAATTTGTATTTAAATAAAGTTGTGGCCCTAAATTATTTGCCAAAAACCCAAACCAAAAATCTGTCTCCTGTGTCAAGTCAATGGGGGGTGGATTGAGGTCCTCGATACGCAAATCGGGTTCTACCATGAGTAAGAGCACGTGTTGCGATCGGGACCTGGCAAGACACATTCCCTTCCTGTGGGGGTGGGGCCGGTAGCCGGCCTTAGTAGCTAATGGTCAGTTAGGAGTTGCTGGGCAAAAGTTAATGTTGCAACTTGTGATGGACAGCTTAGCGTCCTATTTAAGCCTCCGCACGTAGGGTGTTCCTTTCTCTTGGCTTTGGCTGCTGATCACCCGTCCCGCCCCCCCTTTTTTCTTAGGCCTCTGCTTTGACTTTGCTCTGCCTGTCATGGGGTCGTCTGCGTTGTAGCAGGGGCCCAGTAGGAATTTGTCCATCTGGCCGATTGGCTGTGCCTTTTGGTTTTGCCTACTGCAGTAGCAACTTGTCACAACTTGTAAGGTTGGCGGTTAGGCATTGGTTCCTGTGTGGATTGCTGGATTGGGCGCTGCCCATCCAGAATCATGTTGATGCTGGGAATTCCGTTAAAGGAATCCGGCGACTCTTATGCTTTGTCCGATGCCCCCGGTAGGGGTTAGGGCCATAAGCCGAGTCCCCGGGACCATTGAGGAAGAGGGACGCGTTGCTGCCCCCCCGTCCTTAACTCTCCTCAGTCGCATTCTCCCAATCGCTGGTTTTAGGCCAGCCTCTGTCCCGGTGTGACAGTAGTCTGAACCAATGCCTACGCAACCACTCACCGAATTTGTATTTAAATAAAGTTGTGGCCCTAAATTATTTGCCAAAAACCCAAACCAAAAATCTGTCTCCTGTGTCAAGTCAATGGGGGGTGGATTGAGGTCCTCGATACGCAATACCATCCCTATTTGACTTTGGAGTGCTTGCTTGGCACCTGCTGAGGGGGTCACAGGATAGGTGTGTAAACTTTAGACATTTACAACGTCCCAGAGATCAGACAAAGACTACTTGCTGGGATGAAATCACATGCACATGCTCATGTCAGCCATTATTGTACAGAGGTGACATAGGTGTGAGCGAGAGGTGTGCCAGGTGTACCTGTGTCTGTTTCTGGATGCAGCAGGGAGATGACTGGCTCCAGTGATGGCAGCAAAGGAAAAAGATGGACTCCTTCCTCTGCAGACAGAAGCTGCAGGTCCACCCCACCGTTCTGCCTGCATTTGTCTCTGCATCATGGCTCTGTCTCCATCTGAGCTCCACTGGCCACTTTTTGTGGAGGGGCTGCTTTTGTGGCACACAAACAAGGAGAAGGGGGCACCATCCTGCCCTTGGCCCTCCAAGTCTGACCTGCCTCTGCTCAGCTTGACGTGGGTCTTTTTCTCTGCAGGAAAACTCTCCTTTCTGGCTTCTTCGAAGTCAAACTCTTGTTGTGGTTGTTTTCTAAGCTTTTTACATATTTACCTCTTCCTAGTACTTGTATGTCTTGTCATTCCCCACCCCACCCCCACCTCTTCTTTCTTCATTGAAATGTTTTTTTAAAAAAACCCTGAGTAATGAAATGTGCTATGCACACCTTTGGGAAGTGCTTGTGCACAACCACATTGGCATTCATGAGAGCTGCTCAGGCGTAGTTCCACAGCATGTACCAGGAGGTGAAATTAAAGAGTTACATATGCAATCCCACCATTAAAAAAACCGGTAAAGGCTAGTTTTCTTTTGAAATATATCTATGTGAGGGATTTTATTCATCCAAACCTGAATTACACAAAGTTACCCACAATTATTATTAATTATTATTGAGGGATCTATGACAAAAAAATAACTTATTCAACTGACAGATCTTGTAATTCCCTTAAAGATGAATTCTCAGAGCTGTAATAAAACTGCCACCTCATTTTTTTACAAAATGACACTAACAGTATTATCACTCACCCTCATCCAGGAGAATCTGGGAAGGACATCAATAAATGAGAACAGTGCTCAAAACTGTAATTGTAAACATGGCCTTGTTCTTTAAACAGAACTAGAACACCGTTATGCCTTAAATTAACCATGGATTATATTGTTTAGTGCATTTCTTCTGCCAAAAGGACCACAATTGATGGATTGTACATCCATCTGCTAGAAATGTTCAGTGCAATACAGTGGTAAATTGGTTTACAACCATAATCCGTTCCGGAGGTCTGTTTGTAAACCAAAACAGTTTGTAACCCAAGGCACGCTTTCGCCAATGGAGCCTCCCCCCCCAAAATTGTTTGTAATCCAAAAAAATGGATTGTAATCCAAAAAAAGGTTGCAAACCGGGACACGCACTTCTGGGTTTGACGTGTTTGTAATCCAAAACATATGCAAACCAAGACTTATGCAAACCAAGGTACCACTGTACAATGCTTATTTACTAATTTTTCAAGAGGCAACTGTGAACTGTTGGGTGGTAAAAACATAAATAGCTGGACTAGAGAGAGAGAGAGAAAGGAAAGTGCTCTCTAGGCAGGTCAGAGGCAATATATTTGCAATTTCCAACAACATTTTTTTAAAGACCAAAATGTGCATATTAGTACTTCAGTGGTTTGAATTTTCTCTTATCTGATTAAAATGCTTCAGTAAGTTTTGCGAGTTTGATCTTCAAGTAACATTGCCTATCTTTGACCAACTTTGTGTCTGCCAGTTGAAAGTAATTATTTGTTGTTGTTTTCCAGTGGTGTTATTATTGTCCTGTAGGTGGCACTAGTGTTTCTACCACAAATCTTCTGAAAGACACCTGGTCTTTTGAAAGCATTCATGCTTGTCCCATGCAGTTTTAAAGTGCTCTAAACAGCTGGTTTCCCCACTCTCATACGTTGTTCTGAAACTGCTTTTTGCAGGTGTTGTTCCAATGCTGAGATACAATCAATGAACGAACTCGAACTTCCCCATTCTATGAATAAACAAGGCAGTTTTCCTAACAGCAAAACCAATGTGCAATATGACAGCATTGGCATCAGAAGGAATAATTAAAGTTTTCAGCCGACCATTATTATAAAAAGTATTCCTCTGATGTGACAGTCTTCCTCAGCACTGTCCTGTGAGGAGTCGTCCTCTTACACTAATTGCATTTCCCCCTGAGTTTGCCTTAGTTGGTAACACATACTTTGGGGTTGATTTTTTTTTTTTTCAAGCATTGCAACACTTCCCTATTGCAGGACAGGGCTTGTGTCTCTCACAGCCTCCACACTGCATGCACTTCTTTCTTGCTCGTGTTGCATCTAGGACTCCTGCAGCTTCCATCTTCACTAATTGTATCTGTGGAAACATTTGCAGTTCTTCCTCTCCAGGGCTTGCATTCTAGGCCATGTTGCAGAAGCAGCTTGTGCAGCCTTGACTACCCTTTCTAGCATCAGATTGCAGACTTCTTCTTCTTTTTGCTGTTTCCAGTCTCTAATCCCCAAAGCTATCAGATCTCTAATTAATGACTCTGTTAAACTCCCAAAGTCACATATCTGATTCATCAGTTTAGGGTCAGTAAGGAATTCTTCCGATGATTCCCCTTTATGCTACACTCTTGAGCTAAAACTAACACCTTTCCATAAGTCTCATTGCTCCTGGTCATGCAATACTCAAATTTATTTAGAACCAAGCCTGCTGCTTCTGGCTTAATTGCACGGCATGGAAAATATCTACTGCCTCATGCCCTGCTGTATACAAAAACATGGGTATCTTTTGAAGATCCTCTTTTTTCTTCCATTCCTGTAGCTTGCATACGGATGGCGAAAGTCACGCTTAAACAACCTTTCCCTGAAATCTGCTGCATTGCCATTCCATGTGTTATGTGTGAGTGGTGTTTGGGAGGTGAGGCCCCACCCACCACTAGCATGTGGCCCCTGACAGGTTTGTCATGAGGGAATGTGGCCCTTCCTCACCCCTGAGTTAGCTGCTGCAGTACTAGCTGAAACAACACACCCAGGTTGCTTGTGCAACATACCCTTCTCTGTTGCCTGATTGGCCTAGAATTCTGTAGTAACTGGACCTCCTTATCAACAATTTATCACCTACTTGCACCTTGTAGCTGATAAAATGGACTCTAGTCCATAAAAGCTTGTGCCACAATAGATTTGTTCTTCTTGAAGCTGCCATGCCACTCTTTTGTCATTTCACTTAATATGCGTTACGTAAATGGAAACAAAAGTGCTATGATTTTAATAAATTTTCACGGCACTCCAATTTCCTTGTTCTGTTTTAGACAACCGGTTAGGTTATTCCACCTTGCCTTGCCTGCGATTGCACAAATCAACTTTTGCTGACAACTTAATTCCCGTCCTCTCCTTTGAGCCTCCTTGTGGTGTCTCTGGGGATGTCCATCATTATTCAGGAGAACGCCTTGCGTGAATGATGGTGTCGGCTGTTCCTCGCAAGCTCCTTCATTCATAGCTTTAAGCACTTACCTGGGGTAAAACTGTAACAAAAATTATTTCCCTTTGTGTTAAAATGTGCCCTCAGGCTGCCTGATTTAGGCTAACCTGGACATTAAAAAAGAGAGAGACAGTGACACCTGTTATAGACAGCAATAAAAGTGTCCCAATGATCAATCTTGTTTCAGGTTGGGATAAAACTCCGTGAACCGTAACATAATAATCCATCAGATTGACAGGAATACTACATGCATTATCTCTTGAAGTAGTATGCTTCCCAGCTAAGATTCCTAATTTGTCTTTCCTTTGCTTCTTGACAGGCACCAGATCTGTCATTCATGCAATTCATTCAGTTACTCGCCATAAGCAAAGTAAAGCTCAGTGAATCTCCATCTTCAAAGCAGGCCTATATATTTTTTTTCTGCACTCAAAGTCCTATTGTAGTCACAAAATGGTTTCTCTCAACACACACGCACACACTTACACCGGGGGGGGGGGAGGGAATGAGGTCTTTGGAATCAAGGTGATGCTACTACTCTTAAGATTTAGTGTCAGGAATATAACGTAGTCCTGGACACAGCAGAGTTAACCACAGGTTTTTCTGGAAGCTTCTGGCTGTTGAGCATTAACTGGACAGCACAACACAGGAACTCAGGAACTCACTTGGATAACTATATACAGTATTTATTGAAACAACTAGTATCCATAAGTTACTATGTACAGACTTTACAAATAAAAGAAACAAAACATAAAATCTCTCCTCTCTGTCTCTCTCTCTCTCTCAACATTCAGTACACCACTAACAACCAACTAACAACCAACCACCAGCTCTCACACAGAGCTCATTCTTTAGGAACTCATTGACCAATCACAGGTCGTTGCTAAGGGTCTGGAGAGAGAGCAGATCTTGGCTTTCTGCCAACTGGTAATTGCTACAGATGATAAGCTGACTTTCTGCACGTAGGCACTTTGAAATCTCTAACTACCACTTAGAAAATACTATAAAAATTGCTGCCTGGTATTCTACGCAGACACACCAAGACTTCACTGTCAAATAATCCTAAAACAGGTGTCAGGATTGCATATGAGAACTACAGATTTGCATGCAAATCTTCATAATGGTACATAATCACAAACACGCATAAAACTGCCTTTAAAGACAATTTGGAAACTGGGACTGGTCCAAAGGTATAGGTTCAAGGAAGGGGTTCAACACATCTTGCACCAATTCTATGTAAATTACATTGACCATTCATTTACAGACTCAGTTTTCATGTCTCGGCATTGATCTTTAAAAGCCCTTAATGGCACAGGAACAAGTTATGTGAACGGCAGGTTATGCTAAAATATGATTAGCTGAGGCCTAAGACCTGCATCAGAGGTCTTCCGCTATGGCCCGTCTTACTCAAGATCAGACTTACAGGTGCCAGGAGCAGGGTCTTCTTGGTGGTGGTACTATGACTGTGACACTCTCTCCCTAGTACTATCTCCCCCCCCCAAACCCCTTTCTGCCAGATTTTAACTGGTCTGTCAAAACCTTTTTATTCCGACAGGCTTTTTATTATTAGATATGGATTAGATTCTTATGATGTTATGCAACTGTTTAAACAGTTTAGATGCTGAGAAATTGCTTTGCTTTTTTTTCATTTTCTTGTGGGCTGCCTTGGAATCTATTTTATTTTATTTTCTAGAAAGGAAAAAAAGGCACAAAATAGATAACTAAATCACCTATCAGTATTTATTAAAACAGGTTTTTTGGGGGGGGTAGCAAATCAGCTATTTTAAATCTTGACTCTCCCTGATTAGATAAAAATATCAAATTTAATTAGTAGCTCCTGTGACATAAGGCCAACAATTTTACTGGAGCACCAGCTGTTGTGGGTCAGAGCTCACTTGAACATAAGCTTCAAAAGATAACACTGTAAGAAATTACAGGTGTGTTCTGGGGATGGGATCAGCAGCGGAGCAAGCCAATCGAGCGCCTGGGTGGTGAGTGTGCCCTGCACCCCGGGGCAGGGCCAGCCACCTGTGAGTGGGGCAAGCCAGGGCAGGACGCTCCGCGGGGCCTGCCTCCTCCCACTCAGCCACCCTACAGCTCAGGGGGAGGCGGCAGGCAGACCATCTGAGGCAGTACAGAGCCTGCAGGTGCCCAAGCCACTGCATCACTCCCAGGAGAGATGCGTGGCTCGGGCGTGCTGCAGGCCCCGCGGTGAGTGCAGCCCGGCATTTCGTCACACATACCCCAGTGGTGACACCCGGAGCGGCCCGCACCCCCCTTCCTCCACCCCTGGATTTGGGTGTAGCTCAGTGGCAAAGCATCTGCTTTGCATTCAGAAGGTTCCAGGTTCAATCCCTTACATCTCCAAACAGGACTGGGAGCGTCCCCTGCCCAGAGTTGGCCCAGAACATTTTCCCTATGGCTTATGCTGACTCTTTTAAGGTGTCACCCAATACATAGCTCTTGGTTCGGAATTCACTGGAGATGCCATGTTACCTAGCAAAGACCCATCAAGAGCTATGCACAGGTCATAGGCAACATTTGTGAGATGTCACTTCAGTCAACCCAATACTTCCATTCCATATCAAGAGACACAGTTGACCCCTTCTCATGTTTTCTGAAAACATTTCTGTTTCAGACTGCTTTTAATTGAAAAGGAAGGTCAGGGTTTTATTATGCTGTTGGACTCTGTTCAGACTTTATGCTAAAATGGATACCTAAATTGAAACATATATATTGCTCTTTTAGTGCTTTCTGTTTATTATTGCCCTTGCTGCTTATTTTGTAATTTTAGTGTTTGTAAGAGTTTATTTGGTTTTTTTAACCCCTTTTCCTACGCCACCATGAGAAAAAATTGTATTTGTAAAGGTGGCTAATAAATCTAAAGATAAAACCATGAAGCAAGCTATAATATACATACATGCCAAGGTAAAGGTAAAGGTAAAGGTACCCCTGACCATTAGGTCCAGTTGCAGACGACTGTGGGGTTGCGCGCTCATCTCGCTCTATAGGCCAAGGGAGCCGGGGTTTGTCCGCAGACAGCTTCCGGGTCATGTGGACAGCATGACTAAGCCACTTCTGGCAAACCAGAGCAGCGCACGGAAACGCTGTTTATCTACTTGCACTTGATGTGCTTTCAAACTGCTAGGTGGGCAGGAGCTGGGACCGAACAACGGGAGCTCACCCCGTCGCAGGGATTCGAACCCCCAACCTTCTGATCGGCAAGCCCTAGGCTCTGTGGTTTAGACCACAGTGCCACCCGCACCACCAAACACACCAGTTAAATTTCTACCACATTACTAAGCAGCAAAGCAGAGAAATTTGCAAGCAATTCTCCTGTTGCTTGCAAACGCCCAGTGCTTAGCAAGATTGCTCCCCCATTGCATCAGCTGCTGTGAAGAGAGAGCAATCCTGCTTAGTGCTGGGTTACAAAAGCTGCCCCCTTTCGCTTTTAGAGTGCTTGCAACAGCACTTTTGAGAAGCGCTTTAAGGCAGCCCCCATGTTGAAGCACAAGACTTTGCCCCCAGCCCACGGCTATCAACCATCCATTCGCAGGAGTTGTACACAAGCTGCTTAAAACAGTGCTTTTGAGCCGGATTTAATCAATTGATGAGCAGAGATTAAATCCTGATGTCTTGGCTGTGTGATCCTGTTCCTTCCTGGGAACTGGGCAGCCAAGGGAGGATTTAAACCAGGGGTCGGCAACCTAAGGCCCATGGGCCACAAGTGGCCCACAAGGGTCATTTAACCAGCCCACAAGCCACCCCCAAACCAAGCCACCTGCTCGGTGGGTCCCTGCACGCTGCACTAAACCAGCGTAACACGGTGCGAGGATTCACTTCCGCAGCACCGGAAATCGCATCTGCCCAGACGCAGATGCCGAAAATCACGTCTGTGCAGATGCAGATGCTGAAAATCACATCTGTGCAGAAACGATCCGGCCCACGGAGCCATCTCGGCGGGAGTGAACCGGCCCAGGCGAGGTAAACTTTGCCGACCCGATTTAAACCCTCTCCTCCCACCCATCAGCTGACATCACCAGTGATGTCAGTAGCGGGTGGGTGTGGTTTGGAGAAAACAGCCTGGCAGGCCAATTTGGAGTCCTGTAGTATGGTAACCTTAGCTAACCCTTCCCTTCGGCCTTGAACAACTATCCTAATGTGACAAAAGAGAAGAGTGGAAATTGTAACACAAATCACCCATCTCCTTCCTCCGTGACCACTTAATACCTTCAGAGCAGGGAGGCACAGCATGCTGCTGGATCCTTTCCTTTGCATTTCAGCAAATCCTTATGGTATGCAACATCAGGATGTTCCAAGTGCAGCAACATTTATTTACTGTAAAGGTGGAGCCCTTCTAAATATATCTGCTTTTTGCTTTGATATATACTTTGCTTTTATATGCCTGTTGTCTTTGTCCATGGAGTTTTCTTGGCAGGGATACTGGAGTGGCTTGCCAGTTCCTTCTCCAGGTGGATCACGTTTGGTCCAAACTCTCCACTATGACCTGTCCTTCTTGACCTGTCCATAGCTTCCCTGAGTAATTCAAGCCCCTTCGCCACGACAAGGCAGTGATCCATGAAGGGGACAGATCCTGAAGTTGAGGCTCCAGTACTTTGGCCACCTCATGAGAAGAGAAGACTCCCTGGAAAAGACCCTGATGTTGGGAAAGATGGAGGGCACAAGGAGAAGGGGACGACAGAGGATGAGATGGGTGGACAGTGTTCTCGAAGCTACTAACATGAGTTTGGCCAAACTGCGAGAGGCAGTGAAGGATAGGCGTGCCTGGCGTGCTCTGGTCCATGGGGTCACGAAGAGTCGGACACGACTGAACGACTGAACAACAACAACATACTTTGCTTATGGGCTCTTTCCTATACAATGTGGAATTGATTTACATCCATCTCGCTTCCATTTAAATGCGCTCTCAACAAGAAAAAGAAGTGCATAAGCTGGAAAGTTATTTTTAAAATGTTCAATGCAACTTGGAGCGATGGCAATATACTCACACAATTGGTCTGCTCAGGTGGAGGAAGGATTTTTCTTTAGCTTGCAGTGGTTCCCAGTTTGTACATACAACGTACCCTCCAACATTTCTCCAGTGAAAATAGGGACGCCCCATTCCATAATGATAATTTTACTATTTATACCCCACACATTTTACTGGGTTGCCCCACTCTGGGCAGCTTCCAACATAGATAAAAACATAATTAAACATTAAACATTTTTTTTAAAAAAAACTTCCCTATACAAGATTGCCTTCAGACGGCTCAGGGATTAGATAACTCCATACCCACCAACATTTCTACAGTGAGGAGAAATTAGGATGTTCTGGGATCAAATCAGAAACTGGAACAGCTTCTCTAAATCAGGGACGTCCCTAGAAAATAGGGACACTTGGAGGGTCTGATGTTATATAAACCAGGCATTTTGGGCACCAATTAGATGGGCCGCAGGATTAGGCCCCAAAGTGTGTGGCTTGAAAGGTGGGTGCATTTTGTCACTGAATTGTAATGGCTCTCCTGATTAATCCAGGCTTATGCACATCATAAGTGGATTTGAGCATCCACGTTTCTTCATTTACCATTCTGCATTGGTTGCAAATATTTCCATGTATTTTATATGAACTGAAGAGATCAGCATTAGCCACAATCCATCCCTAGGAGCCGTAGCCCTGCAAACTCAAACGAAAGGAAAAACCCCAAAACTCAGAATACCGGTAATTACATCTCTCAGGCATTTTTGCTCACCTTAACTGAATGACTAGAACCTGGGTTAACAGAATTTTGAAAACCTGTTTGAAGTTAATGGTCAATAGCACATACAAGCAGTGTTTGCTAGAGGAAGTACATGATCAGGGCCTTCAAAAGTTAAAAGAACCCATATATCATAGGTGCCTAAGGATAGAGACTCATTGGGGGAAGAATAAAAGTAAGGCTAACATTATATGGCTTTAATTTGCATGTGCAATTCTGAGCGATAACAATTCTCACACGGTTCATAAGAGGCACATTTTAGAAGCAATGAGTATGATGGGTAAACTGGACCTGAGCTCTGGTTGATTTATCACTGGCTTATTATTACAAAGCTCTCATTGTAAATGTGTGTCCTGCTAGACCATCCATCTGTTTTGCATCTACTTGTGTTTGAAAAGACTTTAAGCACTTTAGTGAATTAGCGAGACTCACCACACACACACACAAATTCTGAAGGGCCTCTACAGTAGCAGCAGGTTACTCTTGTTATAGTAAACATGAGTATAAATTCCCACCTACCGGTATATCACAACACACCAAGGTATTTTGTTAGCTGAGCTGCTCTGGTATCAGTCATGGAATATTCATAATGAGGCAAATGAAAGGTCATTTTGGCAGGGACTAACATGTCATGGATTGGAGCAAATGGCAATTAAGAGAACCTGATGATCGCATGGCTCAGTTGGAAGAGGTCCCTGCACCTAAGGAAGCCAAGTGTGGCAGCAGATTTGAAGAAAGAGAGCAATGGGACTAAAAAAAGGATGTAAGAGCAGAATAGACAGCACAGACAAGGTTAGGGTCAACATCAAGTTCTAACAAGTTATTGGTTTCTTTCTTTCTTTAAATGAATAAATCAGCAGCCTTTTTTCACATGACACCTCTAAGCAGAGGTACAGCTTCTATAGAAAAAAAAAAATCATCAGTTTGTAACACAGCAGGAAATGTCACCCATTCTGAGATGCACAGCTGCTGGAGAAACAGGATCCTTGGTCCACCACCTCCTGCAAACCAGCAGCTACTTAAGACTTTCAGGAAGGTGGGCAGGAAAGCAGCTTAATCAAGGGAACATGGAGAAAATGGATGGTCTTGCATATCCATGCACCACATGCAGAATCCTGCTGCCTGTTTGAAAGAGAGCAAAGTCCAGGAGTTCCTTATACTGGAGAGTCAGAAAGCTCACATTCGTTTCAGCCAGGAGGAACTTGAAGAACCGCTGTAGTTTTTCATCTGCTTATTGCTGGTCTTGTAACCAAGCAAGCCAGAAGGTGAAGACTGGCACCGTTGCTTTGTATCAGAGAGAAGACCGTTGTGGTTGCCTTAGCAACTGTCACTAAGAGGAAGAGGCTTCAAGCTGACAATGTTCACTTGTTCATGCACCAGCCAGGTGAACACGAGAATACAATTTGGATAGGTGAACAAATTTGGTTGGTGGCTAGATGCATACAGAACTATTGACTGGCTACCAGTGGTGCAAGGTTCAGCTATGCAACTTGCTGCCACAAGAGGAAGTGATTGCCACCAACCTAGATGGCTTTAAAAGAGGGTAAGGCAAATCCATGGAGAGTGCTATTGATACCTACTAAGCCATGCTGTCTGTGCTCTGCTTCCACAGTCTGAGTCAGTAATGCCTTGGAATACCTACCAGTTGCTGGAAGCCACCGGCAGGGACAATGCTCTGCTCCTGGCTGAGGGTTTCCCACAGGCATCTGGTTGGCCACTGTGAGGACATGATGCTGGACTAGATGGGCTATGGACCTGATCCAGCAGGACTCATCTTATGCACTTAGAAAAAGAGACAACCAATGGGCAGGGTGCCCCAACAAGAGCAAGTGCTTGGTTGGTCAGAAGTCTTGGCCAAGAAAAGGCACAGTCAGGTCAGTTAAGGCAACTGGGAGACAGCCACAGTTGGAGATCTCTGAGAGGAATGTGCTGTGGACAGGACAGGAAGATGGGAGCCAGTGGCTGAGAACAAGCAACCATATCGTGAAGGGTTGGCAAGGTTTCAAAAAAGCAGTTGTTCTCCGTAGCAGGTTTCAGTGAGAGGTCTTACAGGAGAGAAAACCTTAGCAGGTCAAGGTAAAAGAACCCTGGACAGTTAAGTCCAGTCAAATTCACCCAATAGGCTTAGCAGGCACTTTAGTACAGTTCAACTACCCTAGAAGCAGCAGAGGCTCTTGAGGCAGAGGAAGACGAGCATAAAGCATCTGTCCCTACTTGTGACTGTGCAGGGATGCAGGAGCAGGAGGTGAATTTGGTATGGGTGAAAAAAGGGGGGTTGGGGGGCTAAAAGCTTTAATCAGTTGCGGAAGACTCTTTTCATTATAAAGAACTGTTACTATGTTTGTGTAACCTTGAGTAACTAAGCAATCTTACACTAATATCAAAATAAGAGCATGACATCCCCTTATGTGAATCTATTTTGTTCCTTTTATCTGTGTCTCTTGTGAGGATATCCATCCTACACCTGCCATTTGGGGGGCAGCAGTTAAAGGCTTCATATACCACACTAGAGGGACGCGGGTGGCGCTGTGGGTTAAACCACAGAGCTTAGGGCTTGCCGATGGGAAGGTCAGCGGTTCGAATCCCCGTGACGGGGTGAGCTCCCGTTGCTCGGTCCCTGCTCCTGCCAACCTAGCAGTTCGAAAGCACGTCAAAGTGCAGGTAGATAAATAGGTACCGCTCTGGCGGGAAGGTAAATGGCGTTTCCGTGCGCTGCTCTGGTTCGCCAAAAGCGGCTTAGTCACGCTGGCCACATGACCCGGAAGCTGTACGCCAGCTGCCTCGGCCAGTAAAGCGAGATGAGCGCCGCAACCCCAGTCGTCCACGACTGGACCTAATGGTCAGGAGTCCTTTACCTTTACCTTACCACACTGCAGGAACTATGGCAGGGAATGCCACAAGTCCAGAAAGGGAGCAGCTAGAATGTTTTGTCACTTGGGGCGACAAGTGGCGGGATGAGAACCACATTATGCCACAAGGATGCATAGTCCCAGGTCCAGCCGTTGCGTGTCTCCAGGTAGGGGGTTAGGAAAGAGTCTGGCCTGAAACCCTGGAAAGCCACAGCCAGCCACGTGTTCACAATACTGAGCTAGATTGGTCTGGCTGAGCATGAAGCAGCTTGTAAAGTAGTCTAGTATATGCACTTTGAATTTGGTTCCTCTATCTTTCAACTCTCTGCACATCTCCCTGACCAAACTGAAGGAAAAGCAAAGCTTCTGGAAATGTGTTTTTTTTTCAAAAACAAGTGTTTAAAAATGCAATTACACTTTGCTGCACCCTTTAGGAAAGATTTCAATGAAGCCACAGTGCCCTCTTGTGGGTACAAATCACATCTGTAGGACACAAAAACAGAACAAAACAGAAGTTTGCCTTTGGGATGATTCGTACATCCTTCCTCTATGTGGACACTCAGTTTACTTAAGTCGGTGTCTTGCAGATGAGCGCAAGCTGTCTTCATTGCCGTCACTGTGTCTGAGCTTTATATTGCCACCGTCTATGTTATTTGATCAAAGTCTCATACTTGTATATACATCCTTACCAGGTAAAATGTATCACATTTCCAAAACTCAATCGCTCAAGCTTTGGGTCCTCAAAAGATGCCATCTTCTGCTTATTTTCCTACCTTTTAAATTACAAAGGTACTCCTTCAAATGCAATTCATGAAGGACTGGCAATGCCCTGTTGACTGGGAGATAGCAGAACTTGATATTCTTAATACATTGATTCCAAGCCTGTTTTAATTTCTCCTTTTTCCACCAATCTTATTTTTTAAAACTAGTAATGGAGAGTTTTGACACTATGTGTAGAAAACAGATGGCATATCTTACCTTTATATATTTTGCCACTGTGCATGGGTTTTGCAATACCCCCGATGATAATTATTGTCAAAACAAAGAGGCAAGGTTTATATCTAAATATATACGCCAGTATATATTTAGATATATACAGTATATATTTAGATATATTTATATATATACACCCTGGGGTGCCTTGAATGGTCAGAGGTGCTGTGGGCAACACTGGCCTCTGTCCCTCTTTCTTTCTTTCCTTCCCTCCCTGCTCTGATGCCCTCTCGTGTCTGCCTCCCAAAGGCTTGCACAGCTGTTTGTTGCAGCAGCTCTGGCTACAAGCTCCCCAGGCGAATGGTGCTTCTGGGGCTGGTCAGAGGGTTCTGGTTGCCAGGAGCTGAGGCAGCTCAGAGTGGGGTGGCTGCGGCAGCTGCCCGCAGGACTCCCAATGAGAGGGGAGGGAACACTCCACAAGTGAGGGTGTTTGAAAAAAGGTGAGACGCTGCCAGTTTGGCAGACATAGGGTGACATAACTGGGCTTGGGTGCCACAGAAAAAATGTAGTTGGTCATGGGAGCCATGGACTCAAAAAGGTTGAAAACCTCTGATATATGCAGCAGGAATGGATATTCAACAGGAGTGTGCGTAAGATTCAGATGAACCCTGAAATCAAGAAACAAAGCAAAGCCATTACAGATGGATTCAGGGCTTGTCCAAGCCAAAGAGTATATCCAAAGTGCCCCAAACTTAACACTACTGGAGAACTTCGGAAATTCAGACGTTTTTAACAAACTGCAAAAACTGAAACATATCAAGCTTGCCAAATAAGGAAGTGGGCAGATGGAAAGCTCTTTTGTGACTGCCTGGCCTAGTTTCTAATCAGAAGGAATTATTTTACCAGGGCTTTCCAATCTCAGTGCTTTGGGAAGGAGATACTGAAATGATGTATCCTGTTCTTATCTGTTCTGTGCTGTTTGCTACTTCAGTTCATCGTGCTTGCTTGGAAGATGTTGAATACTGAAATCCTTCTGCCTCTATCCCAGATTCCCACACATCCACTCCCTAATCAAATCATATTTGGACTTAGTTTCTATGACTCTTGATACCAACTGAGCAGAGCACAAGCCTAAAGCTTCCCCCTCTCCCAGTTCAACAACTCTCCTATCCTTCATCCTTTCTGAAAGTTTGCAGCTTGCTTTCCTTGAGGCACCTCTACAAAATAATCCATTTTCATAATAAAAGCATTGCCCACAAAACCACAGGAAAGGGAAGCAAATCCTTTTAGGTCTCTCTCCCCACCCCCACCATCAATTTTAAAAAGTGCCTAGTACCGAAAGCCCTGGACCCATTTGCCAGGTTTCATACACAGGAGTACTTCTATGGCATATGCTCATAAAATAAGGGTAGAGTCAAGCAAATCCTTTTTACCTACCTGAAACTGTAAATGCTTGCAGGGGAAAAACAGCTGCACCTATCCTTTTAAACTTAGCAGGATTCACATTCACACACACACACACACACACACACACGAAGGAGCTACTGTTCCTAGATTGCAGCAACAATGGATTTGGGTTTAGGTGTTCAAGTCACCTGGTGTGATCATAAAGCTCAATGAGACAAATATAAGACAGGTTTCTCCAGTTGCGTCATGACAGTGTGTCCAAAGGAGGGCCTCCAACCTTTAAAGCCTATAGAGGGTAAAAAATGGCCAGCCTTACACATTACGCAGAAAATGAAACACCCTCTTCCACAGGGTCCTCTAGTCACATAGCATTTTCTGTTAAAACTCCAAAAAAGACAAGCACCACAGAATTAAGAAATAGTATTTAATACAAATTATAATGTAAAATCTGCGTTACATTCTCCAGAACATCTGATCCTTTATAAACAGTAACGCCCTCACCCTATTAAATACATCTTGTAACAATGCCATATTAGGCTAGAAAAAAAAACCACATATTGCACATTATGGTGAGAAATTCAGTTTGGTTTTATGAATTGGCAAGTTATCCAAGCAATGCTTAAGACTTGGTCTTAACACTAATATTGCAACAGAAGAAACTGGACACTTTTGTAACAATAAATGGTATTTTATAGGAGGACAGTGTTGGTAATCTTCAAATATTGAAAGGCTGCAAATTTCAATATTTCACTTGGAAATTTGATCTAGTCCCTTCATATCCCCATAGATAGAGCAATCTATGTCAATATCAGGTATCTGAGTGTTCACAGCACATATTAGCATCTATGAGTGGCCTTGGACACCAGTGACTAAGGACAGATACAACCTTCTCAATATGAGATTTTATCCATACCAAAACCAATCAAAATGCTGGCTGAATCACATGGGAAAGAACTATATTATTTTGACTAGAAGTACAAGTGTTTTGTAAGTGCCCTTAAGCCTTTAGAACTCTAGTAGCCTGGTTTGTTTGTTTTTAAAGCAAACATCTGAAACACATTACTTGGAAAAATAAGCCAAACTGTAAGTCACCATTTGGACACCCAACATTTTAGTAGGCACAAGCTTTCCTAAGTTGAGTTACAAAAACGTGCAATTTGCATCAAGGAGGCTACACATAGTCATAAGCGGCAATGTGGACATGCCGAAAAAGTTACACACCCAGTCAACCCCATTATGCAGACACATACACACCTTGTGACAGCATGCTTTGTTGACAACATGATTGTAGCAGTGATAAACTGACTTGTTTCAGTTTGCATTTCTCATCACATCAGCTTATGGCTAGGATCTTTTTTCAACAAAAACTTTGGAAATACTCAGTTTCAAAAGCAGTTCGTGACTGGGGTGGGGCCCAGCTGGGCACAATAGCGAACTTCACTGTGCTAGTAAAGTACTTTGCATAAACTGCTCTATGGATTCCAGCCAATGTTGAAGTTTTCAGCTTTTTTGGTTCACACATTCCCTCCTAAAGCACATGTTCTAATTGTGAACTGTTAACACGTTCTCCTTTGCACGATTAGTAGATGATGCCAGCCCTGTATAACTGGTCAAAAAGCCCAATCATTTTTATCACCTGCGCTCTCCTCGCAACTCAGGAAATGTTGCTTGACCTGAAAAGTCAGTTACTAGGTCAAACATCATAGGCATAATCTTGAAGAAAAAAAAGAAGGCCATTAAGATCTGGTCTCACCTATAGAGGTATCATGGTTTTTATAGGATTTTAATCCTCCAGAGAATTCTGAACTGTTCGCTCTCTCTTACAAATAGCAACACTGAGAAAATAGGAAGAAAGGCTGTACAGTGAAACACAAAATCTTCTAGGCAAACATAAGCCTACTTTGAGATCCCTGAGATTCATTTGTTTGCCAAAGAGATTAAGCAAGCCCTAATTTATTTGATAAATATTGTATAGTATTTGAAATGTGTTTTGTGAAAGCAAACATATATTATGAACTGGATTATGAACTGGTAGTGAAACGATACGTTTTGATCCAAGGTGTATTGCGCTTTTCAAAGAGGAAAATGCTGATCAATAATCATATTTCAATCTACTGTAAGAATCCTCAAGTGGGTTTAAATTATATTCCTGAAGGCAGGCAGATACTGTCTTCTACCTTCCCAGCCTTACTGGGGTGTGGAAGAGGGGCTTTGTTCATCAGAAACAAAGGAAGGCCTCATCTTATATCCATTTTGGTTGCCCCAAAATCCATTTTGGTTCCCCCAAGGAATAAAAATGGGAATCAAAGGCCAGAACATCTTTGAGGATCAGCTTCTCTCTCTACTTCTTCTGCTATATGTAGATGTAAAATACTTGCCCCAAGAAGGGGCAATAATCACCTGTAAATACTCAATTCACAGTAAACGTGAAAGGAAAGTGTACAACCCTCAAACACTACTTGGGATGTTAATCTTTTATATTGTAAAAGTACAATAGTTATAAATGATTTTTAAAAGGGTATTTCTTTCTGGAAAAGGAACAGCTCAAGCCCTTGCCTCTGTTCTGAAAACAACTAAGAAGGCACTAGCTCCAAAAGCTTACATATTACAACTACAAGGAATGTAAATACTTAGATTCAGGAAGATCTCCCAGAGAGGCACAAAGCAGGAGATGAATATAAACAGAATAATGTTGTGAATGTTGGTAAACCAGCAATACAAAGTATCAGATGAGTGGCTCTGTGCATTTACACCTGCTAGAAGGCACCTTTTAAAAATTACTGGTTTCAGAAACTAGTAAACTCCATACATCCTTGAATGTGCAATTCTAATTAAGAACACTGTTTTCAACATCAGCCTAGATGTTAGTCCTAAACACAGTGATGCAGTATCTTGGCTGATAGTACAACAAACTGCATTTCAATTAGGACATTTCCAGCAAGACACCGAGTAAACCAGAACCTATGGGGTTTTTCCTACCTGAGCAATAATTAATATTGTTTATTGCTAGTTAAATAATCTAATAGTTAAGCTTGGTGAGAGAAATTGCACATTCCCTTTTTCCCAACCCCCCTTTTTTGTAAGAAATATATATAGGTTCTCTCCAACATTCTTATTTAGAATGCAATTAAGAGATGTGGCAAAACAGCATTTCTGATACAAGATACTTGCAATCCTTTTAAAAGGTCACCTTAGTCTATCACGTATTTATCAGAAACACAAGCTTCAAAGTTTCACATGCGATAACGTAGTTTACATTAGGCAAAATATGCCACATCCGACTGTATTTCAGTGATAACTGGAGTCTAGCATGGGATCCTCTTTTCATCTTTAAACTGAATCCTTCATTACAATGAGAGGCTATTGAAATGCCTGCACCTGCTATAAGCTATGTGGCTCAAGAGACTCATTTTCAGAACAAGATGCTGCCTTGTGCCTTAAGGATTACTCCATATGAAGAGATGTTCAGATCAAGCCCACCATCTGATCAATCTGTCTCATGTAAATACTCTTCAAAGGCAGCAAGTATCTCCTCTCATCTGGTACTCTGTTGCACTGCAAAACAGAAGGAGGCGGTTTTTAGTACTTGGAAGTTCACAGTAGCTTGCTTTTCAGGACTGAATCTTGTACCATTTGGATGGGAGGGCATGATTCACACCATGCATCGCTTGGCAACATGACAGGATCAGATACTGCTCCTAACAGAAGTAAGGGAATATATGCATACTTAAATGATGAGTGTTACTTGACACATTCATATCTTAAAATTGTGAGAAATAGTCCTCAGTACTGAAAAGTTTGCCTTCAAAGTTATCCAAAACTCTGGTGACTTTACAGGAACAAGAAGAATATCTCTGTTAAACTGCTACATTCCAGGAACATCAACTCACCCATTGTGATTCGTGGTCATGCACACAAAGCTCCCTTTTACCACTGGAAGGAACTTACGAGTGAACTTGGCTTTACTGCATTAAACAAAGCATCTTGTACCTGAACCAAAATGTGCCCCCTCCCAAGTTTAATTGTATGGTGAAGACAGTTACTGTATTCCAGGTACGTCCAACATGCAGATCGTGATCTACTGGTGGATCACTGGACGTCTGTGGTACATCACTGGCTCCCCCTAAAGAAGCTAAAAAAAAGGGGGTAGATCACTGCCAGTTTTTAACTCTGTGAGTAGATCAGTGTCTATTGACAGTATCGTGTGATCATGATGCAACCAAATGAATACAGCCTTTAGTATCTACATAGTTTCTGAAAAATTCAGAGCTAGGTCTCATGTGGTTCTAGTCACAACCATTCAAGGAGGGTGCAGAATTGTGCACTAAACAAATTCAGGCAAGAACTATAAATTATAGTGTCTAGAATAAATTTTATATTGTTGAAATCTCATTTCTTTCTGAACATTTGGACATTTAATCTACTATTGCATCTTGACCCTCATCTAGAAAGACAAGCAACACTTATATGTATGAAACAAATATGTCTTGGAGAATATTTGGAATACTTTGCTCCCCAAAACCTTCAGATTTAGGTCGCTGCATGCTGGAACCTAAGATTCTAAAATGGGTTTCTGATCCTGTCCACCCTTTCAATAGCTAATTATAAGATGATCATTCCTATTCAGCAAAACAGAAACTCTTTACAGGAAAAATACATATTGCAATTGCCATCACAATATATCTGAGCAGCATCCATGGATATACTTGCTGAAAAGCAGATATCCTCTTCTGTTTAAGCATACACTCTTCCCCGCCCCCCAGGACACTCTATATTAACTAGATACAAAATGCTTAGTTTACTGGGCAAAATTGTTTGCATTCCCTATTTCTGTACACAACTACTATACCCAAACTGGAACTGGTTTATATTTACATTAGAAGTAGAGTTGATTGCTCTAAGTTCATTTGGCTTTAGCTTTTCAGTCTTCTTCTGTTCTTCAGGAAAAGTATCTTGCCACAGTGAAACACGAAGACGCTTATCCAGCGATACTATATGCCCCTCTGTAGTAAACATATATCTATTGCCCGATTTGTGCACTGGGTTTTCTTCATCAAAAAGCTGAAACAAGAAAATTTTATGTATCCTTAATGTTTCACATTTAGCATAATATATAACAGCAATACAGTACCACCACGTTTGCAAAATTGACACAGATCAGGAAGCAGGTTACTCTGCAGCTAGGTGCCATAAAATGTATTTTGAATATGCAGATTACCAGTATAACACATTTATTACAGACTCTGTCTGCCAATGTGTTAGATACACAGATTATATTATAAAAGACTGTCTGTGTGTGTGTGTGTGTGTGTGTGTGTACACACACACCCCTATGAATCATTATAAGCAGGCCTACCACTTGTTGCTAGTTTCAGTTCTAGTGAACAAGCCTATTTTAAAACAGAAAGCCCCAAGGCTGACCATAAAGAATACATACCAAATACAAATATTTACATGTTTCACTGAGAAAAAAGCTTTCCATCCGATCTTCTTTGGACTTCTCTATAACATGGTGCAGAGTAGCATAGCCACATCTGAAATAAATTTAAAAACCTCAAATTATCACTAGCAAGCCACAAATGTTTCAAGAAATTAAGCCCAGAGAGGGATAGCTTGGTCAATAGAGCATGAGACTCTTAATCTCAGGGTCATGGAGTCAAGCCCCACATTGGGTGAAATATTCCTGTATTGCAGGGGGTTAGACTAGATGATCCTCGTGGTCCCTTCCAACTCTACAATTCTACGATTCTAACTGTATTCCAAAAGTTACTGCTATTCTTAGCTTTCTTCTAGTTACTGCTGATGGAGCAACTCTGCTCTGTCAAGCATCAGACCCAAGAGCAACAAGCAGATCTTGTTCTAATATCGCACAAACACAGTGCCTCTTGGAGCCATTAGAACAAATATCCCGCAACCTTTAGCTTGTTCCTCTCCATAATTCAGACTGGTAGATAGGAGGAGATGAAGAGGGGGTGCTGGGAAGTGTTATGGCACAGTGACAACTAAAAAGATTCATGCCTAATGCCGTGGGCAGGCTGGGAAATATTTTTCCTCCTTCGAACTCTCTTCCCCTCATCCATATGGCTCCTTATGAATCTTCTCTCAGTTGTTAGAGGCAGCAGCAACCCAGTGAGTAAATCCCACTCTGTAAGGGACTAATGCCAGGCTGCTTTCTTTTCCTCTAAGACCTGCTTGTGGCCTAGAAAATCAGCAGCATGTCAACTGAACACCTGAAAACTGCAGAGAGGCTTATAAACTCCTTTGCTCCTCCCTATAACTCATGTATTTTGAATGCATTGTAAGCTGCCACCTCAAGAAACTTGGTTAGTAGGCAATATAGAAGTACTACACACAAAATAAAGTGAGATTTGCAAATCCAACATAGGGGCTAACACTTGAAACAGGTTTTTCAAACATCCCTTGTGAACACTGAGATCCAAGCCACAGCTTCTGATGTTTACAAGCAAAGAGGTTGCTCACATGCCCGTTAAATAAGAGATTTAAAATTAATTCAATGGAAGCAAGCATATTTGTATAAACAGCCACATGCAGCTCAGTTCAGAAGAAACTTCAGAAGTAACTTAAAATAAAAGGTTTCATTCAAAATTTGTCTCTGTATTTTCCAATAGCTAAGCACAAAGTGATATTAAAAGTTTAGTTTGAAAACTAACTTTGCTTTTGTGTGCTTCTCCAGACTCTGCAGGATATCCATGCCTACATGGAGATAAAAAGGATTCTTTGTTGCCTAAATAAAAGGAAGGAAATACGTGTGAAGAAGTTATGCAATGCCATGTAAATAAAGGCTCAAACACTAGTAAAGCTAAATAGTTCAGCCACTAGAAAGTAAACAAACCAGGTGCAAAACCATAGTTTAATCCTAGTTTGTTCTCACCACCAATAAGAATTTAAACAAATTTCCAGAGTTTGGATAGTAGACCACTATGCCAATTCAAATGTTAGCACTGTGGGAGGAGGGAAGCCCCACACCCTCTATGCAAGAAAAACTAAATTACATTCCTTAGGACAATTACCGGTATATATATATATATATAACCTTTAATACCTGATAAAGAAGATATGTAGATTCTACTAACTCTGGCCTTAGGGGATAAAAGAGGACATCAGGTGCCTGTAACTGCCAGTTGTACCTCTCTGGAAGAGCTCCATATCGTTTCCATATGGCATAATAAAATGCATGGAGGCAAATAGCATCTTCTACATCACCTATTAAAACCTGAGAAGCAGCAAAATTGGAAGATTGCATAAACGTAGGACAGCTCACAGGTAATAATACCAATTTCCTTCATAGTATCGTCAGTCTCCCTAGGCCAGGAAAAGCACCAGACAATAAATCAGTTATCAGGAACGCTACTCTAAAGTTGTGTAGCACAGTTATCAGGAACGCTACTCTAAAGTTGTGTAGCAAACATTAGCTCACCAAAAGAACTCTGACTTTTGAAACATATAAAAGCACTATAGCTGCTTTTGGACCAGACACCACCAAGCAAATAATAAAAGTAGACTGCAAAAACCTATGTATTAGGCGCATGCTGCAAAGTGCAACTCCATGTAACATTCAGTCAGCAGCAGTAGCAGCTGACCTGCTACATACCTTTTGCTACAAAACGAATATAACCAGTTTTACTGGAGGTGTCAGTGGTCAAGGAACCTTAGTATCTCCTTCACAAACAAACCCTTTTGCGATTATCTTTTGTCTACCACTACAACCCAACATCCGTTTCATCTTAAGTGCTAAGCAGCTGGCTGGCAAATTAACCCCTTGGGAATAGGCACCGGCTGTCTCACTTCCCACCCGCACGATGATACTAACATTGCACTTCTGGAATCTGTATAGTCATACATATGCATTTTAGCACCAGCTGTTAAGACTAGTACCCACACTTGCAAGTCAACAGCACAGAGCAAGGCAAGATTCAGAACTGAATATGTGGGAGTCTTTCTTACCAGATGCTAGTTTTACAGAAAGGAGCAACAAAATCTGTTTTAGGTTGGGAGGCTGAGCTCCTAATAGTACACGTTTTGCAAAGCTTTCTATACTTTCTCCACCAAATTTAAAATACCTGAAGCCCAGGGAAAAAAGCTTGAAGAGAATCAATCCATGTGTTCATCAACTGACCACTGAACATATTTACATTAACATAGAGTGGTGGGTCCCCTTCACCTTCATTACAGGCTTCTCTCCTAAAAGGAATAAAAAGCAAGGTTTGATTCAAAACAATATGCTTTGTCATTATATGCACAAGTGGTGCACACTGAAGACAAGATTCCATTTCGCTCCTGCTTCAGCATCTCAGAAAGCGGGTTGCTTCAGCTTGGACCACCTTGACCACAACCCACTTTGGCCCAGATCCGAAGTCTCATCAAAATTTGGCCTTTTAATGACCCCTCTAACTACAACAGAGAAATCAACCAACAGCTATAACTTTTAAAAAACATTTTGACAGAAATAGATAAAAATATGTAGGCACAGCTGTTCCTTCTGAGAGTACGAAACCTAACATCAGACAAGTGCAGGATTTTTTTTTATGCAAGAAGATGGAGTCTTTAGAGTATGGGGGATAAATTTATTTATTTTTTTAAATCCTGCATGGGTCAATTTGTGTGCAAATAACTTTTTAAATAGCTTGTCAAATTTCAAAAGGACATATGCCAGAGTTTGAGCCTTTGGGTGAATGAATAAAATTTTGTTTTCTGCTCTATAACACTGACAGATAAAGTGAGATTTATACATTCCCCCAAACCCCCACACCCAGTGAACACAAGCAAAACCAAGTTCTCTGTAAAGTTATTCCCTGGCTGGAAGTTAGAGGCCTCGTCTCCCTCTACCAACCTTATATGGAGAGTTTATAACAATCATACAGTGTAGTTCACCATTATAACCCTACTTGCAGGAGGGGGGCTAGGCTGAGAAAGTGTACGTACAGCACACCTACAACAGTGCACGTCAGTTTAAAGGCTTGCGGAACCTTTCAAATATGCTACAGCTTTGACTCCTCTGATGTCACCCAATCTAGGAGATTATAGCAAAAACTAAGCAGGAAGTAGCTTAGTATAAAGCTATCACTGTGTATTGTTTAAGCATGATTATAATAATGTGGTGTGGATTTAATAGAATTATTTTTTAATTGGATCATTGTTTGGATTTTCCCCCCTATACAAAATAGATAGATTTGTATTGGAAAGTTTTCCAATGTGCATCAGAAAATTTTCCAGTGCTGTAGAAAGTAATCTAATTTAGCATGTTTATTTTACTTACATTGAGGAAACAAAGCTGAACACATTTGAAACTGCAAAAAATGACTTATGCTGTATTTGTAACTAGTATACATTCCTGTGAAATGGAAAATATAAGCACTGGGAAACTTTCCACGCCACATCCCTGTTACTATAGTGTTAGAGTAGATGGCACTATATGGAGGACAGATCCTGTCCAGAGTTCTTACAATCAATGATTTGACACAGGGAAACCAAGGAAGAGGAGCTAAGAGGAGAGAGGAGTAAAGAAGGGAAAACCATTTCAATTTGGTATACTTAAGTTTGCAACCCAAACTGTCTGCCTTTGAGTGTAACAGACTTTCACTTATGCAACAAAATTTTACCTTCCACTCCTCCTCCCTGGAGGTTGGGGGGCACTCTGGAACAGATCTGAGTGGGCTATGGGGAGAGGAAGGTGAAGTCCCATTGCACAAGCAGAAGTCTGCTTGTACACATTTAATTACAAGCAGGGCGTGGGGATTAAGTGGTTATGCCAAAGACTGTACAACAACAACATGGATTTGCAAAAGAATTTGAAGGTAGACAGTAAGTGTCAATTTAGTTTGTAGTAATAATCACAGTTTCTAAGTGTACAGCAGAGGAACACATAATTATTCTTAAGGAAACTGATGTTCCATGTTCCAACCAGCCCAGGCAAGTTTTACATCCTCCTGAAGATAGTAACATAACGAACATACCCTCGCCTTAAGTAGTTCTGAATACTCTGATAAGCGTCATTGAACATCTCTAGATCTTCTTTTTCTCCAAAGAGGATGTAAGATTTCAAAAGATATTCATAGAAGGAATCTAATCCTGCTCCCAAACCACTCTGCTTTCCAACCCAGTGGCCAGTTTGAATATTCACAACATTGCCTATGAAGTAAACACAAAGACAAAGATTATCCAAGATAATTTATACACCACTTGGCTGATATTGCGCAACGTTGTATAAAAATCCTGTAGAACATGAAATAATTTACAATAAAGCGTATACAATCTCAAAAGCCAGAGGACATCAATATAGAAGTCAAGCATTACACCCAAAACAAAAGTCTGGATGCAAAACATTCAATATAGGAAAGCTAGATCCCTTTGCATTGTCTTTTAAAAATAAAATTGTGGCTTGGGTTTTAGCGGACCTCCTTCAACAGTCTGCCAATATAAGCACTCTTAAAGGGGACTTTAAGCTTGGACTTCCCAAATCATTTCAAGAGGATTCTAGGGCTATGGGTTCCTTAAAGCAGTGTTTTTCAACCTTTTTTGGGCAAGGGCACACTTGTTTTATGAAAAAAATCACGAGGCACACCACCATTAGAAAATGTTAAAAAAATTAACTCAATTTTTCCCACGGCACACCAGGCAACATCTCGCGGCACACTAGTGTGCCGCGGAACAGTGGTTGAAAAACACTGCCTTAAAGTATGTGAAGCATAGAAATTACAAGGTTTTATTAAAAACAAACTTTGAGAACAGGGCTTAGAAGACCCAACAGCACAATTCACAAATAATTAGTTGTACAAGATCCCATCTTCATCATCACATATGCACATAGCTGCTTTCTACACCAGGTGGATATATTGCAGTAATCAATACCCATATTTGAGTGTTTCTATAACATTGCCGTGGTGCATTATTGCAGAGGTAATCATTCACTAAAAAAGGGTGGCTTCACATAGTATGCAGCTAATATATATTCCATTGTGTGTACAAGCAGCAAGGATCCCAGACAATCCCATCTCCCGATTCTATAATATGCCTATTTATGATGCACTGCTCACAAGCAAACATCAGATGCACTAGTGTTGAAGTAAAAATGTATTCCTAATATAATGGAGGATTCTTAGGCAATTGGGCACAAAGGTCCCAGTGCCACCATACAAATGTGCTGTGGTTAGTTCAGTGGGATAAGCCGCTCTTCTTGCCATCACAACTATGCAAGTACCATCTTGTCTCCCACAACTGCTCCCCTACCTTGCTCAGAGTGGGAGGGG
The DNA here is from genome assembly GCF_009819535.1 of Lacerta agilis. Classification (NCBI taxonomy): domain Eukaryota; kingdom Metazoa; phylum Chordata; class Lepidosauria; order Squamata; family Lacertidae; genus Lacerta; species Lacerta agilis. Next base: position 87,863,552 of record NC_046313.1, read on the forward strand.
AGGGGGAGATCTCTGATTTAAAAAAAACCTTGCCTTTCACCCACTGCAGCTTGCCTTTGCTTTTTTATTAATATTGCTATGTAAGTCAATCAGTGAGGCTCACATGAAAAGCAGTATATAAATATCTTAAATAAGTAACTTTTTGGGATTATACTACTGTTAACAAATTATGTTAATTATGCAAGACCCATAAACCTATTATGCACCTAATAGTCCAGTGTCATTGCTCCTTAGACTCCAGAGTGCTTTCACAGCTCGGCGGGCAACCCATTCAAAAGTGGAATCGCCCAGAAGCCTGCTAAGAATTCCAAATTCCACCAATAAGGATCCAGCTCCTGCAGTGCAGGTCTCATTGTTGCTGCCAGAAGGAACTCCTGTTCTTAAGTTTACCTACACAAAGATAAGAAGGTTTAAATGTACATTTCTTGAAAAGCAAGCAGCAATAAGGATCCAGCTCCTGCAGTGCAGGTCTCATTGTAGCTGCCAGAAGGAACTCCTGTTCTTAAGTTTACCTATACAGTGGTACTTCTGGTTGCGAACGGGATCCGTTCCGGAGGCCCGTTCACAACGTGAAAAGCCCACAACCTGAAGTGCCGTATCTGTGCAGGTGTGCGACGCGATTTGGCGCTTGTGCACATGCACAAAGCACGATTTAGCGCTACTGCGCATGCGGTGAAACCCGGAAGTAACCCTTTCCGGTACTTCCGGGTCGCCACGGGACGCAACCTGAAAAAACACAACCTGAAGCAAACATAACATGAGGTATGACTGTACAAAGATAAGAAGGATTAAATGTACATTTCTTCAAAAGCAAGCACTTATATTTCTATCTTTTGCTTCCTTCATTTCTACCCCCTTGATAATCAACGACAAATATAAAGTGACTTGTGTGTTTCATCAGTGTTCTGTCATGAGGTTGCATCATTTTCCACAGGGAATCTGTCTTAAAGGAGCATCCAGATTAACATTAGGCATGTAAATACCCAGCCATCAAAAGACCAAGTCAGACACTGCAAAATCTTCAACATGGAACAGCTCCAGGAACAGTCATGTTGCAGAACCAACAGTTGACCTAGGGCATCCATTAAAGCAGTTGATTTTGACAGCAGATTTTTAAAGTGAGGGCAAAAATATTTTCCGCTGTCAGGCTGTATGTTTTAATATGAGAAAGCAAGGCCTGTAAACACAGATGTGCTGAGACAGGCATTACTTCCTCCACAAAGCTGCTATATGTGGATGATTTTTCAATCTAGTTTTTCAAAAAGTGAGCCTTATGTTTAATATTTAAGACCCATCCAGCCCCAGCAAGTGAAAGTAGAATGAACTATTAAAGAAGGTTCCATGAAAACTGTTCTTCATGGCACACTTACCCGAGGATATGGAATTCCTGTTTTGGTGTTCTCAAAAGCAGGTAACAGTCTAACAGCCAGGTCATGAGCCATATGCAAGAGCTCATTATCATAGCCCTTAATACTCATATCCCCAAAAGGCTGCCTGGCATCTGTTATGATGATATGGGCTGAAAGCAAGCTTCCCAAAACCCTGTAAGAGATAGTTTTAAAAGAGACAATATATAATTTGCTACATTGTGTGTAATGTACAGCATATCAGTTATCAAAGTTACTTTCAAGCTGAAGAGCAAACAGAACATTAGCCTATATCAGGAGTGGGGAACATTTTTCAGCTTCAGGGCTGCAACCCTCCTCGGCAACGTTCCAATCGCCTCCATCCATAGAAGCAAGGGTCATCATCAGAATTCAAGGACACATACTAGTCAGGCAAAAAACACCTGGGGCGCAATGCAGGGCCACTGAGGGATGTGGCCTGGGGAAAGGGATGAAGGAAATTTCATGGGCAAAGAGAGGCCTGGCTGAGAGAGATATTTAAGGCTTGGGCACAAACCACATTCTATACTCTTCAACACACTCTGAAAGCCCACAGCAGCATGATCCATTTGTACAGCAAAAAGTTATGTAACTCTCTGTAGTAGATGTTTACAGTTTTACTAAGCACTTTGCCTCTGCTTTAACTTCAGGGGTAAGGACAAAAAAATATTGCTAGGCATTTAATATTAAGAGCACTAAAATTATTGTCCATTCCCTGCTGGTGTTTGTTTATAATAAAATGTGGGTCCTCTTTAACCTTCTATTTTGCTTTAGTGACATTCTTTCTTCTATCACTCAAAAGTACCAATTTATTACACTATTTTGTGAGACAACAAACAAGCATAAATTAGCTTTCTTCTGAAAATGTGATAAATTTAGTTGGTGCTCACATACAATGCTTCAGATTTTAAGTGGCAACCTACCTAATTGTTGCTTCAAAAACTTGGACGGTTGAATCTGTGTCAAACGATACTGTGTCTATCACTAGTTTCACCGCTTTCTGGAACTCTGAAGAGTTTCCCATTACCTTTAAGGGAAAACATAATTATCAGATTAAATAATCACAAGTTTTTGTACTAGCTGTTTAAAATGTTTAAAAACAAAAATTATATATCAGGCATTACTAAAAATCGTAGAAATTTCTATTGTCACATTTCTTAAATCCCAATAATATTTCAGGACCTCAAAAGGTATCGTCCTAAAAACAACAAAGTATTAGAACACAAAGCACCATAATTTAAGTGTGATGGTTCAGTAAGGTGTATGATTTATACAAAAAAATAAAAGCAAATACAACAAAACTATGCGCTATACAAAGTTTCAAAGTATAAGAAAACAACTTCTAGGGTTAAATGTATAACTGTCTAAACAACACCATTTAGAGAAGCTATAGTGATTTATCCAAGCTAAAAGCAGGCTCTAACACTAATACAAATGTACCGTATTTTCTGGCGTATAAGACGACTAGGAGTATAAGACAACCCTCGACTTTTCCAGTTAAAATATAGAGTTTGAGATATACTCGACCGCAGATTCTCCACCCGGCGTATAAGACGATCTCCGACTTTTGAGAAGATTTTCCTGGATTAAAAAGTAGTCTTATACGCCAGAATATACAGTAGTTAAAATAATCAGAATGCAATGGCACTGGGGTAATTCCACCAGGAAGAAAATGATACAAAAGTCTACTGTGGAATGAATCTTAATAACATTCAATAATTAGGGTGGTTATAAAAATATCAGATGTGTTGAATCGAGCTTGCTTGACAGAATTATTTTACTTAAAAAAAACACCCTTCCTCAGTTAAGAAAACTACTGGTGCCTTGGCAGCAAGACATTCAAAGGCAACTGCTTACAAGTAACTCCACTCTGCTCCATAGAGTCTGCTGGCACATATAATCAAATCTCTCACTGCTTGTGACTATCACCAAAGCCAGAAATTAACTGAAGCCAATAGATCCCTTTCCCCTGAATAAGGGAGTTCCGTTTCCAGCAGAAGAGAAAAGGGGAGTTATCTAACGGGAAGATGTTGGCACCTGTCTGTCTTGAGAGACAATGGAGTGCACCTCCTGGGGTGAAATCAGACTCCTGCGTTAACAGCACTGAGGTGACTCCCCAGGGCACAAGCCTGGGCAGTGTGTATGGAGGTCCTGGGCTGCCTACAAAACAAGATCTCCTTCTCGGCCTCACTGATGTGGTCCAAATGAAAGCAGAGCAATGCATCTGGCACCAGCCCGGCTGCAGGAGTTGCCAGAAGGAGGCGTACAAGACACCATCCAACCATCTTAGGGACTCCACTCCGGATTTGAATAGTATGGGTCTTTGCCCAGAAGACGTGTGTTCACCAAGGGAAGGCAGGAAAACAAGAGGTGCATGTGTGGGGTTGTAACTACTTTTAATCATTTTTTCCCCTTTTTTCCAGTAATTAGAAAACATTTTAAACTCACTGCTAGGGTATCCAATGCATCAATCAGAGTAAGCGAGTAGTTTCCCAGGACATCATTGATATTCAGATTTGAACTGAAATAAAGTCAGGTAGAAGTTAGTTCTATCAGATTTTTTAAAAGTTAGTTCAAGAATGTAGTCTATAAATCGTGTAGCCCGATACTAAGCTTGATTATCTGGATGAGAGTCCTAAAGAATTTAATGGGATGTGTTCCCAGCTAAGTACCCAAAGGATTGCAGCCTTGGCCCCATAACATAGATGCAGCATTAGCACACTCCTACAGTAAATCAATCTACTGCCATGTTATACTTTTAATTCAGTCATATGCAATTTCTTTCATAGTAAGGCAAAGATGCAACATGTGTCTACAGTCGGACCTGGGATCTCAAACACCTTGGCTCCAAAACAAATCAGCTCCCAAATGATTGAAAGCCAGAAGTGAGTGTTCCAATTTTCAAACGATTTTTGGAAGCTGAATGTCCAATGTGGCTTCTGCTGCTTCCGATTGGCTGGAGCCAATCAGAAGCCGCACTTTGCTTTTCGAACATTTTGGAAGTCGAATGCACCTCCAGAACAGATTCTGTTTGATAGTCCACCAAAGTCAGAAATAGGATATAAGTGAACTACGGTAGGCCTAGGTATTTTGACTTGATGGACTCTGCACATCTGAAATTAAAGTGACACAAATATCTAGAAGCTATACAACTGTCTGTATAACCTAGTGCATAAACATATACAACTGGGAGATGCAACTTCAGATACTTGTTGAGCTATGAGCAAATTAGGCCATCATCAGCAAATTGTTCATTCTTTTTCTAAATTAATTAAAAATATTTATTCTTATAAGGCTTGATACAAAAAGCAGGACAAGATTATTGTGCCACATCTTCTCACTGAGCACTCTGCTGTTTAAAACAAAACAAAAACTGGTGCTCTCCAGATGTTGCTGAATACAACTCCCATAACCTTTTGTCATGCTGTCTGTTGCTGAGGAAAGATGCTGTCAAAAATAGCTAGAGGGTACCAGGTTGTTGAAGGATGGATTAGGGTATATATACTCAGGATCAAAACACAATTGCTTATCTCTTCAGACACACAATCAATAACAAGGCTGTAAAAGGGTGTATTTTTCCTTCTTTCAAAGTGTATGTAGGGATTAGGATGGGATCCAAAGAAAGTACAAATACATACACTCAGAGCTTAGCATGCTGTTTTTGCTACAGCGACCACTGAAGTGATAAGCCACTGTTCAATTTACCGGTAAGTTACCTTGTCTCCTTGTGAGAACTATTTAATCAAAACAGCAAATAAGCTCTCTCATCCTTCTTTTTTATGAACTTTTCTCAATTCTTCAACCCAGCCTTATAGTCTTAACTAGGCTCCAAAATGTGGCAGAAATGCATGATTTTCTAAAAGTAACTTGAAATATCCATACAATTGCTCAAATTTCAGGCTGTTATACAAACATCTGCGTGCCAGTTAAGTCTCAAAGCCAGAAAAGGAAGTAGCTCAAAACTGGTAGACAAGAAACACAGAGGCTGCTTGCAGTGAAAATAGATTTTACAAAGCAAGAATAGCTAGGAACATGAATACAGTCACGATATAGACTATTTTGACAAAAGCCTGTAATGTAGGCAGCTATGTTTTTAAATACAACATTTAAGCTTCCTTCCAATGTTACCTTCAAATTACTGGATTTAGTCTACAACCAGCATTCAACACTTCAAGATATTTTAAAGTTTTGACTAGATACTTATATTTTGAAAATATGTTGATTTGTTCTAGGAAATAAAAAAAGAGAGAGAACAGATGTCTTGGAGAAGAGATGTCTTTCTCCAAGAACACAGTGTTCTTTGGACCCAAAACACCATTCAAAATTGAACAAAATGGCAAAGGTTGACAACATCAGCTTGTTCTTTATGAAAGCATTAAGATTTACTCTGATGTTTCTCAACCCTGACAAAAACTACCCTAAAAGCACTTTTTAAGCATAAAATTAGATTTTCCTTACTGGTGAGAAATAGCCACAAAGGCAATTATAAATATAATCTGGAAAGACAGAATGGGTGGAGTCCACACAGTATTATATAACTTTATATGAAATAAAATTTAAGCTCAAATTGCTCTGCTAGCACAGGCCTATTTGCTCAAGTGATACATAACAAAGAGCCAAAATTAAATCCCCAAATAATGTTTAGGCTAGGTCTAATTGATTTTTCCATGTGCTTCACATATGTAACTGTAATCCTGATCAAATTCTAGAATATCAAGCTCATATTGATTCCATCTTTGTGTAAGCACCTGTCTTACTTACCTTAGGATGTTGGGCAGAAGGCTATATTTATTGTGTAGCTTTTATATAAAATTTAATCCAATTATTAGACAATGCAATATATTCCAATAAAACATGAATTATTTTGTATTCAAAATGTGTTTTTTAAAATCTGCCATTCAAAAGGTTCGTTACCAAAGGCTCCTGATTAAACTTAGTGATGATAATAGGACATACAATCTTACTAGATCACTGAATGGTAAAAAAAAAGGAAGCAGCAAGTAGACTAAATGGATAGGTCTCACAACAGATGTATGTAAGAAGTGAAGCTCCCTCAAGGATCCATTTTGTGCTTTTTCATAATGACCTGGACTCTGGCACAGTCAGGTCAAATTATTCAGGGTGGTGAAAATAAAAAGGGATCACGAAGAGCTCCAAAAAGTTATTTCTCCAAACAGGGCAATGTCAAATGCAGTTCAGCTTAAGTGTAAACTGATGCATAGTGAGGCAAAAAAATTATGCCCACAAAAATTATACACACCAGTGGTGAGCTAGTGATGTCTTGACCAGAAAAAAGATACTGAGGTTGTGGTGGATAGCTCAATTAAAATGTTGAGCTGGTGCGTAACAGTTGCGAAAGAGGTGGATTCTGTATTAGAGATCAAAATAAAACTGCCAATATTGTACTGCCTTTATACAAGTTTATGGTGCAACCACATTTGGAATATTATATACAATTCTGATTCACACATCTCAAAAAAAAAATCTGTAGCTAGAAAAGGTGCAGAAAAGGGCAACCATAGTGACTAGGGGTTAGAGCAACTCCCCTACAACTTTTGGGGCTCTTCAAATTAGAAAAAAAAGATGAGGGAGGAAGACACAATAAAATGCACAAAATTATGCAGTGTGTTGAAAGAGGATAGGGAGAAGAAGGTGCCACAAGACACTTTAGAATTACACCTCCATAAACAATCCTAGAACCCATCCAGTGACACTCAGGACAGACAAAAGTACCGCTTTAGACACACAGCAACTAAACTATGGTATTCAGTAACAAAATCAGGAACTTGGGTGGCTTTAAAAGGGGATTAGACAAATTCATGGAGGATAAGGCTATAAAAGGCTACTAGTCATGATGGCTACATACTAGAATCAAAGGCAAATACCAGATGCTGGGGAATCATGAGCAGGAGAGGCTCTTGGATGCAGGATTAAAGAGGACTTTGATCTGATCAAGAAGGTGTTTCTTTATGTTCTTAGGTGTGTCTGCGTGGACTAAAAGCTTTTGTGATCTTATTTACAAAGTGTCATTTCAAGGCTCACTTACAAATAAGCTTGCAGGAAAGGTATAAAGAATATGGCATGTATCGGTAGATTTATTAGCAAACATGTTGTGTTAGTTAAGCAATGCACATTAGCGAACTGCACAAATCAGGAAACTGCTTCTTACTGCATGTATCTTACTTAACCTGTAGCCATTAGACAACAGAAAGAGCCCTATTAAAGGAAGGACAATGTATAGCAGCAGGAGACAGGCACCAAGAATCTATTAGTAGCAACCAAAGCTTTAGCAGCAAAGTTAGTCTTTGCAACCAAGGGAAACCCCACTGTCGACTAAGTCCCCCTCCCAGGAGGAATGAAGCAATGCTCATGCAATTTTTGAAGCACTCTAGGATTTTTAGGACTGCAAACAACAAGTAAGATGGCATCACTAGGTGCAATATAGTTGGGTCTGACACTTCTGTAAGAATAAGAGCCAATAAAAGAAACTAGAGGAAACCAATAGCTGTCACACTCCAACCATCACCTTTGCACTTTGGAAAGAGTACACATATGCAGTCACTACATAGCTCTCGTGACTGTTCAGTTATTGTTTCTGAATGACTTCTTGTCCTATCCGCAGCCGTAACTTTACTGCCAGTTTCACCTCTCCTAAATCTGACCCTTCCCATCTCCAAAACAAGCTCCATGTTTTCACCTAAAACGCTGCTCCCCACCCATTTCTATGCACAGGGACCATTCAACACTGTTGTTGGTTTTCCCTTTAGCATTGCAACTGGAGTTAGTGTCAATATATTCCTACCTTTGGGTTCCCAGACCAACCTATGGTTCTTACACTCACAGTAGTTACAGTCATAGCTCCACATCTATACAAGACTGCTGGGGCAAGAACAGGGCAGGATTTAGGTTTGATGAGGCCCTAAGCTACTGAAGGCAATGGGGCCCTTTATATGTCCAACTATCCTTTGTCAGGACCAATTACTTACATCATAGGAGCCTACACAACACAAAACACTGTTGCTGTATGTAGGTTTTATTTTATTTGTTTTTTATCATATATTTTGAAAATGTACACCCCCATCTTTTCCCTTCAAATTTTTGGGGGCCCCCAAGAGAGTGGGGCCCTAAGCTATAGCTTGTTTAGCTTATACGTAAATCCGGCACTGGGCAAGAAATGGGAACACATACTAATACCTATACTGTATGACTGCTAAACCTACAGAGGTGGCAGTTGCTATCAGCTTCAAATGGGCTCCCTTTAAACTTGCTCCCAGGGCCTATGGCAGCATATCCCATAACCCCTGTTCCCTCAAAATACTCTTTGAAAGGCGATTCAAAGTCTCCCCGCTTCAAGTCCTTAAGTTGCTCCACTCTTACTTTCTCGTCGAGTTCAAGTTAACCCGCTGAAACAGATGGGGAAAGGTTTTCACACCCATCCACCGAAAACCCTCAAGTCCTCTTCTCCCCTCTTAATTCCGTTCTTTTGCCAACAGCCCAGGTAAACCACGTCCAATTCCCACTCCGTGCCCGACCTCCAAATTCTCTTCTCTCTCTCTCTCTCTCTCACCCCCTCGAAGCAAGCAGGAGGGCCTACAGGCTGGACTGCAGTGCCCCTGAGCACGAGCAGAGCGCGCACCCCACCCAGACACAGACCCCACGACCGTGGGACGGGCGTCGGAGAAGGCAGAGGAGGGCGGGGTGCCGAGCGGCGGGAAGAGTCCCCCTCGCGACCGACCACCCACCCACCCACCAAGGCTACTCACGGGTCGGCTCGGTCGGGCCCCCTCCCGCTGCACTCGATGGGGTTCAGCTCGTCCTGGGGGAAAGCGTGCGCCATGTAGTTGTCGTAGCCGAAGGCGAACATGCCACGGGCGGCGTCGCGGAGCTGGGCGCGGAGCTGCGGGGGGAAGGCGCGGCTGTAGCGCTGCTCGTACTCGTCGCCGCCGCCGCCAACACCGACGACCCTCCTGGGGGGAGACGACGAGGAGGAGGAGGCGCCGCTACCGGTCCCCCAAGCCTTGCCCAAGAAGGAGGCCCAGTGCGGGGCGACCATGCCGGCGTCGAAGCAGCGCGCGTCCGAGAGCGGGAAGGCTCCGGCTCCGCCACTGCCGCCTCCTCCTCCTCCTCCTCCTCCTCCTCCTCTCCTTCCCTCCGCCGGGCTGCAGGAGAAGCCCCGCAGCCGCTGGTGGTAGAAGCCCAGGCTGGGGCCCGCCAGCCACAAGAGCGCGTGCCCGGCCAGCTTCAGCGCCACCAGCGCTAGGACCAGCGACCGCCATTGCATGTTCGGAGCCGTCAGAAGCGGCGGCGGCGGTAGCACCACGGCGGCCACCGCGCGCCCCTTTCACGCGCATACTTCAAGCGGAAGCTCCGCGCCTGTCGGAGGAGGGGACCGCGGAGGGGGGAAGCGCCCGGCCTCCCCGCCCCTCAGACTCCTCCTCCTCCTCCTTCCCACGTATCCTTGGCCGAAACAATAACACGTCTCCTTTAAGGGGCCGACGGGTGTGAAGAGGAGCAGGAAGGAGGTGTTGCCGAGATGAGGAGGAGGAGGAGGAGGAGGATTGTGACAGGGCCGTGTCGGAGTCACCGTTGCGGGCGTCATCACGCGGAGACGGCGGCGGCGGCGACGCGGAGTTTCACACCCGTCCCCGCCCACATAAGGTTTCTTTCCGAGAAGCGGTCGAAGGAAGATGGCGACAGCAACGCCAGCCTTGGACTGACGTGGCGAGCCACGATTTCCCCAGCCGAAGCAGTTAGCCAATCAGAGGGCCGGGAGTGTTGCCCTTGGGTGCACTCGACGCGGCCTTCCTGTTGACGAGCGTGAAGGGGAGCAATGCCGCCGCTAGAGGGAGTTGCTTGCGTTTTAGCCTTACTTTGTACAGCTGCTGTAAACAAGGGCTATGGAAACGTGTTGTTTTTTCCCCTCCCCCTTTTGAATGGTTTTTGGTAAAGAGCTGAATAGCTTTTATTCCTCCCACCTATTTGATTGCTGTACGCACTGGGGTTGGAATCACGCCCCTTAACTCCAGTTATGATGCTAGGATAACAAGTTGAAGGCAGCTCCGAGGGTCATATAGAGTCCAACCCCCTGCAATGTGGGAATCCCAACTAAATAATAATAATAATAATAATAATTTACGGACTGCCTTCCTATTTGGGGGTGTGGCACCTGCTTCTCTTGTCCCTTTTCGAGAGGTGTGGACCGCTGTACAGCTTCAATTGCTTTTTAAAAGATAGACAAAGATGGGGGCAAAATTAGCACGTGGAGGGTTTTTTAATCAACTTTCAAAATTGTGTTGTACTAACGCTTTCCTAAGAGTGCTACTGCAAACCTTTTTAAAATGGAAACGAAAGGATTTCTTAGCACAAAGTACAAGATAGATTTAAAAAAAAAATAGACGCTGATACTGTATGGCAAAGGGCTGCAAAGTATAGATACATGTTGATCGTTTTCACGTGACCACTAGGTCACTGCACACATCGAAACCATACCTCTTTAAAAAGACAGGAAAGTACTGCTAAGGCTACCTACACCTGTGGAACGTGAGCTACAGGGTATTTATCTTCTTCACCCTGCACCCCTGGGGGCGGGAGCAGTGATCGAAGCAGATTACCGGTACTGTTTGTCATTTAAATGCTTGTAAAGAGCGGGAACCAAGTGTGGCAATTCCAGAGTAAACCCTGCAATTTACATCCGCATGGAGGAAATAATGTGACAGTATCTAGTCAATGTAAACAGCAATGCAACCATCTGTGTAGAGCAGCAAAAAAGGAGGCTCAGTAAGGTAAGATGTGCAAAGTGGGGGGTTGATGCTGTGAGGATGCAAGAAAACTAAGTTGCTTAAACTTAAAAAAAATGGTTTTTAAGTTCAGTATTTTATTTTGCTTTCGGGAGACCTCCTTTTGTGAGATACCCACTACTCCATTTGTGTGCAGCAGTAACTCACCACAGCAATACCATTTCACTTTGTAAAAACAAAATAAAAAATAAAAAATTCCTTCCAGTAGCAGCTTAGAGACCAACTTTGTTGGTTCTTGGTATGAGCTTCCATGTGCATGCACACTTCTTCAGATACTGAAGAAGTATCTGAAGAAGTGTGCATGCACACGAAAACTCATACCAAGAACAAACTTAGTTGGTCTCTAAGGTGCTACTGGAATGATTTTTTTTATTTTGTTTTGACTATGGCAGACCAACACAGCTACCTACCTGTAACATTTTCACTTTGTAGTTAGGTGACGCATTTAGCAGAATCTGGCCATGAAAGCTTACAACACATCACATTTTAAAGTCTTTTAAGGTACCAAACAATTTTTTTTTAACCCCACAGATAAGATTTCAAACTGCTTCTACATGGACAAAAGCACCCTTCTCTGAAGATATATCAGAGACAAAAGTTGACTATGGCTGTGATCCTAACCATGTCTACTCAGAAGTAAATATCGCAACTGATCAGTAAACATACCCTTCATTGTAAAACAAACTTCTGAAGTATAAGACTTGGGTCTAAACCCTACCTATAGGATCACTTTTCAACTTTAGTGTTCACCCATAGCAAGCCAAAGCTACAGGAAATGCACAAATAATATAAGGTTTTACACAGCCCATTTGCCATTTAGCTCTACCCTATCCTTCCCTGGGTTGCTTTCTAAAGGTTAATGCTGTTACCTACACTGCAGGGGTAATGAGTCATTGAGCTGCAGGGACAGACCTTGCCAGGATTCTCTCTCTCCCACTTCGTTTGAACACGCAAGTGCTGGTTTGTATTGAAAATGAAGCTTACTGATGGATCAAACAATTTTCTTGCAACATAGGGCTTGCCTACGTTTGAGCATTATCACTATTAATTAGACCAGAGTAGTTCACACCAACACATATTTGATTTTGTGTATGAGAGCAACCTCAGACCACCATGCCAGTAGGCTTCTCTTTTGGGTCTGTCCCAGCCTTCAACCTTGTTGATTCTGTTATGTCAGATGCAGCATGCAGAACTTATTTAAAAAAAATAAAAATCCCTGCCCCCCAAATGTGCAAAACCACCAGTCAGGCAGTTGTAAATTTGCTTGTTTGGTGTTCTGCTTTTGTGCAAATCTGAGGAATCTAAATAATTTATGTATCTTTCTCAAAGCCCCTTACTCACCCTTACTTACAGCACACCTCTAAATAAATTTTTGTGCAGTTTTTTATTTTGTGCAAATCTCAGGGATCAAATGGGGCAATTATTCCATTCAGGAGCACACCAGATGTAGTTACAAGCACAGCTGAAGAAGAAACTGAAGCATTCAAGAAGTAGGAGACATGGGAAGAGGAGTAGCAGAGTGACAATTGATCCACCCACCAGAAACACCAAAACAAATTTGGAACTCCAAGGGGAGTGGTTTTAAGGAAGGATTAAGTGTGTTACTGTAAATTACTATTAGTAAAACACAGGCCCTGCCCGCATTCAGTCCTCAACATATATTTGAGAGAATGTGACCCTCAAGAGAAAAGAGGTTGCCTACCTCTATTTTTTATGTGAAATGAGGGGGAGGCAGCAGGTGGACCGTTTGGGGGCAGCACGGAGCCTGCGGGCACCCAAGCCACCGCATCACTCCCAGGAGAGACGTGTGGCTTGGGCGCGCTGCAGGTTCCCACAGTGAGTGCTGCCCATTTTGCCACCCCCCCTTTCAGTGATGACACCTGGGGCAGCCCACCCCCACCGCACCCCCCCTTCCTCTGCCGCCTTACAATGCAGGAATATGCAGCTGTCCCATATGGGGATCAAACCTGCAACCATAGCGTTATCAGCACCATGCTCAGTTATCACCATCAAGCTCAGTTAGAAAGATAATCACATGGTCCAGATTGGTACATAAGGTAAGACACAGCCACTGGGGTCCTGAGTCACATGAGCTTTTAAAGGTAAAACAACAACAACAACAACCCAGCACTTTTGAGTCCAGAAGCTAATTGGTAGTCAGTGCAGTCATGCCAGAATTTGTGTTATGTATTGACTGCCCTGCCCTGGTCAACAATCTGGTTGCTGAATTCTACACCAGCTGCAGTTTAGCTATGGATCCTTGTTTTTAATATTTTTAGACTTCAGCTATTATAGTAGTAATTGTTTTATTTTAATTTCAGAAGAGGGTTTTTTATGAAGCAGTTTATATTGTTTTTCTGAATAAGGCAGTTGGAAAGCTACAATAGGAGTCATTCTCTATGTGCTAGTTTTTCTTTTGGTAATGCATAGGCCTTCTAAAGGATATTGCAGAAGGCATCTAAATAGGCGTGAAATCTTTATGTTCACAAAAGGCTAAGCAGATTGGTGGGAGAAATGCCAGCATCTGCTGCTGCCAAAACTCATATATAAACCATCATTGTTCCACAAATGACTCAATTTTCTCTTTACTCACAATTTGAAGCCAGTTTTCACATTTATATGCAGCTTAATTGGCCTTAAAAAAAACCCAAAAAACAAACAAACATGGAGATTTAGTGAAGTTGGGGAGGGGGAAGAGACAGATAAAAATGTGTTTGTTTACGAGCACTAGACGCAATCCTTGCAAAAGCAGTTTGTGGCTTCTTGAAATGCCAGTCAGGTTTTACTGCCTCTCGGTCCACCATCCCTAATCTAATTATCTTGTGAGAGTTGCAAAAAAAAGGGGAGGGGGAGTCATAACACATCACATGCCACTTTCCCCCTTTATTGGCCCTGTATCTTTTTCTCCACCACACCCTCACTCCACAGAAGCAATCAATTTGACAACCACCAGCATAGTAGAGGCATGAGGAACCTATTATCCTCTGGATGTTGTTGGGCCCCAGCTAGCATAGCCCATGCTCAGGGGTGGGGTGGGGATTCTAGTCCAGACATTTGAAGGGGCATAGACCGGTTCCCCATCCCCGATACAGCGCTTAAAGACCTGTGCTTCTGCAAGCTGCTACAAGCCACACTGGGCCTGTTGTTCCACCTTCATTGCTATTTCAAACACACTAGTGCAGACACAGGCAAACTCCAGCCCTCCAAATGTTTGGGACTACAATTCCCATCATCCCTGACCACTGGTCCTGTTAGCTAGGGATGATGGGAATAGTAGTCCCAAACATCTCGAGGGCTGGAGTTTGCCTATGCCTGCACTAGTGGAAGCTGTACAAGGCCAATCTACAACTGCACTCAAGTTTAAGGGGTTAACCTCTTTACCTTTCCTCACTACTTCAAAACAGTTCTCACATTGAGCTAGGAACTTTATCCCTCTTTGCCCACTGTAATTTTACAACTTTCAACAAACGCTGAAGATGCACCTTTTAACCCTGGCCTTTGGCACCAGAGGGGAGTGTTTTTAGTAACTAATTTGCTTTAAGTGTTTTTAATTTTCAATTGTGGTAACTCGCCCTTGGACCTGCCACTGAAAGAGAAGTAGCAACTTTACTGCTAGTAACCATACCACCAATAATGCAATTCTTGCAGTCTCGTGGTTGCAGAATCTTAACAGGGATATTAACCTTTAACAGCTCATCATGCAGTAATGTCATCTTTTCTGCTGTGCTTGCCTCCAATTTCATCCAAGATCCCAGAAAGTTTCATCTTTTCCCATGCCCCTGAGGAACATTTAGCTCCGTAGCCCAGGCAGCAAAGGTGTTTATACCTTTCCCCCCATCCAAAAGTCTGGGAAGTTCAGGTATACCTGAATGAAACATCACCAGGCACAATTGTTCTTAGCCTAATTAGAAGCAAAGCATATACTGAAGATATTGTGGTGTGGGGATATCTGCATTTGTCCTAGGCCAGCCGTGTTCTAATGTATATTAAGCGAGGGTTGTGGACCCCGTTTGCTGCCCGTTCCAAACAGCATGGCCAATGGGTCCAGGAATTATGGGAGTTCTTCCAAGAAGCGCTGGAGGTTCCGGAACAGTTTTAAGGCATAGCTAGGTTAAGCACATTTTGTAAAAAGAAACAGGGGGTATAGGAAGGACACCTGCACGAGGAGACTGGATATTTCATACACTGGGTTTTGAGGCTTCACTCGCTGTGAAGAGTGCAGTCGACCACAGCCTCAAGGACTTGGAACATATACAAGTTTCAATAAGCACAGGGACAGTGAGAGTCTCTAACGTCCGAGTAAGAATGCAGGCTTACTCAAGCCCTATTTTGGTCACATTAACACTTTTAAGGTCCAATTACATACATGCCAGCATAACCCTGAAAACATAAGTTTATTGGTTAAAGCTAAACAGCAGTAAAACAAAATGCCATCCACCTAAATAAAAAAATTCACATATTTACAAAGTTTGGTAAATGTATAAGTTCTTCACATGCCGAGATTAATGCACAGATTAAAAAGTCGATAGTGGTTTTTGATGTCAAAATGCTGAAAGCAGTGAAGTATGCACAAAAAAAGAACCCACACTGAATTCAGCAACAGGCCAGTTTCTTTAACAGTAATTTGATTCTCAGAAGAAGAAGAAAAGTTGACACATTCCAGTTCAGCTTCCTTATTTTTAGGCACAACCCGAGTTGCTCTAGTTAAGTGTAGCAGTCTGTAGTCACTACAATAGCAAGTGATTGACTCTACAGCACCAACAATACAGGATTTATAGAAGCATATATGAAGTTAAAAATGCAAAAAAAGCTCAATTTGCTAATGGAAGCAATACTTGTGTCTATGCAACAGTGCAGCAGTTTGTAAGGCCATGGCAGTATAAAGCAAAACTGGCTGTTGTGGGGCACATTTGTATGTTAAGTCAACTTGGTCCAATTGCTGTTGCTAAGCTGCTGTAACTTTTTAATGAGTATTCATACATTCTGCCTGTAATCCACTCATATTCAGCTATTGCGGCTAATGTATGATCCCATGTTATTTTCCCCCCAGACCACCTGATAGCACTGTGGAGTCTTTTACAAACTCCATGTGATACTGTAAAGGCATGGCCTGTGGCCTTTTGGCATAGAGCCTTTTAAAGTAAGTAACACAGGAATGCCAGTATAAGATGAGAAGAGTTTTGCCATACATGCAGATTAGCAAAGGCATACAATACCATGGCTGATCGCAGTACTTGGGGGGTCCAGTATGAAATATCTGTCCTTTGAGAAACCATTTTGTCCTTGAAAGGCATATTATGAATGTGCCCTTAAATGTACCAAACCTGTGTTAACATGGACTCTGAAAAGTGCAACATCCAAGTACATGCAGGTGCTGCTTAAAAAAACAAACGAAACAATGGGGGCAACACAAGCAGGTGTACCATATATTTGTACGCATACAGTGGGCTACATCGACATTGTATGAAGAAAACCAGCCTTAACAAGTCTGTCCCTTTAAATATTGACATTGCCAAGAAGGTAAAGCTACAAAAGTAGTGTTACATTTTGATTCATACACCTCTATGCTGTGTAGAAGCTAACCAAGAAACAGGATCAGTTCATTGATTCTCTTGTGCTTCAAAACACCATTCAACATTTCTTAGCCTGTGGACTTTTACACATGATTACACACCGAGAAAGCAGGCAAATCTAGAGTTGTCACAATAGCCTAGGCATTTCCTAGCACCAAGTGCAAGTGTGCTCAATTATTCCATTAAGAGGACAAGCCAGATAACAATAGATTATTTTGTGCTGGGAGTCTGACACCATTAGGGTGCCATGCAGCCATACAGACTTTGCAAACCATTTCGAGGAACAAGGTGTGATTGTTAAGTCTCATCCGAGGTTCCCAGGTTTGTTTGAGTTGCTTGTGTGTTCAAACACTTGAAAGCTTTATTTCAAAAGTACTCTATTCCCCTTAAGAATTTCAGCATATAAAGTTATTAGCAATGACCTGCACAGATACAAAAGTTGACAATTGGACATTTCATTCATTAGAATGTAGGAAGTTTTGAGAAACTCAAGGTAATTTAGTGATTTAATATCTAGTGCCTGGCACTTTC
Source organism: Lacerta agilis (assembly GCF_009819535.1). NCBI lineage: Eukaryota > Metazoa > Chordata > Lepidosauria > Squamata > Lacertidae > Lacerta > Lacerta agilis. Next base: position 87,880,838 of record NC_046313.1, read on the forward strand.
CATTGCAAACCATTTTACAATACATAATCACATGCATCTGCGAGAAAAAAGTTAGTATCCCATTTAAACAGTGTTCGAAAAGCTTTATAAGCACAATAAAGTGGTGCTAGAATCCTTGTGCTGCCCTGTGTCAGCATCTTCAACGAGCCACTAAATATAAGAATTAAATAAGTTTGTTGACAATCAAATATAAAAACCTGGCTCAGGAAGACCAGAGAAGAAACACACTGATTTAATGATAGCCTTTGAGAGGGGAGAAGCACCCACTGCCACTGCTTAGATGAACTAAGAAAAAACATTTGCACGACTCATGACAACTCTAGCCAATTTTTATGACAGAAGTAGGAATATAAGTCTTCAGCAGTGCACATGGAGGCATGAACTGTGAAAAAAGGCAATTCCTTGGATACAGGAGGACTATCCTGAATAACATTTCATCATGGAAGGAGCAGACAAATCAGACTATGGCCAACTGGGGGTGTTATCGGTGATATTTCAGCTTCTTCTAGACTTTGAATGCTGAATAAGCCACTGAAGTGTGATATCTAGAAGAAAAAGAAACAGTTGTCATTTATCATAGATATTCTACTTCCTGCGGTTGAACATCCAATTTAAAAAGATTACACTTATCTACACAGATATATATTCAAAAAGTTAAGACTAGGGTCTACGTGTAAGTAATAATTTCCTTTTCCAGATTCGGGTGTGGGGAGGCCATAGGAAAATAGCAGGCAGGTGTTCCATTAATGATCCATTTGCAGATATACCTCATAGGTTTGCCAAGCTCCAGGACCCAGGCATCTTGGCAAAAGTTTTTTGGATAGGTTTCGGGGCAAACTATTACTACCTGTCCTTTCAAAAAATGCTAATAGTCAGGCAGGCAGGCAGCAGTTAGCACCAAAGTCACATTAAGAAAGGGAAACCTAATTAGAACAGAGGTGGATACTTAAAGAAAAAAATGAGCATGTACACTATGTTCTGCACAGCAATAAGTGTAGCTATATAAACGCTGTGTACATATACACACACCTCTCAAGTCACACAATCATGAAGAACATTGTAGGCACAGTCTATGCTATATATTCAGTCAGTTATAGACCTATAAACAACAAACTAAATGAAATTCTACTAGGGCCAGTGCTTGGAATGAACTAGTTTGGTTTAAAGAAGTCCATTGAATTAGTTCAAAAATCTCTGAACTACACCTGAAAGTTGTTCCCATAATCACCAGGCTGAATGTGAATTAATTTTTTTGGAAGTGCAGCTTTGAACTGATTCTAGTTCATCTTCAAGTTCCTTTTCTTACACGTGCTTCTTGACTCTTTAGATTCTTTGGGCCTTTAAGCTTGAAGATCATAATTGTTGGGGAAAGCTAGTCACATTGCTGTCAGTGTGTGCATATTTTGATGTTTTCTTCTTAAACTACTTTTATACTTCAGCACACCAGCTTGTAACATTCTGAATGCTGGAAAAAATGCCAAGGATAATTTGGATGACCTTGAACTGAAACAGACAGTTTTGTAAAGTGATGAACATGAACTAGAATTAGTTCCTTTAAAAAAATGAACTTTCCTAGTCCTGATTAGGGCCATATATTTTGCAGGGGGGACAGAAAGGAACTAGCCTAGTAACACATGGTAGACATAAACAAAAGCAAGAGTTAATTTTAAAAACTAGAATCTAAAAGATGGCATGCGGAATAAGCAGAGTATTAGGTCACACGAAATGCCAATTGTCAACTCCAAATCCTTTAGTGACGGCAAGCTGACTCTTAGGAGCAGCAACACTTAGTTAAGAATACTGAACAGCTGGAAGTTAGGTTGCTTCAGTGTCCCTCCCAAAAGAAGAGGGGGTGGAGAGACCCGGTAAAGCCATTCCCTGAATGGATGCCAGAGCCATCAGTCACAAAGGCACACCGCTCTCCCCCGCCACCCTTTTACGGAGAGATAGCCTGTGGGTGGTTCAAAAATGTATCAAACAGGACTTAAAAATGGAAACCAAGAACCACCCTCTGAAATGGACCTGAAGCTTCAAGAGAAGCAGACTTTGGTTTGGAGTCGGTCCAAAGCAAGCTGGCTTTACCAGACTATATTGCTTAACAGATTTCAGCCTTATTCACATTTTAAGTGAACTGTTTGTGATCAGTCTGTTTTTCCTTGTCTTTATATGTAGTTTTCCAATTACCCAGGTACTGCCATAGACCAATTCCACTGCTGTGAGCGGAAGAAGAGACAGAAGCATTTGCAGCACAGTGTCAGTTCAAGGAAATTCAAGGAAAGACACCTTATAGAGATTAAACTCTTAGTTCCCATATTTTAGCTGAGAAGTGTGACCTGCCAGTTTCACTTTTATGAAACCATATGTTTGGTCTATCTAGTCTCACAGTCAATTACACAGTTCTGAATTTATAAAAATGCTAGTATATGTGTTGGCATGAACTGCTAAATGTCTGAAAGGATGCATGCAGTTTTGCAAGAACAGCCTTTATGAATCCAATTTGTGCACCCAGTGGAAGTTAGCACCTATGCATTTTAATTACCTATATTGTCCTTTTCCTTGCAGGAAATGGAGTAGCAGCAGATTTCTCTGTCTTGAATAGCAGCCAGGTTCCTGGAAGAGAAGCAGCACAGGAACACATTGGTGATAGTCCCCAATTGTAATTAATAGGAATATTTCTAAGGTAACCCACTGGAAAGCCATCTTACCACTATTTCTAAGAATCCTATTACAATATGAAACTAGTCTCTTAGACAACACCCCTCTTACCATACCAAGTTTAATTTTGAACACAGCAAGTCAGCACAGAGCATCTTATCATATAATTGCTTAGTCACTTACATTTTTTCAATAAGTTGCTTCTCATCCAAAGCATTGGGAAGGTCTCTTTTGTTTCCAAGTACTAGAACCTGAAAAGAGAAGGTACTGTATTTATTTGCACCCAGTCTTCTTTTGAAGGCAGCTCTCATTCTGTTTAAAACAAGATATTTACTTGCCCAATTTCATATAAACCAGAGCATAGAGGGAATAAATCGGTATTGTGAAAGAACTAAAGTTTCAGGTTCTAGGCAGTTAACCTAAAGAAGGGCTGGGGGACCTCTGCTCTGTGGGCCTCATCAAGCTCAGGTTTTGTTTATCCATTTGTAGATGTAGTTTGAACTCAAACCAAACCTATGAAGACACTTCAAAGGGACCCCACACTGTGGCGCCACTAGTCTTCCTGTCAGATGCAGCACAGAAACTGCATGCAGAGGCAATAAAGGAGCAAGATGTGAGCACACCAAGCAAGAAGCAGAACCAGAGGTGTCAGTTTCCATAGCACCCTAGTCAGATTTGGTAAGTTTAGGTATATAGTGAGCTTCTTCAGCTAGCAGCTTTCGCTAACTAAAACTTTTTGAACACAGATTATCAAAACCAACCCTCTTTTCCCTTCTATGGAAACAGACAACTCACTGCCTGCTTAAATTCACCCAATGTAACAGGTTATTTTTTAAGACTTTTCACATTAACAGCTTCCACTCTGGGAAACATCTGAATAGTCTTCATGTTTTGAGTACACTGCTGTAGTGTATTAGTTCTACTACAGAAGCTTCCAGACAAGGATTATTACAAGCTCCCAGAAAGGGCTGGGAGAGACTCCTGCCTAAACTCTGGAGAGCCACTGCCACGCAGTATAGATAACCATGAGCTAGATGGACCAATGGTCTGATTCAGTAGACGGTCAAAAGCATGCTTAAGAACATGGAATGGATGGAGCTGCAGAAGCTGAACACAAGTGGAGCTTGACTGATTTGTGCACAAGGTAGAATTCCTTTCAAAACAAGTTAAAACCTTAAAAGTTTGTATGGGAAGAAGAGCCAGATGTTTACAACTTACAGGGATTCCTTGTAGCTGTGGTTTGTCTAATAGATTGTGCAGCTCATTTCTAGAGGCTTCTATTTTTTCACGATCCGCAGCATCCACCATATACCTGTTAAAGGAGTTCAGTAAGTGACCACCGGGTTTATACAATATAAAACATTTGTGCAAGACAACCCTATCTAAGCCAAAGTAACTCTAGCAAAATTGCCAGAGGTTATAAAATAGCTCACCAGTAACGGGTCAATGCTGTGGACATATGCAACCTGGTAAAGCCATAGATATTAACCTTAGCAGTAGCTGCTGCAGTAGGCAACTAGGCAGATTAGAGACTCTGTGCTGCAGTGTGAACTAGTTTGTGTTAAGAGTATGATCTAATGTTTGCAGTTTTGCTGGTATCATGCTAGGAATCCCTGTGAGGGGTTAAAGAACAATCAAGTGGATTCACAGGAAGTAAATATGCAAGTCTTATTTGCTAGAGAGATTGATAACTCTTTTGGGATCAGAGCATTCACTCGACTAGACGTTCTCCTCTGCACTGTATGTTAAGAACATGCTTTTGCTTTTTTTATATAAGTTGTGGTTTCAATGTTTTACTTTTATTCATTGGATGTTGCCTTGGAAGTCTAGTTAAAAGGTTTTTGCTCAATTGCTTACAATAAATATAAACTAATTGTCAAGCTTTCATTGACAAGCCATGGTATTGAGAAACTTCATTTTAAACAGCATCCACCATTTTTAGGGTATAGGATCCCAGGTTTTTGCAGAAGTACTGTGTACCTATGCAACACATACAGTCAGTTGTTGTTTTAAATGACATACTTTTGTAGTGCTCTGAAAAGCACTTTCGACTAATAGTACTGTAATAAATGCTACCAAGCAGTTAATGCATTTCTTTAGACAGTGAAATTTAACAGAGTTCAAAGAGAAGAAAACCCAAGCTTGCACAGTTTGCAAGCACATAGCTAAAGAGTTAAAGAGTAGAACTTAGCAGTAGAGTAACACACCTGAAGAACTAGGTACAACACAACAAATGCAGCCACAACCAAGTAACCACAAGATGTATATACTTACACAATAGCATTTACTCCTCTGCAGTAGCGTTCCCACATACTTCGGAATCGTGGCTGTCCTCCTATATCCCAGATCTTTTTTAAGAGACAAAAACGGAGAATTATGTCTGGAGGCTGAATACAAAAGTGCAACGACTAAACTTGATGTTATACAAGTCATAAAGGAAGCTATGTGGACCAAAAAACTGAAAGGATTTTGTCAGCCAGGAGGAGTAACAAAGGTTTTCCACTATATTGTTTTTTACTGCAACATGAAATTTGTTGTGGGAGATGCTTACATCTGTAGAACGAATGACCCAAGTAACAAATAGAGGACTAATCACTAATCACAGTTACAGTGACAAAACCTGATACAGGCAGCAACCTATTTGAGTGTGTTCAATTGATGCACAGCCACCGACGCAGGTTTGTTTTGGACCTGGGGGAGGGCTTATGCGGGCTCCATCAACGCATGGGAGAGCCAGGAACGCAACCCCCACATAAATAGGGGGTTACCTGCATATGCAATCAACACTCCTCCTATGCAGCATGAACAGCAGCAGCCGGTTTCAATGCTCTTTCTCTTTGTAGGCAGTTTGAAAGAGGTACATCAGAGCTCCAAATCTTGCCACTCTGCTTTCCACCAAAATGTCCACTGATGTGCTGAAAAGCTGCCCCACCTGCCTGTGAACCCTTAAGCATGCATCCTGCAGGCCCCACCTTAAGGAACAACTGGACTGATGGGGGTTGTGCATGTTCCCATTAACACTTTCCCAATAACTGCATGTCAGGGCAGCCAGGTCCTATTAAACACAGAAGTAAGACTGCACACTTAATCACCCAAGTTGCAGGAACCCATTGCCTGATTTCCTCTAACTACCCTAAAATGCATATAATCCTTTAAAAAAAGCTATCCTTCAATACTAGATATGGGGAACCTATGGCGCTCTGCATGTTGTTGACCACCACTGGCCATTGTGGCTGAGGCTGATGGGAGCTGAGAGCCCCTGCTTTATAATGTAATAATGATAGCAGCATCTATCTTGGGGGGGGGGTGTCAACCAAGCTTTGTGCCCTATGGCACAGTTGTCTTGGTAGCCTTTTAAAAGTTACCAATTGCTTACAGCCGACTATAGGAAGCTAGGATTCATATAAAACAGCGTAAATACCTTTCAAACTCGAAACAGCATCAAGTGTTGCACATAGTGCCCGTGCCCCTCTATTACAAATTTTGAACCCAGCAGACAATATTAATAGGATGATGGGTACGAGAAGCAGTCAGCTAAGGAGGGAATGAATGGGCGGTAGAATGGAAAGGTTTTATGCCCCCCCCAAGCTTGAACTGGTCTCCTTTCATCTGCTCCCTGGGAAGTGGTTAGCAGGACAATGTATTTGCCTTCATAAACTAGAAAAACATACCTTTATTGTGACGTTACCCTTGGTAACTTTCCGCATGTTGAAGCCCACTGTAGGAATCATATCCTCACTGAACTGACCTGACTGAGGAGAGGAAAGAGCACAGTCATTAGTAGGGGTCCGGAAGAGGATCTCTCAGGCAGCTTAATTAGCTCTGCTAAAGATGTGCCTACATGTTTTCCCACTGATGCAAGAATCATGGTTGAAGTGCCAGAGAAAATCAAATATGTAGGAGAGTTCTAACCAAGATTTCATGCTTCTTTCTAACATCCTTTTCAGAAGGAACAAGTTTGCAGTTGAGACAGTCAGTGAACAAAGATCACATGAGAGGCCATGAGCATCATCAACAGAGGGGAGGAGGGAGGGAAGGAAGGAAGAAGTCAGCATATGCTGAATCACATACAATGACCCCAAAGGGCCTGCAGATTTATGAAGGTAGCATGGGAAGAGTTCTCAAGCTTCCTAGCACTACCTGCAAGTTAAGCATGCCACTCCCAAAAACAATTTCCCTGCAATCATGTTAAGAAACTATTAGTCAACTTGGACAGAATGTCTCATCTTTTTCAAGTGTGTTATCTACCAGAAAAACAGTACTCCCAACTCCTTGGTGTGACAGGATAGTATCTGGAAGAACCTGAACAACGTATGCACATCATGGGAAGCTATACTAGCATCAAATTGCATAATTTCCAAGTATTAAACTTGAAAGACTACTCTGGGATGTGTCTGAGCCTGAAGAATCTGGGGAATATTTTTTCAAGGTAAGGTTTACTGTGCTGCAGATGGATTACTGTGGACCACAGCTGAGCAACAATGCTGGAGTAGTTTCAGATACCATGGGCTGTGTTTTACTCACCTCCAACACAGACATAAAACTCACCTGCAAAAGATTACTTAGGCAAAGCCCTGTATATACTATTCTCCCTTCAAGTTGCCTGCTCTTTTGAGACTAAAGAATACAAAACAAGGCTATCTCCAAGCTCTTTGGCCATTAGTCTGGTATAATATACAGGAAAGCCCTGATCCAGTCAGTGCATTTCAAGTCCAGTCTTGATGTTGCACTTAACACATTATTTTGTAACATTGTGACTGGTATGATTAGCTGCCACTCATCACTTCAGTTGTAGATAGTATGTTCTATGTAGACACGACGTATTTAAAAGCCATTCTACAGTGATGCAATGGGCCTTATCCCACATGAGACATTGGTAGCACTGCTAAAGCCATTTACAGGGCCGTCTTAACCATTGAGCCTACTGGCGCAATGTGCCAGGGCGCAATGGTCTGGAGGGCGCCTCTGCCCTCCAGCCCCGCCAGCAGCGCCCTCCGGCTGCCCGGCGGAGCGCGGGAGCGCGAACTGGCCGCTGCGCCACGCCATGCCCTCTGGCTGCCCGGCGGAGCACGGGAGCTGGCCGGTCGCACCGCGCCCTCCGGCTGCCCGGCGGAGCGCAGGAGCGCGAGTTCGCTGGTCGCACCAGGGCGCCTGATACGCTTAAGACAGCCCTGGCCATTTGTAAGTTTTTGCCCTTACCACTCAATGGACGCTTGAAGTCCTGCACTGTGCTGTGTTAGGGCTTTCCCGCCAATTTTATATTACTTACTGAAACACAGCTTGCTGTTATTACAAACACATCAAAGTAGTAAAGATTACACTATGATCACAGTGCATTGAACATGTCCTTGCACCTTAAAAAAGCAAGCAATTCAAATACCCAATACCGAGTAGATCCACACAAAGAGTTTGCAGTGATTCAATCAATTTGCTGAGTTATTAACTACAAGCAAGTACTTTTTAATTGTTTTTAATTGATAAATGTTTTAACAACCCTCTGCTCTTGTGTGACTAGCTATTGCTAAATACCTTGTTTTAATTGAATCCAAGTGACAACACTTGGAGAGAGACACACATAGATTGTTTTCTTCAAGTGTATCTTAGTGTACCATCACTAGGAAAGGAGAACATCAGATCTACGAGACACAAAGACACATTGCAGGTTTCTTCACTTTCAAAGCTATTATTATTAAGCACAACCACAGAAAAACAAATGTTAGGTAGGTGCCTGTTCTGCAGTCAAACCACTCAGCTAGACACCTGCCACTCACGAGTTGGATTCTACACAAAAAGGACCATGCCAGCATTCAACGCACCACAAGTGAAACTACATTGTACTAAGCTATAACATACTTTGGGGGGGGGGGCAAATATCCAAGGGGAAAAGCAGAAGATAGACACTATCAACTAGAAGATAGACACTACCAACTTCAAGCGATCCATGTCACAAATGAAGATGAGCACCACATGAAGACTACTGATGGAAATTATACTCTTCCCTATCATGCAAATGGAAGTATCTTCTGCTCACAATAGTGACATTTTGATCAACTGGCAGTATATTGTTGTATAAGCTTTAGCCAGTAGCTTTCACAAGAAAAGCCAGAAATGTTACAGATCGTCTTCACTGTCAAGCTCTAAACTAGGGGTAGGTATTGCCCTCCATATGTTGTAGACTACACTACAATTCTCATCCCTTACCATAGCTCATGTTGTATGGAACTGTAGTCCACAACATCTGGAGGGCACAACATTGCCTACTCCTGCTCTAAAATGGGGGGGGGGGGGAGAATTATTTATTTCCTGACTACAACCCACTTGGCAGCGCACTTGCAAAATGTGTTCAGCTCAGGTGAACCTTTAAACAGGTGATCTGTTAACCAGAACCAAAAGCACTACAGGAGTGGAAAAAGCTTAAAGTTGGCAGGAAAAGCAGTGAAGTCCAATGTGATCCTACTTCAACTTATATACAGAGTCACCAAATAAAGCAATCCTACAGGTAAGAACTAATGCTAAGGCTTGGAAACAATTATAAGAACAGGACAGGCAAGAATTAAGATGCCCGAATTTTGTACTTATCAGTCTCTATTCTGCCATGGAAGGGGAAAAACACTGGGCATTTCTTTCCATTCCGTATTCTACTTTGCTAGCTTCTCCTTTGTGTTCTTAGTTCACAGAGTTACCACTTCCTCAGTTTAACCAAATGAAATAAAAATCAAAGTGGTCATGAGTCTGTAATCCTACTCGTGACTAGGGAATCACCTGACCATTTAGAAGCAGGCAGCTAGAGACCTATAATCTCCGAGTTACTGGAAAATATACTCATGAACGTATTTTAAAACTGATGCTTCAAAGGAAGATTACAGCCAGGAAGAAACGTAAAACAACACTCATTAGATTTAGTGCTCCTTACACAGCTTTGTTATTTAGTCTGATCCTTTTTTTAATGTATTTTTATTTTGCTTTTAACATAACAAACAAAAAGAAACACTCTCAAAGTAATACATTAATAAATCAAATATACATACATATACTCCGCCGAGTATTGTGACTTCCCTCCCTGGTTTTACACCTTCTCTTCATTCTTTCACTTTGCTAAATCCATGTTTAATTTTGCCTAATTGAAATATTTTCTATTTTGTGCTCCATTATTACATTGCAAGTATTGTATCAAAACCTGTCGGTGTTACCATGTTTTTACAATAATTTTTAAAATAATCAATAAACTTACTCCAATCTGCTTCAACCCTTTGGTCGCTTTGGTTTCTTATTCTCCCAGTCAATTTTGCTAACTCTAGGTATTCCAGCAATTTTTATCTCCATTCTTCAATTGTTGGTAAATCTGTTGTTTTCCATTTTTGTGCTAATAAAATTCTGGCTGCTGTGGTGGCATACAAGAACAACCTGTGATCATTTGTATTGCAAAATGAAACAAGTTAATTACATTGACTAGCTGAGGACAGAATGCTGGTAGATCAATCTATTTTGTCATATTGGACTTGATTTGGTAAAATGTGAATATTTTTATCTACAAAAATAGGGTTTACTTTGGGATATGTCCAATGCCACACACATCAAGTTCCAATTGCCCAATGGGACTCTCCTTCTCCCCTCTTCTTCCAACCCTCTGGAGCAGATTCTGAGGGGTTGCAAGAGAAAGGAGAGAGGAAAGCTCCACTGAGCAAGCAGAAGTCTGCTGCAGTAGCAGAGCAAGTGTTGGATACACCCTTTTAAGCTCATGACAAAGCACATTACTATTCCAAAGAAGTTAAACAAAACATACCAGTTTTGGAATTATCAGAAGGAATACAGTTATTTCCATGTGTGGTGGACTTGCTCAACTCCAAATAATTTTGCAATGAAAGATTTAGAACTGAGATCGTTAACAGCATAAAATAACTTTTAGATCTATTGTATTTGTTAAAATGTGCAAAAGGTGTGCAAATAATCAAAAGTAATCTTGCATGTTACTAAATGCTGCCAGAATATGCATGTAAAGCACTGGAAACTGCTGACAGAGCAAAGTAGGAAAACAAGTTAGACGAGTGTACCACGATGTCAAAGTTAGCAAGTTGCATAAGAGTAGCAGAGAAGAGAATCATCCTTATGCATCTAAAATGCCTCCCTAAAATACTGTACTGTGATTATCTGTCAAAAAGCAGCAACAGGTGGAACATTACAAAGCATGAACACCTCCATGAAAAAGGTGAGGCTCTATGCCCTCACTTCCAGCATCTCTCTCAAGTGCCGAGGACGTACATATGGGAGGTGCCCTCAAGTTCAGAAGGCTGCCCCATACCGGTAGTTACCAAAGCACAGAAGACAGGAACCAAACCCTTGTTCCAAATGAACTCCATCAGAGCTGGTGAATGGTATAATAGATTGGCTTTTCTGCTTGGTTTTTAAATGGTGGTGACAGTGTTTAAGAGAACTTCCAGGCTATGCACCTTGTACTTTAGGAGGGAGAGGGCAACCCCAGGGCAGGCAAATATCTAAGAAACCCAAGGCTAGCAATTTAAACTCTACTGTCCTAAGCTTGAACTTGTTTGTGCATGGATGTGGGCTGAATGAAAGCTAGCATCTTTTCAAGAACTGAGCCCACTGTTTCTGGATTTGATGAAAATGGAAGATGGGCAACATCAGCATAATAATGACATCACATGCTTAGCCATCTTTTCCCATAGTTGCATACAGGTGTTGCAAGCATATGATAAAACTTTGCAGCACCTCCGTAAGGTCTTCCAAGAGTTGTCACTACACCACAGAACCATAGTAGCCCTATATAGATAATTCACTAAAACCATGCAAATGCATACCTAACTATCAGTCCATGTAAAGAATATGGTACTTGTCAGATCATAGTTTGCTGTGCTCAAACTGAAAGCAGTTAGTACACAAATTTTGCTCAACCCTCAAGTTAGTTCAGGGCATGTGTAGTCCGGGGAACCACCATCTAGAGCAATAATCCCTAGACAGATGTCAAACCTAAAGTCTGATCCAGTAGAACAAAGCAGTAAGTACAAGTTTCTGAAAGTTGTCCTATTGCTAGGCTACTGTAGTATGTGTGTGTGTGTGTGTGTGTGTGTGTGTGTGTAAATATCTATGTATGTATATTATATATATGTATTTATACACTGCTTAAACCTAAGCATTTCTAAGTATAAAAACAAACCATAGAGAGTAACACAATAAAAAATCATTGTAAAACTGGGAAAAACCAAACACATGATCTAAACTTGGGAGGTAAAAAAAAATCTTTTCAGAGCTCTAGAAACATACATCCATAGCTTTCTACTACATTTGGAACATTCCTGTTTTCCACACCGACAATTGCTAGTATCAGAACAAAGATTAATGCTGTTGCAATATTCAATTATGCAATAACAAGAATGTAATGAAGTATCCAAAAGAGGAAATGTTGCTTTAATGAGTGACTTCCAATACTCTCAGAGCACCATATATAGCAGATTGCAACAACACCACACACCCTAATCCCAAACAGTCCAGCAGTAATAAGACTCCTGGCAGATGCATGTGGCCAAATAATCAGAGTTTGAAATTAGCAGGGCGCCAGGCACATTTTGCCCCTAAAGATTCTCCATTTGCGAGTACCTCAAAAAGTCTGGGTGCCATTTTTTTACACCTGGCTGACACTCAAATATTACTGAAATGTACGTGCTTCGAAGCCTCAAAGTATATGTTAAAGATAGACAATATGTTAAGGAGTTTAACAATAAAGAGTAGAGTGTTTTGAAAACTGAAGTATGGTACCAATATTTTTTATTGTAAACACCAAATTAAACATGTATTAACAATTTCTGATAAAAATGTGATACTAATATGGCTCTTAAATGAACTGCGTATTAGTTCATGCTTATAAAAATAATAAAAGTGTTGCTGCTCCCCACCCCCCAAGGCGACTAGACATTCTGTTTCGGTGGCCACAACCCAGGTTCCAGAAGCCACTTGGCTCCTAGCTTTTCTATCCCAGTTTCTAACACTGCAATAATACTACTCCCCTCCAGCTCTGTAGTCCCAAGGCTACAAGCAGTTAGAGAGAAGTGTCCACTCTGGAAGGAAGTGGAAAAGCAAGTTCTAGTGCAAAAAAGTTGTGAAGTATAAACAGTGACATCTGGTTGTTGTTTTTTAAAGATTGTAATTTCTTATATAAGGGACGCGGGTGGCGCTGTGGGTTAAACCACAGATCCTAGGGCTTGCCGATCAGAAGGTCGGCGGTTCGAATACCCGCGACGGGGTGAGCTCCCATTGCTCGGTCCCAGCTCCTGCCCACCTAGCAGTTCGAAAGCACGTCAAAGTGCAAGTAGATAAATAGGTACCGCTCCAGCGGGAAGGTAAACGGCGTTTTCATGCGCTGCTCTGGTTCACCAGAAGCGGCTTTGTCATGCTGGCCACATGACCCGGAAGCTGTACGCCGGCTCCCTCAGCCAGTAAAGCGAGATGAGCGCCGCAACCCCAGAGTCGGGCACGACTGGACCTAATGGTCAGGGGTCCCTTTACCTTTACCTTAATTTCTTATATAAAGGTCTCTACAACACTGTCCCGAGTAGGACTTGAGGGTAAGGATCAATAAGCCATTTTACTCAACTTGATTCACCGGTACAATGCAGGAGTGTTCAATGATGCACACACACTGGTGTCAACATGGCTTTGCAATGTCCTCCCCTCCCCATTTTATTCTCACAACCACCCTGTGAAGTAAGATAAGACAGCGGCTGGCCCAAGTTTAGCCAGCAAGCTTCTTGGCAGAATGGGCATTTAATGCTGGGCCTCTCCAGGTCTAGTAGGGCACCGATCATCACTACAACCTCGAATCCTGACACAGTGATCTGTTTGGAGACCTATAGAGATGTTGTGGTCCTATTTCATGTCCCTGTCTTTTCAGATGTGGGAGCGATATGCAAACATGCACTTGGTTCTTTAGAACCTGGATGCCTTCAGTTATAAAAAGGCAAGCAGGATTATTGCATTCACAGTCATAACATTATTTCAATTTTAATGCGGCCTTTTCTGCTCACTGATAGCCTGTCAGGGTGACCATGGCCCTCCGACAGGAGATTTTAAACTAAAGCAAGCTCAAAAAGCATGGCTGCTGATGAACACATGTTGCTTTCAGAGCAACGAGTGATGTTGAGGAGCCAGGTCAGCTGATTGACGGAGGCATAAACACACCAGTGTTTGATTTCAGCATTCATGAAAAGCTACACCACATAAACATCTTGCACTAGAGTCATCAATCCTCATCAGAAGTGGCCAATTAGACAAGGGTCTCCTACAATAAGCTGCACAACCTTTCACTATGGTCTTGTCACTCTTGGAAGCCTGAACTTTCACTTGTTTTTTCCCCAGCAGCACAGAATTGTCGAGTTGGAAGGAATCCCAGGGGTAATCCAGTCAACACCTGCTAAGCTGGAATCTCAACTAAAGCATCCATCCAAACTCTGCTTAATAATCTGCAAGGAAGGAGATTCTATCACCTCTTGTGGGAGTCTGTTCCACCGTCAAACAGCTCTTACCGTCAGAAAGTTCTTCCTGTTTAGTCAGAATCTCATTACTTGTAACTTGAATCCATTGGCTTGGGTCCTACATGCTGCAGCAGGAGAAAACAAGCTTGCTCCATCTTCTATGTAAAAGCCCTTGAGATATTGGAAGATGGCTATCCTATCTCCAGACTCTTCTAATTCAGGCTAAACTCCCTCATAAGACTTGTTTTCCAGACCGCGCCATGTGGGAATCCCTTGCAAACGTAGTGCCCAGTGACAGGCAGTCAGGTCATGCATCCATAGCGGTGACCAGAGGAGGAATGACCGGTGAGAGGAGTGCAGAAAGAAGAAACGTCATGGTGCATCTGCAGCAGCACAGCTGGACACCTTCATCTACTCCAGCTGCAATAAAACATGTCTCTCCTGCATCAGTCTCTACAGCCACAGTGGGCGCTGCAACCTTCTAGCAACTTGACCTCACCCCCCAATGGTGCATTCCTCCATTGTCCCCCAAGACAGACAGATGCCAACTAGTGTTACCTCTGAACCCTAAACCTCAACCACAATTAGTGGAAACAATCCAGCTGCATAGACTATGCCCTGATGTTGGCTTGTTTCCGCTAACTATAGTTAGCATACCGGTAAATATAGCTTGTCCAGGTTTGGATGACGCAGCAAGCTGTGGTTAGTTTGAAAATGTAAGCAAAAGCTTTCATATCCCTTCTCATGGTTGTGGGAAGGAGAAATGTGAAGGCCGCAGAAGGCAGAATCAGAATTCAAAATGACCATAACAGATTGGAGAACTGGGCCCAAGCTAAGAAAATGAATTTCAATAGGGAGAAATGTAAGGTTCTGCACTTAGGCAGGAAAAACCAGGTGCACAAATACAGGAAGGGGGACACCTGGCTTACTAGCAGTACATGTGAAAAGGATCTAGATGTCTTGGTGGACCACAAGCTTAACATGAGTCAACAGTGTGATGCAGCAGCAAAAAAAACTAATGCTATTCTAGAAGTATAGTGTCCAGATCAAGGGAAGTAATAGTATTACTCTATTTTGCCTTGGTCAGACCACATGAAGCACTGTGTCCAATTCTGGGTACCACAATTTAAGAAGGGTGTTGACAAGCTGAAACATAGGCAGAGCAGGGCAACCAAGATCATCAAGGATCTGGAAACTAAGCCTTATGAGGAACGCTTGAAGGAACTGGATATGTTCAGCCTGGAAACGAGGAGATATGATAGCCATCTTCAAATATCTTAAGGGGTGTCACATGGAAGAGTAAGCATGCTTGTTTTCTCCTGCTCTGGAGGGTAGGACTCAAACCAATGGCTTCAAGTTACAAGAAAGGAGATTCCGAATAAACATTCGGAAAAACTTTATGACAGTAAGAGCTGTTCGGCAGTGGAACAGACTCCCACAAAAACTGGTGGACGCGCCTTCCTTGGAAGTTTTTAAGCAGAGGCTGGGTGGCCATCTGTCATGGATGCTTTAGCTGAGATTCCTGCATTGCAGGGGGTTGGACTAGATGACCCTTGGGTCCCTTCCAACTATTAAGATTTTATGATTCTATGAGGCTTCTGAGGCTTATCCCCGTAACACAAAGTCATGGTTTAGTGTTACATCATAACAAAACCAATGTCTTCTTAGATACGCTAGTCAATTTGTACACGTCTCACCATGAAATCGTAGTGACCCAAGTATTAATTGTTTGGATAAGCAGCAGATACAAAAACTGAGTATCTCAAGCTCCAGCTTGGGGGGAAAGACCCTCACCAGGGTTGCATGTGGCAAGCAACTCAGGGAAGCCAAGAGAAGCGGCAACTTCCCCCTCTTTGAAGCAAAGATGTCACTATAATCAACAAGGGTGCATACAAGCAGACAGGACGGTTTTTATTTTATTGCCCAAGAGATTTCTGGAGGCATTTGTGTGTTACTCAGACAGCTGAAGCCTGCAGCAACAAGTGTGCGGTGTCATTGCTACTTGTGACACAGCAGGAGGTATCTTACTTGTACAAGAGCCACGTCATTACTTCCCTCATCACTTCTATTTCCATCCACAACTGCAGCATGTTCCATCCTGCATAAGATGTCCAGGGGCATTTTAAGCAGAGAAAGACCTCTCCTCTCCAAAGGCTTGTCACAGCATTTTCGATGCCAGGCTTCTCAATGCTAATCCTACTGATAACAGAGAAACATCAAGTTGGGTAATTCCCCAAATGCCAAAAACTAGCACAGGGTTCCACAGTAGCCAGTCAACTACTGCCAAGAATATTCAGAAAAGGTTAGGAGAGCAGATACAGCTCTGCTTTCTCTTATCGATTTTAAAATCAGTATGCTGATATTCATAGACTGGTATTAGTTTGTGTTTCTAAAAATGCACCCCAAGTTTGCTAAATCCCAAGTTTTTGCTTAGCAACTGAAGATTACTTCAGCAGTCTTAAATATCTGGAGTTCAGATAGAGGAGGTTGCACTCACAAAGAAGCCAGACTCATACCCTCATTAGATCACTGTTCCTGAGTCATGCTATTATTACATCTGTCCAGAAAACAAGTAATGATCCAATGACTGGATAAGAGCCTACACCAAACAATGACCAGCCTTTCTCCTAGAATTGAAAGATTTGAGAATCCAGCTCTCAAAACATTTAGTCCCAGTATGGAAGCATTTAGGCTAGCTTAGCTCCCTTGAAGTTGCTCAGGCAGGCACTTGGAATGATAATGTCCAGCTGAAAGTACTTTTTTTTGTTAAAGGAGGTTGTAATATATTCCCAGCCCACACACACTATCTTACTTTTACAGTGAAATCCTAAACATGCATACTCGGACACAAGCCCCTCTGAATTCAATGAAACATACCCACATGTAAGCTTGTAAAAGACTGCAGCCTTAAGTCATTAAGAGAATCAGCTTCCTTCCCTACTCAAGCTTCACATGCCACACTAATATCCCTGACCTTATTATTGATGGAATGTTAATAATGCAGGTGGTTAATATGTTGTTCAAGTTCTGGTAACGTTGTTGTTGTTGTTTAGTCGTGTCCGACTCTTTGTGACCCCATGGACCACGAAGAGTCGGACACGACTAAATGACTAAACAACAACAACGTTACCAGAACTGGTAACATTAGGCAAGTCTTTTCTATTAGCCATTTTTATATTTAAAAATAATATAATATATTAATAACAGTGTTCTCAAAGCTACCAACATGAGTCTGACCATACTGCCGGAGGCAGCGGAAGAATGAGTGCCTGGCGTGCTCTGGTCCATGAGGTCACGAAGAGTCGAACATGACTAAATGACTAAACAACAACAACAACATGTTTAACTGAAATCCTAACTACCAGATAACCCATATATAACTGAGCTGTCAGGCTGGCAAGTTATTAGCCTTCAATATTTTATACTTACCTTGGAAGGATAGGGAACTTCACTCTTGGCCAGGCTTCCTCAAACTCGGCCCTCCAGATGTTTTGAGACTACAATTCCCATCATCCCTGACCACTGGTCCAGCTAGCTAGGGATCATGGGAGTCTGAAGGGCCAAGTCTGAGGAAGCATGCTCTTGGCAATAGATCCCCAATACCAAGGCGAAGCACAGTGGATTGTACCCACCCAGGTTTTACTCAGGATAGAGCCACTGAAATGAGCAGACCTAGGTTAGTCATTTTATTAATGGGTCTATGGTATGACTTATGTTTAACCCTGTATTTTCATAGGTGCTTATCAGTTGCAATCATCACAGAATAAAGATTCCTATTATCACTAGCATAGTCCAAGTGACAGAAACACAAACCATTGAAGTTTAATACTGAAGCCAACAAAGCTCTTTTATTTCACACAAGAACAAGTTTGCAAGAATACATATTTAATAGATTTCACCCAGTTAAGTCTAGAGATGTGTTAGATCCCAACCAAGCAGTAAGTTACACAATTTCAATTCAAAGAACCAATCTTTCCCCCACCCCTTCCACTGAATGGTACTTTTCTTTAACAGGCTGAATGATTAAATTAAATTACTGGTATTTACTTTTTAAATGCAAAAGAACATTACTTCTACATAAGAAACTGACACTCTTTTAAATTGGGCTGGAAAGATATCCAATTCTTTTATCACCTAGGCACCTTGACTTCCAACAGTGGTTTCTATGATTTGGCAAGAGAGAACGATTCCCAGTACAGTATTCAACACATACCTGTCTTATTTTATCCCTGTTTAAGCTGTAATATGGCAACACTCTTTTGGTGGGTGGAAAACAAGCAACTCTCTAGTTTTAAATATTTTATCAACTTCAGTTCCGTTTATAGGAAGAGGAACAGTAAAATTTTCCATAGAATCTGCTATACATTCAACCAGGTCCCCTTCCTGAGATTTGCATTGCCAGTAAGAACAAAAAAGTTCTGCTTAAAGATATATCATCCAATAACAACATGTTTTTAACAAATTCCACCACATGTGCCAAGTTAAAGCTAGCTTCCAATTTACCTGAAAGGTTTGGATAAAATATTTGTTTACATTGTAGATCTAAATACAGTACTACCTTTAAAGAAGTCATTGTATCTGAAGGATGGCCAACCTGCAGTTCTCCAGATGTTGCCGTTGTCATGCAGCAACATCTAGAGGGCCACTGGTCGCCCACAGAGCATTATCACAGAGCAAGCAGCTACCAAGCAATCACTCTTCCAACATAGCCCTGTTGCTTCGCCATTATAATTCCATAATTCGTTCATTCAAAGTCAGCAACATAGCAGATGTGCCCTGTAGTCCTGAAAACAAGGCAGTCAAGGACTCAAAAAACAGGTATTAATGGAATGATGCATCAACCTCTTGGCCATATTTTGTGCATTTAGTGTTTGTTTTTGAATTAAGAAGTCTTCAGGGCAAGCACACCCTTTGGTAGCACTCAAGAACAAGCACACACATATTGTCTTTTGGGTGGTGGTTCAGCACTTGCTTAAACTATCCCTATTCACAAAGCTTTGCTTGGTTTTCATTTATTTGATAATTGCCCCCCAAGACAACAGTATGGGTTGATTTCAACCTTATGTGGTCTGCTTCCCTCTAGCACCGCCTAAGAATCCCCATGATCCATCAAGAAGTATAAAAATATACAAAGCAAGCATGCATGCATAGGAACTCGCATCAAGGCTAAGTGTTATATCTAAGCTAAGCTATATCAATAATCTCAGTAGCTGATCTACCATAAATCGGGTACGGGTCTGTCAATAGACCAAGACTTAAATACCCAGTTCCTAGGCACTGCTGCACACACATATCCCCAGTGAATAAGGAGAACATGGGTATGACCATCTTCTGATTATATTGTTTTTCTCAGCTAAGGTGAGAAGATATCCCAATGCAGGTGCTGAACCTGGAAGCTTTGGAATACAGTGGTACCTCGGTTTAAGAACATTCCTGTTTACGAACTATTTCGTTTACGAGCTCCGCAAAACTGGAAGTAGTATCCCGGTTTGCGAACATTACCTCGGTTTAAGAACAGAATCCGAATGTTGGAAGGGCACTGGCAGCGAGAGGCCTCATTAGGGAAAGCATGCCTCGGTTTAAGAATGGTTTCGGTTTAAGAAAGGGCTTCCCGAATGGATTAAGCTCATAAACCAAGGTGCCACTGTATTTAGAAGTCATCTCAAATCAGCCCATCGTTATTATGGTGCATATGTCTACCGCACAATGATGTTCTTTGAACTTAATGAACACAAAGCTTAAGTCCAAAACGTTGTTGTTGTTGTTGTTGTTGTTGTTGTTGTTGTTGTTGTTGTTGTTTATATACTGCCCTTTATCAAAAGATCTCAGGGCAGTTCACAAGAAGATATTTAAATCATTCTAGTTGTGTAGAAGTATTTACAGATGCAATATTTTCAAGACTCAAGACATTTGCATGAAAAAAAATGACAACTTCATCTATTGACCTAACCCCTACTAATTTGGGAATAAGCCCTACTAACTTCAACCGAACTTATTTCCAAGCAAACATGGTAAGGATCACACTCTTAATTTTCCAAACTATTCCTTGCTCACTCTTTGTCATAAGCACTAATGTTAGAAAAGAAAATGTGAGTAGTTTCAGATCTCATTTAGAAGATCCCCTCAGAAGTTTCATTACTGTGTTTGAGGCAAGGTCTAAGCAACAAACAGGACAAAAATATCTACAAGCAAAGCATATTACACTCCAATGGTCTGCCAAGCCAGTACAGCCCAGAAAGCATTTCCCAGGCCTGCAAGGAAGCTGTTTTGTTGTCTTTTAGAACCATATTACGGACTAAATTTATCCAACAAACTGCCACCGTTAAAACCTACAGAACTGACAGAAGCAGCATGCTGCAGCAGTAGGCCTACCAAAGGCAAAAAACGATCTTAAATGTAGTAAGTGGAGGCCAGTGTGCCCCTCAAAATAAGAGCACTGTTTTATATTTACTCTAGCAAGATAATGCTGCATGCCCCTGATAATGACACACACAATCAAGAAAATGTAGCATCTTGTTTGTTGGAAGTGATGCAATCAAGTCATTTAGAAAGACATCATCAAATCTTTTTATGAGGCAACTTCAGCATAGATAAGCAAGTTAATGGCTAAACCGAAAGGCACATTCTGCAGCTCAGTCCATTGTGGAAGGTTTCTTGCCCCATCCCAAACAGCAACCTGACCCCACCCTCCTATTGTTAATGCACCAAGGGGGGGGGACTACTTTGACCTACCAGGAGAATGAGCTGAATGCAATTCACCCATCTCTGCTCTCCCAAAGGGCAGACACTCAAGACAGAGCAAGCCCCTTTATTCAGAGCAAAGTATTCCAAATGGATTGGTCCTGATTTTAAAATAACTATAGATATCTATAGATGGCATAATGATATATATACACACACCAAAAACCCTGGAAGAGAAAATGATGCTTTACAACTAGAATGCAAATATAAAACGTCAGTTAAAAAGATCAATATCTATAATATGTGCTAATTAAGATACCTTGAACACATTTTAACCATCTATTGTATTCCTAAGCAGTAAGTAAAGTATTTGAGGGCCTGCACTTTCACACATATGTAAGGTAAAACTTACTTTATGCAACGGTACTCATGGATTTAACGGCAACATATGTCTGTTTGCCTGAGTGTAAATCCTAATGAAGTTAGTAGGAGTTACTTCTGTATCAATTCTGTTCAAGCTATGCAGTCTAAGTGAACTTTTCTGCTTACAAGAATGGTGGCAATAAATAATAAAGACAGACCTTCTATGGATATCCCTTGCCCTGATTAATGAAACATAACCCTAATCAGTCATTACAGGGCCCCTAGACTCATTTAGGGGAAAAGAGGTATGCCAACCTGATACTGAAATGATGTTAATACAGTACTGGCAGCAAGCAGGCCTCGCTGGGGAGAGCCCTCCATAGACGCAGCCAAAAAGACAGTGCCACCACCTTCCAAACTTCTTTCAGAGGAAGTACCTAGAGAAGGGTCTCAGATGATACATGTTCAAGTATACCACAAACTGCTCAACTGTTGCCCTTCAGAGAAGTCATCTTAGCAAGGTTTTTTTACCCTTAAAGGTGCTCTAGAAATACCTTCAAGCAAAATAGATAAAATTTATATTTTAAATGTCTTGAAGAGCTCAGACATACATAGGGTTTCTGGATAGCCTCCAAATATTGGCTAGGCCCATCCTTACTTAAACTCATGTAGCACCTTAAGACCACTCTTGAGTGCACACTGGTCTTGTATTATTAATCTTGAGCAACATGTTCAACTGTTAATTTCCTCCAGAGAGAGAAAGGCTCAGGAAGTCATCTCCAAACTAAAGCAAAGTCAGGTAAAACCAGGCAGGCCCTTGGTCCCCCCCACATCACTTGGCACCTACAAACACTTGGGGAGAGAAAAGTGTTCTCCTTTGGGAAAGTCACACCCACAGAGAGTCAGGGTTATAGCAGCTTCAGGGAGAAGAGTTGCATCTTCTTCTTTCGCCCATCCCAAACAAGGCTTGCTATGCAAAGAGCTTCAGACCTGCCTAAGACATGACTGGGCTGGGCAAGGCAGGGTACCACCCACCATTCCCTAGTCCAGCCCTCCTCCAGGACTCCTTTCATCCACGTTGAGTGTCTGGAGGCAACCAAGTGGGCGAAAGCATCACCTGGCTCAGCCCCACCCCAACCTCCACAGCTCGCCGAGGTCCGGGGGAACAGCAGAATTAAGTCCCTAACCTAAACTCTTCTCCTGTCCCCTGGCTGTACCGCTTAACATGTGAGCGAGATGCACGTCTGAATGCCACCCCCACCCAGGAAAGAAAGTGGAAAGCCCCTTTGCCCTATCCGAAGGCCTTTTCCCTCGCATGCTCCCCCAAAGTGCTGGGATTTTTAACCCCCGCACGGGGCAGAACTCAATGGGCTGCAGGAGGCGGAGAGAAAGCCTGGGGCGGGGCGAGGAGTCGCCTTTAAAATGACAATTTGGTGTTCCTGTTCTCCCACCCACCCCATTAAAAAACCACTCTACAACTAGTGGACAAATTAGTGTGCATGCATGCATTTGAGTGGGGCCAAGGAGGGGAGGAGCGACAGCAGCCGCCCATCTCTCTAGCTCAAGCGGGTATCAAAGGAGAGGCGGGAGGGGGGCAAAGTAGGGACTCCCCAGGGTGTGAAATCACACATCTCACCGCGATGACGTTGACGAAGGTGGTCTTCCCCGAATACTGCAGCCCCACCAGCGTCAGCTCCATCTCCTCCTTCCAGAACAGCGACCGGAACCAGTCCAGCAGCCGAGACAACAGCGCCAGCATGATTTGGGGGGGGGGGGGGTTGCAGGTGGTGGCAGCAGCAGAGGCAGCGGAGGCAACCAGGACGCTTCTTGTCTCCCTTCCCTCCCTCGCCCGCCTCGCCTCCGACGCTCCTTTTCGCGACGGCGCCTCGAGGCCGAATCCGGCTGCTGCTGCTGCTGCTGCTACTACTCCTGGTTCTCCTGCTTGCTGCTTGCTGCTGCTGCTGCTGCCTCCCGCTCCCCGAGCGACGTGGGTCATATGACGGGACTCGCCTCGCCGCGTCAGGGCAAGAGCGGGCTCGTTCCGGCAGCCGCGCGCCCAGGCGGCTCCACAGCGGCCCCTGCCGGCGGAGCCGAGCGGGAGGACCGGGGAAAGGAGCTTTTTTTCGGGAAGGAGCGGTATGTGTGCGGCTCACGCGCAGGAAAGCGAAGGGGGAGGGAGGAGAAGGGATGGAGGGAGGGGCTCACGGGCTACCCCCCCTAGTTTTAAAGGTTTTTAAGGACCCTGCTGTCTTTGCCCATGCAGTTTTCTTGGCAGGGATACTGGAGTGGCTTGCCAGTTCCTACTCCAGGTGGATCACGTTTGGTCCAAACTCTCCACTATGACCTGTCCATCTTGACCTGTCCCTGAGTAATTCAAGCCCCTTCGCCACGACAAGGCAGTGATCCTTGAAGAATTGATGCTTTTGAATTATGGTGCTGGAGGAGACTCTTGAGAGTCCCATGGACTGCAAGAAGATCAAACCTATCCATTCTCAAAGAAATCAGCCCTGAGTGCTCACTAGAAGGACAGATCCTGAAGTTGAGGCTCCAGTACTTTGGCCACCTGATGAGAAGAGAAGAATCCCTAGAAAAGACCCTGATGTTGGGAAAGATGGAGGGCACAAGGAGAAGGGGACGACAGAGGATGAGATGGTTGGACAGTGTTCTCAAAGCTACTAGAATGAGTTTGGCCAAACTGCGAGAGGCAGTGAAGGATAGGCGTGCCTGGCGTGCTCTGGTCCATGGGGTCACGAAGAGTCGGACACGACTGAACGACTGAACAACAACAACAAAGGACCCTGCTACGTCGCTATCCTCGACACGCGGCTGATAGCCTTGCTGCCCTTTAGTGTGCCGTGGTTTGCTTTTAATCATCTATCCGTTTATTTATACAGTACCCCGCCTTTTCCTTACCCTGACGGGACTCAAGGCGGCTTACAGTGGGGTGCTGAAAACGAGAGCCGCTGAAAACGTAGGAGGGGGGGAAGTATTTAAAAACCAATGAAGCGTGAATAAAATTAAAACTCTCTCTCTGTGTGTGTGTGTAAAATAGATTTTATATACACTTCGTATCATACACTTTATCATTTATAACAAATAACATACACACAAACATATATATATATACATATGCATACTATATATATATATATATATACACACAAAATTTGTTATAAATGATACAAAGTGTATGATATGAATTGTATATAAAATCTATTAAAGGCATACAAATAGTTACGACGAGAACAGCATGGCACCAGCCCTTTCATTAAAAGCAGTCAGTTCCCAAAAGCCTGTTAGGAAAATGTATTCACCTGCCAGAAGGAGGGAGCCAGTTTAGCATCTCTTATAAATACCAGGGATGCGGGTGGCGCTGTGGTCTAAACTACTGAGCCTCTTGGGCTTGCTGATCCGAAGGTCCTGAGTGAGCTCCCATTGCTCTGTCCCAGCTCCTGTCAACCTAGCAGTTTGAAAGCACAACAGTGCCAGTAGATAAATAGGTACTGCTGTGGCAGGAAGGTAAACGGCGTTTCCGTGCACTCTGGTTTTCGTCACGGTGTTCCGTTGCACCAGAAGCGGTTCAGTCATGCTGGCCACATGACCTGGAAAGGTGTCTGTGGACAAACGCCGGCTCCCTCAGCCTGAAGCGAGATGAGCACCACATCCCATAATCGCCTTTGACCGGACTTAATCATCCAGGGGTCCTTTACCTTTTTAAATATTTTTATAAATACTCTTATAAGCTAAATAAAACACCCAAGATCTGAAGAAGTACACAAGTAGGTTTTGATGGGTGGTGCACAATTCATTCTGACATTTGTGTTGTAATGCACATTTGTAATGTGTTTGATACAATAAATTTTCTGTCTGGTCCAGTGAAACTTTTGTTTGGGGCCTTAACTGGCAGCTGTGAAGAAGGGTTGGTTTCAGAAATCTCAGCATGCAAAAATAATAGTTTGCATATTATTTCAATTAGTGGTTGCAGGTTTAGAATTATCAGCTAGACGGTGTGATTGGCTGGGGATGGACTAGAAGGACCAGGAAAATAAGAAGACCTGGAGAAGGAAAAGAAGACCTGAGAGGAAGCACAGTGGCTAGGTGGCTGAAGCACTTGCCTGAGGCTGAAGACACAAGAGGAGAGCCTGCCTGCAGCGTGAAACAGCTTAAAATGTTAGTCTTTGGTGGCTGGTAAGGGTTATCAGAAGGGACGCGGGTGGCATTGTGGTCTAAACCACAGAGCCTAGGGCTTGCCGATCAGAAGGTCAGCAGTTCGAATCCCCGTGATGGGGTGAGCTCCCGTTGTTGGGTCCCAGCTCCTGCCTACCTAGCAGTTTGAAAGCACATCAAAGTGCAAGTAGATAAATAGGTACCGCACCGGCGGGAAGGTAAACGGTGTTCCCGTGTGCTGCTCTGGTTCACCAGAAGCAGCTTAGTCATATCGGCCACATGACCCGGAAGCTGTCTGCGGACAAACACCGGCTCCCTCGGTCTATAGAGCGAGGTGAGCACCACAACCCCACAGTCGTCCGCGACTGGATCTAATGGTCAGGGGTACCATTACCTTTTAAGGGTTATCAGAAAGAATATTTCCAGGGCAGTACAGTAGGACAACTATGAATTCAACAAATCAGTAAAGAGTTGGAGGGAGTGGGGGAATAGATTCTAGCTGCTGATGTTGGTGAAACTTAACAAGGGTCAAGAAAATAAAAGGGTAAAATAAGCTGTTGGTATTTAAAGTGAAAGTAGCAAGTTAACAAAGCATGCACACGTTTAAAGTTGCAGTACTATTTTAAACCTAGGAAGTTGCCTTAAACTAGCTTCATTAATTACAAACTCTGAGTTTAAAACACACTTCTTTAGAAGATGCTCAAAAAGCTCACCAGGAATGCCTTCTGAGCAGTCAAACATAGGATTTCATTCTAACATGCCATGACAGATCTCTGTCCTTTGTAAAGTAATTTTTATTGAGATTCTTAAAACAAATAAAACATTTCTGTTTTTTACAATTCCAGTTCCAGTGCCAAAGGTCTGCAATTGTTCTGCAGCGTTTTGTTGCGCAAACCTCTTGTGTGCAACCCAAGAAGTGAATGAAAGCATCCAAGTAGAAGAGCCTTTGTTGTACCATGTGGCAGAGATGAAGGACAATGATAACTGGGGGACGGTTTTTGATGGGAACAAGAAGAAAAGAAAATGCTTTTCTTACATACAAAGACAATCAGAGTGGTGGCTCATGAACATCAGCCAGGCCAAACCTGTACAGTGGAACTTTGGTTCTCAAGTGGCTTAGTTGACGAACAAATCAGGTCCCAAACGCCGAAAACCTGGAAGTAAGTGTTCCGGTTTTCGAACGTTTTGCAGAAGACAAATGTCCAACGTGGCTTCCGCTTGAGTGCAGGAAGCTCCTGCAGCCAATCGGAAGCTGCACCTTGGTTTTTGAAAGGTTTCGGGAGTTTAACGGACTTCTGTAATGGATTAAGTTTGAGAACCGGGGTTCCACTGTACTGTCTATTGCTCTCCCTCAAAACGGCAACAGAGACTCATTGAGCCCAGTTCTACCGGTAGGGAACAGTGCATTAACAATAGGAACAAACATATGTTTATCTGATTCTGTCTTACTAGTACTTTCTGTAGCATACTGTGACAGTCAAAGGTACAAGGCGTTTGTAGATAGTTATAATGTGTTTGGGCAACATAGCCTTAGACATGGCAAGGATGGGTGTGTCTGCTCATACATATAAAATAAGGGCAGGTGCTTTGTATCCGGTGAACATATTCCAGCATTGCCAAGAGTTATTGTTAAAATAAGCTATGAAACAGCAATATGTAGCTTGGGGCCAATTTTACTGAAAAAGTCTCCAAGTGTGAAAGAAAACATCAAATGCTTAGAAGCAGATTGTCCGGAGAAGAAAAAGGCAGGAAAGTAAAGGACCCCTGGACGGTTAAGTCCAGTCAAAGGCGACTATGGGGTTGCAGCACTCATCTCGTGTTTCAGGCCAAGGGAGCGGGTTTTTGTCCACAGTCATGTGGCCAGCATGACTAAACCGCTTCTGTGCTTACTGTGCATCTGCCAGGACTGGAACTGGAAGAGCTAGAGATGCCACACAGTATAACACACACTTGCTGCCACCGCAAAAAAAAGTCTCTGAGAAGACTGCCAGGTTATTGCAAAACTAATAGAACAAGAAATACTACTCTGTGTGGAACCCATCTCTGTGTAGAGGTTATCCAACAAAGTGAGAAGAATTGGCCACAGTGTATTGTGCAAATTGGGAAAATACCAATCCAGGTAAAACCGAATGACATGACTTATGTTCTGAGAGGTGCTGTGGGGTTTCTGGGGAAGCCAGTCAATCAGCGTGAATGCCATGGGGCAATTATTGTTGGAGAAATGATGACACCTGGGAGGAATATAAGGAAAAAGACGTACCGTAATATTGCAGCAAGAAAAAGCAAATCATTTGTTACCTTCTTATTTATGGTGTATAGAAACATATAAGTTTGGCAATAAGCTTTCTATATCCTTTTGAGGCTGTTGCATGGGGGGGGCGGAATGCAAGGGAGGCAAGAAATATTTTCTATGGCGGCTCCTGGTAAACATGCTGTTTTCCTGGGGACTCAATTCAACAGTACATTACAGTTACTAAATGGTGTCTCCATACCACAGCTTTTAAAATGTGGAATCTGTGTATATAAAGCTCACACATTCCCCTATCAAGTCTGCTTTAATTCACTCCTCACAAATTGTTTCTGGAATTTGTGCTGCTGAAAATAATTTTTTTCAATAAATGACAAGTGACTGTGTATATGGATATTTGCATCTGATGCTTGTATATATGTTTACATGGCTAGTTGCATAAATGTTCCTCTTACTAATTTCTGAAAGAATGTTTCAAGTTAACACTTAAAGCTCATTAACACTACAATCTATATTTGCATTTTCAAGTTGAATCCAACATCTTATTCCCCATGAAAACACATTTCAAGGCATAATTCAAAATAAGGTGATAGGAGTTTGCACGGATGCCCAAATAACAATAGCTCTGGAGGCAACTGGGCAATATTGAAGGGACCAGAAAGGCCACACCCTGAGCAAGTCACAGTTTTGTTGGGTGTTAGGGTGATGCCTAGGACCCCCAGTTTGAGTATCAATTACTCAGTTTGGGTGGCCCTGCAAAACATGGGTTTTGCGTTACAAAACGATTACAAAACTTCAGCACCAATCTGGAGAGGAAGGACCCCAAATTTCAGGGTTCGCAGTTAATGAGGCTCCTTCAACTGAGTCAGACCACTGGTCCACCTAAGGTAAGTATCGTCAACTGGCAGGAAGTCTCAGGGGTCATCCACAGCCCTGCTTAGACATGGCAGGGTTAAATCTGAGGCAGTTTGCAAACAGCAAGCCCTGTATCATTTAACCACAGTTCTCTGTGAAATGCACGCTCCCAGGCTCAACTCCTGTTTCCCAATTTGTGTGGTTAATAACATAAAAGCACACTGCAGTGTTACCGCAAGCCACTCTCACCTTCCTGTATCCAACATGTAATATGCATAGAAACTATATGTGCATTAAAACTATAGTTCCATGTGAAGGGCATTTTTTTTAATGCCCTCCTTTCCCCCCTATCTGTTTAAGTTTTTCTAGACCACCTAACCAGGAGGGAAGCAACATCAAATATAACCAGAACATTCTGTCTGCAGACAAAAGAACTGTTTGTCATGAATGTTTTTATGTCCACAGAAGGGTCCCTAGAAGAGTCGTGTTTTGTTTATTTATCAGATTTCGCACTTGCCCTTCACCAAAAAGGTGCCAAGGCAGCTTAAAACAAAACAACAATACAATTTAAAATGAGGAAAAGCCAATACAGTCGTACCTTGGAAGTCGAATGGAATCCGTTCCGGAAGTCTGTCCGACTTCCAAAACGTTCAGAAACCCAAGCGCAGCTTCTGATTGGCTTCAGGAAGCTCCTGCAATCGGAAGCCACGGAAGCTCGTTCGGCTTCCAAAAATAGTTCGCAAACTGGAACAGTCATTTCCGGGTTTGCGGCGTTCAGGACCAAAACGTTCGAGAACTAAGCTGTTCAAAAACCAAGGTATGACTCTATATAATAATATCACCCAATAGAACAGTTTGGAATGTTGCCTCTTGTAATCTAACACTCTGTAGGTCACGGCATCTCACTTATTAAACCCTTTTAGGCTTTGTACTGGGAAAAGTGAAAACCAAAAACTGAAAGTCTTCATAAGAACTACCTATGGAGATGGATTAAATTAGTGTGACACACCACTAATTTCTTTAAATTCCTTTTGGATTAAAACTTCCATGCAAAATAGTGGATTCTTCACCATTAGAAATGAGAAGAGATAGAAATACAGCACTCTGCAGTTATAGAAAAATCACAGCCAATGGTTTCTACCATTGCTTTTTCTATAGGACTGCTCCCTGGACCAATCATGGTAGGGCTTCGCTTTATCAATGAAAGTTCTTTAGGTACTGCATTAGAAAGAGCAGCAAAACTTATAGGACATTTAAGGCCGGAGGTTCTCATAAGGATTGGGATCTCCTCTTGGTGACGCAAAACGGGCTTTGAATTGCCTTGGGAAGAAGATAAAGCAGGCATAGGCAAACTCAGGCCTCCAGATGTTTAGGGACTATAACTCTCATCATCGCTAGCTAACAGGACCAATGGTCAGGAATGGTGGGAATGGTAGTTCCAAAACATCTGGAGGGCCGGGTTTGCCTATGCCTGAGACAGAGGATGGTTCCTGAAGCTGCTGAGTTAAAGGTACTGGAGCAAGATTGTTTGAGCATATAACACCAATCCTGGTCCGACTGCGCTGGCTACCAGTTAGTTTCCGTGCCCAGTTCAAAGTGCTGGTTTTGAACTATAAAGCCTGAAATGGCTCAGGACCACAATACCTCAAGGACCGCCTCTCTCCATATGAACCTGCCTGAGATCATCTTCAGAGGCCCCTCTTTGTGTGCTTCCTTGAGAGGTTCGGAGGGTGGCAACACGAGAACGGGTCTTCTCTGCAGTGGCTCCCTGTCTGTGGAATGTTCTCCCCAGGGAAGTTTGCCTGGCGCCTTCATTATAAACCTTCAGGCACCAGGCAAAAACATTCATTTTTAACCAGGCCTTTGGTTGATCTTATTGACATCCTAAGCCCTTTTAAAATGTGGCTCCTTTTCGTGGGGGTGTTGTTATGTTATTGTTTTTGTTTTTATTATATATTTTCTGGTTTTTATGTTGATCTTTTCTGTGAACTGCCCAGAAACTGCTGGATATAGGGCAGTATATAAATTCAATAATAATAATACTATATACTGCCTTTAACTTGAAATGTTCTAGTTAGCTTGAGTTTAGCAAATGAGACCTGCAATAAAATAATAATAATAACAAGAACAACAACAACAACAACAAGAACAACAACAACAACAACAACAACAACAACAACAACAATTTATTATTTGTACCCCGCCCATCTGGCTGGGTCTCCCCGGCCACTGTGTTGCAGTGTATCCATAGCTGTCAACTTTTCCCTTTTTTAAAGGGAAATTCCCTTATTCCAAATAGGATTCCTCGCAAGAAAAGGGAAAAGTTGACAGCTATGAGTGTATCTCTCATCCAGTATTGCTCCTGTCGAGAGCTAGGAATCCTTGGCCCATTGAGCTCCTATTGTCCACAATCATCAGCAGAAGCTCTCCAGGTGAAATTCTTTCCTATAGCACTATAGGGAGATATTGATGTTGAGCCTGGGACCTTTTGCTTGCAAAACATACACTCTCATCACTGAGCTACGGCTCTTCTCGCAGCCATGCCCTCATCCAGCATGCCAACAGTTTTCTGTTTTTCATTTAACACTTGACGTTCTCTGGCAGCTGAGCAGCCACAATCCTAATCAGGCTGAATTTAATGGGTTTGCCCCCTAGGGTTTGGGTTTCAAAATGTTACCGGGACCAAGTCCAGAACTCTGTTCCTCCCAAGCCAATAAAGAGACAGTGGGTGGAGACACAAAAGGAGTTTATTCACAGCTGCTGCAGCAGCAGTGAGTCTTGGTAGGATTGTCTTTGCTGTTAGCTTCACCTAAGTGACCTCCCAGGGGCGCAAGTCTGGGCAGTGTGTATGGAGGCCCTGGGCTGCCCAGATGACAAGACGCCCCTCTTGGCCTTGCTGATGTGGTCCAAAGGAAAGCAGAGCAATACATTCAGCATGAGCTTTGCTGTAGGAGTTGCCAGAGGAAGGAGCACAAGAAGCCATGCAACTGTCTTAGGGACTTCACTCTGGGTTTGTGTAGGGTTTACTCCTTAGCCTTTTCTTCTCCCAAAGATCAGGAGTCCCACTATGATCAGATAAAAAGGGCCTTAAATTCTAATTCCAAAGATGTTTACTGAAAAGCAACTTCCATGGAAAAGATGGGGTTTAGTTCAGCCCTGAGTCTTCACTAGAAGGACAGATCCTGAAGTTGAGGCTCCAGTACTTTGGCCACCTCATGAGAAGAGAAGACTCCCTGGAAAGGACCCTGATGTTGGGAAAGATGGAGGGCACAAGGAGAAGGGGACGGCAGAGGATGAGATGGTTGGACAGTGTTCTCGAAGCTACTAACATGAGTTTGGCCAAACTGCGGGAGGCAGTGAAGGATAGGCGTGCCTGGCGTGCTCTGGTCCATGGGGTCACGAAGAGTCGGACACGACTGAACAACAACAAAGTTCAGATCGTGGGTTGGATTGCTCTTCCACCAATAGAAGGACTCAGAATGGACAGAGATCCTGTGGAGGTTCTGATGGAAGAAAACAAGGAGGCAATTTTTGCCAAGAACTCGCAGTGCCATGCCATACCCCATATCAGAGGGTCTCCCCCATTCAATGGAACTCTGGATCCAAGCCTATGTACATTTAGGTCTGGAACCCTTGACCCAAATGCAAAGAACTGCATAATTAGTGTGTGGGGGGGGGGAACCAAAGAGTGCTTTGGATGTCCACTCCCCCCCCCCCAGCAGCATCTCTCCATGCAAAATGCGAAGCCATTTCCCAAAGCTGGGGCAGGATATTTGAGATGCATTTTGTGATATGACACCGTAGGCCTTCCATTCAAAAAGTCAGAAACCTCATTGGGTACATCCAAGCCCTTGAGTATACTTAAAATCATTCTTTATTGTTTGCTTCTTATCCATAGGTGTTCACAGACGTGCCTCAAAACTGGAGTTTCCGTGTGGAATGATTTCTGCTTGTTCCACACACAACAGAATGCTGATTGCTGTGCTGGCTCCCTAATTGTTGCAAAGCCCATTACATCACCACCATGTGTAGCTCCTTCAGCTCCCAACATTAGGAACCTACTTCCACAGAGCTTCTTTTTGGGAGCGGCTGTACATACATACATCTGCCCAAGCAGCAAGTGCCCTTCTGCAGTGGAACTCCCCACGTGCCATTTTTGTACATCTTTTGTACACAGCCTTCTGCTCTACTCCTCATGACCACTAGATGGCATCTCGCTTCCAGGTTTGAACAAAAGCTCACCTTTCTCTGTATGAAATGTAAACAGTACATGGACAGTTTAGCGTTTACTTTTCCCTACTTGTATATTTAATATATTGTATTGGTAATGCCTGCGTGGTTAGCCATTTGGAATGCTTTGGGTATGTGTTTTATGAACTCGTTTGTTCCCAATTAAAGAAATTAAATGAACAAAACTGTTAGTCTTTGTTGGGAAACCAGCAAACAGGATTTGAGCACAAGAGCACTCTTTCCTCTCTGGTTTCCCAGAAACTGGTATTCAGAAGCAACACTGCTTCCAAATGTGTGGCAGAATATAGCCATCATGGCTAGTAGCCACTGATAACCCTCTCTTCCATGAATTTGTCTAAGCTTCTTTTAAACCACCCACGTTGTTGGCCATTGCTGCCTCCTGTTGCAGTGAGTTCCACAGTTTAACCATGGGCTTCGCGGAGAAATACTTTCTTTCATCTGTTCTGAATCTTCCAACATACAGCTTCATTGAATAGACACCAGTTGTAGAGTTATGCCCCTTCATGGATCACTGCCTTGTCGTAGCAAAGGGGCTTGAATTACTCAGGGAAGCTATGGACAGGTCATAGTGGAGAGTTTGGACCAAATGTGATCCACCTGGAGGAGGAACTGGCAAGCCTGGTCCCATCACCTCCTGGCAAATAGAAGGGGGGGAAATGGAGGCAGTGAGAGATTTCACTTTCTTGGGTTCCATGATCACTGCAGATGGTGACAGCAGTCACGAAATTAGAAGACGCCTGCTTCTTGGGAGGAAAGCAATGACAAACCTAGACAGCATCTTAAAAAGCAAAGACATCACCTTGCTGACAAAGGTCCGTATAGTTAAAGCTATGGTTTTCCCAGTAGTAATGTACGGAAGTGAGAGCTGGACCATCAAGAAGGCTGATCGCCGAAGAATTGATGCTTTTGAATTATGGTGCTGGAGGAGACTCTTGAGAGTCCCATGGACTGCAAGAAGGTCAAACCTATCCATTCTCAAAGAAATCAGCCCTGAGTGCTCACTAGAAGGACAGATCCTGAAGTTGAGGCTGCAGTACTTTGGCCACCTCATGAGAAGAGAAGACTCCCTAGAAAAGACCCTGATGTTGGCACAAGGAGAAGGGGACGACAGAGGATGAGATGGTTGGACAGTGTTCTCGAAGCTACTAACATGAGTTTGGCCAAACTGCGAGAGGCGTGCCTGGCGTGCTCTGGTCCATGGGGTCACAAAGAGTCGGACACGACTGAACGACTGAACAACAACAGTAGAGTTATGAGAGAGGGAAACAAAACTTTTCTCAGCACCCTTGTCTATGCAGTGCATAATTTTGTAAACTTCTATCATGACACCTCTTACCTATTACTTCACAATCTCAACTTTTAACGACCCTGAACAATTTAGCATCATCAGCAGACTTGGCCACCTTGTTGATCAAGCCCAGCATCCATACAATGCCTTTTAGTGGTTAAAAGAATTATAGTGTTATTATGTCACCATTAAAGAAACTGCATCAAGTTATCATTGCATAGTTTAAATATAAAACTATAGATGCCTGAATTTTAGCGACATGCAAACATTACAGCTCTTATATTTATATGAATTCATATTTTTAAAAGTTACCCTTCCTTCTCTTTTGCTTCCAGCAGAGGGCGCTGTGATTCCACGAAAGCCTCTTCCACGCTCAGTGTTTTGAGAAGCAAATCAGGCCACCTCCGGCAGGAAACGTGGTTTCCTCGTGATCTGGGGCCTCCTAGGCTGCCTATTCAGTGTGCTGGTGTTGCCTTGACACGTAGCCAGCATGTGCTTGAGCCGCTCTGATCCCTTAGCGCACATAATAAATTCAAAAGGCACTGGGCACTGGCTCTGCAGTGAATCAGATGGCCATATACGATGAATGGATATAACAGGGGCATTTTGTCTCAGCTTCAACATCCTTAATCAGAATGTTACTTTTAACGGTGATGCCTTTGCAACAGGTGACTCTAGAAAAAGGGGAACACAACCACACACACACACACACACAACACAATTTGCCGCATTACTGGAGTAATTTCTCAAGGGAGTTTTCCCAAGCAACACTCAAGACTCCTTTAACCTTCTGCGTGGAGTGTCTAGTGCTGCAATCCTAACCTCACTCAGCTGGGAATAAGTAATTCAATGTAATTCAATAGGACTTTCTTCTGAGTCGACATGGTTAGGCTTGCTTTGTTGTTCACCCTGCCCTCTCCATCTTGGAACTGAGTCCACAAGCTAACCTCATGGCTACTCTTATTTTGTGTAACATCTTGCCTGATGAAGCATTCTGGGTAACTCAAAAGCTTGCCGTTACTGTATTTTGTGACATTTTGCTTAGTTGTAACTGCTAAACAACAACAACAAACTGCTATAAACCGACACAGGGAATGACAATAGCACCCTCAGCATGAACTTATAATCAAGATCTCATCTATTTTTGTTTTAATTGTGTTGTGCCGAATCCTGATTCAGTTCATTTTATTGGTTTTTATTGGGTTTTTTTACCAGCATCTGTAATATGTGTCTTTTTGATGCAATGGCCTGTAGGCTACGCAAATAAAGTTGGTTGTTGTAACCGACACAGCTACTTTTGCTTTTCATGTTACTTGCTTGTCCGTGTGACTTAATCACTATAATACTGTTTTGAATGCAGAGAAATAATGTTGATCAAGTACCATGCGCGGTGGCTGTTGCTACTGTATTTCAACCACAGTTTAGTTTTTGGATCATCTGTGAACAGAGTGCTTTCTACCTGAAGCTCCATCCTGTTATTACTAGGCAGCCGTATGCTTTCCAAATTAAGCCAATGTAGGAGCAATCTGCTTACAGAACTAGCTGGGAGTGTGGCAACCTTTTCAGTGAGAGAAGCCTCACTTAAGAACAGTGGCAATGTAAATCGGTTGATGAGACTGAATTGGGAGGATTTAATCAAATTTCAAGTAATTCATGTGTATACCCCAAGAATTCTGATTTACCTCTAACTGCACACTTTTACATTGTATGCCACAATCTATACATTTTTAGAGCCTTATTGACGTCTGGCTTCCCCATTTTCATAATTGCAAAACAGCACTTGTACCAAGAAACTGATAGGTATGCTGCAAAATGACCTTAATTTAGGCCAAACTACACCCACTGTTAAGGGACGCGGGTGGCGCTGTGGGTTAAACCACAGAGCCTAGGGCTTGCTGATCAGAAGGTCAGCGATTTGAATCCCCACGATGGGGTGAGCTCCCGTTGCTCGGTCCCAGCTCCTGCCCACCTAGCAGTTCGAAAGCACGTCAAAAGTGCAAGTAGATAAATAGGTATCGCTCCGGCGGGAAGGTAAACGGCATTTCCATGCGCTGCTCTGCTTCACCAGAAGCGGCTTTGTCATGCTGGCCACATGACCCGGAAGCTGTATGCCGGCTCCCTCGGCCAGTAACGTGAGATGAGCGCCGCAACCCCAGAGTCGGACACGACTGGACCTAATGGTCAGGGGTCCCTTTACCTTTACCTTACACCAACTGTTAGAGTTCATTTTCTTCTTTGGATACTAGATCAAACAGCCTTTGACCAGTAACTTTGATTATCTTCGCAGCCCCTTCAAACTCTACAATTCTATGAAGCAGCAGCAGGGAAACTTTGGCCAGCTGGGTGTTACAGAACTACAACTCCCACCAGGCCTAACAAGTATGGTCAAAGGCCATGGATGAAGGGAGTTGTAGTTTAGCAACACCTGAAGGGATGAAGGTTCCCCAAACCCGCTTTAGATCAAGTGGCTTTCATACCAGCTGGAGAGCCCCCAAGGGAAGTTTCAGAGGAGGAAGGCTCAGAGCCCAGGAATTGGTGGTGGGACAGTGAGCAGTGGTCAGAGGGAGAATGGGGGGATGCTGAAGAAGAAGCAGGCTTTCGTGAACAAGGAGAGCCTGTGACAGGGAGCAGCTCAGACTCAGAGGCTGAAGCTGGGGGGGGGGGGCCCTGCAGGAGAATCCCAAGCCAGGAGTCTGCCTCTCTTACTGCTACAAGCTTTTCTCCCCGCTTGTCTCCAAGGACACACAAGGTGATGTGTAAGGTGGAACAGAGATTACAGGTGCCCTGGAGTAGTTTGAGGCTGCTTGGGAAACATCTGGCAGAGAAAGAGACCTAGAGGAAGTAGAGGGTGGGAACCGTCAGTCCTGGCTAACTGCTGATCAGGGGCAAGTCCTGTCGGCACACTGTAAGCCGCTTTCTTGAATAAAGAATTAACTACAACTGCCGAACCCCCCCCCCCACGTCTTGTGTGCTGACCTGCAGCTGACCCATTCTGAGGAGCATAAGGGTGGAATTCCTTAAGGTCAGCCTCCCTTTGAATGTTGGAACAGACCCTCAAATGACCCTGCCATGAGTGACAGTAAGGCAGCCTTCGTGGGCATTTATGCATGGTTTAATAATAATAATAATAATAATAATAATAATAATAATAATTTCGTTATTTATACCCCGCCCATCTGGCTGGGTATAATACAATAGTCCTTCAAACATTAAAAGCTTCCCTAAACAGGGCTGCCTTCAGATGTCTTCTAAAAGTCTGGTAGTTGTTTTTCTCTTTGACATCTGGTGGGAGGGCGTTCCACAGGGTGGGTGCCACTACCGAGAAGCAAATGGCCAGGTATTGAATTGGGATGCACTTTTTGGATTTTGGATTGAATTGGGATGCACTTTTGGGATTTTCCACATGGGGCACCAAATTATTTTGGGCCAGTCTTGAACAATACTAAAGAAGAAGAAGAAGAAGAAGAAGAAGAAGAAGAAGAAGAAGAAGAAGAAGAAGAAGACTCCAAGTTGCTGCCATAGCAATCTCCCCTCTTGTGGTACTCAGACTAAATAAAAAATAAATTTAAAAAAATCCTTCCAGTAGCACCTTAGAGACCAACTAAGTTTGTTCTTGGTATGAGCTTTCGTGTGCATGCACACTTCTTCAGATGCACACGAAAGCTCATACCAAGAACAGACTTAGTTGGTCTCTAAGGTGCTACTAAAAGGATTTATTTTTTATTTTGTTTTGACTATGGCAGACTGAATGCACTTCCATCGTGTCCCCTTGTCTTTTCTCTAAACCAGGGTTTCCCAGACTTGGGTCTCTAGCTGTTTTTGGACTACAATTCCCATCATTCCTGACCACTGGTCCTGCTAGTTAGGGATGATGGGAGTTGAAGCCCCAAAACAGCTGGAGACCCAATTTTGTGGGAAACTCTTCTCTAAACTAAAAGAGCCCAAATGTTGTAATCTCTCCTCTTAGGGGGGTGGGGTTGCTCTATCCCTTTGATCGTTTGGGTTGCCCTTTTCTGAACCTGTTTCCGAACTCTACAGCATCCTTTTTGAGGAGAGGCAAGGTGAGGTGAAGGGAGGCAACCGTAACTGTACATAGCACTCAAAACACAGTCGCATCATAGATTCCTATAATGGCATTATGATACCAGCTGTTTTATTTTCAGGTCATTTCTTCATGATCCCTAGCATGGAATTTGCTTTCTTTTTCACAGGTGCCACACACTGGGTTGACAGCTTCACTAGAACGTTTGCTATTTACTTGGCATGACTGGTTGTCATTTTAAAATCGCCAAACATCACCACGGGAGAAGACTGCAGAGTCAGCCGGCCCTACCTAGTGCACATGTAGTTTTCATTTCCTTTGGCTGACTCTGCCTTCTGTACACAATAAGCAGCTTGCCAAATCTTCTCCACGACCAGGCCCACCTAGGGAGTGAGATTGTTTGTTCTGTCTGGTGTGCTTCTCTCCACCAGCCTGGGTTGTCAGCTGAAATGTTCAAAGTCTTTCTTACCCAAAGGAAATGTGGTTTACACAACTCCTGAGTATGATGTCATTACTGCATCAACTGGATTTAATTGACTCAAGGCATCAAAGCCTGGAGTTCTGATATATTTTCCAAGGTGGGAGGTTTTGGTTTTGAGAAGATCTCCGTGCGCTCTGTGTGTGTGTGTGTGTGTGGTTTTGTCTCATGCCTCAATGGCTTAGGAAGAAGTTTCATGCCACACATGGCCTAGAACAATCACAGGCAAACTCGTCCCTCCAGATGTTTTGGGACTACAATTCCCATCATCCCTGACCACTGGTGTGGGAATATGTTTTTAAGGTGCTACTGCACCTGTTTGTTTGTGTTTACTTTGGGATATCCTTCCGCGTTAGGAAGGAAGGGCAAAAGATCCAGCAGGGAGTTTGCTGCATGGATCCCTCCGCGTTTGGGGAAAGCGCGCCAATTTAGCCAATGTAACGGTCAATGGGTGGTTTCCCGCCCTGAGACTAGCATAGAGACAAGGTTGTGATTGGTTCATGTAAATGTTGTGACGATGTTTGATTCCTTAATAAATAGCCTCCGCTCTCTGTAGCGTGTGTGGAGAACGCGCGAGACAAGCCAGAGAGAACATCGGTGCGTGACAAGCCAGAGAGAAACCAAAACCAGCCGCACAGAGCAGTTGAGAGCTTCTTCACCATTGACTGCAGTCTCTTAGTTTTTATTTCTTTTACTTAAAAAGCTTTTATTTGGCCTTCTAAGTTTTGGCTGCTACCTAGTTTGCCTATCCCTGGCCTAGAAACTATGTGACCTGTACTGTATCACTGGAGTCTTTGAAACATTTTGAATGAAAAGCTCTTGGAACCTGAAATTTTTCTAAGCATCACCCGAGGCAAGCAAAGAAAAACAAAACAGGTTATATGAATAATAATGATTATAGTATTTATTAGTCACTTTTCTTACAAGCAACTTAGATCACAGCCAATTAACCCCCCCCTAAAAATGCAGCAATACAAACAAAAAGGCAGGAGTACAAGTTGTTCTGCTGCCTTATACACCACGAGCTCACAATTTAAAGGCCCTTGCCCATATTGCTTGGTCGCTCACTTTCTTTTTCTTTTTTAGGCCCTTGCTGAGATCAGCAAAGCGGAAACCAGGCTTCAGTTATCTCACCACCGCTCATGTGTCTTCCAGGCATCCAGAGTGCCAGTAAGACTGCTGGGGGTGGCAGCGTTTAACAAACAGTTCTTGCAAATAGATTAAATTGCCGAATAGACTTGGGCTGCGAGCTTTTGCTCCTGTGCAAGGAGACCTTGGGTCAGCTTACAGGCAGTTGACTGGAGATGGCGAAGCAGTGGCCCTTCAGATGTTGTTAGACTCCAACTCCCACCATCCCTGGATTTTGGCCATGCTGGTGGAGCTGATGGGAGTCGGAGCCCAGAAATATCTGGAAGGCCACATTTCCCCCTAACCATAGTATGACTAACCTGGCAGGCACTCAATCACCCTTCTGAATTTTGAACCATCACCACCCCCTGGCTAACGAGCTGAAAGCCTTTAATTGGCAATATCAGGGTAGGAGGATGGGAACATAGTACATGCATGTAATTTATTTATTATTATGCATCTAATTTATTGGTTGTTGACGTGTTCTACCATTGATTCAGGCCCCTTCCATAAAGCACATGCGCCCATCCTGACCAATTTTATCCGCTGTAGAATTCAATAAGGAAACAACAGAAGGGCTTTAAAACTCCATTTATGTTATTGGTTGGTTTTGTGTTATCTAGTGAATTTACTGGGTCCTATGAAACCTATTTCCTCTGTGGCTCAAGTTCAAGCCATAGGTTTCAAGCTGGTTCTTATTCTGTAGAGTGATCAGGTTTCTCAGTAAGAATGCTTTCGCTGCTCTCCTGCATTCATTGAACTGGCCTCCTGAGGCCCATGGATATTTTCTCCTTTACTAAGCTGCCTTAGAATGGAGTCAAGTTATATTTACACCAACCATGAGTGACACTGGGAGATCTGTGATGAGATCCTCCATGTGGTTTGGCATTCCCCACTTCCCCGGTTCAAAGCAGCTGCGAGAGAACCTGCATCAGATCAGGGGAGTGACCTAGTAGAGGTGAATTTTAACTGTTTTGCCCTGTGCCATTTTCTTAATCTAAATCAGTCCAAAGGTGCTATTTGCTCAGACAGAGAGGTTTGATCCAGACTTCATTTTGTGCTGCGTTACTAGGCCTGGGCTTTAAAGCTCCATGTCCAAGCGATTTCTCTCCCCACCCCCCACCCCCACCCCTGAAAAAAACCACATTTGGAATTGCAGTTTGCTCCGATTCAGTTGTAAAATGTGGGTTCACCTGGAGAAAGCACCAGGACAGAAGAAAAAATAATGCTCGGACAAAGAGCTTTAAAGCATGGATCTGTGCCTGGGAAGTGAGGTACAAAAGGAAATCTTGATGCACCCAGAGTAACACAATTCAGGTGCCTTTATGATGTCCTTGCGGGCCAAATATTAGCTCTGGAGAGGGGCAACTTGAAGCAGGGGGGGGCGGCACGAAGTGAAAGCATTTTTTAAAAACAAAGATTTCCCAGGCGAGATCATATCATGCATGTTCCAGTGTCATTTGTAAAAACACTCTAATGGTTGGAGTAAACACAGTTTGACACCATTCCAAGCACCCAAGAGCAACTCCCGTAGGTCCTCAGAAGTTCATTTCTGTGGAAGTTGCAAAAATGTTAGTACGTGATTCACTCTTACAGAGAAAGCCTGTGGCTGCTTCTGTAAACAGCACCAACTCCTCCCCAACAGGAGATCCAAACACAAAACTCCCAGTTTCTCATCTCTTTTGTCCCCAGGGGCCAAAACTGATGTTAGGCTGATACAGTCTATGTGCCAGAGTGCACATTGTGCTAATTTCCTGTAAAGCAGTTGGATAGATGGTGAAGGGGTAGGTGGGTGTTAAATTGTTTTCCTGGCAAATCTCTCCCCTCAAACTCCCAATTGTTTCTCCCCACCCATTTTTCACCCAGCAAGGATTACTTGCAGTCTCAGAGACCCACCCACTGGTAGAAGAACGGGCAGGGAGAAGTGATAAAAGGCATGTTTTGTGTGTGTGTGTGTGTGTGTGTGTGTGTGTGTGTGTGTTTTGAAACAGCCTCCCGCAACAAAGTGCCATCTGGATGTTGCTGGACAACAAGTCCCATCATCCCTGACGATTGGCCATGCTCACTGGGGCTGATGGGAGTTGCAGCCACCATGTTGGGGATGGCTGTTTTTAAAACATCCCTCATGCCACTTCAGAGGAAAACTCTAAAACTTCTGACACATAACTCTCCTCCCATCACTTCCAGTTTGCCCGCAAGAATACCTCTCAGGCTGGAATGCGTCATTTCTCAAAGCTGTCAATATGGTTTAAAAAGTGGAATGGAGTCAATTTTAACCCAAGTGAACTTTCTGGACAGTACAGTTTTTAGAATCATAAGAGACGGAGTCACTTCAGGCAGTGACGGTTCATATCAGTTGTAAAAGGGGCCTTCCTCTGCATACACTAAAGATCTTTATCTCTGTTACAGAGAAGAATAAAGGGAAGTAAATGTGGAGCAAGATACTCCCTCCTGAAATGTGGTTTATATCGCTTCCCACAGCCCACTTTTATGAGCAGGTGAACAGCGCAGGAATGAGGTACTTGCACGGGTCGACCAGCGTGGCTTAGCACTTCAGGGTCAGACTAGGACACCACACAGACCCGGTTTCAAACCTCCATTCAGCCATGAAACTAGCCTGGTACCTCACAGGGCTTGTTGCTCGGGTAGGAAAAACCATTCATATCCTCCCTGAGCTCCCCGGAGTAGCAGGAGTGGGATAAAAATGGACAGAGGAGAACTTTGATTGATCTGCTTCTACCTATTAATATGAGGGGAAATGGCTGCTGTGGGCTTGCACAAGTTGAAAAACTGAAGCTGTGTGTTTTGTTGCCGCTCCTTGCAACCATCTTCCTTGTTAAACACACAGACGACAATAATGCTGATCCAAATAAAACGCTTTCAGGGTTTTGTGTGGAATTAGCCCACCCCCCAAAATGGCCAGTTCAGTCATAGGTTTGTCCAAAGGCCAAAAAAAACCTCCAGAAACTGTACAGATCCTCTTTCAGCATTTATTTCCTATACAGGTGTGTACACTTTCCTTTATTCGTCACTCTTTCCTGGGCATTGCACCTTCCTTTGTTAGTTTTCCGTTGACTTGGGAGTTGGGACAGCTCCTTATCCTTGCGCAGATCAAAAATCCTCCACCACCTCCTTTCACATTCCGCTGCGGAAAACTAGTCTCCTCTTGTGACTCACACAGAGAAGAATGCCCACACCTTAGCGGGAAGGTTCTGCTTGTTGTACTGCACCAGCCAGCAGGCACTTTTAGGTGTCAGGGAGTTTTGCTGCTTATTTAGCTCACATGCTCCATAATGAGATCACACCCTTCCATGCCCTACATTATTAATGCCATGCAACAGCCCCAGCAGCAGCAGCAACAACAACTTATTCACAACCACCAATGCAAATTAGGAACCCACCCCCCAAATTACCACAAGGTATTTACCTTTTCACAGCTATTGTACTGCCTGGAGCTATTGGGTAACAAATCCCCGTTCATTAACCTTGAGCATGAATCCACTAAAATCTGTTTAAATGGTTTTTTTTAAAAAAGAGAGAGAGAGAGAGAGAGAGAGAGAGGCTGTGCCTCATTGGTAGAGCATCAATCTTGCATGCAGAAGCTCCCAGATTCAATCCCCAGCATCTCCAGGTAGGGCTGGGAGAGAGCCCTGCTTGAAACCCTGGAGAGCTGCTGCCAGTCAGTGTATGCAATATTGAGCTAGATGGACCAATTCACTAACTTAATATGAGGCAGCTTCCTATGAATCTCAGCATTACAGAATATTTGAGTATTCCATCTGGTCCCTAGGAAGGTTATTCCTATTGATTCCTTCAATCCTAGAAAGCCTTTCTTTAGTGGGCTTCTGCCTGGTTGTTCAGAAGATCCAGGGTTGTTGTGGTGGTTTTTGGTGTTGTTGTTGTTGTTGTTGTTGTTGTTGTTGTTTTGTTTTGTTTTGTTTTAAGAAAATCAACTCCAATATGCATGCAACTTTAATAATAGTACCACAGCACTTTGGAATTCACAGAGACTATGATCTCAATGACCCTTACAACAAGTGTATAATTTAGGACAGCTTTATTATTATTAGGATGAGGAACTGTACTGGAGGTCTTGCTGAACTTGATAAGAAAGAATAATGATGTAAAAGGCATTAGAGTAGGGTCAAAGCAATACAAATTAAAAAGCTTTTGCCGACGATTTGGTTTTGACTTTACAAGAACCAGAGACCAGTGCTGTTAAAGCACTGGATCTCATTCAAGAATTTGGGCAGTTTGCTGGTTTTAAGTTAAATAAGAGCAAAACTAAAGTTGTAGGTAAAAACCTTAAAAATGAAGAGTTAACCAGATTGGAAGCAGCCACTGGGTTGAGTTTTGTGAAAAAGGTGAAATACTTGGGTGTAAACCTGACTTCTAAAAATTTGAATTTATATAAAGACAATTATGAAAAGTTGTGGAATTAAATTAAGAAGGATTTAGATATATGGTCAAACCTGAAATTATCTCTGTTGGTCCGGATTTCAACAGTTAAGATGAATGTGCTACCAAGAATGTTATTTTTATTCCAAGTGATCCCTAAAATAGACAAGGTGAAATGTTTCAGTGAATGGAAGAAGGTATTATCTAGGTTTATCTGGCAGGGGAAGAAGCCAAAAATTAAATATAAATTGTTAACGGATACAAAAGAAAGAGGTGGATTCTCCCTGCCATATTGAAAAATTTATTATGAAGCTGCATCATTTTGCTGGTTGAAAGACTGGTTTACTTTGGAAGTTTCAGATCTCTTGGACTTAGAAGGTTTTGATAATGTGTTTGATTGGCATGCTTATGTTTGGTATGACAAGACAAAGGCCCACAGAGGTTTCAAAAATCATATAATTAGAAAATCGTTGTTCAATGTTTGGATCAGATATAAAGATTTGCTAGAAACAAAACACCCTTGTGGATTTCACCGTTGGAGGCTAAGGCCCATAAAAGGTTGACTACGGAGGCCAAATGGCTAAAATATAGAGATTTCCTGATTGAGCTAGAAGATAAATACATGTTAAAGCCATATGTACAGCTTAAATATAAGTTAAATGATTGGCTACAATATCATCAGATTAATGAAGTATTT
The DNA here is from genome assembly GCF_009819535.1 of Lacerta agilis. NCBI lineage: Eukaryota > Metazoa > Chordata > Lepidosauria > Squamata > Lacertidae > Lacerta > Lacerta agilis. The sequence goes on from NC_046313.1 coordinate 87,925,572, forward strand.
AAAATGGACATGGAAAATTTTGGTTTCTCATTTGAAAAGTCACGTTTGGAAACAGAGTTGCTTGATACAAAATACACTTTTTTATCTAAAATGTAAAATTTGTTGCTGGAGTGGCACACGAAAGATGAGCAAGTGAAGTCAGTGATGATTGACTGGGCAAAAGATGTAGGGCATAATATTATGTTGAATGACTGGGAGAGATTGTGGAAAAAAGGTATGAAATTTACTGCTTGCAATGTATTGAAAGAGAATATGTGAGAAATGATGTATAGATGGTATTTAACACCTGTGAAATTGGCAAAAATGCATCGTGTATCTGATAATAAGTGTTGGAAATGTAAGGAAAAAGAAGGTACCTTTTAACACATGTGGTGGACTTGCCCCAAGATAAAAGACTGAAAAAGGTGTTTAAAAATACCTTTATTTAAAAAGACAGAGCCCTTTTTGCTTGGAATTTTAGGAGATGAGATCACAAAGAAAGACTATACATTCTTTTTGTACGCCACAACAGCAGCTAGGCTATATTAATAGCCAAATTCTGGAAAATGCAAGAGATGCCTACGATAAATGACTGGCAGATAAAGATGCTGGAATATATGGAACTTGCCGAGATGACTGGAAGGATCCACGACCAGAAAGAGGAGAGGGTGGAAGAAGACTGGAAGAAATTTAGAGAGTATTTGAAGAAGTATTGTAATATATAATGTATCCTTATGGAAGTACAGATAGGTTTTCAGTAATATATATGATTTAACTTTTGGTCAGAATTAATTGATTGTCTTTTTATTAAAATTTAAGATTTCAGAAGAGGAACCTGCTATAAGAGATAACTGGACAATGTAGCTCACAGAGAGGGACTGAGGGAAGTCCCCAAACAATGGAAAATAGCAATGTGATGGATTGTGAAATTTTTATTTCTTGTTTGTATGTTGTGTTTTGTTTGTTGTTGTTTTATAAAAAATGCAATAAATATTATTTTATTACAGTGGTGCCTCGCAAGACGAAAATTATTCGTTCTGCAAGTGTCTTCGTATAGCGAATTTTTCGTCTTGCGAAGCACGAAGGCAGAATAGCGGTTTTCGCGAAAAAAATTCCGTCTTGCGAGGCAAGCCCATTGACTTTTTCGTCTTGTGGGGCAGCCTTCCACTAGTGAATGCCTTTCGTCTAGCGAGTTTTTCGTCTAGCGAGGCATTCGTCTAGCGGGGCACCACTGTATTAGGATGAGGAGCAACAACGTGTTTGTGTTTTTTGTAATTACCTTTACATACAACAAGGAAATACAAGGCTGTCTGACCACAAAGGATTGAAAACAAGTGAAAACTCCAATAATTACATACAACAAAAACCCAACACCATTTTTTTTGTATCATGGCAAAATGTTTTCCTCAGGGTACATGCAAGAGAGAGGACACCTTCCTCGGTGTGCGAAAACATGTGCACGTCTGTGAGAGAAAATGTACACGTGGGTGTCAGGGAGAAAAGAAGGCAGTGTGTGTGTGCATGCACGCAAGTGAGAGACACAGAGAGAACATGTGTTTTTGAGCATAGGAATCAGGATGAGGGGAATGAACAAAAAGTGAAGAAAAAAAATCCCCTTCCTCTCCCTTCCCCACTGGGGTTTCCTTGTGGGCCCCATACATACAACAAACGAAAACCTACGTGGTTAACTGGCTTTTCTTCCTCTGCCCCAAATACCACATGAACTCAGTCAACCACTGTCTTTGGCAGCCCATAGCACTGCTGGAACACATTCCTTCCCCACGCTGTGGTTTAGTCACAACAGTAGCGTCTTCACTCCCAGCACTAACCCTAGTTTCTTAACCCCACTGAATTCAAAGGAAACAAAGACCATGCAAAGGAAACTGAAGCCTATGGACTCTTGATGAGTTACCGTCAGCAGCATGCCTATCCAGTGAACGTGGCTTGTGGGCCTGGCAAAGTGGGGTATCCAGCAAGGTCGGTGTGCACTGTTCAACCATCACCTGCAGTAGATAACAGGGAGAAACCCCTGTGGACCATTTTTCTTGTGTAGCTGTCGGTGCCCATGCACTAGCACTGGATCAGTCCCCGAGGCTCCGAAATCTTCTCCAGAACAACCTAAATCATCCCAAAACATTTGCAACACTCTGTTTATTAAATTATTATTTGGACTAAACGATCCTTTGGGTCCCTTCCATCTCCACGATTCTATGATTCTCATTTACAACATTCTTATACACACTGATCTTTCGTTCCACCCCTTTTAAAAAAACAGCTAGTGAGTTATGTACACTGTTTATGAAGCCGCCAGTGCCTTTGCAGATCCACATCATTCAGTTAAAGCACATCCAACATGCATGTATGAAAATAATCGTGAGAACTGTAGTTTCCCCCTTAAAGAGCTGCAATTCCCAGCACCCTGACAAACTACATTTCCCAGGATTTTATTGGAGGGGGTTGTGTGCTTTAAATGTGTTGTTGTTTTCTTTCCGCCAGCCAGAGTGCTGCTTTTCAGATACCTTTGTTCCTTGCCTCTCACTCAACCTTATTTCCTGATGTCTCTCATCAGCTCCAGATTTTTCTCCCAGAGTGTATTTCCTTGATTCCTACAGAGGGTGTGGGTCAGGCTGGAGCCCCATAAGGCAGGGTGGATTTGGAGCATAGCATGGGTGGGAGGCACTCTCTGTTCAATCCCCCTCAGAAACACTTCTCCCCAGCTTTATTTCCCGCCCCCCCCCGCCCCTTCTGGTTGGGGTTGAGGACTCAGAGCCCAATTAAAAGGGGGTGGGTGTGTGGCTTATACAAGCTTACATGTATAAACCACCATTACTGGACCATGGCACAAATATTTAAAACAGGAAAACATGTTAAAAAGCTCAGTGGTAGAGCATCCCTTGGTCCCAGGTTCAATCCCTGGCCATCATCTCCATGTAGGGATGGGAAAGACAATCCACAGCTTTCTATGGCATCCTCCAGCTAAGGATAGGCCCAAGAGATAGTCCTGTCCTTGCAGTTGTCTGAAACTTGCTATCTAAATCTTATACTTAGGGGATATGAGGTGGGGTGGAGAAGGGTTGACACCCCATCATGCCTATCCATGCTGTGCTTCAAATCCTCTTACCAACACCACTTTATAAGAATTTGGCAGCTGCCCGCTTCTAAGCATAGCTGTCAACCTTTCCCTTTTTTTGCAGGAAATTCCCTTATTATAGCATTAGGAAACAGCAGGGAGGGTTGACAGCTATGCTTCTAAGACATGGGTCTGCCGCCATTGGGCAGAGTGACAATGTTGGATTTCTGGGTGATACCTATGACCCACCCCCCCACCCCGTTTGAGTGTCATTTTCTCAGTTTGGCTTTTGTGCTACAAAACCCTACAAAACAACTGCAAAACTTTGGCACCAGTTTGGAGTGAATCAGACAATTTGCGGGTGTTAACTACAAACCCCAGAACCGATAAATTTCTCCGTGGGGTGGGGGCCTACAAAATGCTGGGTTCTCGCTAACAAAACTTTGGCACCGATTTGGAGGGGATCCATAATTTCGGGGTTCGTAATTAAGGAAGGTCTCTTGTAAGCCCCTAAATGGGATTTCCCCCTCATAACTCTGGTTCCCTGAGGTGGAATGGGCTGAAATAGGAGAAGAGCTCTACTGCTAGGACTCCCGAAGTCAATGTATATAATAAAAGACTAATTAGCACTCCACTTCACTGGTTGGGAAGCTTCCATTTGACTGACTTGACCCGCTGAGCTTAATTAGCGACAGACGGGGGGGGGGGGGGATAAGGAGGATCAAAACCAGCAGCAACTCTTGCAGTTTCTTCCCAGGGTTGGAGTCCCCAGCCTGACCTTATCTTCACCCCTGACTAGCAGCAGCCCAGAAGAGAAAGGAAACCCGACTGGCTGCTAAATAAGAAGGCAGGGTTTAATTTGCATGAGACTAAGTGCCTTTGTTTGAACGTGTACTAACTAGAAATCAAAAGGACTTGGCATCGTGAAAGAATCTTCTGATAAGCAGGGCAGGCTCGACTTGCTAGCAAATAGTTCATATGTCATGTGCATGAACCCAACCCCACTTCCTATATCTACACTGGATCCTAAGAAATCAAGCAATTCTAAAAGGTTGGTGGAAGTGGCTGACCGAATACAAGTTCTCTGTACTCAGAGGCATTTGTTTTCTTGGAAAAGAGAGTTGAGTTCAAACCACTTCCACTGTACAGTACTTGGAATGCATGTCTGTTTGGGCCAGGGGCAGCTGCAAGTAAATAAATTAAAACACTTAACTAAAAGTAGAAATAATCAGAATATTTCAAATCAAAATGCTCACTGGGGTCACTTGGATGATGTTGTGGCACATTCTAGCGCCTTCTAGTTCTAGTTGGGAGGCTCGCTCCAACCTTCCAACATCTGGAAGCCCTAGTAATTCCTTACTTGGACTCTTTACTGTCTTCATTGGAGCAACATTTCTCATAACAGCATTCACCAGCTTTTTCACTTTTGGCTCTACACCCCCTTTTCATGTTGGACATGACCATTCAAGATGAAAGCCAAGAAGTTCTCGAGATTTTATAAGCTGCAAGATTTCAACTTTGAATCTGAACTATGGCTACGCCATGTGGAAGGAGAAGAAACTCAGCAAAGAGCAGCTAAAAGAACAAAGCAGACCTAGTAAAAGAGGCGAAAATCTTTTACCCTACCACAAAAGAGGCTCTGCTTATCTCTCCTGCTCAGCCATGCACCACTTGTATCGTAGAGCGGTCATTCAGTACCTTACGGAAAGTAGAGACTTGGCTAAGGTCGACGGTGACAGGGGAGTGTCTCAATGGGCTGTGCATACCGAGGACTCAGCTATACAGCTGCAAATAAAATGTTTTAAGTGTGTTTTAAGTGCATTATACAATGTGACACTAGATGGCAATGGTGAGCCTTATGGAAAATTCAATGTATTTTTTAAAGTTTTTTTTTAAAAGCATTTTCAGAATTGTTTTTATATGTGTGTGGATTCCACCTGAGTGTGCACAGAAAAACTGCACTGGAAAAAGAGGAATTTGATAATGAAAAGAAACTAGGTTTAGTTTAGATGTAAAAAAAAAAGGTACGTTCTTTGTAATTTTGCAAAAGTATGCTTGTTAACCACATGAAAGGTACTTCCTGATGTTATTTTTTTTATTTAACTTCCTAGTTTTCAAACGACTGAAGATTTTGACAGAAGATTTTTCTGAGTGCTTGGGGTCAAAAGAAAGTAATTTAAAACTGTTGTTGAGATAGTTCATTCCGAATCTGCTCCAGTGATGGCCAGACATGGCCTTCCAGCTGCTTTGGGACTACAACTCCCACCATCCCTAGCTAACAGGACCAGTTGTCAGGGATGATGGGAATTGTAGTCCCAAAACAGCTGGAGGGCCAAGTTTGGCCATCACTGTGCTAGACAGAGCCAGACAGAGGATGATGACAAGTGGATGTCCTGCCCCTGCAACATAAATCTTGGCTATGCCCATGGTTGGATCCAACCATAAGCCACATGGGAAAAGTAGGGCCACTGAAATCAATGGGATTTAACTAACAAACAGGGTGTCCCATTAATTTCAGTGAGTCTAATAAGTATGATGAGTAAGTCTGGATCTAACCTTATATTAATAAGGAACTTCCAGCTTTTAGTGTGCACAACACCCATTTAAAAGAGCGCAAGATGTGGCACCGCTAGGCTTCAGTCCCTACAAAGCACAAAGGTGGGGGGGGAGGCACCATTGGGCTGGTACTGTATTTATATGCTGCACGGTTATCAGTGGGAACTGGATGTCCCAGGAGATTTTAAATAGAACCTGCTGAATCCTTCACCTCCAGGTCACCAGTTCAAATATATTCCAGGATCATACAGTGATTGACAGGGTTGCCTCTTCAGTAGCTTATGATGTCCTTAACCAAACTCTTGTCTTCTTCCTATGGGCATCTGGGGTCTCAAAAACTACCTGTCATTTAGCAGGGCCTAAACTGTGGCCTAGATAAATGATTTGTTTATTAAAATGGGTGTGCCCTGCATTGTCCTTTTGCATCAAAGTCTTCCTAGGCAAGTAGTTCTGATATCAACAGCATTGTATGGTGGGGAAACCCCTGCTGCTACTCTTCAGGGACAAAAGGGGACAAGTGTCCACGGAGCAGGCTAGTGTTTTTGAAAGTTTCTGGCTTTCTTTAGGGAACCTGTTTGAGGTCAACCTGTCTCCAAGAAACCGCTGCAAATCTGCCATGGAAGCCCTTGTTTATTGCGTAAATTTCTGCACGTGTAATCTGGTTTGGTGTAGCAGTTAGTGTGTTGCAATAGGAGCTGGGAGGCCAGGACTCAAATCTCCAGTCAACCATAAAGCCCATCTTGGGCCAGTCACTGTCTCTCAGCCTTACAGAATTGCTGTGAGGATGAAATAGTGAGCAGGAAAACCATATGCACCACCTCGAAGGGGTGAAACTATAATAAGGAAGAAAGAAATCTGCAACACAAATGAGGCATCCTGTGATGGTGAATGAAAGGAGCCTCTTAGAACACACCCAGGGCTCACCTGTGGGCAGGTTGCAAGTTGCCAGTGTTGCTTCCAGATTTCAGGAGGCCCTTGTCAGGATGACCTCAGTGACTGATGTTACTTGCGTTTTGAAACAGCCCTGAGTTTATTTAGAACTATACAGACTGAGCATAGGTGGAGGCACACCTAAACATTTCAACAGCCAGCCAGTCTACAGCTCCCACATCAGGTCTCTAGAGACAGGCAGCCCCCCCAAAAAAACATTTACAGATCACAGAACTCAGTTCTCATTGTCTCTCCTGGTCTCTGACTCAGAACTGCAATCTGTGCTTAAAACTCCAGCTCACTTCACTCAGACACAGTGCTCTAACCAAGCCTTATGAAAAACATTGGAGGGAGTTGGGTATGTTCAGCCTGAATAAGAGGAGACTGAGAGGAGATATGATAGCTATCTTATAACATCTGAATGACTGTCTTATGGAAGATGGGGAAAACTTATTTTCTGCTGCTCCAGAGGGTGGGACCCAAACGAATGGATTCAAATTACAAGGAGTTCCCAACAAAACAATAGGAAGAACATTCTGATGGTAAGATACGTTCGACAGTGGGATGGTCTCCCTCAGAAGGTGGTGGACTCTCCTTCATTGGAAGTTTTTTAACAGAGTTTGTCAGAAATTATTTAGCTGTGATTCCTGCATGGAAGGGTTGGACTGGATGACCCTTGTGGTCCCTTTGAACTCTACCGTTGTATGTTTCTATTTCTAAGCCATTTAGAAAACTTAAGGGAAATGGACTAAGGATTAGTTTCCACAGAAACATATCACTGGGCTATTAACATTCTCTTTCAGGTACAAGGAGGAGCTCTGTTGGATCAGACCAAAAGCCTACCAGATTCCAATGGAAAGTCCACAAGCAGGACATGAGCACAACAGCCCTCTCCCCGCTTGTGATTCCAAGCAACTAGCATTCAGAGGCATGTTGCCTCTCATCCAGAAGGAAGTTATATAGCCCTTGTGATTCGTAGCCACTGATCCATAACAATGAATTCACTTTTTTCAGAGTTGCTGTGCAATGACTTGACATGTTTATTGAGATCTCCACCAGAACCCCACAATCTTTCCTGGCCATTCTCCACCAGCTCCACTTTGTGGTTCTGCTTGGAGCAGGGATGGGGGATTTGCAGCACTCCAGATGCTGCTAGATGACAACCCCCAGCATGCCCAAACATTTGACACAACAGTCTGCAGCTGGAGGTTTAGGGGATTCTGGCTGGCTATGAACCTGCATCATTTGAGGAAACAACATCCTTGCCATTCCTGGCATTGGTCCTCATCAGATAGGACAATGATTCAGCAAGCACAGAGACTTAAAACAACTCCTTGTCATCTAATCTTTGAGGTATGTTGCTAAGGGGCAGCCCTATGAAGTATGTGTTGCCACTCCCATGGCTGTGTTCTCTTTAAAGAAAAAAGGGAAGGGACAGCTGTCTAAGAGCTGTCAATTTGGTATTTTCCCAGGCAGAAAAAAAAATCCAAGGATGCAGGGACAAAATCATAAGAGCAAAACATATAGAACCTTCTTGAGCGATGAGAAGTAGATTTGCAGTACCTGCTTTCAGCCAAGATCTCTCCATGAAGAGGGTCTCTGTCTCCTTCCCTCCCTCTGCCCCGCTCCTCAGTCTCTCTCTCTCTCTCTCTCTCTCTCTCTCACACACACACACACACACACACACACACACACACAAACGCACATACACCCTTTATTTGCATGTATTTTTTAAAAAACAAATTATACGCCACCTTTCACTGTAAAACAACTTAATGGTGGTTTACACTAATAAAACACCATTATGCCACAGATATAATTTGAAGCTACAAGATAAAACAACTAAACCAGCACAGGGGGGGGGGGGGAGAATATAAATATAAAACCAGCAAACAAAAGGTTTCTTTAAAAGATCTCATGTTCCAGTCTTCCCCAACTTGGTGCTCTCCATATGTTTTGGACTCTTCATGTCGCCATGGCAAAGGTCAGGAATGAATTGCAGTTGTGGTCCAAAATGTCTCGAGGGCACCACTTCGGGGAAGGGTCTCATACATCTAGCAAAGCCTGAGAGAACAGCACGGACCTTGTCTGGCACCCAGGTGGGTATGTCTGAAGAGTTCTATCATCTGGGTTTTGCCATAGAAAAGGCCCCCTTCAGCAGCCACCTGCCTAGCTCCAGCAAAGATGCAGAGAAGTGCTTCTCATCAGACAGCAGGATTCACTTAATTTTAGCAGTATACCCATGCTGGCCCCAATCTAGCACCAGGGCACAAAATTCAGCCTTCATGTAATGCACGGGCCAGGTAGTTTTTCAAGCATTTTTTTTAAAATAAAAATAAAAATAAGGGGGAGGTGTGCATTCCTCCTTTGGAGACCGAGCCACAAATGAGGGCATGGCAGAGGTGGAATTAGATTCACATTCCGTTCACTACCCACCAGACTGCAAATATTCAGTTCTGATGCAAGGTGTTTTGTTCTCAGGGAAATCAGGTGTCACGATATCAGCACTGGACACAGAATGGAAGCTGAAAGCATCATTTGATGGCTGTTGCTTAGCGATGGCCGAGGCTGGGAAGGGGAGACCTGCTGTCCCTGGAGGGGACTTTGCCAGGTGCTGATGCAGAGAGGCAGAGACTAAGCATTGTGCATGCAGGTCACACGGGAAATGGCCAAAGGTTGCCTGAGAGAGATGCAACTTTTGGCCGTTCTCCAGGCACAGAACCCAGATGCCAAGGAAATGCAATGGCTCAATCAATAAAATAATGGAAAGGAAAGGCAGATAGGCTAGCCCATGAGAGACGTATGCATATGCGAAGTGTGTGGACAAATGAAGATACCTGTGTGTCTGTAGTTTTGTATGTGCACAGTGAATGAGTGTATGAGTGTGTGTGTGTGTGTGTGTGTGTGTGTGATCCAGCTGGGTGGGTGGGGTATTATTATTATTATCATCATCATCATCATCATCAGTAATAAGGGGCATGGCCACTTAGTAAATTTGTCCTTATACTTGGCAAGGGTCTCTGTTGTTACTAGACAACAAGAGTGCTAATTGTATGGGGAAATCAATACAGTGGTACCTTTGGTTAATTTGTTCCGGAGGTCCGTTCTTAACCTGAAACTGTTCTTAACCTGAAGCACCACTTTAGCTAATGGGACTTCCCTCTGCCACAGCGCCGCCAGAGCACAATTTCTGTTCTTATCCTGAAGCAAAGTTCTTAACCTGAAGCGTTATTTCTGGGTTAGCCGAGTATGTAACCTGAAGCGTATGTAACCTGAGGTACCACTGTATTTTGTGATCTCCACAATCAAAACCAGTAGGACATAGCTGACTTCGCCCAGTAAGCATGACGCTGTCAAGGGGGCGAGAGAGAAGAGTAGCAATGACGGTACAGTGCTGTGCTCCAATTTTGCATTATACCATACACAGCCATGGCAGCCATGTTGAGTCATGCCTGACACCCCAAGGCAGCCATTTTGTGACTGGCACCTACGGTACTTTCCTCAAAAAATCCAAATCTGCCGACCAGTCCCAAAAAGATTTTTTTTAAATTGATATTTTTATTAAAGATTTTACAGATACTACAAACTAAAGCACAAAATCTCCAATTACAAATACAAGCCAAACGCAAATACAAGACTTAAATAAGGTTTTATACAATAATTATTTTGATTATATGCGTCATATTTTCCCAATTCTGAACAAGGTATATTATACATGTACACATACAATAAGCACGACTAAGAAGAAAATAAATAAATAAACCAGTCCCAAAAAAGATTGGTGACCCCTGGTCTAGCATAACACATACTTTGGGATGGCAGCATTTGGGAGAAACTAAACTGTGCATTGACAGTAAAGAAGCCCCACCCCAATACTTTGGTCACTGCATTTTAATGAAAAAACACCTGGAGATGTTGTCACAATAAGAAGTAGAGAAGTGGTTTGTTTTTTTTAAAATTGAAACAGAAGCATCTGCTCTATACTAAGATGGCAGCCACCGACGCCTAAAGGTGGGCTCACCCTTGGAGGAGAAAACTCTAAGCCTGTGGTCCCAACTGGGGCATACGTCCCACAGTGGGGCAATTTGATTTTTAAGGGGGGGCAATTCGAGAATGAGTTATTAACAGTTAATGGCCTTTTAGGCTTCATGTAAACAGGAATTCATTTTTTGAATACTGTGGTAAGAATTATATGGGGGGGAGCAGGATTTTAGAGATGCTTAGGTGGGGCATGCCCCCCCAAAAAGGTTGGGAACCACTGTTAAGCTTTTTGAGGGAGATAGAACCAGTCACAGTCTGAAAGGGGCCATCGACCCAATTGGCATGTTTTAACTTTGTCGACGGTGGTGGTGGAGGGATGCCTGCAGAGGACTTGAAACTGAGGGCGCTCCTAGCCAGGATCCTTCGAGGGCAGAAGAGGTGCCGAAGCAATTGCCCTGAACTGCTGCACTTGCCATTCTGCCCACAGAACCACGCCTCGCCTCGCCGGCAAATCCTTTTCTCACGCGCTGGGTGTAGCCGCCCATCCTTCGGTCCCGTTTGCCTCGCCCACACCAGGATTTGAATAACACCTTCGGCTCGCCGGTGCGTACGTGTGCGAGGCAGTGGGGGGGTGGGGGGGGAGGCGGCGGGCAGGAGGAGCGGTCTCCAAATAATTCTGCTCGCCCGGCCTGTCTCTGCGCCCGGTGGAAGGTCTCCGGAGCGCAGGAGGGCCTTCTGCATCCTCCCCAAAAGCATGTCTGGACTGGGGCGCGTCGGCTGAATCAGGAAAGTGCCGCGAGGGAAAGTGAAATGGACCCGCCCTGGGTGTGAGATTAGGATCAGGGCGCGATTAAGCAGGCATTCATGGCGAGGGTCAGCGTTAAGTCTTTTTAATCTTCGCCGAGTCCCAAAGGCCTTTCTCTTCCCTCCCTCGCCTCCCACCTCTGGTCACATGCACCCGCACGCAGACACGCTCGAGCGGGTGACTAAACAGCTCGGAGCACGGGAAAAGCAGACGCTTCAGAAACTCCCCGCTGCTGCTTTGGCTCTGTGGGCAAAACACCTCACACAATGCCCGAGCTGTGCTTTCGCCCAGAGCGGCTCGTCAGCAGCTGCAGACTGTGCCCTAAACTTTCTGGTTTCCAGATCACAGGGTGAGCTCGCTCTGCTGCAGCTGTAAAATGGACATTATTTTTTTCCTCCCTACCTACATTATGGTTGGTTGGGGGAAGGAGGAGTTGTGTGTGTTTGATGGTGGGTAGCCACATTATACGATTAAAGCACCATGATGCCACTTTAAACAATCATGGCTTCCCTCAAGGGATCCTGGAAATTGTAGCTCGTTAATGGTGCGGAGAGTTGTAGGAGATCCCTGTTCACCTTACAGAGCTACAGTTCCCAAAGTTCCCCAGGGAAGAGGGATCCAGCACATAACAGTTATGGCTCCCCCAAGGCTCCATGCCCAGTTCAACCAAACCAGTTGCACTCCCCAAAACTAAGGTTACCATATTTCAAAAAGAAATTATTGATACCCATACCAAAATTGTTGGGCTTTTTTCTGGGAACAAACCCAAATAACTGAGTTTTTTGGGGGGAACCTCGCCCCAAAATAGTGATTTTAAAGCTTTTTCAGCTGTTTCCACTGCTTTTTCCATCGTGTTGCCATACATCCATGATATTTGGCCAATTCAGCAAAAACAAAAAACAAAAAAAAAAAACCCACACACCATTTTTACACCTGAAAACCAGGACATGTCAGGAATTTTTCTGTCTATGGCAGGCTTACCCAAAAACCACTTCTGAGGGATTCAGTGTTAAACCACTCTGAAAATTGTAAATCTTTGAGAGGTAATGAAGGTGTGGGAAGAGCATTCCACAAATAGGGAGCCACCACAGAAAAGGCCCATTCCTGTGTTGCCATTCGCCAGACTTCTCATGAGGGAGGCACCCAAGGAACGGTGAAAGATGGCGAGTGCAAACTGCAGTTCACAGGGAGGTCTCTTTGTAGATGCCTGCCATTGTAGTTCATAGCCCGTTATCCAAATTTCTGATCAGGCAATTGCTTTGATGCTCCATCCTAGAGTTGAAAAGGACTTCGCAACACCCTTCAGAGATTTCACAAAGGCTTGATCATGATGAGATGTTCATGCAACCGCTCCTTCGGGACCTCCCATGAAAGAAATTCTATTTTCCCAGTGTTTACACCTCTTGACGTTCACTGGATTTTCGTCCAAGTATATGTAATTATGATAAGAAACACCAGAAGAGTTTCTTGATACCCAGCCTAAGCAATTCAGTTACATAGATAAATCTTCCTACAGTTTAACCTTTGGGCATGCAGATGTTTCAGCTTCAATGTGAAAACATTACCTTTCCCAACAGCCAAACAAACAAATTATGATTTCTGGGCAATCTTCCCACAAACCAGTACAAGCAAAGCTCACATAACCTTGAGTGACTATTGTGGGCATCTAGGGGACAGTGTCTGTGACACCACAAAGACACAATATGTATTACAGGCATATTTCATCATATACCAGTAACAGATCTTAGCATTTAAAAACTTTTTTTTTTGTTTTCTTTTTTTAAAGCAGTTTTTAGACCTGCAAAAGTTGAGCACCACGGTAACCTTAAAAACACACACACACAAAACACTACATAGAATGGGTATTTATTTTTAAATTTTTAATTTGCTTCCTTTCTTTGAAGGTCATGTGTGTCAAAAGCAGTGAGCAGGCTCCCTCCCTCTATCTCTCAAAGCAAAGCGCTCTCTACCCAGTAGATCTGCAAATTTAACATGCAACTGCACTGGTCCCATTCATGCAGCATGACATTGTTAGCAATAATCATCCTCCCTTCACAATCTTGAGGGGCATCTGTAGCCCATCTGACTTGTTGTTTAGAAAAACCAAAAACATTTCTGAGCTTGGTTACCAGTCTATATCAAAGCATAAACAAAACCCTAAGTTACCATATTTTTCCGTGTACAGGTATAACACGCCCCCATGTATAAGATGCCCCCTATTTTGGGGGGCTCAAAATTAAGAAACGGGGGAGGATTGCCCAGAGTTGTTGTTCTTGAGCTTCTTTTCGGGGAAGATTGCTGAAAATCGCTCACCCGCCTGAACAACACTTGAAAAAGCAACCAAGGCAGAAGCCACCAATTGTCTGACCGCTCACTGCCAGCAGCAGCCAATTGCCTGCCCAAATGCCGCTGTAGCAGCCAATCGACAACAGCCCTTGCTGAAGCCCACAATCACCCACACAATCGCAGCTGACAATCTCCTGCTTGCAGCAGCAAATAATCCCCCATCCCCCCTCTGCACTATCCGTGTAGAAGATGAGCCCAGTTTTTTAAGATTAGGAAAGGGTAAAGGGACCCCAGACCATTGGGTCCAGTCGCGGACAACTCTGGGATTGTGGCACTCATCTCTCTCTATAGGCCGAGGGAGCCGGCGTACAGCTTCTGGGTCATGTGGCCAGCATGACTAAGCTGCTTCTGGCAAACCAGAGCAGCGCACAGAAATGGCGTTTACCTTCCTGCTGGAGCGGTACCTATTTATCTACTTGCACTTGGATGTGCTTTCGAACTGCTAGGTTGGCAGGAGCAGGGACCGAACAACGGGAGCTCACCCGTCGTGGGGATTTGAACCGCTGACCTTCTGATCAGCAAGCCCTAGGCTCTGTGGTTTAGCCACTCGTCTTATACACAGAAAAGTATGTTATTCTAAAATACTGACTTAATGGGACTTTCTTCTAATTAGAAATGTGCAGGATGGTAGTGTAATTTAAGTGGGCACATTGCCAGGGTAATGCCCCCCCCCCATTGGAAGGTTTGTGTGATGTAGCCGATTTCAAGAGTTAGTATGCACAACAGGCTTGTAGGATTTACTGCTAATGTATAAGACGATATACCACAATCTTAAAGTTGTACTTATGCATTTATGTGCTATTGGTTTCAGCTGTTGGGTGATCACCGCTAACAGCCCAGTGTCTTCAATTCCAATACCCTGCTATTGTGGAAGGGGGGGCGCGTTGCTGTGTATCCTTATGCCCAACAAATAATGCCACTCAGGGTGAGAGTGTGGGGGTGAAAAGCATGAAGTTGCGAGAGTCAATTGGCACTGAGTGAGGCCCCTTTGGGGTAAGGGACAAAAGGGGTGTGAGTGGGCTGCTTCTGGGTGGGAACTGTTGCTAAGACCATTTGCTTGTCTTTTTTTTTTAACCCAGGAATTTGGTTAAATTGGAAATTCTAATTGTTGTCCTCACTGCTGTTTAGTTTTGTTTGACCGTTGGGAAATAGTTAATTTATGCTATTTATTGGATTTTTAAAAAAATGAATTCTGCACTTTTTGCATATTGTTTCCTTTTTCTGTATATTTTTATTGTTAGTTCATTTCATTGTTCCCAGCTCTGGGGTTGACATATTAAATGAAGAGCAGGCTATAACTACTTGATCACTGTTGTCATCAAAAGGCTTAACGGGGGGGGGGGAATGGCTTGTGAAGTGGGACAATCAGTGCACGAATCTTTCTGATATGGAACAAGAATAAAGCTGAGAACTCCTGACCTACTTTTGGTTTCACTTCTCTGATCTTGGGAATCTTAGTAGGGAAGGATGTGGTTGAGCAGCAAATGAGTGTCTTAAAAATAATAGAACAAGAAAACTCTGAGATTGAACCCCAGCAGCATCTCTACAGTTGTGGGCAAAATCATGTCCAGGCTTGTTTCTTCTACTAACGAAACAAAGAGAGCATAGGTCTTCTTGGCAATACTGTATTCCCCACTCTGAGCTGTCTACACAATAGACTCCTTGTTGCAATCCTTCAAGTGTCATGTGCGTCTTGCTCCAACACCCCCCTTGGAGGCTGGCTGGGCAATCTATATGTCAATTCATATGCCTAAATACCTTGTACCAGCCACATTTAGATACTTATGCCGTGTCAGACCACTTGCATGCTTCTGAGCACAACAGACTCTATACCAACAGTAATTTTTTTAACTCACTAAGGCTTCATCTTCTGCAATTCTTTGCATTTTAATCTGTTGCAGTTGGATGACATTATTAAAATAAATAAATTCCTTGCCCACCTAGGTTTATTGCATTTTTTTTAAAAAAAGAAACTGAACTATTTAAAGGTTGCAGATCAGTTATGCCAGATATAGAATCATAGAATCATAGAGTTGGAAGAGACCACAAGGGCCATCCAGTCCAACCCCCTGCCAAGCAGGAAACACCACCAAAGCATTCCTGACAGACCAGCATTTACTGGCTTGTCTATAGATACTACTCTACTGGAAATATTCCTATGGTTTTGACCCTATTCATGTTTACATAAAAGTAAACTGTTTGGGACTCTATACCACCCGCTTTAAGCAGGGCAGTCTTTGGTCAACAAAGTGCTTAAATGCCATGGTACAGTCTTCACCTGCCCCAGCTGCAACAAAACATGCCTCTCCCATATCAGTCTCTACAGCCACCGGTGATGATGTAAACTCTCCAACGGCTTGCCTTCACCCCTGAAGGTGCCCTCTTCCATTGTCTCCCAAGGCAGACAGATGTCAACAACTGCATAGAAATCAGCTGGACTCCCCCCCCCATGTAAACGGGTTGTATTCAGTGTTGGCTCTGAGCTAGCAGAAACTGCCTCATGGAACCTCCCCATGCACTGCAGCCTCGAAAAAAGAAAGAAAAAGTTGCTCCTGAAGGCTAGGGGAGCCTCCAGAGCATTATGGGATACAAAGCAGAGGGTTGCAGCTTGCAAGAGCATCGCTGGAAAACTGGGTGTCCCACCTTGTATGAGCAGAAGCACTTTCTGCTAGTGCAAAACCACCACTGGATGTTGTACAAGCTCATGAAATTGTAAGCCTGTTGCTGCTTGAAGTATTACTGGGTCCATTATAGATGCTTCCAGATGAAGGACTTGCACTGACAACTTCTTCTGTGTTTTGCTAATAACTAGCACCATCTGTGACAGGGATCAACGAAGGTGGCAGAGTCCAAAAGTGAAGGTGGGTGGAAATAAACATCTTGCAAGCATCTCTTGTCTTTAAAATCCCTTGGGCTCAGGTGACTCGGTTCAGCTCCCTTGTAAGCTGTGTGCTCCTGTTTCACAAGGTAGGTGGTTTAATTTGCAGAGCATGCAAAGGATGCCCCCCCCCTTCCCACGTTCCTCTCAGCAGGGAAGTCCTGGCTTGTGATTCTCACATGCAAAGCAGTTGCTGGTATTCAGTGCGCATTGCTCTCGGGCAGCAAAAGGCCTTCTGCAACGTGCTGCCAAATATTTTCCACCCCAAGGCAGCTGAGCTTTTCGCCTCCCTGTGATTAATTCTGCATTATTCTCCCAGCCAAGGAGGAATGGGAGACTCCCTTCTCCTAGTCTCACTGTTGAGCAACGGCAGCTCCTCCCACCAGCTCTGTGTATGTACTGTCTTTACACTAAGATTCAGCCACATGGGCCTAAAACTATAAGGAAAAATAAAGCTTTTGCTTTAAAAAAAAATAAAGATCTAAACGTAGGCATGTTTACTCAGATGCAAGTCCCACTGTGTTCATTGGGGCTAGTCCCTATTAAGTGTGCTTAGGGCCCCCTGCAGAAAAGTGGTTTATTCCAGCTTCATACAAGAATCACAAGGGCTGCTGTTGTTGTTTTCGTAGAATCATAGAGTTGGAAGGGACCCTGGGGATCATCTAGTCAAAACCCCTGCAGTGCAGGAATATTCTGCTGTACCTTACAGGGATCGAACCTGCAACATTGGTATTTTCAACACCATACTCTTAACCATTCTGCAACACGTTCTTGCCACAGTAACAGTGCATTGGCGGCAACTTCTCCAGGTCCATTAATTGTTCTACGATGCCTCCCTGATGCTGCCGCATTATTATTGTCCGGAAGGGGCTACTGTACAATGAAAGCAGAAGGAAAATAAACCAGGGCGTTTGTGGTATAAAAATTGATGAGATGTCAGCAAGACGTTGCAGTGAATGAAGCATAGAATCATAGAGGTGTAGAGTTGGAAGGCACCCTGAGGGTCTTCTAATCCAACCCACTGCAATGCAGGACTCTCAACTGAAGCTTCCATGACAGATGGATGCTCTGCATCTAACCAGGGGGCCAGATCCAGCCCAATTGCCTTATGGATCCGGCCCGCCGATGGCCCGGGAATTGCCACGTGGATCGGCATGGATCTGATTTTGATCTTCGGGCTGCGCCATTTCCCCCATTCTCCCTCACACACACTGCGGCGGTGCCTCCTCCCTCCCACCTCCTGGCTTCTCCCCTCCCTGCGGAGGAAGGGGGCTGGGCTTTGATTGGTGCCAGCCCAGCAGCAGTGTGATTGCTCTAGCGGCCGCCATTTAAAGCAGCCCCTCTCCAGAGCCCTTTTGTGCACCACTCATCGTCCCTCCGCCGCCACCGCCCCATAAGGTCTGAGAGACAGTGGATCCGGCCCCCTGCTGAACAATTTTGCCGACCCCTGATCTAACCTCTGCTTGAAAGCCTGCAAGGAAGGACAGTCCACCACCTTCTGAGGGAATTTGCAGTGTGACCACCCCAAAACTTTTGCAGGCTCAAAAAGTATTGAATGTGTGGAGCATGTACCAGTCTACCCCTGATAGCATCATTTGCACTAGCCTCCACAAATGCACAATAACAAAAAGATGTCCAGAGAGGCCCTAGGATTGCAGCCTTGGTTAAAATTTCATTGGCATGCCTCCCTTTGGTTAACTCCTACAAGAGAGCATTCATTAATGAGTAATTTGCAGTGAGTCACACACAAGAGGAGACAGGCCATAGTTCAGTGGCAGAGCACATGATTTGCCTGAAAAAAAGATCCCACCAGATTCAGCCCCTGTCTGAACTTCCGAAGAGCTGTTGACAGTTGTTTTAGAGAGGTGCATGTTGAGCAAGATGGGCCAGTGGTCTGACTCAGCATAAGAAAAGTTTCCTTTGAGAAAATATTTAAAATCAAATACCCCAAAAACATCAACAGCAGTAAAGAAACAGCATCAATGTGTCAAGGCTTGTGCTAGTATATCACAAACGCCACATAGTCTACGTACATATACACTGTTGAGTTCACTCTCAGGGGACTCAGTAGGGCTTACTTTTGAGTAAATGCGGACAGAACAGGGATTTAGGAATAAAAACATACTTGGGAGGGTATTTTCTGGACAATATTTCTAACATGGTACTGAGCTTTGAAATTCTGAAAATGAGAAGGTTTCAGGAATGAGCTGATTGCTAACAGCAATTTTATGCATTTATTAGATCCTAAATTTGAAAGCAGAAGTCTCTGCCAAAGTCATATTGAAATAAGGGACTGTAGTTGCACATAGATGTACACTGTTGTTTATAGGCGCATCTGAGAATATGCTCCATGGTAGGAGAGAATGTAAACCTATGCATATTTGCATATAAATAAGCCCCACAGTAAGTCGCACAGAATATAGCAAGGTTTACTTCTGAGTAAGCATGTCTAGGATTGGCTTGCATGGCTGCAATCCTGTGCATGGAAGCAAGATGCATTGTACATGGTGGGATTTACTTTCAAGTAAGCATGCAGAAGATTGGCTACCTGTTGAAGTCTATGTTCAATGGCATTTAGCTTGTGATCTTGTGTACATCTACTTGGAAGCACCGGAGAACGAAGCTGCTTTGCCACCCGGAGCGGCAAACCCGGGGGCACCCCCCCAGGGGCGGGGTGACGCTCCGTAGCACACATGCTCCGCAACTCCGCAACTTGCTCGCTGGGTTTTCAAGGGGGGGGCAGGGAGGAGCGTCAGCAGCTGACGCCCCTCCCTGGCCTGCCCCCACCTCCGCCCCAGCCAGAAAAAGGAAAGTGCGCGCCAAGCAGGTTTGCGAGCAAGCTGATGGCGCGGCGCGACTTGGGCATCATGGGAAGGGGGCGCACCGAGTGTCACCCCCCCTCCAGGGTGGCACATGGGTCAGACCGCCCCCCAACGCACCCACCTTGCTCTGCCCCTGCTGAGAAGTAAATCCCACTGAACTTAACTATTTTTATTAAGGTTTATTAAATTTGAATACTGCCCTTCATTTGAAAATCACAGGGTGGTTCATAACATATAAAAACCACAAAATACACAATAAAATAAGAACAACAACAAACCAATAATCCCCCCCTCCCACAACACATTTAAAAGGGCATTGGATGTCAATCAGCCAGAGGCCTGGTTATAGAGAAACATTTTTGCCTGGTGCTTAAAGATATGCAATGATGGCCCCAGGAGAGCCTCCCTGGCTTATTGGGAAACCAGGTATGGGGAGCCTTTGGCTGTCCATTTTTTTCTGAAGTACCATTCCCATCGTCCCCAGTCACTGGCCATGCTTGTTGGGGCTGATGGGAGAACAACAATCATGGAAAATGCAATATGTAGTTGAGAGTGGAGGAGAGATACTTTATGACGATGTTAGAGCAACTACTTATCAAGAAGAAAGCTACAATCTGGAGGAGAGGAAGCTACATCAAAGAATACTAAGTTTAAAAATGAACACGGAGGAAATAATAGAAGAAGAAGAAGCTGGAAAGGGTGAATTTAGGGGGGGACTTGTGGGGGATGGGAAAGGTAATGGGAAGGGTTGCGATGGACAGGAGGGGGGGTGGGGTAAAAGATGAATACTTAAAGGGGATATTATAAAGGCTGACCACAGAACTCCGAAACCAGAGGGGAAACGGTGTATGAGACTGGAGGAAACATTTAGGTACTTGATAAGATGTGTTTTTTTAATATTTGAAATTGGAATCAGAAGAATTATAGGCTACAGTATAACAAAGTTAAGTTAAGAGAGGATAAAAGAAGTTGAGATGTGGAATTTGATGTTTTGTTTGATAAGAATAAGATTTAAGATATGTTGATTATAATTGTAAGATTAAGATTAGGTGTAAGAAAGTAGATTTTACAAGGTTACAAAGTTACTAAAGAAGATTAGAAATGAACGCAGAAGAGAGGACGTGAGGAAGTCCCAAATTTAGAATTATAAAGAGGATAAGGATGGATAAATAAGTGTTTTGTTTGCGTGTATTTTATTTTGTAGTTTTTGTAGTGTTTGTATTTGTATTTTGTGTATGCTTATTATCAAAATCCAATAAATTTTTATTTAAAAAAAGGGAGTTGTGGTTCAGCAACATTTGGAGGCAGTACTAGAGGAAGGGGGGAAGGAGGGGACGGGGCGGCACTGCAGGGCTGGCTTGCAGGGTGCCCCAGCTGCCTCCCTCTCAACCACTCTCCAGCAGAGGAGGAGGCAGCGGACAGACTGCCCTGGCTCTTCCCACCCAGTGGTTGGCTAGCTACGCCGCTGTCTGGAGGGCCAAAGAACATGGTGCTGATAATGCCAAGGTTGCAGGTTCGACCCCCATAATGGGCAGCTGCATATTCCTGCATTGCAGGGGGTTGGACTAGAGGATCCTCTGCTACCCTTCCATCTCTACAATTCAGTGATATGATGAATGCAAGCACAAACTTGCTGTAAATTCACCTACAAGTGTAGGGCAGGCCTCATTGCTCTTTTGCAGGGTTTTGTTGACTTATTTGTTTTCTTATCGGCCTCGCAACCTAATCTTGAAACTTCTTATATAGAGGTTCTTGGGTGGCAGAGTTCAGTGGAGGAACATCTGTTCTGCATGAGGAGGGGTTCCCAGGTGCATTTCCGAGCATCTCCAGGTAGGTGTGGGAAAGTCTGCCATCTGAAATCCTGGAAAGTTGCTGGCAGACCTTGTAGAAACAATACCGAGCTAGACGGATTTATGGTCTGACTCAGTACAAGGCATCTCCCCGTGTTCCTATGAACCTGCCTGGAAGTGTCTTGCATGATCAGCTTAGTCTGTTACTCTAGCCCTGATTTCACTGTTTGCTTGACACAGAACAAATATACCGGGTACCTTTTACCTTTGTCAATGGTTATGACAAGTAGGAAGAGAGTAGGGAACACACGTCCCTCTCTCCCTCTCCCTCTCTCCATCCTCCCTCTGCCCCACCTACTCGCCACAGATCACCCTACACAATCCAGACCATAGGATGCCACGTGCAAAAACCATGCTGGGGAATTGCACCATAACTTAACTTTGCTTTGCATCTTTGCCACTCCGGGAGAACATCCTCATTAGCTGCTGCAGAGCTTGCTCAGCTCCCGTGTCTGCCTTGCATCTCTTATGCCAGAGCAGAGAAAAGGCTGTGCTGCACCAATCCTGTCTCACACGTGGCAGGAGCACAGCACACAACTGCTGCCCTCCCAACGATGCCTGTTGTAAAACTGCTGGCGCATTGTGCAGGGAAGGAGAAGCACACAGGGCAGCGTAGGGGAGCAGTCAGCCTAAGGCAATTTTCTGCTTAGATTAGATTCACTTGGCTCTGGTGCCACATACAGTTCTCTCCCCCCCTCCTTTTTGGACGTTTGCCTTGTGCTAGAGATATGTATCTACAACTTAGAAATCAATGGCACCGTCTCATCCCGATCCTGGGCCCTTCCACATCTCTTGCCATTCTTCCCTGTACTTCCCTGGCCCTGATGCACCTCATTATGATGCAGCCATACAAATGCAGTAATGTCTGCAGGATGCAGCTGGGTGTCCCCAGCAGGGCCAGCTACAAAACAAAACAATATCTGCCCTGTAGATGGCTTGGCCACGGTATCCTAAGGCAGTGTTTTTCAACCTTTTTTGGGCAAGGGCACACTTGTTTTATGAAAAAAATCACGAGGCACACCACCATTAGAAAATGTTAAAAAAATTAACTCTGTGCCTATATTGACTATATATAAAGTAATTCTCTTGAATAGGAATCAAATAAACACAATTTTTCCCACGGCACACCAGGCAACATCTCGCGGCACACTAGTGTGCCACGGAACAGTGGTTGAAAAACACTGTCCTAAGGGATAGCTCATGAGACTCTTAATCTCAGTGTTGTGGGCTCAGGCCCCACACTGGGCAAAAAGATTCCTGCATTGCAGGGGGTCGGAGAAGATAATCCTCGTGGTCCCTTCAAACTCTGTGAGTCTGTTAAAAGAGAACAGAGCCCTTGATCGGGCTGGAGAGGTTCCCAAGATCACGCTATTGGGAGTTCCCCTTTTCTTTCTTTCCCCTGCCAAGCATTTCACAAGGAAAGAAAGTCAGGGAGCAGTTCCTGTCTGCCAGACTATCCCCTGGGGAGTTGTGATGATGCAAGAAAGGAATGGTTTCAGGTCTCCTCTTCCCTTTTCTTTTTAAGGGGGCGGGAGGGGGGGAATGATTGATTGCTAGAAAAAGAGGGAAGAACTCAGCTGGACTCAGTGCTCTCTCTGGTTTGAGGGGTCTTTCCATGCAGTAGCTTTCTAGCCTTTTCAGTGAATGAATTTGGCTGGTGTCTTTTTAAGACTACCCCAAATCCTTTCCTAAGGGAGAAAGGACAAGAAGATGGGTTTTCATGTCACATCAACCCTGACACAATGCTCTCTCTCTCTCTCTCTCTCTCTCTCTCTCTCTCTCTCTCACACACACACACACACACACACACACCTACCCTTCCTGCTCTCACCTCCTCACATGCTGTAAGAGATATTCCTCCACCCTTCAGAGTGCAACCCAGTTTCCCCTTATGTAACACGCGGAGAAAATTCGCAAGCTTCTGTAAAGGTGCAATTACCATTAGGCGTGCCTTTCGACAATCAGCACAAACATTTGAAGTGGGCATTATTGTGGCTCCTTCAGGCAGGTGGAGATGTGGGGTACATAGGTTGTAAACATCCCATGCTGGCGAGCTGTTACATCACCAATAAGGATGATCTGGAATTACATAACGGGTGTTGTTTTCTCCGGTCCACGTTCAGATTCTGTGACCTTTCCCTGACTGAAATTACTGGAGAAGATCGTGATTGGTGCCATGCGCCGAGACTTCGCCCCACTTTACATTCCAGCTGGGTGCTGTGCAGGGTGTTTGGAGTGGGTGGGGTGGGTGGGTGGGAGGGATTGCAGTTCCTATGACCACATGTTGCAGAGCCTGGAGTTGCCATGGATACTGTGCTTCTCAGGATTTTGCCACTTGTTGGCAGTCACACTTGCTCAATAAAGCAAAACCAACAGATGTCATGACACCACCAGAGGGCTATAAATCGTGGGCTGTTTCTCACCAGCTCATTGTGTGTGGTAGCTGTTTTATTCCCCCTCTCACTCCAGATGCCTGCTTTCCTGCATTTTACCCCTAGTGAAATAGTCATAGAAGAAAGAGTTCGTATCTGTAGCATGAAGCAGCATTGTAACCCTTTCAGATATGTGCTCTGGGCAACAGTGCACCAAAATGTGACTGCAAAGCACACCCACACCATACATGTAAAAGTCTCTTGTTCCACTTAAAACAGTCATGGCTTCTCCCCCAAAGAATTCTGGGAAATTTCGCTTGTGAACGGCCTCCTAACAATTCTCTGCTTCCTTTACAAACTACAGTTTCCAGGATTCTTTGGGAGCAAAGCCATGACCCTTAAAGTGGAATTAAAGTGCTTAAAATGTATGTTGTGGGTGTGACACACATGCAAGTTCTCT
Organism: Lacerta agilis; assembly: GCF_009819535.1. Classification (NCBI taxonomy): domain Eukaryota; kingdom Metazoa; phylum Chordata; class Lepidosauria; order Squamata; family Lacertidae; genus Lacerta; species Lacerta agilis. The sequence goes on from NC_046313.1 coordinate 87,949,621, forward strand.
GCTTGACCATTTCAGTAGGATCAAAATCTAAGAAAACCAGATATGGCAAAAGAAGAAGTAGAAAGAAATGGCTCAGGAGAAACAAATGTATTAATGAGAACTTACCCACTGAATTGTAGCTTTACCTTTTCAGAATCTGCACTCTTGCATTTGCATGTGCACACAGAAAACTCTCCACTCCAGTGCTGTGTCTACTTCCTTGCTACTTCTGGCTTCCTTGCTACTTCTGGAGCAGGTTCCCTGGTCAGGTCAACCACCCCTGATGTTATATATTGCACATGGCTAGAAAGCTTGAGACTGTGGTAGAGGAGTGTTTTGTTTGTTTGCTAATATTATGGTAATAATGTCTGAACTGTAATCGGCATAGCTGTCTGTGCCCCATCGTTGCTTTATATGGTCTAATCCATGGGTAGGCAAACTAACTGCCAGTAGCTCCACAGAAGTTTTAGGTTAGCTTCTCTCCCAGCCCTACCTGGAGATGCCAGAGATTGAACCCAGGACCTCCTGCATGCAAGGTAGATGATCTGACACCGAACTACTGCCTCTCCCTTGAATAAACACGCATAGGATTGCACTGTAAAACCATCAAGGCCTATTGGTGAAATGCTGTGACTCAGGATTCTCCTTTCTTTATGCTTCTGCTTCTCAAAGAAGAAGAGGAGGAGGAGGAGGAAGAGGAAGAGGAGGAAGAGGAGGAAGAAGAAGAAGAGGAGGAGGAGGAGTTTGGATTTGATATCCCGCTTTATCACTACCCTAAGGAGTCTCAAAGCGCCTAACAATCTCCTTTCCCTTCTTCCCCCACAACAAACACTCTATGAGGTGAGTGATGCTGAGAGATTTCAGCTGCATGTGGAGGAGCAGGGAAGCGAACCCGGTTCACCAGATTTCGAGTCCACCGCTCTTAACCACTACACCACACTGGCTCCAAATGCATGTGAATTAACTTCTCAAACCTCATTTCCATTAAACAGCACTCTGGGTAAGCTGCAGGCAGCCAAGGCTGGACACGTAAGAACATTTAACATTAGATCTTTTCCTTTTTTCAAGAACAAAAACAAAAAAACAGAATCTTGAGCAGTACAGCTTTGGAAACCATAGTGTGGCAAACTTTTAACATCCAGTTAATTTTAAAAATTAAGTATAAAACCTAATTTACCTATTGTAACACATTGAATCTCCAGCACCACATGGGGTCACGAAGAGTTGGACACGACTAAACAACAACAACAACACATTGAAGCGTTGTTCACAATTGCTGCAGAAGCATCATGACATTGAATTCTCTCACACACCTCTGTAGGCAGAGCAAGCTATGGAAACGTGCTCAGCCTCAAGGATGTCTTTCAAGAGTGCTCTCAACCTCCAGGAACGAGAACAGTGTGATACTGTATATCATCTTCCTGGGGTCCTCAGGAGCTCCTTTTAGGTTTCACTACTCAGAATCAGATTGCTATTTAAACAGCCCATGATGAGATAGTTAAGTCATCTGAGGTGATGTGGCACTGAAGTCAATAGCCATCTCTTTCCAACTTTATTACAGTTAACTCTGACTCCTACAGTAGAGCTCACCTTTTACTGGTGTGACTAGTCTCCAGTAAAATGTTGCTCGGTGATTTTGTATTATTATTATTTTGTGTTTTTTTAAACTTCTGCTTGTTTCCAATTGCTTTTAGGCCTTATAATTCCACTTTGTCAAGTTGCTTTGAGACTTTTTATTACATAGAGTGAATGATAAATGCAAATAACAACAGCAACCCTGCTTTCCACCCACTTTGAGCAAATGCACATGAACATCCCAAAACCCACAGTTGGGGAAGATCTCCTTGACAAAGATGTCAAGGAGATAAGTAAATATAGAACCTTTAGAAGACATCTGAAGGCAGCCCTTTATAGGGAAGTTTTTAATGTTTAATGTTTTTAATATCTGATTGGGAGCCACCCAGAGTGGCTGGGGTATAAATAAATTAGTAGTAGTAGTAGTAGCAATTGTAGTAGTAGTAGTAGTAGTAGTAGTAGTAGTATGTTTTTGTATACATTGGGAGCCACCCAGAGTGGCTGGGGTATAAATAAATTATTATTGTAGTAGTACCCTGTTTCTCCCTGGAAAAGACCCTGATGTTGGGAAAGATGGAGGGCACAAGGAGAAGGGGACGACAGAGGATTAGATGGTTGGACAGTGTTCTTGAAGCTACTAACATGAGTTTGGCCAAACTGCGAGAGGCAGTGAAAGATAGGCGTGCCTGGCGTGCTCTGGTCCATGGAGTCACGAAGAGTCGGACACGACTGAACGACTGAACAACAACACCCTGTTTCTCCTAAAATAAGACATAGCCATAAAATAAGCCATAGCAGGATTTCTATGCATTTGTGAAATATAAGCCGTTCCCCAAAAATAAGCCATACCCCGAAAATAAGCCATAGTGACGTGGTACCTCCCATTAAAACAGCCTGGGGAGGCGTGGCTATGCAGCGTACCGATGCGACACGGTTAAAATAAGACATCCCCTGAAAATAAGCCATACTGTGTTTTTTTGAGCAAAAAAAAATATAAGACGGTGTCTTATTTTAGGAGAAACACGGTAGTAATAGTAGTAGTAGTAGTAGTAGTAGTATGTTTTTGTATACGTTGGGAGCCGCCCAGAGGGGCTAGGGTAACCCAGTCAGATGGGTGGGGTACTACTATTATTACCACCACCTCTACTACTACTACTACTACTACATTATTGGAGCCAACTATTTGCTTTAAACACACACACACACACACACACACACACACACACACACACACAGTTATCCTTGAAACTCAAACCTGTGCAGTTTCCACCTATGCCAATGAAATGCTATGCACACGAAAGGTTACATAATTGGTACAAAATGGGTGAGTTGTCATTGCAAAAATTATCAGTAACAACTGCCACCATAAAAAGCTGCTGGAGCATTTAGCACAGGCAATACTAGCTACAAAATGGAAAGCACAATGGGAAAGTAGGTGTGTTGTGTCAGAGACACATTCTAACACTTTAATAAAACAACAACCTCTGGCAGGTGCATTTTAGCAGCTGCATGGGAAGAACTGTAATATGCAAAGCTGTTCCTGCCAGGCAGACCCAGTGATGAGGACAGTGTCATCTGTTGAAATCCTGCCTGTCCTACAACTGATGGTAGAAGCATAGATCATTATAATAATATAATACAGTGGTACCTCGGGTTAAGAACTTAATTCGTTCTGGAGGTCCGTTCTTAACCTGAAACTGTTCTTAACCTGAGGTACCACTTTAGCTAATGGGGCCTCCCGCTGCTGCCGCACAATTTCTGTTCTCATCTCAGCAAAGTTCTTAACCCGAGGTACCATTTCTGGGTTAGCGGAGTCTGTAACCTGAAATGTCTGTAACCAGAGGTACAACTGTAATAATAATAACAGTGGCATGACAAGCTACAGGAGCCAATTCTTCTCCCAGATTAGCATTAGTTAGCAGTGAGAAAGAGCTAGATCTGACTTGGAACTTATCCAGAAATCGTGACATTTCATGCAAACTGCAGCCAAAGGGCTGGCTGGGTTGTTCTGATGAGGCTGTGATATTCAGCCTCTTCCCACCAACTCTTTCTCCTGCCTGACTCATACATTCTTCTGCAATCAGCACACTGCTTCTATTGGCTCAGCCATGCACGGGAATGTTCCATGGACAGTTTCACTTTGGCTCCCTCACCCTAGAATTCCTTGACTCCTTCCTGCCCTCTCAAATCCTTCATCCACCCACTCCTCAGGCCCCTGGTTTCCAGTCTCCTGAGCCCATTGCCCTGTAAAGGATTCTGTTCTCATTCAGCTTTCTACACTTCAGGGGTGGAGGAAGGGGGTGCATTGCGGGCGGTCTACCCTGTGTGTCACCACTGAGGGGGGCAACAAAATCTCGGGCGGCACTCACTGCGTGGCCTGCGGTGTACCTGAGCCATGCATCATTCCTGGGAGTGACACGGTGGCTTGGGCACCTGCAGGCTCCGCACTGCCCTTAACACTCTGCCCACTGCCTCCCCCTCAGCTGTAGGGTGGCTGAGTGGGAGGAGGCAGGCAGACTCCTCGAAGGCGCCACAGAGTGTCCCGTCCTGCCTTGCCCCGCCCTGTGGGCGTTTGGCCCGCCCCAGGGCGCAGTTCATGCCCGCAGCCCCAGGCGCCCGATCGGCTTTCTCTGCCATTGCTACACTTTAGGCTTAACATTCATTTCTACCTAGCATTCCATTTCTGTCTACATTCCACCCCCTTTTCCTCTGGCTCCTCCCTTCAAGGCCTTTCCTTTCCCAACTCTCTGTCATCATCCCTCTTTGTGCCAGGTGTTATCTATCCTTCCTTTCTTCAAATTCCTCCTTTACCCACTGCCTCATCTACCCCTCCCAGTCTCTAACCTCCCTGCCCTTTACCATTTCTGCTGCCTTCCATAAACATGCACACTTGGACACATCAAGCCAAAATTGAAGGCGGTGTTTCTAGTCCTCATGGTTGTAAAATAAAACTTTAAAAATGTTCCCTTTCTGGAGCTGAACCCAGTTGCTTTGTAGCACATGAGCTCCCAATATGCTGACTGTAAAGCCATGTGTTTTCTGTATGACTGGCAATAACTTGGGTAGATGAAATAGAGATTGACCAATTCCTGGAGAAAAATGGATTGCAAAAAGTCCCAGAAGATAAATCAAGAATACTCAACCACCCTATTTCGACACAAGAGATTGAAGAAGCAATTAATAATATGCAGATAGGAAAGGCCCCAGGACCAGATGGTCTGACTGCAAAATACTACAAATGCTTGAAAGATTGGCTATTACAGCCTTTAAAAGAAGTTTGCAATAAAATATTAGAAGGAGATAGGGCACCAGAGACATGGAAAGAGGCCTATATCACACTGATCCCGAAACCAGATACAGATAAGACTAATATGAAAAATTATCGTCCAATTTCTTTGTTAAACGTGGACTATAAGATTTTTGCGAATGTCATGGCTACAAGATTAAAAAGAGTGCTTAAGGAATATATACATAAAGATCAAGCAGGTTTTTTACCAGGTAGACAACTAAATAACAATACTAGAATCGTCGTGGACATCTTAGAGAAACTGGAAAAAAACATAAATATAGACGCAGCACTGATGTTTATAGATGCAGAAAAAGCCTTTGACAATATTTCTTGGACATTTATGAAGAAAAATCTGGAAAGAATGGCAGTTGGACAACGATTTTTGAATGGCATTAATGCCATTTACACAGAACAAAAAGCAAAAATTATAATCAACAGTGTGATATCGGAGGAGATTAGAGTGGAAAAAGGAACAAGACAAGGGTGCCCTATCTCCCCTTTATTATTTATTACGGTCCTGGAGGTTCTTCTAAATATGTTACGAAAAGAGAACCAGATTAAAGGAATAAGGGTGGGAGAGAAGGAATACAAGGTACGTGCCTTTGCAGATGACTTAATGTTATCCCTACAAGACCCTGAAAGTAGTGTCCCCAAAGCATTGGAATTAATTGAGAAGTATGGGCAGGTAGCCGGCTTCAAACTTAACAAACAGAAGACCAAAGTGTTGACTAAAAATATGAAAACAGAACAAATACAAGAGCTACAAGAATCTACTGGCCTCAATTTTGCTAAGAAAGTAAAATATCTAGGGATCAATCTCACTGCAAAAAACCTGAACCTGTATAAGGACAATTATGAGAAGCTGTGGACCGAGATAAAAAAGGACTTAGAGATATGGACAAGACTGAAACTCTCACTGATGGGCAGAATAGCTGCGGTGAAGATGAATGTCTTACCAAGGATGCTGTTTTTATTTCAAGCCATTCCAATTTTAGATAAGCTGGACTGTTTTAAAACTTGGCAAAAGGACCTATCAAAATTTATATGGCAGGGAAAAAAGCCTAGAATTAAATTTAAGATTTTAACGGACTCTAAAGAGAGAGGAGGCTTTGCTCTGCCGGACTTAAGGATCTATTTCGAAGCGGCGGCCTTTTGCTGGTTGAAAGATTGGTTTAAACTGGAAAACACTGACGTTTTAGATTTGGAAGGCTTTGATAACATGTTTGGCTGGCACGCCTATCTTTGGTATGACAAGGCTAAGGTCCACAAGACTTTTAAAAATCATATTGTTAGAAAAGCCTTGTACCAGGTTTGGGTGAGATATAAAGACTTGTTAGAGAGAAAGACTCCTAGATGGATTTCACCGGTGGAGGCCAAGGCTTATAAGAGACCTAATATGTCTGCAAGATGGTTAAGATATGCAGATATATTGCAGCAGGAAGGTGAATCGTTTAAATTGAAAGGTTATGATCAGGTAAAAAGTGAGGTCACCGACTGGCTGCAATATCATCAAATTTATGAGATTTTTAAAGCAGACAAGAAGATTGGTTTTCAAGTTGAAAAATCAAAACTGGAAACAGAGCTAATAGAATCGAACTCAAAAAATCTTTCCAAAATGTATAACTTGTTGCTAGAGTGGCATACGAAGGATGAAATGGTTAAATCAACAATGATAGATTGGGCAAAGGATGTGGGACATAATATCATGTTAGAGGACTGGGAAAGACTGTGGAAGGAAGGTATCAAATTTACAGCTTGTAATAACTTAAGAGAAAACATTATGAAAATGTTATATAGATGGTATTTAACACCAGTCAAGATTGCTAAGATGAACCCGTCAATGACCAACTTGTGTTGGAAGTGCAAATCAGTGGAAGGTACCTTTTATCATATGTGGTGGACATGCCCAAGGGTCAAAGCCTTCTGGGATAAGATTTACAATGAACTCAAAAAGGTAATGAAAATTACCTTTAGTAAGAAACCAGAGGCTTTCCTTTTGAGCATGACCAACGAACAGATACCCAGTCGAGACAGAGTATTTTTTATGTATGCCACAACAGCAGCTAGAATTTTACTGGCAAGAAATTGGAAGGGTGAAGAGATTCCAACGGTGGAAGAATGGCAGATGAAGTTAATGGACTTTATGGAGCTTGCTGAACTGACCGCGAGAATCCGAGACCAGAGGGAGGAGAAGGTGTCGAAGGATTGGAAGAAATTTAAGGATTACTTAGTTAATGGTGTAAAATTGAATATCTGAGCAGAATTAGCTATTGAACAGGCTTTAGCTAGATAAATTCAAGTTAAAGATTTGGTAAGAATTTTATAGTACAAGATATAAATAAGAATGTCTGAAGATTTTGAGAATAGATTAAGAACTATGTTTTTAGTAAAGGAATCTAAGGACAAATAAGATGGTTAATAGTTATGAAAGTAGATATATAGCTACCTAAAGTATATTGGAATAACAATGCAGTGGAGGGGGTGGGGGAAGTCCCTCCTATGCTTAGAAGATAAAATAAGAACGAGATAAAGATTAGTGTTTAGACAGGTTTGTATGTGTTTTTCTTATGTTTATTGTGTTATTGTTTGATTTGTTTATTGTTTATTGTATTCTGTATTTTTAGTGTATTGGTGTATGTTTTGTTTTCTTTATATATGCATATGGAAAAATAATAAAATCTTTAAAAAAAAACAAAAAAAAAAACTTGGGTGTCACCATGTCAGGATTAGACTGCGCCAAATCATTTCCTATAAGATGTCTCCCCTGGCCCGTGTTTCGGTCTATTGTTTCAAGTGACTAAAGCTACTCCCGACATTATTTTGGCATGGGATTTTAGAGAAATGCGAGTGAATGTGAAAACAAAATCGAAAATTCTTTCTAGTAGCACCTTAGAGACCAACTGAGTTTGTTCCTGGTATGAGCTTTCGTGTGCATGCACACTTCTTCAGAGTGAATGTGAGTTGTTGTTTTTTTTAATTCCACATTAGCAAAGTGTTGGAAAATATGGAGCCAAAATATCACATCAAGGTGAAATTCCAGAATGAAAGCTAGCACTTTAAATCGAAGGCATACAGCAGTAGTCCTAGGCTATAAGAGAAGGGGGGAAATGGACCCAGCCCCCCAACAACAGGGAAGCATTGCGTGATTGCTGCAATCAGTGAAGGGGATAAAGGATATCTCTCAAACGCAGAGACTTAAAAGCTGCTTCTGAAAGCCCCAGCAGTTCAGCGGAAATCTCTGAAAGAGTCGTTCCGGTAAGTTTCCATCCAAACAGCTTACAAAGAGCACAGTTTTCCATGATAGAGTGGAAGATTGCTTCAGCTTCCAAGCAAAACCCAGAGGGAATCGCCACCTTCCCTCTCCTCTGCACTTGCTGCAAGAAGTTCCTGAGTCATCCCAGCCAGATGCAGCATTAAAGAAGCCCCGCAGGCAAAACAGTGTGAGTGGGCCTGCTGATGTGTACAGCGTAGGCAGCATGCGAATCCTGCCACAGCAAGCAGCTCTCTTAAGAGGAAAATCAATCTACGCAAAAGGGTTCGCTTTTCCAGCAAACTCTTGCTCAATAAAGCTCCGCGTGCCAGGGAGTAGGTGCCAATAGGGATATGCTCTCATGCCCTGGAGTACCTTCTTATTCTGGCTCAGAGTGCATCCATAGGGGCAATTCTGGATTACTATTTTTACACGCCACCCCAATCTCCAAGCGGTGAGAGATTCCAGGGGGTTACAGCAGCAGTGTCTTTAGGTTGCATGGTTTGATCTGCGCGCGCGCACACACACACACAACGTGAGCATAGGATGGAGGTGCTTAACTAGTCGGCCAAAGCCACTACCTAGACAAAAGAACTGGTTCTGCAAGCTTGCTCTCACATGCATTCTACCTCCACAGATACATGTTCCAAATAATTGGAAGAGACTCAGAACACCATCCAGACTGACCCCCTAAACTCATAGAATCATAGAATTGGAAGGGATCTCAACTGAAGCATCCATGGCAGGTGGCCATCCCAACCTCTGCATAAAAACCTCCAGTGAAGGAGAGGCCATCATATCTGGTGGGAGTTTATTCCACTGTTAGACAGCTCTCACTGATGTTTAATCTGCTTACCGGTAATCTCTAGACCAGTGTTTCTCAACCGGGGGCCATATGGCCCTCTGGGGGCCCTCCAGAATGTTCCAAGAGGTGAAAATTGTGTAGGGGGGGGAGGCACAGTACAAGACTAGAGGGACACAGAGGGAAGTGAGAAGTGAAGAAAACAGAGAAGAAAAAAAGACATTGATGTTTCTTTGCAAGAAGCACTCATAGAACTACAGAGCGACATAGCAGCCAAAGTAACTTCCTGTCAAGAAAAACACCTTTTTTTGGATAAAGAATAGTACAATATGTAGAAAGTTTCCACAGCTTTGGGATAAAGCAACATTGTTTTTCATGGCATTTCCTAACTTTGTATTTGGTAGAATAAGGTTTTCAGTCATGTGAATTACTTTCTCAGCCTCACGCGGAATCGCCTTAACATAATGGACAGAAGTGATCTTTGGTTATCCCTCACAGCAGCAGAGCCACATATTTAAAAAGCTTGTTTCTGGTCATCAAGCGCAAGGGTCACATTGATCGAGAAATACTTAAAACTAGTCCATTGAATAAAAGGTAATCATAAATTGAAATAAATCTCTCTTCATACTTATTGACATTCAATAATTAAGGCTGAAATCCTAATCCCATTTACCTAGTCTAGGGATTGTAGCAGTCTTTCAAATTCATGACGCAGCGTAGAAAGCGATGACACTTTTAAAACAAAAGAGAGCAATGTCTTAATATTTTCCTTCTGGTTTATCTAATAAGACCCAATGTTATTCTTTCAAAAATAATAATAATTCTATAATCTGATGCTTACTTTGAGATTTTCAGGATTCAGGCACCACTGAAGTTTCTTTCAGCAGCTACCTTATTTATTGTCTTGATGTTGCGTTAGTGAATACAACACTCTTATAACCATCAAAAAGGCTCTTAGTATGGTATTGCCTTATTAAGGATTAGATGTCAAGAATAGAAATAAGACATAAATCTCCTATAAGTGTCTCAAAAACATATTAGCATTGTGTGTAGGATGGTCCCTCTGGCCAAAGGGAAAAGAATGGCAGCTGAAATACAACATAAGGTCACCTGCATTTTCTACGATAAGGTAAGGAACATGTGAGCTTTCGTCATTTACAGATCAGTCAGTATTTTGAAGCAAATAGAAAATGCAATAAAAAAGGAAGATCAAGGAAGTTGTATTCTAAGAAGAATGTTCTTCAAAAGGCAGACGAGGTTGTATTTGGCAAGGTGTGTTCATTGTTGACCCTTGAGAGATGTGTGATACCTTGAATAGCAGGCACTTACTTGCTTGCTGTAGTCTGCTCCCACTCCCCACCCGAGTAAAACACTGTTTGTTAAACAATAAAAAAATACAAGGTAAATGTTAGTCATGGGAGATAAATCCAGAACTGTCTCCTATAAAACCTAAGACCTGATTCTTAATTCCTTTGGCAGCTGATAACCTCATGAATAGAAAAGATTGTGTGGAGCATCACATGGCGTTGGCCTGCTAGCTTAGGAAGCTCATCAGCAGGAGGGAGAAAGGAAAGGCAATGGACTGTGCCCTTGCTTCCCATCCCTTTCACTTATTATTGGTTGCTCCCCACATCCTATACTCAACTTTTCACATTTGAATGTTCTGTATATATCTGGCAGCAGCTACTTGACTAGGGACCCATAGCTGTGTGCCCAGTTGCCCCCTGTGGCAAACCAGTGTTTCCCAACCGGGGGCCATATGGCCCCCTAGGGGGCAGGATATTCCAAGGGGGCCACAGATGAAAATTGCATAAATGGGGGAGGGCCACAGCATGAGGCTAGGGGGCCACAGAGGGAAGTGAGAAGTGAAGGGGGAGAAATCATTAAAAAAACCAACAAACCTGATTGGCTGGCTATCCACTTGATCAATCACAAGCAGGTAAGGGGGCGTCCCACCAGGTCCTAGTGCTCCTTTTCGCCATGTGCGTTTTCTTGGGGAAGTCCTGGGTTGTTTCCAGCAGGAGAGGGAGATTGCTGAGGCTCCCATTTTGACCAGTAGAGCCAGTTATCTAGAACCCCCAGGTCAGGTGGCAATGGGTAGGGTTGGGCGATCTCAATGCTGCTTGTTGCTGCCGCCAGTGCTGAGCCCAGTGGAAGCCTGAGCCTGACTCTGCAAGACGCAGGGTGCAACCCACCCCAGTGCCTAACTGAGCAGGGTCATCTGGTGCTACTTACTTGCATATGGTAAATAACTAAGTGTTTACTCAGAAGACAGCTGCACTGAGTGCAGTGGGCCTTACTCCCAGGTAAGGGTGTGTGGGACTATAATGTTTTATCTAAGCAGCCAGGGCTCCTGCTGATGACAAGATCTTTTTGCACCTGTTCGGTGAGGAGCACTTGCTTTAAAAAAATTCTCCCATACATGCTGAACTCCCTGTGCGCCTTTTGCGCTGTATCTGTAGGTTTCCCCCTCTGTGTCAAATAACTGGGGTCAAATAAGTGTTGTTTACTTTTTATAATACATATAACCTCCACCGGGAGGTTCAGGACTCTCCTTCCTTGGAGGTTTCTAAGCAGAGCTTGGATGGCCATCTGTCATGGATGCTTTAGCTGAGTTTCCTACATTGCAGGGGGTTGCAATAGAAAGATGGCCCTTGGGGTCCCTTCCAGTTCCATGATTCTATGTTCTTCTGCTTCAACAATATTTCACTATGTTCCTATCATTCTACGCAACTGTATTTTGTATAAATTATAAAAATTATAAATAAAGCGTTCTATTTACAAACAAAACATTTAAATAGCTACCTTTCTACCGGTAGGATGGTATGGGCGTAAGCAGGATTTTTGTTAGGGGGCAGGCTTTTGTTACAGGGGGGGGAGAACCTCATATTTGTATTTATTTGGGGGGGGCAGCTGCCCCCCTCCCCCCCTTCACTATGCCTATGGGGGGCACAGGAAGGAAACAAAGTCGGAAGGGGGGCATGGGCAGAAAAAGGTTGGGGAAAACTGTGGTAAACTACCACAGCTACAGGTTAGCTTCAGGCTCACATATATACTGTTTGGCCTGTTCCACCCAAGGGCTATACAGGCTTCATGTCCAGGCTTGGACTTTGCATGGCAATGGTGGTCTATCCTGGCTTTTGACCTGTTCTGGAGCTTGGCTCTGATCCCTGGCATAACTCCTGGTTCCCACTCAATGGCTGCCTAGATCTAATCTTTGACAGCCTCCAGGCCATTTGTATGTTAGTAATACTAGTACACTAGAACATGGTGTTCTTGTCCGTTTGTCAATGAGTTCTTACTTATTTATAGGTCACCCTCCCATAGTGACATCCCAGGACAATTGTCATGCTCCAGGGTTTGTCCTTGGGGGTTATGGTCCTAGTAACAAAAGATCCTAGTAGCAAAAAGGGGACGGACAGAGGATGAGATGGTTGGACAGTGTTCTTAAAGGACTGGCGTGAGTTTGGCCAAACTGCGGGAGGCAGTGAAAGATAGGCGTGCCTGGTGTGTGCTCTGGTCCATGGAGTCACGAAGAGTCGGACACAACTGAATGACTGAACAACAACAACAACAAAGATCCAAGTCTTCAGTGACATGCTCACCAATTAAGATAGGGATGCAGATGCAGCACAGTCAAAATGAGCAAGGCCCAGAATGAGTCCAAACATGATCAGAAGACAAAGGTTGTGTGTACACCATACGTTTAAAGCATGCCCCCCCCCCCAAAAAAGAAGCCTAGGCACTGCATTTTGTTAAGGTTGCTAAGAACTGAAGCTATGTTTAGAGTAAACTACAGTTCCCATGATTCTTTGAAGAGGAAATGTGATTTAAATGTGTGGCGTGCCAGTCTGGCAACAGGCCAAGGTCAATATCACAAGGGAGTTCAGTCAAGGTAAACCACAGCAAGGCAGGGAGACTAGGCTCAGGAACTAGGAGTGAAAATTCAACATAGCATTGGGGGATGACTCCATCAGCCGCAAACATGTCCCCCCAATTTGGGGGGGGGACACCATGAACAAATACCCCACCCACCTGCTCAATGGATCTTAAGGATCAAGTTGGCTAGTTTGGAACGCCTTCTTGCCTATCTTAGCACCACAAGCCGCTTAGGACTTTGTCACTGACATATTGAATCAAGCAAACCAATAGGCAACCAATACATGTGTGTTACATGATCCTATCTTGCCCCAGCTTATAAGTTGACAGCTACATCTGTACTAGCTGCAGCTTCCATATCATTTTCAAGAGCTGCTGCACATAGAACACATTGCAATAATCCAAACATGATGTCCCGGTAAAAAAAAAACAACCAACCCTGTTATGATAGATCCTCAAAAGTTTTGCACAGTTTATGGGAAATAGGTCACCTAGCCTTGCTCACAAATTTAAGGAAATGCAGTAGTTAGTATTTTTAGGAAACCTTGTTGAGTTGCCTATTCACACACCAACCACTTTAAACTTCTGATCAAGAAAGCCATTATTAGGGAGCTGTGCACAGGACGTAACATGGTCAGAGCTTTGCGGCAGGTATCGGTGTCACACCCCACAGGGCCATCCAGAACCATGGATATGTTCCACATAAATGTGGTGTTCATGTGAAAAGTAAACATGATCCCAATGATATATACAATTGCCCATTGCATGTTGTCACTGCTATGAGTACCCCCATCCCCACACAGAAGCAGTTTCTTGGTTACAGACGCAACGGGACAGCATGGTTTGGGTTCATTTTTTCTACTTGCACTGCCTAAAAAAAATAAAGCGTGAAATCTCATATTATCTTCTTCTGTGAGTATGCTCATTTCAAATCTGAAGTTCATGAGTGAGCTACCAGTAAATTAATGCTTCCTTTCTAATTATTACCTAAACTTCCAATCTAGTTTGCAGAACATAACCTTGCTGTATACCATATAGCAGGTGTGAAGAACCGTTGCCCTCCTGATATTACTAAACTACAACTCCCAACCAGATCAGCACACATGGTCAGTGGCCAAGAATGATGGGAAGTTGTAGTTCAGCAACATAGTAGAGCAGTGTTTCCCAACTTGGGTCTCCAGCTGTTTTGGACTACAACTCCCATCATCCCTAACTATCAAGACCAGTAGTCAGGGATGATAGGAATTGTAGTCCAAAAACACTGATCTGCAGGATCAAAGGTTCCCCACACCTGCTGTATATAACTTATAACATGCTTAGGGTTGGGGTTTTTTTTTTGGTCAATCTTGACATAGAAACCCTTGCTTGAAACATTTCTATTACACAGATAGAATGTATACATATAAGAGCTATAGGTAATGGGCTCCTACTTTTGGGTTGCTTTCACCTTAAACATTTGCTTCTCACCTCTCTCTCTCTCTCTCTCTCTCTCTCTCTCTCTCTCTCTCTCTCTCTCTCTCACACACACACACACACACACACACACTTCTCTGAACTGTTAAAGTCTTTATTGCTATTCTGATGAGGGTGATATGAAACCTTTGACTAAAGTCATGTGACATAGCTACCGGTAAGTGTTACCAAAGTCAGTATCTCATGTCACACTGCAGGGTCAATATCCACTAAAACTGTGGCTTGGTTAAATAGCCCAAGACCAGCAAACATATTTTACCCAAGTTGGCGAAAGTCCTCAACCGGAAACAGGGTGTGTGCGTGTGCCTGGTGTGCCTGGTGTGTGTGTGTTTGGTCACTACTAATGAGGCTAGTTAGGAAACCACTGGCAAATCTGAAATAAACAGTCCCATGGTGTGGCGTTAGTTTTCTCCCCACCTGTGCACCTCTCTCCCTACAAAAGGCCTCTTAACATCTCCTCAGATGTGTGAGGAGAAAACTGACTTGACATGAGACTTCTGCTGCTTTCTCTCAGTGCTGAGGCAGCCAAGTCACAATTATCTGGTCATTCTAGGTCTGCTGGGCTGGAACACACCAAGACAACGTGTTTCTCCTTTCAAAGCCTCTTTTGTACTAGGACACAGTTCAAGGGATCTTGCAAAGCCCACTGCAAATACTCAATAATTGCTATTGCATGGGGCAATGCTTTCCACATAGTTTCTGTGCCACGGTGTGTGGGAGTGGGATTTAGATATTGTACGCCATTGAGAAATAGCAATACCCATTTCTGAGCACTTTCAGGATGTGTGCATGACATTGCTAGAACTTGACTGCATCCATCAAGACTTAAACCCTCTAAAATATGTCACTGTAGACTATTTTGACTTTACAGACTATGCAACGTGTAGAATCCATGTAAAAGTTCGTGAGGTTGCAAGCTAAATCCCATTGAACAGAGACTTTGACCTGTAGCCAATCCTCTGCACATTTACTGAAAGTAATCCCATGGTGTAAACTCATCATATTCTGTGGAACTTACTCCCAGACACTGCCAGGATTTCAAAGGTGGAATTGACGTCCGGGGAATTTCGAAAGGCGGGGTTTGTCCTGGATCTTAGACAAGTCAATCAAAAAATTGTGTTCAGTGCATATATCATAAATGCCTATAAATATTATAAAAATAATTGTTGTGTTGTTCAGCGTTCAGTCGGTGCCGACTCTTCGTGACCCATGGACAGAGCACGCCAGGCACGCCTATCTTTCACCGCCTCCCGCAGTTTGGCCAAACTCATGCCAGTCGCTTCGAGAA
Source organism: Lacerta agilis (assembly GCF_009819535.1). Lineage (NCBI taxonomy): Eukaryota > Metazoa > Chordata > Lepidosauria > Squamata > Lacertidae > Lacerta > Lacerta agilis. The sequence goes on from NC_046313.1 coordinate 87,965,156, forward strand.
CACTGTCCAACCATCTCATCTTCGGTCGTCCCCTTCTCTTTGTGCCCTCCATCTTTCCCAACATCGGGGTCTTTTCCAGGGAGTCTTCTCTTCTCATGAGGTGGCCAAAGTATTGGAGCCTCAGCTTCAGGATCTGTCCTTCCAGTGAGCACTCAGGGCTGATTTCTTTAAGGATGGATAAGTTTGATCTTTTTGCAGTCCATGGGACTCTCAAGAGTCTCCTCCAGCACCATAATTCAATAATAATAATGATAATAATAATACCCAGGTTTAATGCCTACAGGTTTAATGGCACCAGACTTCAGACTTCCACATCCTTTTAAATGTGTTTGTGTGGGCAAAGGGGTTATAGGTTTGTTTTTGTTTTTGTTTTTATTATGTATTCTTTTGTTATGTATTATCTTTTGTTTTTGTTTTTATTATGTATTTTTTTGTTTTTATTTTGTATTTTTATGCTGTGAACCACCCTGAAATCTTTGGGTGAAGGGCAGTATACTAATTTAATAACAAATAACATAAAAAAAACAAATAGATTGGCTCCCTCTTTTTTATTCTGCTGTCTGGTGAAACGTTCCCCTTCAGACAAGCCTCTGAAAACTACCTATGCTGATTGCTGGTCTGCAGTCGGGGCAAAATCTTTTAATTACTTCTTCAGAATTGGGTGTTCTTGTGTATTTTAATTATTGTGTTTAACCAGTTTGTTTTTGTTTTTGTTGTTGTTTAGTATTTTAGAGTGTTGCTTTTAAATGTGGTAGGTCACCTTGAATTCCAACTTTGGAGAAAGGCGGGATAAAAACGCATACAGGAATAACAACCACAACAGGAATATTAATAATAATCTAGCTATACAGGTGGCAACCATTTTGCACCCGTTCAACTGATGTGCAATTGCCAACATGTGGGTTTTGGACCCGGAAGAGGGCAGAATGGGTTGCAGAATGAGGGGCATCATGAGGGTGGGGTGAGCATTTGTATAATGACAAAATGGGCTTATACTGTATATGTCCTGTATACCTGAAGGAGCGTCTCTACCCCCCATCGTTCAGCCCGGACACTGAGATCCAGAGCCAAGGGCCTTCTGGCAGTTCCCTCTTTGCGAGAGGTGAGGTTACAGGGAAACAGACAGAGGGCCTTTTCGGTAGTGGCGCCCACCCTGTGGAACACCCTTCCATCAGATGTCAAGGAAATAAGCAGCTATCCTAAAAAATACATCTGAAGGCAGCCCTGTTTAGGGACATTTTTAATATCTAACGCTGTATGTTTTAACATTCGTTTGGGAGCTGCCCAGAGTGGCTGGGGAAGCTCAGCCAGATGGGCGGGGTACAAATAAATATTATTATTATTATTGTTGTTATTGTTATTATTATTATTATTATTATAGTATTATTATTATTTCTTCTGCTAAGCAGGCAAATGCCCAGAACACAACCCCTGTGCAAACAGGGAGTTGCCTGTATTCACCAGTTCTAGCAGAACTCTCAAGCAGTTATGAGTTATCCCTTCACCCCCTGAACATTAAGACTGAGGGTGCCTGGAAAAAGGGTTTGGTGCTGATAGGTGTACGACTGCGCGTCTCTTGGAATCGGACGCCAGGCTTATGAGACAGGCAAGAGGAAAGCAGTGGCGCCTGGGGAGAGGCAAGGGGAGATGAAATGGGATTTGTATTTGGGGTGGGGTGAGGGTGAGGAGGTGTGTGTCTGGGGCTTCCCCTGACATTTTGCTGCTGAGGCGAACCTCAAATGCTCCCTGCCACAAGTCAAGGTACAGAGTAGTCAAGGCAAGTTATTTTGCCACCTGAGGCACGAAATCTCTCAAGAACCTCTCACCCTCACTGGCAGTGAAGATTCAAAACCATACGTGGAATAATGGACAATTTCATGCCCTTCAGGTACAAAATCATCGGTTTGAGGAGGTCACCCCATTCTACCTAATAGTAGGGCTGGTTCTGTTGTATATATGTGTGCATAATGGCTCCCACTTACCAGGAGGGATGAAATGGCATCAAAATGAGAAGCAATCCAGCACTTCTGCTATGCATCCGCACAGCCCCAACTTCACGTCTGCTTCACCGGCCACGCCTTACTCCCTCCTCCTGGGAAGTAGTATCAATGCTCCTGGTGTTGCATCTGCCTGCCTGCCTGTTGTGTGTGTGTGTGTGTGTGGTGTTGAGAGAGAGAGAGAGAGAGAGAGAGAGAGAGAGAGAAGCAACATCAGAACTAAGGTATATTAGTACGATGTACTGTGGTAGTTAAAATGATGGTTTGGATATGGGAGAACCCCCTTTGTGGCTGTGGGCAAGTCATGTTCTCTCAACTGACAAAGGTCACAAGGTTGCTCAGGAAGAAGCAGGGTATTAATGGAACAAACAACTGAGGAATTGAGCAAGGATGGAACAAAAAGCTTGTTGGGTAACCCTCTGAAGTTCTATTGAGGATAAAACTTGTCAGGAAAGAAGAAGTTGTTGATTTTATATGCTCGTGAGCCTTGGCTCTGTTATATGTGGGTTCGGCTTGAGAAGTTTTTGCTTTACTGGGCCTGTGCTTTGTGGGCTTTTGTTCATAGCTGTAGCAAATTTGCATGTTATGGGGTTGTAGCACATGGGGTATTGTACTTTGTAAGTTTTTCGAACTGTGGGGAATCAGCCCGGTTTTTCAGCAACTCCATACAGGCCCTAGCTGACCACTGGCATGTGGTAGCAGGGTCAGGATAAGAGGATAACTGGATCCCATTAACATTTACAGCATAGGTGGCTGCAGCTGACACTGTCATCTGTGCTTGCGTTGCCACTTTTACTTTCTGCAACGCCTCATTTTCTGAAAAGCAAGCGCCCACCGCGAACTGGCTACCTTTCTTGGAGTTTGGTCGGGGAGCCCTATTTATGGGCTGAAACACAGCTGAAAGAGTTATTGCCATGTTATTCAGCCTGCTGTGCCAAGCTCGCATGGGGATCGGGTTTCTGCTGAAAGGGTGCCAGGCACGTCTGTTTCCAGGAACCAGCAGCCGTATTTAGCCTCAGGCTGCACATGAAAGACTGCAGTCGGAAACGTGACATTGTGTCAACATTTGAGGCAGGTCAGAGCTGGGTGAGACCATGAAAACAAGCCAGGGAGGGGAACTCAACACACACCCTGTCTGAACAGCCCAAGTGCAGAGGCAGTGTGCAAAGAAACTCCCAGTCACAAGCTGATAACTCCAGCTGCACAGAGGCCCTTTGATGTTCTCTCTCTCTCTCTCTCTCTCCCTTCCCTTCTAATTTGATATTTGTTTTTCAGCCAGGACAGAGTCTGCTCACATGCCTAAGAGCATTTTGGGTGAACGCACTGCTTCAAAGCAGTGGAAGGAGGGCATGCTGGAATGGAAAAGCAATCTCGCCTGCAATTTGCATTTGCACAGTAGGTTATATAACAAGAGCTGCTTATGTAGGACTTTCCATGGGGGGAAGTAGGAGCGCCTTGCAAATAACACTCACGCCTAACATCATCGCTCTGGTGACAGGGAAAGACTGCTGCTCCCTTGGTGCAGGTCAAGAAACGAAACAGGGAGGTTTTGTCAGACCCCCTCCTGAATTGGGAACAAATGCTTTTCCGCTTTTCACTGCCAGCAGTGATTATACAATCACCATTACACGCATCAGGGCATTTGTAAGTTTATGGATTAGTTAGCTTCTAGCACAGTTAACCACCATTTTGTTCATCGGGGTGGTTTTTATTTATTTATTTGAACAACAGATTTTCCAACTGCACAAATTCCTCATTAGGCAACCTACACTAACACACACACCACACACACACACACACAATGAACACAAAGTTATTTGACCCCGCATCCGTGGCAACTTCTCCATAAAAGTTAATGGTTCTTGGTTACTATCCACACAGTGATGATTCATTTAGCCTCCATTCAGTAACTAACAGGTGTAAGGATGTGACAAAGCATTACCTGAAGGAGAAGGAGAGGAGATTCTGGCCCCCCAAAGGAAGGTGTTTTAATATGGCTTCAGTGGCCAAGCACATCCTGCCCTTATATAATTTGTAGACATGCTGCCCCTGACACTGCCTGATATTTAAGCACTTAATAAACACATATGCTCAATGTGCCTGATCTTCCCTCATACTGTTTTTCCGATTGCACTCCCAGCTCCACATTCTGTGTCCAGCTGTACACTAAAAAAAAAATTAATTGACTACTGAGCTAGATCCACCTCCCTACTCAAATTTGGTTCAAGGGATTGTTGCTCCAAGCCTGTTGATATTTTAGTGTGTCCTCCTGCGCTGCCCCCCCCCATCAGTGATGAATTATCATGGATTGTTCTTTCAGTCACTACTGCATAATAGAATTCCATCGTTTAGGAAGCTCTTTGGAACAATGGAAACCCTTCCACCGATTTGCCTCCTTGGTTGTTGGCACAAACGGGTGATTAAGTTGCCGTAAAGCAGAGCTAGCTTGCAGCTTGCTTCAGCTTGCTGGGGGATTTGTTGTGCAGGCCAGCTCAGGTTTTACTGAATGAGGAAGCAAGCGGTAACAGCAGCAGCACAGCAACAGCACTGTGCTGCATGGAAATGCAGTGGTGTAGACCTAAGTGTGACCTGCTTTGGTGTAAGAATGCCCCAAAGCCTGGTTGCCCATGCCACCTGTCCTGCATGTATAATTAATTAATAAAAGGCAAAGGTAACCCTGACCGTTAGGTCCAGTCGCGGATGACTCTGGGGTTGCGTACTCATCTCACTCTATAGGCTGAGGGAGCCGGTGTCTGTCCGCAGACAGCTTCCGGGTCATGTGGCCAGCATGACTAAGCCGCTCCTGGCGAACCAGAATGTCCTGCATGTATAATTAATTAATAGTGCAGTCCTATACAGCAGGACTTCTGATGCCCAGTATGTTGCTGGACTGCTGTTCCTTGTTGTTGTTCAGTCGTTCAGTCGTGTGTCCGACTCTTCGTGACCCCATGGACCAGAGCACGCCAGGCACGCCTATCCTTCACTACCTCTCGCAGTTTGGCCAAACTCATGTTAGTAGCTTCGAGAACACTGTCCAACCATCTCATCCTCTGCCGTCCCCTTCTCCTTGTGCCCTCCATCTTGCCTAACATCAGGGTCTTTTCTAGGGAGTCTTCTCTTCTCATGAGGTGGCCAAAGTACTGGAGCCTCAACTTCAGGATCTGTCCTTCTAGTGAGCACTCAGGGCTGATTTCCTTGAGAATGGATAGGTTTGATCTTCTTGCAGTCCATGGGACTCTCAAGAGTCTCCTCCAGCACCATAATTCAAAAGCATCAATTCTTCGGCGATCAGCCTTCTTGATGGTGCAGCTCTCACTTCCGTACATTACTACTGCTGTTCCTAGGATGCCCCAAAATGTGTTCAGTTTTTGGGTTTTTTTTTTTACTTTTTATAGGAGACCGCCCAAATTGAATTGTTGAGCCCACGGTTATTTGATTGAGCTGCCTAAGATCCAGGACAAAGCGCCACCTTTCAGAAATTCCCCCCAGACATCCATTCCACCATTGAAAATCCCAGTAATATCTGGACGTGTGGCAGCCCTACTTTACCATTGGCCATTTGGGCTGGGACCAGTGAGTGTACAACAGCACCTGACGGGCTACAAGTTCGCCACCACCACTCTACCACCTTGATTGATGAGACTTCCTCCCAGGTAAATGTGAATTGGGTTACATTGCATGTTAGTTAGAGTTCAGTCATAAGCACGATTACTCAGAAGTCCCAAAGACTGCAATGAGATTTATGTTCAGGTGCATATGCATAGGGTTCTGCTCCTGATGAACGAGTGATGGTAGTAGCAAAAACATCATCAACTATGGTCCCAATTGCACAAGCAGTCTCACAAGTTTATTGTAACAGCATTAAGCGAAAACAGCTCTGGACAGAGCTAGCTCCACAGAGAAACACGACTAATACTGCAGTTCTATGAATACTTGGTTTTGTTCTTTTCAGGAAGGCTTACTTCCTGATAAGTTGTGATAAGTGTAATTTCGTGAAAGATTTTGGATGGGTTTGAAGCTAAGCATTTTTCGAAATTGAAGTTTGGGGGTGTTTTTAGAACGGCAAAGTTTGATATTTATAGAACTCTGAAAGCACGATGTTAGTCTCAACCCCCAGATAGCTATGTTAGGCACACCCAATGTTGCATGCATAGCCAGCGTGACTTTTGATGCTTCTTGCACATGCACGCACTCCAACCACCGCATGTGCCATGTCACAAACTACTTCCCCCTGAATTCTAGGCAAGCTGGTGCACGGCGTGAGGGTGGGGGGTCTGCTGTTCAAGAAACATGCCAAAAAAACACCAGCAGGGATGACATCTTGTCTTCTGGATGGTGGCCAACACCAGCTAATGGGAGTGCTGACAAACTGGGCATCTTTTGGAGTGTGATTTCAAGAACGATTTAACAGAAAACCAGCGACGTATTTGCGGAAAGCAAGAATTGGGGTGGAAATATCACCCTGTGAAATGGGTTATTGTTTCAAACTGTAACTTTTCAAAGGTATCTGAAGAAGTGTGCATGCACACGAAAGCTCATACCAAGAACAAACTCAGTTGGTCTCTAAGGTGCTACTGGAAAGACTTTTCTATTTGTTTTAAAAGGAGCATTACCCCCACAGCCATGGCATTTTCCAGGAAGAATTAAACAGCACAGGGACCTGGAGCCAAGATTAATCCGGTGCAACCAGCAAGATCCCTCCACTTAAAGAGGTGTGCACCAGCTAACACCCAGGCAGCATGTTGAAGCATGCAGCAAAACTCATGGTGACCTGGGCTAATAGGCATGGCTACCCCCTGAGCAGGAACACGTGCCTGGAATCTACTTCAGGCCAAGCCCCACAGTGTGTTTAAATAAATAAATAAAACCTCTCATTTATTTCAAGTACATGGGGATGTAAATTACAAAGGAAGTAGCAAGAGCTAGAGTTGAGATGCTGAAGTCTGCACGGTGCCTTGCATGAAGAAGACACAGGGTGTTCGGTATGGCAGCACACCAGCCGTGAGTAATGGATGCCACCTGTGAAGATCGACTGGCCGCCAAGGAAGCACAGTGTAGATGCACAGAAATTAGGGCGGCAGGGAGGGCAATAATATAATCAATTATAAAATAAACAGCAAACTTCACCATTTTTTCAAGCTATACTATAAAACTCTACCATTTGGGCATAAAGGTTGCCAAAGTCTAAAGCTATTCTATATGATCCCCCCCCCCCCAATCCTCTTTCAGTCTGATTAGGGGCAAGTTAGAAGGGATCACAACTCTTTGATTTTTGCTGGACAACTCAAAACAAGAGCTGGTTAGAAGTCGCCATAGATACAGCCATGTGACAGGAGAGTGGGAAAGACAGGGGTGGAGACACCAACCTAGGCTGGTGCAGGTTGTCATGAACTGGCCCTTGGCAATGGGAACGGAAGGTGGCTGAACCACCTCTCCTAAGCCAGTAATCGGAAACTGTAGATCCCCAGTTATTGTTGCTCTCAATATCCTGCTAGCTCCTACCAGCATGACTAATGATCAGGGCAGATTGTAGCTGCAGTCCACCACTGTCAGGGCCACAGGTGCCCATCCCTGCTGTGCATCTTTGCCTCTGCGACCAATTCTAGGTACTAGTATTGACATTTAAGGCACATTATGGCCAGGGAATTATGGGTGTACTCTCTTTTGGCAAGGTGAGATTATATAGTATAATATTAAATTTGCCCAAGCACCAATTATAGTAGAGTCAGCAGGTGCTGCTATTACATCACTGCATTGGACAAAAAGTGGTAGCCGATAGGATCAGGGCCTTTACCCACTATTTCCCCAGGCTCTGGAACTCCCTACCTGAAGAGATAAGAACTCTTTCTCTCTGCCGAATTTCAGGTGGAGCTTAATTGGTGGCTTGCTCTGTAAATTGTTAGTTTGATATTATTATTATTATATTTCAGACTTGCTAATTTCCCACAACCTTCTTACCTACTAAATATCTTAAATAATAATCTCAGGTGAATGGTGTCTGTACTGAGAGAACTTAAAGAGGGTAGCCAACGATAGTAGCTGCTTGCACCTTGCCAAAAAACGGGGGTAAATGTATCACCAAAAGAGGACACAGGTGTGCATCGAGTCTGCAATAGGCTAATTTATATGTGTGGCATGCAAATTTGGAAAGAATTAAACAATTTAAATAGAACAACACATTCCACCATTGTGAGGAGGACTGCAGTCGGGTGACGTGTGCACATACTTGGTCCAAGTGCTAGACAACTGTTGGTGGGCAACTTCCAAGGACCCTTGATGGTCTCCCTTCTTATTGCCCTTTATCTTTAAACCAGATTCAGACCAGGCAACCCTTCAGTTTAGAAGTCGCCTTCAAACAGAGGAGTTGCCACCCCCTCCCCCGAAAAAATAGGACATACAGCCACCCGAAAGCCGGTGGGCAGTCTTAAGCCTTTGGAATGGCTCAGTGACTGCTTTCTGTGCAAGCAGTGGTATTTGGCATTGGGTGAGAAGGCTACTCTGTCTTCTTCAGTAGTGATGCTTTCTCTACGTCTCGTTTAGCAAAAAACCAACAACCATAGAATAAAGTTTAAGTGGGCCGCCTTGCATAACCTCCCTTACTTGAGGGATGCAGTGGCACAATAGCAGCAGCTAGTTGAGTTTTGGCCAAGCACAATGAGAAGACGAGCAATTTCAGTCAGGGAAAGGCATTTTGGTGACTGAAGTAGAGAAGCAAACAGCACCCCATCCCTCAAGTCAAATCAAGTTATTTTTAGCACCCGAGGCAGAAAATCCCACACTCAATGAAACAATTGTAATGAACTGGACTAACTACTGATTGCTGCCCTTTTGTGATACCCCAAATCAGCTGCCTGAAGTTTCTCTCTCTTTCTGCCTAATGGTAGGGCTGGCCCAATTTCCCCTGTGCCACCATTTGGACCCTAAGTCCTCATTCTCTTTGCAGTTGCTGTCTCAGCAGGCCTCTTGTCCAAAGCACTAGATATCGCTAAGTCACTTCCACCCAAGAATTCCAACCTTAATTTGGACTTCCATGATCATGTTGCCTGCTTCTGTACAACAGGGATAGGGAACCCGTGGCCCTTCAGGACTCCAGTCCCATCAGCTCTTGCCAGTGTATCCAATGGCCAAGGATGAGTGAAGTTGTAGTCCAACAGCACCGGGGGGGGCAGGTTCCCCACCCCTATTGCATGCATTCACACCTGGATACAGTTGATGTCACAGACAGTATTTTATCTATGACCACCAAAGGATTCCCTCAACACAAAGAGAAGCAGTGCTCATGTTCCACAGGAAAAAGAATTTTATTTAGTATTTTTTTTAACAACACTACGTAACATTTACTCTGATAAAAATATTTACAATATCCCCACGTTCAGGAAGGTTCCAAAAATATAAACACTCTACCTCTCCCTAGAGGATGAATAGTTCATTCTCCTCAATAAAAAGAAAAAACAGGAATACATTCATATTTCCCATTTCTTTGTACTTCAAGTAGTTTTTACAAATAATAGACTTCTGAAACATTTTTTTTTACATATCCATATAATATATATTATAGTGTACACATTTATATTTATAACAGATTTTACAAATAAAGGCAACAACTGTGTACAAAAAAACTTTTTTTGAAAACAGACAATAAAATAATGGTCAAATACGATCTGCAATTCAGCATAGTGCATTCTAGCAGTTGGTGCAATAGTGTAAGGAGAATTCGTAGGACCGCAGAGCTCTATGAATGTCTCAGAAACTACTCAGATGACACCACCATATGACATGGATATTATTACCGTTTTAAATAGCCGAAATCAAATGGGAGTATTCACCAGTGCAGAATCTGCTCCATCTAGGCATCTAGATGACGGTTTCTCACACTATTTGGTTTGGTGCGGCAGCACACAACTATGAGCACAGGAAGTGTCCCGGGGGGCGGGGGGGAGAGGGAACATCTTCCACTGCGGACACTCCAGCAGTGAATATGGCAATCCAGTTGTGCAAACCTTCACAGCCCATGCCAGACACAATCAGTTCCAGGGGAAGTGGGGCAGAGGCTGTAGAACTAGGGTTATGACACACCAAACAGCACATCTGGTGGTCTCCATCAAGAGCACTCATGGCCAACACTGACATGCCACCCGGGCAAGAGACCTGCTTGTCTTTTGCAGAGAGCATTGCTCCATCCCATTCCTGCCCGTTCTTATAAACTACCATCAAGGTCCAGCCTTAGGAGATGCAACGTAAGAGAGTAGCTTCAGGCAGCAGATGCTGGAGGGAATCCCTCCAACTATCATTGTCTGTTTCTTCAATTAAATGTGCTCTAATACAAACTAGTGGGGGCAGGGGGGAGATTTATTCAGTTGGGTGTGTTATTTTCACTTTTTGGATCCTTTTCCACCTGTACCTGCCCAGCCTAGACGAGGACTCACAAGCCTGCCTCTTGCTTTAGTGCAGAAGTGCAATATATCCACACCCGGTGAATTAGGTATTGCTCAGGGGGTGGGGGAACAGGACGAAGAAACAAAAACCCTTTGGATTTCAGGGATGTGCTTAGCATTGCCAGTTCTGCTACCGCAGATGCAAGGGCTATCTGAGTAAGGCCTCATCTTAGAAACTGTAACATTCCATATTCTGTTTACCTGGAAGAAGAAAAGTTACAAACCCTGCTATGGGCATGAGGACTCCCTACATAACAGCCAGATCTTTTCGGCTTCAAGGACGGGGGACAAATTGAGAAGGGACTTCAGAGATATAACGCTGCTGACATCTTGCAACAGAATAGGACTCATAGTAAAACAGCTCGGTGGCAGGTCTGATCTGATTTTATTTTAGTTTTTGTTTGCCAGAGCTGAACCCGTGCCACAGCATGTTTCTTTATTGTCCACTTCTTATGGACAAGTCCCAGACATTCCCATCTAGCAGTTAGGTGAAGTAATGCCAAGTGTGAGAACAAGGAGGCATAGAACGCTCTTCAAGGATGTGCTCTCTCTCTCTCTCTCTCTCTCTCTCTCTCTCTCTCTCGTCACCATCCCTACAACAGCTCAAGCTGAACAAAATTTCCAGGAAGAATCTAAAAGGACAATGATGTATTCAATTCAGAAGAAATGTGATGAGAATCCAGTCTCAAAATCTCCCTGAATTGCTTGCTGTGCTCTGCCAGCCACTGACTACTAAAAGCACGAATGATCCCAATGCTTGAATTGTGTACTTGTGAGTGTCAGGTTAAAAGGTTTTGAATATTGGCCAGCAGCAGGAAGAGGGAAGCCTCTCTGTTTGAATCCAGCTCTTTTACTAAGCAAAGTCCTCAATGAGAAGTACCACTTTTTTTGTAATATTCACAAGAGTCTAAATCCACCTATTTTTTTCTACTTTTCAATTCACAGCTTTGAAATATAACCTAGCCAACCAATTCAGGTCTTCTTTGCAGATGGCAGAAAGGAAAACGAACAAAAGCCCCATCGAACATTTAAGGGGCGATGGAGGAAGCAGCAAGAACCCCTCTCCTTCACATAACTAATTTGCGGTTCATCTCTGAGGTCTTTCCTAATTCTCTGGGCGGTCAAAGCAAGGGATGACTCAGCTTCTCTACATATAAATGATCTCTCACTCCCCTCAGTGATCTCTCAGGTCAGCCAGTTCTAGGGTGTGTGTGTGAGACGACAGGAACCCTGAAATAATCACAAAACTCATCCAGCAAAGGGCGTGGGGGAGAAAAATCTCAAGGAAAGTCACTCCCAAGTGGTAGTCTTTGGTTTCAAATTCAAAGGAGACATCTGCTTCAAAGCTTGCAAGACAGTAGCAGTAGAGTCCATGGGAGTGGGATGGTCCTGGAGAAGGGAGTTGTTGAGGGATTAGTAAAGGAGAAGAAAATCTATCTGGGTTCATTAACCCCGAAAGTGCTGCAGTGGAGGCTGGGAGGCCTGGATACAAGAGAGGGCATAGAGGCTGGTACCAGCACTTCTCCAGCATAGGAAGGTAGGCTGTCGCTGAGGGTGGAATCCCAAATAGAAAGGCAGGCACAGAGGAGGCTGGTGAGGGTGAGGGATCAACGAAACTGCTTGGAGAGCCAAAGCACATCACTGCTAAAGTGATATCGTCCTCCAACATTTCCATCCTGGTTCTTTTGGCTGGCGGGTCCTCAGTCTCTTGTTTTGATAGAGTTGATTCCTCCTGGACAGCATACTTGCGTTCAGCGTCCTTTTTAAAATATTGCTGGTCGGATTTGGAGTCGCTTTTCTCCAGCTCCCCCCCATATCCACTGTCTGTGTCTGTGTCACTGCCACTCTGCTCTCCGCTAGAGTGGGCAAAAGTCCTCTGAATCACAGGCACACCGTTTTTCCCATGAGCCTCGGCAGCTTTGGTCAGAGTGCAGACTTCTCCTTCAGTTCCGTAAGTTTAGGGGCAGCATCGCCAGGCTTTCTGCTGGTTCCACCCTGAAGAACCTCGGAGGCCATTCTGTGCAGGTGGCCGATGAGTGGGAGGATTTCAGCTCCTTGCTGTTCTCGTGTTTGGCCCACGTACTGCAGCACTTCTTTGGCACACATTTGGAAACCGGACCGAAACACCTCCTGGCTGGAGTCAAGGCTCCTTGGGGGCAGGCTCATCTGAGGAACACACAGCAGAAGGGGAAAAGATTTTTTAAAATATATATGAATATATCAGAAAAGTTAAACAAAAAGGTAACCAGTCATTATTATAACCATACAGCACAAGTTTATGCATGTTTACTCAAAAACAAGATGCACTTCTGTTCAGTGCAGCTAACTCCCTCTGGCCAGCATGGAAAGGGTAGTAACCTGAGACATTGTAAAGCCACCTATTTTGGGATCAGTACTGGAGAAAGACACCTTATTTCAGCTGAGTAGCTGTTTGAACCTGCAAGGGTGAAATTCAGGCTTCTCTCAAGTCGATAGGAAGACTTCCACTGCATTGGAATGTCTCCATTGGTCTAACAGGAGCCTTTGAAGCACAGGCAAACAAACATAACACGAACAGGAAGCAAACTAGTTCTTATCATGCAAAACTCCAGTGTGTTGGGTGAACCGTGGAATGAAAATAACCACTTGAGGTTTCGGTCAGCTTCAGTGTATGTTACAGCCCCTGAAGTGCCCAAGCACCTACAGACTTCAGTGAGGGCAGGTCAACTTAACTGCAAACAAGTTGACATAGTAAGACCCATGACACTCGCCCCTTGTAGCGTTCTGCACTACAGCTGCAATGTCAAGAGCAGTTTGCTGCATAGACCTGCCCCCATCACACTGTGACATGTTTGGTCCTTGCTTGGCCATTCCTGGTGGCAGCTCACAATGGCACAGAGCCAGATTCGGAGCCTGTGGCCCTACAAGACCTTGTTTGGGGTCATATCACCTAAACCAGCGTGGCCAGGAATGACGGAAGCTGAAATCCTCCAACATCTTGTAAGGCCGCAGGCAACACATCCCTGGCATAAAAACTGTCCAATATCAGTGGTAATTTGCATGGTAAGCAACCTCCTGAATGCAGCAACAAACAGAGGGCTACCTTGTGGACTTTGCAGAGGGAGGTGTGGCTTTACATTTTAAGCCAGGCATAGGCAAACTTGGCCCTCCAGATGTTTCGGGACTACAATTCCCATCATCCCTGACCACTGGTCCTGTTAGCTAGGGATGATGGGAGTTGTAGTCCCAAAACATCTGGAGGGCGAGTTTGCCTATGCCTGTTTTAAGCTATATAGAAATGGGGCAGAAAGTGTAATGGAGGAGAAGACAGGGCTTATCGGAGAAGAAGCAAAGGACTTTGGGTAGGGGGAAGTTTAAGGGCAGCAGAAGGCACAGAATGACATTATGCAGGAGAAGAGGGCTCTGAATGAAGTGGGGGAGGGATCACTCAGAGGTGCAGAAGCTATTCCAGGCTTCTAGGTTGCTGGAACACCATGTTGGGAAAAACTGACCCTGCCAGAAATCCACCTCCTGACATGAAGGTGATACAGCCAGTTAGCAACTGAACTTTTTTTTTTTTTTTTTAACCTGATCAAATTTCAAATAAAGAGCTAGTTTTGAATGAAAAGGGCAGGGACAAGTTTTATATACTTTTGATAACACAAGGAAGAATTAGAGCCCTCTTCCCCCGGAGCAGTTCCACTGAAATCCACAGGGCTGCTCTGATGCTTGCATGATTAGCTGAAGAGGATTTGGAAGACATTAGCAAGAGTATAAAAAGTGTGAGGAATAGAGTCATCGCAATTTCCAGGAGCTTTCCTGGTCAGGGTAACAACAGCACAGTCAGAGTACTCACCAGCATGTAGACCTTTTTGGAGGGCAATGATCTGCTGCTGCTGCTGTTCAATGAGACTGGTTAGTGCTTTCACGTGCTTCAAGGTAAGTTCAAGAACCACCGCCTTTTCCAAGTGTCCTAATGTCTGGGAAGGGAGAAAAATGGTTTCATTTGAGGATGGCTGGAAGGGAAAAAAAAGGAGCCTAAACACAAGACTGATAACTGATTGGGCAGTTTAGGGTAGGAAGCTTGATAAGGATGTGAATGGGTCTAAGCATGATGTGACACTCATTTTTATTCTGACTGAGCTATTTAAATCCATGTATTACATAAGCTAAAAAGTATTATCTTTAAAAAAGGCTATGACCATTTTGTGTGTCTCCCCCCACCAAAAGTGTTTCTGCATAATAAACACAAGTTTTATGTATCTGCCCTGCTGGCACCTCAGTCGTAAACGAGGAATTCCAACATAAGGTTTTTCTTTTGCTGTGAGTAAATAGGTCAAAGCAAATAGTTGAAGCAGACAACACTGATTACCAAACAACCCTGAATAATAATTTAGACAACCTGCCTGTCACTTTAAAATAATAATAATATAACAATGCAGTCCTTAATACCACAGAACGGGTGCTTGGAGCTGTGGTCTAAACCAGCCTTCCCCAAACTGGTGCCCTCCAAATGTTGCTGGATTCCAACTCTCACGAGCCCCAGCCAGCATGACCAATGGTCAGGGGTGATGGGAGTTGGAGCGCAATAGCTTCTAGATGGGCACAGGGTTGGGGAAGGTTAGCCTAAAAGGAATTCAATTATCTGAAACCATGGGATCCAAAGCAAAAAACACTAGCAAATCCACATTAAAAGCTATCCAGTAAGCTCCAGGAAAAAACTTTTATTTAATCCCTGTTTATTTCAATGTGTCATCTGGTCCAGTCCATGCATGCAAGTTCTAAGAAACTGATCTCACTGGAAACAAAACCGGGAGACTCGAAGTGGCAACCCAAACCCTGAAATGCAACCCTCCCCAGTTAAATCTGCAGCACTCTACAAAACCTCTAGGTGGCACTTTTACCTGCACAAAGATCCATTAAACCAACATGCTCCCCAAAAGGAAGATGATTTTGGGCAGTGGCCAGATTTCACTTACTGTAAGTTTGAGATGTTCTGGTAAGAGATCTTTCAGCTGGGCAATGCATTCATTAATCCTATCACGTCTTTTCTTCTCTATCAGTCTGTGGGGCAGCTTATAGGTCTCCTGGAAGTCAAAAGGGGAGAAAAACAATTGCATCACTCTGAATGACTTAGTTGGTCTCTAAGGTGCTACTGGAAGGATTTTTTATTTTTTATTTTGTTCTGAATGAAAAGTGATTCTGAAGTGCTATGGAGACAACCTTTTCTCAGGGGCTCTAAAACATAAAGCTGCGCAGCCATAAAGGGGGGGGGGAGGAAGAGGAACGATACATTTCCTTAAGGCAGAAGCAAAATCCTCCAAGTACCACAGAGTTTATATCAGAAAATTTATGCATTTTGATCATGCCCAGAAAAGTATTTTATACAGCTACAACTAATGGATTAATTTAGGTTATGACAAGGAAGTAAATCTTATCTACTAAAATTGTTTTTCCTTTAAAAGAACATCTTAACAGTGTCATCCCACCCTTAAAAAGTATATTTTCTTTTAAAAAAATCAACCACGTTTGTGCACACTGGGGTGTTGTTGTTTTGTAAAGAAACCCACCAAGCTTCTTCATATATATATACAGGACAACTTCCTTATATTCGAACCCAACTGTGCACTAAACCATCTCCAAAGTGGGCAAAAACCAAAGATGCCAACAAACAAACAACAAAAGGAAAAGGAAAGAAAAATGCTTGTATTTACCTTGCTGTCGTCACCCCTTTTAACCCTCTTCTGGGCTTGTAAACTTGATAAATATGAGCGAAATCCAACCTGCAGAGGACAAAAAAACGTTTATCTCTCATAACCAAGGGGACAACCATCTCCCCCTCCACACGCAGCCCAGAACCTAGTGAAGCCCGTAGGTGCCATTTGGGGCGGAATTCGGAGGCTGCCAATGCGGACCCAGACCGGCCCGGATGGGCTCGGAAAGCGAATCGCAGCGCAAGCCCCGGCACGTCTGCTCGCCAGCAAACCGCGTTGGCTTCCATGGGACTAAAATCCCGGGTCAGCGCGTTTGAGATCGCAGCCTTGAAAACATTTATCAACAAATCTGCCCGTGATATCCTTCCGTAGTGGCACTTACCCTGACATTTCGCTGCCCTCCAGAGCTGCCAGCTTGCCCAGGCAGGTGGTGGTGGAGGAGGAGGCTGAGCGCTGGGGATCCTTTCCATTTAAACCGGCTGCTTTCTTTTTCTCCCCACAACCCAAGTTCTCTCCTGGAAGTAAGGTGGAGGCTGGCAAGCTAGTTAGCTGGCTGGCAGGCACACCTGCTTCGTGTCAACGCGAAATCCAGTGACTGAGCCGGGACGTTCCCCCGCGGACGCGCCACCTCCAGCAAACGGTGCGCGCCTGGCACCCAAAAAAGAAGCGGCGCCGGAAGAGCGCGGGAGATCAGCTAGCGGCGTCGGCTGCTGCTCTTAGTTGCTCATGTCCTCCTTCCTACTTGGCAAGCGCTGGGCGTCTGCACCGGGTCGCGCGGGAGCTGGCGAGCTGAGGAGTAATTGGAAGGCCTGCAGGCTGGGTTAAATGTGAGCGAGTGTGTGGACTGGAGCTACGTGTTCTACCCTGTGACTCCGGGCACGTCCTGGCTGCTACCGGAGGGAGGGACAGACCTGCCTTCCCTCTATCACATGAGCCTCACGTGTTGGACAACGCTTCAGCCTCTCCCGAGGCCCCCGCCCTCGCCGCTCCCGGCCCACACAAGCAGGCGAAGCCACTGCCGCCGCCGACAAAACGTGATAGGGTGATCCCTCTCTCTCCCCCCCCCCACCCCCACTCCGGCCTGGCTCCTCTCCTGCTGTCTGCTTGGGTGCGCGCGCGCGCAGCAGAGAGAAGAAGGAGGCGGGTGAGGGAAGCCAGGCTATCCCCGCACATGATGGGCGAGGAGGCGGCGGAGAGGTGCAAGGGATCACATGTTCCCTAGTGGGGTGGCTGAGCGCCGTTCCACAAGGCACTTCGCACATGCTCAAATATTTCCTTGATCGGGACCTTCCCCCGAGCCCGAGCCCCCGGTACGAAAAGCCTATATTAGGGCTGCGCCCTGCAGAGTCCTGGCGCGGGTTGGGAAGCGCAGCCCTGCTCTTTCCTGCCTTTGCTCCATTTAGCGCTGCAAGGTGAAACTTACCGGTACACAAAATAAGGAATAGCCGAGCTGTGCGGTGCAAGAGGGCCCCGGTTCAGACACAGAGAGAATGTATGCATTTTAGTTCTGAGAAAGATCCAAGACTCCTATCTGCTTGGCAGCTATGCTTTCCCCATTGACCCCAAATGTGTGTGTGTGTGTGTGTGTGCGCGTGTGTGTGTGTTGTGTGTGTTGCCACTGGTGGGCAGGCTGGGCTCTGCCCATGTTTGACGTTGCTTCATATAGATCCCAGGACTGAGTCTTGGCATTAGGAACATTTTCCAGGGTTGTGCTGTGACTCAAATCTTAATAATGAGGTTTTCTCTTGAGCTGGTGTGATCTTCAGGAACACAAAGTCTCTGATCCGCCCAGGTTACAGGTACTTAAAGATACACTAAATATTTTCCCTAACAGAGCGAATTTTAGTTGCAGCAGTGTGTGTGAGAGAGAGTTATTTCCATCAGTTTAAATAGCATAAAAGGGAAGGGCTAAATCATTCTAACCAAGCAGCACAGGACAGGCCTGAATTTGTGCACCCTATCACTGCTTTTTACAGTAAAGAGATAAGAAAGCCTATTATGGATCTCCTTCATCCCATCTCATTTGGTACTAAGTGGCCAAATGGCGGCCTGCCTGCACCTCCTGTTGAATGACTAATTCTGTTTAATAGCATTTATAACAGTGAGCAACAGCAAAGTCCCCTCTCATTTGAGATACCATTTTTTGACATGCGCCTCCACCATCCAATATACCGGTAGATGCAGAGTTGATACAGGACTAGCTTGTACTTTTTCTTGATGGGCTATTTGAAGAAAGGCAGAAGCAACAATGTGTTGAGAGGTTCCTGCAGTGTGCTTTAGGTGCAAAATTTAAGACACACCCATTTGTTCCTGGTGAAATTGTTAAAGCCTTCAAGAAACGTGCAGATAGTGCTGCTGTGGAAAGGCCCTTGTCCTGAGGAGTCCCACCTTTATAGAAACATAAGGGTTGAATTCGGTTTAGGAAAATTCAGCTATATTACTGATAATCCCAAAGGAGTTTATATTAAGATGGTGGTGCAGATGGCTCCAGAAAGTGAAGTCCTTCCTTCTGCTTGTCTAGTGTCTTTCGCCTGAGAGCAAGTATACTGTAGTTCAGTACAGAATTGACCTGAGAATCCCCCAAACCAAACACTCCACGAACTTACTGTAGATGCCATTAAATGAAATGAATGCTTCAAGGGACAGTACAGCTGGGACCCTGATTGGTCACTTAGGGCTGCTATCAGGTCAGATGAAAGAAATCCATAACCCTGTACACCTTTGTTGTTGAAAAAGTCCCCCTTAACTTCGTGGAACATACTTCTGAGTCAACATGCATAGAAGCTGAGCTGCATTGCTTCATCTAGCAATTTCCCCTTTAAAGAGGAAACAAAGCTCGTAATGATTTACCTCTCGGGCTTGCTGTGAGAATGAAGAAGTTTGAGGGCCAAAGTCCTTGTTAGGTTAAGTTTGTGGCTCTTGTTCTTAGAATGTGGTGGGCACACACGAGTTAACTGCCCTCTCCTTACTGCAGACCCAGTATGAGTCACCCTGCTTCTGAGTCCCCACAGGCAAGCTGAAACTGGTAGGAGTTGTGGGTGGGGCTGGCCGGCCCTGCCATTAGCCAAAGTGAGTCAGTTGCCCCAGGCAGCAGATGCGGTGGAATAGTAGTGGCAGGGCTGGCCCCCCCCCCTTTCGTTTTATGTTGTGAACCGCCCTGACATCTGCAGATAAAGGGCGGTGTACAAATTTAATAAATAATAAATAAAACCTATCTCAGTGGGCTGCTTGCACAAATTAGTGTATGTGTGTGTGTGTGCGCGCGCATGCACTCATGTGCGAAGTAGCCATTTATTACCAGTTTTATGATGCAGGTTCAGAGATGCAAGATGCACAGATACATTTAAAGTGCATGACTCCCTTCCCCAAGAATCCTGGGAACTGTAGTTTGTTAAGTGTGCTGGGAACTGCAGCATTCCCTCTGTGTCAGGGTAAACTACAAGTCCCAGGATTTTTCAGGGGAAGTCTTTAAAAGTCTGGTGTGCAGGCGGCCGCATTGAAGGCACATCACTGGCTGCACCTGACTTCGATGCATGTTTAACTTATTCATACTGGAGGGAGTAACCCTGGGTGGAGGCAAGGACACCTGCAAACTGCAGCAGGAGAAATCCTCCTTCTTTGGCGTGCTTTGTCTCAATCATTCCCACAAGCAGCAAGCCAAGCAAACGTCTGAGGCAGGAGGACCCTGGGTCCACTGCAGCAGAAACCTTTGCTGCTCACTGAATGAGGCTGGCTCCCAGAGGCTGAGATTATGGCAGCTCTCCAGCAGGAGCAGAGGCAGGCCATGCTACATCTGTTCTTAGTTTGTTTGGCTCCTGTAATAAGAATAAAAAGTTTGCATTTAGCTTTAATCTAGCAGCTGAGGGTTTCATAACGTGTAACACAGGGGTGGAGAAACCTTCCATCCTGAGGGCCAAATTCCTTTCTGAGTGACTGACTTGCTGAGGGCCACATGACAATGGCCAGCAGCAAAGTGGACAGAACAATGCATGTAAATGTTACCTTTACACAGTAGGTTACTTTCCACAGAGACTCACATGTTTCTCTCTACCTTCTGCTCAGACAAGCAAGAGGAAGAGTTCATTTCAGCAAGGCAAAAACACTTGTAGTGACACGGGTGCAACCTGGCGAGAGCGCTGAGGGCAGACAGAGAGGCCTGAAGGGCCAAGGGCCCTCAGCCCTGTAGTAGAGGATAAAGGGATACACTACCAGGTTAAATGACAAGCCGTCTGATCTGACAGAAGGCATATTCCCATGTGGAACTTTGCCGGATCAGGCCACCTCAGTCTTTGCCTCTGTCCCTTTGCAACTCTTTGCCTTTAGCCTGAATTCAAAAGCCACTTCACCAGATGCACGCAGGAAGTCCACTGCTACACGTACCCTGCAGACTAACCCTCCTTCACCCCATTGACTTCAATGGAAACAAAGGTCCTTGGCAGGATGCTGCAGCTGCAACCTCTGGGCTCCCAGAGGTTGCTGCATCCTGCCAAGGGACGCTTTGTTTCCATTGAAGTCAATGGGGTGAAGGAGGGGTTAGCGGTGAGAGTGAAGGAGATGCTACTGGTGTGACTAAACCACAGCATGGGCAAGGAATGTGTTCTGGCCGTGCAATGGGGTTGCCAAGTCAGTGGTTGACTGAGTTCATGTGGCATTCGGGGCAGGGGAAGAAAAGCCAGGGAATGTGTAGGGTGTGTGTGTGTGTGTGTGTGTCTTTGTCTTTGTCTGTGTCTGTCCTTCACCTCAAAAGCGACCCCAGGGCAGGGTACAATAAAATAGGATTAAAACCACAAATAGCAACAAGAAAAATAAAAAAAACACATAAGACCTAAGAATGAAGCAATTTCTTGTGCATATACCGGTAGTCATTTGACAGCACAGCTTCCAGATTTCTTGTTTCAGCTCAGCTTATGTCGCTTGAGTCTTGGGTCCACCTCTGAAACACTCAACAGAGAGGATCAAAAATAGCTGTAGTTAGATATGTTTGCCTTAGCATGCTGGTAAAGGTTAAACATGTTGGTGAAAGGTAAACACGGTTACGTTTTGCACTTGCAGCAAAATTTGCCTTCATTAAGTAACCTGCATAGGAGTTGAGGTCAGGCAAGGAGCTGTGCTTTGATCTAGCAGTTGATCATTTACATGTCTTATTTTAGCATGCAGAGGAGCTTGCAATGCAATTTGTATTGATACAGTGGCAAGCTCAGATTGATGGGATTGCCTGTCACATTGCTTAAGAAACAAATGTTTAACACAACAACTATTTTGCAGCACGTCATTAGGAGAAACAAAATCAAGGCCAAGCAGACTACAAAGGTGTCGGGAAGCAGGCCAGCTTAAAGATCAGGAGAATGATGTTCAAAGTGGGAGAGCCAGCAAGCCTGAATTATATTGGGGGGGTCTATAAAAACAAAAAAACCAGCAGCATAGTTCAGGTGGAAGCAGAGTTTCTTCTGCCAGTTTTCTCTGAGGATCTAATAGCTCTTAGAAAAGGAAGTTAAGTATAGCCACACCTTGCAAATGGGTATAATTTCAACGAGGAAATCATTTTGCCTTTCAGAGGCTGGGATGTTTTTTCAAAAGTGTGTTTAACAAGGTGACATCTGGTCAGTAGATGGAAGGTACATTTGCTAGATAAGATAATAGAAATTCAGCACAGATAATTTGTCAAAGGTTTTCGTGACTCCTTAACGGAATCAACCTGCTGCAGCCAAAGGTCAGCAAATGCCATGCTAGAAATGGGCTGGGAGATATTAAGAGAGGTTGGCGAGAATGGATTAATCTTAAAATGTGAAAAATACAACTGCAGTATTACCCCGGGGTCACCAATGGGTGCAATGACACTGCTGCCTGAGAAGCATCGGAGGCAGCCTCACCCCAGCTCTCTGGCCCCTTCAACATGAAGCGGCAAGAGGTTACCTTTCCAACCCCTGGAAAGTACATAGAGCTGGAAAAGAGAATGAGGAGAATGATTTTCTTTCACACTTTCTGTTTCAGTTCTGTGTGTTTTTCCAGGATCAGAGTTGCATACCCCTACATGTAGGCATGTGCACACATGTACAGCCCCTTCGCACTGATGCCAAATGTGCAGCTGGTAGGGAGCATGTTAGCATGCAGCGGGAATGGCTGGAAGATGTGATCACATTTGTGAACATGTGGGTAGGTGGGTTGTCTTTTACAGATACACATCAACTGTAGGCCCAACAGAGCTGTAATTAACGGGTTTGGCATCCATATAGATACACTGTGTGAGCGACAGAAGTTGTCTGTCTTAAGCGCATGTTGATGTCTATCTCAGTGCCCTGCATGAACCACCATGCAGCTGCCACTCAGTTCTGAAAGATACAGGCCTTTACTTGGCAACCACAGACAAAAAGTTGGAGGAAGTCAGGACCCTACACAAAAATTCCTCATAGTGCAGTTGCAGAAACCCGGTGTGTTTTTATATATATGCAAATTAGGGATGTTTGCATAACATGCTTTAATGTGGCTGCAAAATCTTGAGTGGGTATGTTTTGCAGAATTTGGAATTTTCTCCCCCCCCCCTTTCTCTTTTCATTTTTGTCGGTTATGGGCTGGGGAATAAAGATTGAAACTCTGGATGGAAGGACATGTGGCAATCGGGGCATGAGGAATGGGCAACAGAGACTGATGTCATGGAATACATCAGAAAGCAGGGTAGACTTGCTAAGGTTGTGAATCCTTCAGAGAGAACATGGTTACATCCTACATATGTCTTATCCTCTTTGCGAGATGGCTGGATATTGTTTTCATTCCTTTATTTAGAAGGTTTCTGCTCTGTTTTCAGTCTCAAAGAATAATCCCAGGGAGCTTCCTATACTTAAAAAGAATTTCTAACATCCTAAAAAGAATGACCTGAGCTACCAACCTAAAACAGACCTAGAACTAAGTGTTAAAAAGCAGAAAGCATCATTAAGTCGGTTTCAAGTAAATAACGGGATGAATTCAAACATTGTCAGTGCAAGCAATTTACTTGATGGAACCACTGCCTCTCTCCTCCCCCTGAGTGCTGTTCTGGGGCTCCCCCCCATCCCCCTCCCCAGCCAATTTGAGGTGGGTCTATGAGATGCAGGAGGAAAGCCCCATTGTGCCGGTGGAAGGAAGTCCTTGCGTAAGCTGCTGCTAGTGGGAGCCCTTCGTTGAATCTGGCCCAATATCAATAAAACGAAGCAGCAATAAAAATTCCACAAAGGGAGCAGGAACAAACATTGTGATTCAATGAAAGCAAGGGGAACAGGATTATTATTATTTATCTGACGTGGTTGATCTAGACCAACATGCTGCTAGGTGCTTGAATTTGGGGGAAGGATCATAGCTCTGTTGGCAGAACATCTGCTTTGTATTGCATAAGTTGCCAGGTTCAATCTCTGGCAATTGGAGAGATTCTGACTGTCAGTTGGAAAGATTCTGACTGTCAGTTAGAATAGACAATACTGAGTTAGATGAACCAGTGGTCTCGCTTTCTATAAGACAACTTCCTATGTACCTAACTGAGGGGAGAAAGGTAAGTGGGTGTGAGCTTACTTAAATCCACAAACAGTACATATTTTCATTTTTTTAATATAAATTTTATTTTTGCATATTCTATTTTACATAAACAAATGAATTAAATACATAGACATATAATCCCTTCTGACTTCACTCTTAATGTAATGATCTTCCCCTCTGCATCTCTATCATAACTGTTTTTATAAATCCTTTGTCAATCCATAGTTCAATTTTTTACTACAAGTTTTCTGTCAATCCTACCAATGTATGTAATTGTTTACAATAGCTTTTCAAATAAATTATAAACTTTCCCCATTCTTTATTAAAGACCTCCTCTTCCTGCTTTCTAATTCTTCCTGTAAGTTCTGCCATCTTGGCATAGTTCATCAATTTTGTCTGCCACTCTTCTTTGGTCGGAGTTGTACCACCTTTCCATTTCTGGGCTAAGAGAGTCCACACAGCCATGGTCACGTACATAAATAGTTTTGTCTGGTCCTTCGGGATCTCTGGTCCTATAAAACCTAAAAGAAAAGCTTCTGGTTTCTTAGGAAAAGTTGTTTTCAACATTTTCCCCCATTTCATTATATATCATTTTCCAGAAGTCTTTTATCATCTTACATGGCCACCACATATGATAAAAAGTACCCTCTTTTTCTTTACATTTTCAAGTTTAGCCCAATTATTTTGCCCTGTAGCCTCCTAAAACAAGGAGCTAAAGGCAGCAGCATGGGATGTACAAGGGACATGGACAACCCGCATGGGAAATGGGAAAGTCAAGCCTCTGGAAGCAGTTGTTTGTAAGAGAGCAAGAGGAGAGGCCCCCTGTACCCTTGACAGTTGTGCAGAGGAGGGCATTTCAGCAGGTGCAGCTGGTCCTGCAAGCTACTCCTGCTGAGATTTCCTCTGGAGCACTACTACTATTAAAAGTGCAGTAGCTTGATCCTCTTTAGCATCTGGCCAGCCTACCTGTAACAGGTGAACAGCAGGTGCAGGAAATCCAATTCTGCTTCCCATTCGCTGGGCACGATGCAAGTGACGATGACTTCAACACACCTGCGGTGCTGAACTGGTTTAGAAAAGAAAAACCCACAGACGAGATGGTTGGAGGAAGCATTTAATCGTGCAGGTGCAGCCTTTCAAGCATGGAGTTGTGTTTCTTCACATGTGAAATGAATTCACACACAGAAAGCCAGCTAACCCTGGTCCATGGCCTCCAGTGACCTGCCTCACACAGCTTAGCTGCCAGAGATGCTGTAAACCAATGCTTCCAGCAGCGCCTCTTTATATATCAAGTTTCAGGTGTGTGAAGCACCTGAAGAGGTGCATGTTATTCTCCTCGTTCCCCCTGTGGTTCTATATAGGTCCAAGTCACAGTAAAGTGAAGGATGTGTAGATGCAATGGAGAAAGCATTGAGAGGGAGGGATATCTTTGGAAGAAGTCGCCATGCTTGATGGGCAAGGTAGGACTGAAATGCATAGAGAAGGGTGACAATGAGAGCTACTCTGATCCAGTGGATAGAACCTGTGCTGACAGTCCAGAGAGCAGAGTATCTCGTGACTGATTTATACTGCAAAGGAAGAGATGCCACATCCAATAAGGGTGCTGAGGGTCGCCCCCTCCCCTTTACGCAACTGTCATTCTTTTGGAGTGTGCCATCTGCTTGCAACTCCCTAGTTTGATCTTTGGACTAGCAGGGGTCAGTATGGGAGTTGGCAGTCCTAAATGCTTCTAAGTGACAGGCCTGCTGAATTCATGTTATCTGATGCTTGGAAACGCACCTCTCGGATTCCTGGCTGTGTTAGCAAGTGCTGGTGGAAGCTGGGCAGATCCATCCAGCTAAGTCACGGTGCACAGACATGCCTGGCACATTGATCCTAAACTTTTAAATGTGCAGTTAAGTCGTATAAATGCAAAGATGTTAAGGATTGGAGCCTTACCTCTGTTGGAGTGGTTTGTAGCCCACTCCCATGATGACATCTTTGTGTGTGTGTGTGTGTGTGTGTGTGTGTGTTGTGTTGAGCTAGCTCCTGCCTAATTGTACATAGGATTGTAACACAAGAAAGAGATCCAAATGCACTTCCTTGGGAGTAGACCATGCTGTACACAGTGGTGCCTACTTCTGAGTAAGCATGCATTAGCGGAAGCTGCATGTCATTGAAAAAAACAAAAACAAATGGGCTATGGATTCCATCCACAATGATTTCCTTATGGCTAAGTCCTAACTAGGGATGAGGGACAAATCCAATCCAGTCAGCATTTGAAGATTCACACTTTTCAAAACAGTAAGATAGCCAAAACACAGTCATCCTTTGAAATCTGGGTTTATTGAAATTTTGCAATGCAGTTCTCCAACCAACCAATGTTTACAAAAAAGCATATATTAAGGGGAAATGTGCATTAAAATGAAAGAGCTGAAATTGACAGATTCTTCCACCCCTAGTCGAGGCAGTGTAAGATCTCCTGAAAACTATACATTGGGCCATAATATATTTCTACATATAGTCTGCTTGTTTCCCAAGTCTCAGAGCTGGTGTGTAACATTTTCTCATGTCCGTAACCTCGCCAACTGCATTGCGATTCTGCCCACCATTTATTTCTATTTTAAGGCTGGAAAATTAATACCCTGATTCTATGAGTGTCTACAAAGTACAGCTGATTTACCAGTACTTGCACCAGTACAGCCTCCTATAAGTCAACATCTTATTTCTGGAGAGCATCCTGTGGTCTGTTCGGGCTTGATGCTTCGCGGCTTTTTGCCACATGTTTGTGATGCTGTCATCACGAGTCCTGTCGGTGAGGAGAGGGTGGTGCTTAGTGTTGTCACTCTGGCCATGATTTGTTCAAGGCCTTGTGCATGATACAGTTGCACCATTCTGAGTCGGGCTACATCAGTGTGTTATCTGGATGTCTTGCTGTTCTATTGCACTGACTGGCACAAAGATCCTCCTATGCATTAAATTTTTTTTTTGCCTCATCCAGCACTGGGACCAGATGAATAATTATTTGTTTTACTTTTGTCCAAAACTCGCATGGCTGAAAGAGAACTTGTGAGAATAAAAGCTTGCGAGTTTTCAGCAGCTAGCTGTTCCACTGCAATTCATCATTTCACCTACTCCATAAAAGCACAGTGTGGGGTGGGGTGAGGAGGTTATGAAGCCAAACAATGTTTTTTTTTTCTGTTTAGTGCTGCAACAGTGTCTGAGGTCCAGAGAGCAAGGCTTTTGTGGCCTGTGTGCTAACAGCATGTTCAAGGAGTGCTAATCAGTTGCAACAAATGAGCCTGCACGTTAAATATGACCTTAACTTCAGTGATGGGATAAAGTCTTGGTATGTCACAAAGGCAAAAAGGATGAAGGAAACTTTGTAGTTAGGACCCCTAGAATAAAATGCAGACAGAGGTTGTGTTAACGCTTTGCCAGTGCTAATAAGCGGGGTATAAATCCTGCCAAGTTTGGCCGTGTGCACAAGTTGCCCTACTGGAAACAGGCCTACACAGCCAAAGCAAAGCATGGAGCTGTTTGAAAGCCCTTTTGCAAACACCAGGGCTGGATCTGCAAATTTTGCCTTAGGGAGCAAAGGTATGCACTGCTGCCCCCCACCCTGCTGCCATATGTATGGGGGAACAAAGGGGGGGGGGAATATTTCTCCCCTTCATGTCCCATGCAGGCTTCCTGCCTGCCCCAGGAATAGGAAGTCAAGATGTGGCAGTTGTAGCTGGTGGCACCAGCCACAATGGTGACGGACAAAGGGGAGAAACTCTCAGCTTTGCTGTTCTGCCACTGCTACTGTAGCTTCTCATCTTAGGCCACAAAAGAGATCAGAACAGACCAAGGCAGCTGAGCTGGTGGAATCATGAGCCAGGCAGCCCACAGGAATCCTGAACCAGAGCTGGAAGGGGCAAAAGGCATGTTTTGCCCCCTGTCCCTGAAGGTGTTTGGCTGCAGGATGCTTTTGCAACCCAGGCAGCAGAAGAGATAGCTGCCTAGCGCATGACATCAAAGCAAGTGTGCCTGGTGTCCTCAGCAGGGTACAGGGCAAGGCTGGCTCCACTGTTTTTAGGTACCAGCTAGCCTCTGCCTCCCTTCTTTCTCTCCTCCTTCATGTTTCTACTGCTTCATTTGAAGAGGTGGGTAACTGTCCATGCATCTCTTCTAATAAGCAGAACCTGCTGGAAAATAAGGAGTCACCAAGTGTGTGCTGTGGCCAGGCCACGCCTCTCCCTTCCACACAAGATGTTGTCGCGCTGTCCCTCTAACCTGCCTTGCCGCCACTCACCCCTTCCTTCTGTTTGGACCTGGCAAACACCCCCACGCCCCTCTCTTTAAACCTCTGGTTTCTGGAGGTTCAAAGAGCAGCACAGGACTGTTTGCAAAAGGGCTTTCAAACAGCCCACTGCTGCTCTTTGAACCTCCCCAAACAGCAAAACAGTGTATAGCCTGGTGCTATAATTACAGTGTGTTGTAAAAATAAGTGAACAGGTCTCTGGAAGTCAGGTTTGAGAACATGTAGGAGAAAAGTATAAAACACTGGTCTGCAGCCAGTGCAAACAAGATTTGATGGCCGTTTCATCCGGAGTCTCTGTAAATAATGGGCAAAGAAAGGATAACACTTCCAGAGAAAAGGGCTAGTGTAGCAAAGAGCAGGCTAGGCCACCAGAGTTTTCATCACAATGCTGTAAGACTTTGCAATTTTGGAGTACCGGTAACTAGGGAGCCTTCTTTTGTTTGGTGGAAACATCCAGGATTAATGTGGTCATATCTGATAAATGGGGAAGTGATAAATACCCAAGTGCTTCCCGCCCACTGCTAAAGGTTCCGTTTGCAGGACAATCCTAACTTGGACCGTTGGAGGAAGTTGTTCATCTACCCACTTTATAGCATTTGAATGAGTCACAGTGGTAATCTGTGCTGTGTGTGCCACCCCTCCTACAGGGATGACACCGAATATGTACTAACTCCTCATCCAGTGGTGAAAAAATGTTGGAGCAGTGCAACTGCCTGTGGGTGGCGGGACACACAAGGACAGAGCCTGGGGAAGGTGAGATCTATCTTCAGCAGCTGTCCTCATGGCAGGGGTTGGGCTCAGGCCTAAGCACTCTGCACTCACACTGGCATTAAGTCTCCTCTACCCTGTGCTATTTTTCTAGAAAAGAGGTGCCAGAACTCAATGTGAACGCCTCCCTTGTTCTCTTATAATGGCAGTGGCACCCACCTGAGAGGTGCCAGCGTGGTCTGGTTGCAAAAAACACACACAAAAAAAACCTGCTTCTACCAGATGTTATAAGCCACTGCCTCATCGCAGTGATTCAAAGCGTCAGACGTTTGGTCCTCACTTCACCCCTTAATTCACATCCTGAATTTCCATCGAGTGTCAAAATGATGTGTTCCTTTTGCAGGGACTGAAGAGGATCTGGTACAGCTTTAGTTGGAAAAACCACCATTTGACCCTGGAAATGAATGGAATATGAACAGAGGCCATATGGCATCCGAGACTGGGGTGTGTGTGTGTGTGTGTGTATGAGTATGAGTCAGCAATTTGTGGTCCCCACCCAGATGTGGTTTTGGGAAACGAACACAGTGCTGATCTCCAAAGGATAGATGGCTGCATGCATGTCCTTTTGACACTGGCTGCAATCTGACCAAAACTCTTTGCTTCCGGGATAGCTCCGGGGTTGCCAGTAAAATTGTTCTGAAATGATTTTGACCCTGATCCTTGTTATCTTTCTGCTTTGTTATCCTTAACGCTTTGGAGCAGGGGGTTGAACAAGAAGACCCTCGTGGTGCCTTCCAGCTCTACAATTCTGTGATTCTATTGTTCTTTCTTTCTTTGTTTGTTTTCCTTTTTATTTATTCGTTTATTAAAGATTTCTTAGTTTACAAAAGTATGTGCAATGTCTCATTTTTCAAGTTACGTTTTCTACAGGTCAGTTTCATTTGTTTGAGCGGCAATCCTTTTGCACTAAATCCTGTGTTGCTAGCAGACGGTCTGGGTGGAGAACGGCAGAAGCTGCTGATTATCAGCAAGACAGTGTAAACAAAGCCCATGTCAGGGCCAGAAGGTGATAATTGTTCAAATGAGGAGCCACATGCAGCAGAAGTGGCTGGTGCCCTCCGGAGCACTGGAATGTTCCAACCAGTCTTTATTTCTAAGTTGTCTTTAATATTTTTTTTTAAAGTTCCAGGGTTTTGGAAAGGCTGTGCAGCTGCTCGTGTTAAGCAAGAATGTGTGGTCTGCTTCCCTGTAACACTAAACATATTCCTGCTGCTCTGAAAATAAAGAGAATGGTAAGCTGGCTATGAGATCTGGTGCAAAATAATTGCATATAGCAGGGGTTGCCGATGTGGTGCCTACAGGCCCATGTGCACCCACAAAGGCATTGCCTACAAATACATTCTCTTCTTACTCTCACTGGACGTGTGTATGGAAAAGAACACATGCATCTCTGTAAGTGTAGGAAACTTTCCATGCGGCTGGGAACCTATAGACACTGTGCATGTCTCCTTGCACATGCACACACAGATATACACCTCTTCCCGCAAACCTTAAACTTGTTAAGAAGCAATAAGTGTTTTCAATTAAAAGAAAAAATATTACTAACCTATAAACAAAAACATTTTAGAAGAAAAAACACCATCCCCATTCATCAGCCAAATTCTTGGTTGATGCAGTTTTAAGGAGTTTTTTTGGGGGGGGTGGAGGGGGGAGGACCCTTACATATTGCAAAGCGTGGGGAGAAATTCAGTGTTGCACTAAAGCATTTAGGCTTCCTAGACAAAACAGTCCCCCCTCTCTTCCACCCATGTGTCATTCTGGGGGTTCTCCCGAACTGCCCTCAAGCCAATTGGGGGGTGGGGTGGGGAGCAGCAGAAAGAGGAGGGCGGGGGAAGCTCCATTGGGCAAGTGGAAGTCATTGCATTGGGCCTCCACTGACAGGTCTCTGTAGCTGAATCTCGCCCATGACACAGCGGACCCTCCTAAGTGTGTATTTTTGCTAGCCAGCAGAAGCACCCCAGCATCCGTTAGAAGAAATTGCTCCTCAGTCTTCATGGGCCCATGTGGCAAGTGACTTCACCCCACAAGTGACAGTGGCAGCTTCAAGACATTTGCACTCCCTGCTTATGGTTCCTTATCTTTAACCTGTATTTGGATGAACCAATGGAGGCCTCCTTCAAACTTTAAAGCGGGACGCATGGTCATCCTACGTGGACAGCAAGTTTTGTTTCTACCTTTGCACCAGGCGAACTTCTAAGTGGCCTCGTTTGGCAATGCCCCAATGTCTCTGAAGTCAGTGCGAATGGGGCATACAGGTGCCACACTTTAAATAATAATAATAATACGTAGCTGGGAAGGGCGGGGTATAAATAAAATTTTATTATTATTATTATTATTATTATTATTATTATTATTATTATTATTATATAACACTTTACAGCAGACGTCAGCAAACTTTTTCAGCAGGGGGCCGGTCCCCTGACCCTTAGACCTTGTGGGGGCCCGAACTACAGGTATATTTTGAAGGGGGGGTAATGAACGAATTCCTCTGCCCCACAAATAACCCAGAGATGCATTTTAAATAAAAGGACACATTCTACTCATGCGAAAACATGCTGATTCCCAGACCATCCGCGGGCCGGATTTAGAAGGCAATTGGGCCTGATCCAGCCCCCAGGTCTTAGTTTGCCTACCCATGCTTTACTGGGTAAAGCATGCAGTATATTGTAAGCAATGTAACAACCTGGTCAGGTAAGTCAATATTTTCATACCCCACTGAAGATATAGGGCACGGGTGTCAAACACAAGGCCTGCGGGCCGAATCCGGCCCGCCAGACCTCGTCATGTGGCCCATGTAGCCGCCACCAGCCGCCAGCCTTCACCTTTTATTCTCGCTTTTTTAAAGCTATTTTTGAATATCTACTTGCCATTATTCTGACTATGTTTCTGCTTTCAGAGCTAGTTATTACTTACATTATTACAAAAAACAGTAATAATTGAATGCAGTGACAATAATTTATGATAATAAAGAGTGGACACATAGTCCTACAGATACAACCGGCCCTTTGAGGGTGACCAAACTGCTGATGCGGCCCCCGATGAATTTGAGTTTGACACCCCTGATATAGGGAAAGGGATGTGAGATTGAGACAGAATGGCTTGTCTGTGGCCGGTTAGCAAATGTGTGGCATGTGATTCGAATGGTGGGTTTCCTTTCTTTGCAGCTAACTTTCTGTAGCTGTCAAGGAGGGGGTCGCTTTCCCGAGTCCTCCCTCCAAGCTACTAATTAGTCACACAAAGGAACCAAACGCATTACCAGGTTTTATTGGCCTCTTCTCTGGCACCACAGGACATCAGACAGCAAGTCTAATACACGGCATGTTCTCCCCCTTCCCTGGCAGGTTAACTCGAAGATTTATAGGGGCTGGGGAATGCTGGCAACCAGCCAGCCCCATCACATGCTCCCACTTTGGGGACTAATTGTTACCACCTGCCTGAGGGGCCCCACCCAGCGAAACTTGCTCGCAGGATCACTACTTCATGACAGTAGCCACTGTGCCACACCAAGTTTATAAGGCCTAAATGAGCATGTTTTAAATAAATATACTTTCTGGTCCTCTAGCATTCCTTTTCCCTAAAATCTCCAGTACTACCTGCCTTTGTGCCTCCCACATGACACCCCACATTTTCTGCTTTTCTGAATCTGAAGCTTCATTGATAGTTTGTAGCCCACGTCTCTGCCGACTTGCAGTTATGCAACAGTGGCATGATTTGAATGATATAATCTTTTTATAGCTTTCAGGAGGGTGGAAATTAACATAGTCATACTGTGCTATCATACCTTCGTTTTGGCAGACAAGCCTGTTTTTCTGCCTCAGAGAGCCAATTTCTGCAGAATCCAAACAATTAGCTACTATGATCATTCATTTCTAATCACAAGGCTTTGGGACTTCTGTTTTCTTTCCCCTCCCCCAACCTGTGACTCAGTAGCATGTGTTTTTTTTTAATCCAAGCTTTTCCCTTGCTTTTTATTCTCCCCCCCCCCTCCCTCCATTGATTACATTTGGTAGAGTAAAATAAAGAGTCCGGGTTTAAGGAAAGCAAAAAGAAAATACCCCAAAAGTGGGTCCTTCTCTGGATCTTGTGAAATTCTTTTTGAATCAAGGAGATGTCATTGTTGCAGTCCTTCTCCAGACCTTGCACTTGTGATTGGGAAATAGCTCTTATGATGGCTCACATCATAGAGTAGAAGGCTAGAGTGTCTTACCAAAGTTATGTGCTACTTGCGCCAATATTTGCCCACCTGGGCCTTAAGATCGACCACAGAGGTCCTGCTTGCAGACCCAGCAATGATTACAGTCAACTGGCAGGAATAAAATATATGGCCTTTTCAGTGGTGCTCCCTTGGCTCTGAAACTCCTTCCTCAAGGAACTTCCCTGCACCAACTGATCTTGGTTAGGAAGTTGATCTGGCTTAAATCTTACTTAGTAGTAAGTGTGCAGCAGACTGGAATCTGATGGTGCAGGCTGCCATTATGCTGATAGAGGCTGGTTTTAGTCTTTTAGCTTTTAGAGTTTCTCATTGCATGTGGTTTTAATCATGGGATATGTAGTTTTTAATTGGGCTTCTGGTAAAAGGGCCTTAGTGATAAAAAGCAGCATTCAAATAAATTGAAATAGAATAAGGTTACCAGATGTCCCTCCTTCATGGGTCACTGCCTTGTCGTGGTGAAGGGGCTTGAATAACTCAGAGAAACTATGAGCTATGCCGTGCAGGGCCACCCAAGATGGACAGGTCATAGCGGAGAGTTTAGACTAAATGTGATCCACCTGGAGCAGGTACTGGCAAGCCACTCCAGTATCCCTGCCAAGAAAACTCCATGGACAAAGACAACAGGCATATAAAAGTTATGACGCTGGAAGATGAGCCCCTCAGGTCGGAAGGCGTCCAACATGCTACTGAGGAAGAGCAGAGGACAAGTACAAGTAGATCCAGAGCTGATGAAGCGGCTGGGCCAAAGCCGAAAGGTCGCTCAGTTGCGGATATGCCTGGAAGCGAAAGGAAAGTCCAATGCTGTAAAGAAAAATATTGCATAGGAACCTGGAATGTAAGAACCATGAACCTTGGTAAGCTGGATAGGGTCAAAAATGAGATGGCAAGAATAAACATTGACATCCTAGGCATCAGTGAACTAAAATGGACGGGAATGGGCGAATTCAATTCGGATGACTATCATATCTACTACTGTGGGCAGGAATCCCGTAAAAGAAATGGAGTGGCCCTCATAGTCAACAAAAGAGTGGCGAAAGCTGTACTGGGATGCAATTTCAAAAATGATAGAATGATCTCGATACGAATCCAAGGCAGACCTTTTAACATCACAGTAATCCAAGTTTATGCACCAACTACAAGTGCTGAAGAAACTGAAATTGACCAATTCTATGAAGACTTACAACACCTTATAGAAGTGACACCAAAGAAGGATGTTCTTCTCATTATAGGGGATTGGAATGCTAAAGTAGGGAGTCAAGAGATAAAAGGAACAACTGGCAAGTTTGGACTTGGAGTTCAAAACGAAGCAGGGCAAAGGCTAATAGAGTTTTGTCAAGAGAACAAGCTGGTCATCACAAACACTCTTTTCCAACAACACATGAGACGACTCTACACATGGACATCACCAGATGGGCAGCATGGAAATCAGATTGATGATATTCTCTGCAGCCAAAGATGGAGAAGCTCTATACAGTCAGCAAAAACAAGACCTGGAACTGACTGTGGCTCAGAGCATCAGCTTCTTATAGCAAAATTCCAGCTTAAACTGAAGAAAGTAGGAAAAACTACTGGGCCATTAAGATACAATCTAAATCAAATCCCTTATGAATACACAGTGGAAGTGAGGAACAGGTTTAAGGATTTAGATTTGGTGGATAGAGTGCCTGAAGAACTATGGATGGAGGCTCACAACATTATACAGGAGGCAGCAACGAAAACCATCCCAATGAAAAGGAAATGCAAGAAAGCAAAGTGGCTGTCCAGTGAGGCCTTACAAATAGCAGTGGAGAGAAGGCAAGCAAAATGTGACGGAGATAGTGAAAGATACAGGAAATTTAATGCAGATTTCCAAAAAATAGCAAGGAGAGACAAGAAGGCCTTCTTAAATGAGCAATGCAAAGAAATAGAGGAAAACAACAGAATGGGAAAAACCAGAGATCTGTTCAAGAAAACTGGAGATATTAAAGGAACATTTCGTACAAAGATTACCATAATAAAGGACAAAAGTGGAAAGGACCTAACAGAAGCAGAAGACATCAAGAAAAGGTGGCAAGAATACACAGAGGAATTATACCAGAAAGATATGGAGGTCTTGTACATCCCAGGTAGTGTGGTTGCTGACCTTGAGCCAGACATCCTGCAGAGTGAAGTCAAATGGGCTTTAGAAAGCACTGCTAATAACAAGTCCAGTGGAAGTGATGATATTCCAGCTGAACTATTTAAAATTTTAAAAGAGGATGCTGTTAAGGTGCTACACTCAATATGCCAGCAAGTTTGGAAAACTCAGCAGTGGCCAGAGGATTGGAGAAGATCAGTCTACATCCCAATCCCAAAGAAGGGCAGTGCCAAAGAATGCTCCAACTACCGCACAATTGCACTCATTTCTCATGCTAGCAAGGTTATGCTTAAAATTATACAAGGCAGGCTTAAGCAATATGTGGACCGAGAACTCCCAGAAGTGCAAAATATGGTCTGAAGCTCAACAGAAGACGAGGTGGTTGGACGGTGTTCTCAAGGCTACCAACATGAGTCTGACCAAACTGCAGGAGCCAGTGAAAGACAGGCGTGCCTGGCGTGCTCTGGTCCATGGGGTCATGAAGAGTCGGACACGACTGAACGACTGAACAACAACAACCAGATGTCCCCATTTTCCGGGGACAGTCTGCAAATTTACAAATCAGTCCCCTGACAAAATCCATCCATTACGACTGAAGTTGAAAAGTGTCCTGGGATTCAATGAAAAAAAAAATCTGGTAACCTTAAAATAGAATGAATGAAGTCTTCAAGCTGCTGATTTGTTTCT
This sequence comes from Lacerta agilis, assembly GCF_009819535.1. NCBI lineage: Eukaryota > Metazoa > Chordata > Lepidosauria > Squamata > Lacertidae > Lacerta > Lacerta agilis. Next base: position 88,000,853 of record NC_046313.1, read on the forward strand.
GGTAATGTAGGCTTGCCATGTGCCCTCTTTTTCCAGGACACATCCTCATTTTCTGGGGCAAATTTTTTCTCCTGGTAGATTTTTTTAAATTTGTCAAAATGTCTCTGGCTATACTTTCTGGATGAGACATAGACATAACTGGTGGTTGAAGACTTGCTTTCCTCTCCTCTTCTCCTACCCCCCTCAGCAATATATCACAGCTTCAATAACCTACATATAGTAGGGTTATTTAAAATGAGAGTCGTCATAGCGTCCTCTTTTTTGCTCTTCAAAATATGGCAACCCTGTCCTTTTAGAAAAGACAAAGAACAAAGTTAACAGGGTTGAGCGTTATGATACACAAGCCTCTTCTTCTTCACCACACTACACCATTCTTGTGAGGGTTTTTTGTTTTTAAGGACAGAAATAAAGGGGATAATGGTGAGGGATGGGAGCTGCAGCTCAGTAAAGTTGATTAGCAAACACTACGGGTTATCATTAGAGTACAAAACATGAAATAATTACTTGTGGAAGCATTATGGATAACAGAAAATCATTTCCCGCAGGATCCCACAGTGCCTCCGAACTCATTCATTTGCGTGTTTGCCACAAGCCTTGAATACTGTGTCCGTTAAATGAGTTCCAAGCCCCAGTTTCTCCTTACTCAGGGCTGCTTGGGCACAGACACCAAGCCGTAAGAGGCTGCTGCATGTGCTACTCATTTCCAGGCCACTGCCAGGCTGTCACTATTTTGCAGGTATGATTCAGCTGCATACCAGGAAATTTGGGCATGCCATATACAACTGAAGTATATGTTTGGCGCAACAAACCCAATTCCAAAACGAAACCAAACAAAAAACAACAACACATGGATTTTTTGGCGGAAAAAGAATGGTGACATTATATCAGCTCCATGCTAAGAAATCAGAATGAATGCTCAGTAACCAGCGATGTTGTATAACCGCCATACAAACTTTGTGCAAACAAATCAGGATGAATGCTCAATAAACAAGTCATCTGTAAGAGCAGCAAACATGGTTTTTAAGAGAAGGCACAATAACTAGCCATTGGGCAGCCCTGTGTTCCACTTTAGAGAGGACAGTCCTCTATTTGAAGGAGTATTCTATCTGAAGGACTGTCAGGTTCAAATCTGATTTAAAAATAGAGAACCATAAGAAGGAAGGTGGGGACTTAAATTTGCCCTTCAACAGGTTTTTTTTTTTTTTTAGCATCTTAACAGCAGACTGAGCAGGCACACAGAGGTCACAGTCTTCTCCACTTTACTGAGATGTGTTTCTGTTTAAATCAATAAATACATTAAAAAAAAATAGAAAATGAAAATGAAACCATAGATCAGTGGTAGCCAATGTTGTCAAACTACAACTCCTACCATCCTTGAGCATTGGCCATGCTAGCTGCTCCTCTTCCTCTTCTTTTGTCAAAAGGGTTTAGTGACAACAAGTGACGTGTCACAATATTGGCTGGACATATGGTCAGCTTCCAGTCATGCGGGCTGTAGGTTTGTTTTCGTAAGGCCAGATTCATCTTTCCCTGAATAGAGAACAACAATACCTTATTTCTTCACCTCTCAATGATGAAGGCATGGAAGGCAGACTTCCTCCTTTTCTGAATCTTGAAGGCTGTTGCATTTCTAGAAAGCAGCTGAATCACATCCTTCTGATTCATTGTCCTTGACTTTGGACACAAAGTCCATGTATGGCGTAGACACCGTATATATGCTACCACATTGATGATGATGATGATGATGATGATGATGATGATACACTACTATTTGCCGTCCTGGGTAACATGCAACTACTGCTTGACGTTTCCCTTGCCTAGGAAACGGCCTGTCCTACAATGGGTGGAGCCTGACCTACATCAGTCAACTGGTTTACTTCAGCCTGAGCTGTAGCTGGGTGCTACACCCAGGAAGGCGTTTGTGTGCGCAGACTCTTTGCCCAGACAACCCCTTCCTATACACCAGCCATTTTACCACCACAGGCTTGTACAGTTGGCTTGTTGAACACTGGAGATCCCTGGGTATTCACAAACAAACACAGCACAGCACAGCACTCATTTGGATGCAAATGTGGCATCACAGAATTTGAACCAGGCCTGCAACCTCCTAATTATTTGGAGGAAAAACACAAAACCCTAATCCCCTGGACTACCTTACCAGCACTGTGGAGCATACCAGGTGTATAGTTGGTGGACTATGGATTTTGTAAATAGGGCACGAAACATTTACTGTTGAAAACAGGCAAGGGCCAACCCGAGAAGGAAATAAATGCAAGTTATCGGATAAAGCACACAAGGATCTTAGTGAATGCTTAATTTGCAACTCCACTTCTTTCTCTGTTTAGTTGTGTGAGGCCCAGGGGAATTTTGGGATGGGAAAACCATTGGCATTTGAGAGAAGTACAAATTTTATAGGGGCCAGAAAATTCTGGTGCAGGACCAGCCCACCCATAGGGTAAGGTGAGGCAACCACCTCAGGTGGCAGGATCTACAGGGGCAGCAGATCCTTATGTAGATCTTATTGCCCGCATGTTCCTGATTTAAATATTCACTCACCCCTTCTTCCCTGGTGGGAAGGTGGGGTTCTGTTTTTTGGTCCACCTCAGGTGCCAAAATGTCTTGGGCTGGCCCTGTCCCAGTGGCAGCTCAGAACAAATGCATACAATAGGAAAAAGCAAACATAAATTTAAGGAATAAATCTTCCTTCCTGAGAAGTACCAGCTGCCCTCCACAGCTGCCAACTCTTATGTGGATGCTGTGACAATGGGACTTGCTAGCAGTCCAAGAAAGAGGAGGCCCACGACCACCTACAGTCTCAGAATGCCTCACGTTTTATTATTTCATTTTATTTTATTGGGAGATTAAAAAATCTCTTCACAACCAAAAGTTACCAAAGTGGTGCACAACAAAAGAAGCTGAAATGCAAAATGTTGCATACTCAATAAGCTACAAGCAATAAAACCAATTGTAGCATATTTGTCACACTTCAGGGAAAGCCTTCCCAAACAAAAAATGTCTTCAACGATCTCCTAACTATCAAGATGTGACGCGCATGCCTGATTTCAGTTCATAATTGATTCCAGAGGGCTGGAGTTGCATAAAGCTGGTTAATGACCAGGAGCATAAGATCAACTTATCTGCATCCGCTGTGATACAGAACTGGTCTGCAGTCTGCCGTCAGAGATCTCTGTTGAGGAAGTATATCGAGAATGATTTCAGTGCAGATTAGTGCATCAATTGTTTTTTAATTTTTTTGTTCTCACAACACTAAACATCAGATGGGTCAAGAGGGTCGGGTTTTTGTGTGTGTTTTTTTAATATTGTGAGAGGATATGTCATGTTGTGAATAGATATTATGTTGACATATGTCTGCCGGAACCATGGAGGAGGTTTGTTTTTATTTAGCCTGATCTGCCACCACAGAACCTCCTCCAGATTTCCAGTGTATTCTGTGTCACAGCAGATGTCCTGCTGCTGACTCAGTGGAAGCCCTCGTTCGGTTCTTACTTTTCAGTCACTTCTAGAGGGATTCCTGAGATACAGTGAATCCCTGCTGCCGCACCCCTCACAAAACTAACAGTTCTCAGAGCTCTCGGGGCGTGGGGGGGGGGGACGTGGAGGGAACTACTCTTAAACCAAATGAAGTCTATAGTGTGGACAGGATTAAGGGCAAAATCCAAGAAGCAGTTCTCTTTCGCAAGACCCCCCCCCATTGAATGGGAGCTGCCCAAAGTAATCACTGTGCAGTATTTAATGGAGCGCAGTGCTTTGCCAAACCACTTTCTGAAGTACCTTCCCCTCTCTGTTAAACATCACATCACACATCAAGGCAAAGGTTTGATTTCAGCTTGCCAGCCCTAATCCAGTACCACAATCACTATACCACAATTGGATCTAATGTTTTCAGTACTTTGGTTTGTGGCATGCTTGTTAATATCTGTTTGTTGCAAACACTACCATCGTCATAATGATGAGTAAGGTCAAAATTTGTCCAATATATTCTGTTTTTCCTATAGCATCTTCTCATTTTCTTATTTCTATAGCCACATGCATTGAGGTGGGCCGTTCATGGCATTAGATTCAGGTAGGTAGGTAGCCGTGTTGGTCTGACGCAGCCGAAATAAATAAAAAAATGTCCAGTAGCACCTTAGAGACCAGCTAAGTTTGTTCTGGGTATAAGCTTTCATGTGCATGCACACTTCTTCAGTCCATGGCATTGTAAGAAGTACAGAATACCTTTAAAAAAGAAAAGAAAAAAGTAACTACTGATAAAATACATAGCAGGCCCACAGCAGTGCCCATTTTCAAAGCCAAGACACAGTTTGAGGTGTTAGACGCTGATGTAATAAGGCACATGCTTCTGTGCTCAGATGTTTAACCTTATTAAGTCACTCTTTTCTCTTCCTTTCTTTCCAAGCCAGAAGTGTACTTACCACAATGAGGGTAATTTACTGACCTCTTGCACTAGTGAACACCCATCTTGGCCAACATATCAGCATAAGTGGTCATTGAATCATCACCCTTAGCCTAAAGCTAGACAACAATTTTATTGTGCATAGAGATAACAGGCCTCCTGTTTGTTTTCAGCTGGGTATAACTGGTTGGAAAGTAGCTGTACACAGGGAAGGTGAGGTATGTGTGGGCAGCAAAGAATGGTAGCCTAATATCTTGGCTGGTGCCCTGCCACTAGGAGCCTCCTTTGTCTGGGACATCATTCACTTGGATTATCTGAATTCCCAGAGGAAGGTTTAGAGGTAGAGATTAATGAGAGGAAGTGACTCAGGAGCAATGGGTGGAAAGAGATTGACTGCCAGAAAGCACAAGTGTGAGGAGCAAAGCCTTTTGCCTCATGTGGAGAAGCATGGAGGGGGGAGAGAAAGGGAAAGGGAAGAAATGGTGCAAGGAACAGCAGAAGATGATTTTGCAAAGCAGAGGGTGTGTCTCTTATATGCTTCTCACATCATGTATAGGTAATGAATAATTATGCACATGTTGTTCTGACAGGGGAACATGCAAATATTAATCCTTGTGCCACATTTATTTGTTGATGACTTTGTTCCTTCCTATCCTTTCTGCAAGGGCCTTAGGGAAGGGTTGTCGTTTCACGACACCCCTGTAAAGCAGGCAAGGCAGAAAGACACTGAGTTGTCTAATGTCACCCAGTGACATTCATAATGAAATGTGAATTTAAACATTGGGGGTCATAGTCAATGCTGGTTCTACACAGAGCAGACACATTGGCATTAGTAGAGATGGATAACTTTAGGTTCATTAATTTAAAGTGGGCTACTCTGATTAAATCACAGAGCCTAGGGCTTGCAGATCAGTAGGTCAGTGGTTCGAATCCTGACGATGGGGTGAGCTCCTGTTTCTCGGTCCCTGCTCCTGCCAACCTAGCAGTTCGAAAGCACGACATGCAAGTAGATAAATAGGTACCGCTCCAGCTGGAAGGTAAACGGCGTTCCCGTGCGCTGCTCTGGTTCGCCAGAAGCAGCTTAGTCATGCTGGCCACATGACCCAGAAGCTGTCTGCGGACAAACACCGGCTCCCTCGGCCTATAGAGCGAGGTGAGCGCCGCAACCCCAGAGTCGTCCGCAACTGGACCTAACGGTCAGGGGTCCCTTTACCTTTACCTTTACTCTGATTAGGACTTAGGTCTGGATGTAAGAAACCCAAAGTATATTCAACTAACATGCCAGAAACTACAGCAGGAACCTGTGGCCCTCCAGATGTTGTTGAACTCTTAACTTCCATCAGCCCCAGCAGCATGGCCAATAGTCAGAGATGATGGCAGTTACAGTCCAGCAACATATGGAGATCCAAGGGTCCTTCCATCCCTAGACTACCATCTTTGTTGTATGTGAGCAGCTGCTTCTCTTTGGGATTTTGCTTAAACCACTGAATGGCACTTCAGAGTTCTGAAAGACATGGTGGAGATTTAAAATTGTTGTCCTTGGAGACACAGTAATTAACACTGGGATAATGTACTCTTGTAAGTTTAATACAAGATACCAGAGAATTGTTCCTGCAAAACAACTTATTATTATTTTTTTGCACCCTGTCAAAATGTTTTACCAATTGATTTGAAGGTGGGAGCATGCTGCCATGATTTCTTTCGAAATCATGTTGATCGATTCGTGTCGAGTGCTTCGATAGAAACACTGTATGAAATGAATAACCATGTTAAGTAGTTACTGTATTTAAAAAAAACCACCCCTAAGGGCAGGGGTGTTCCTTGGACATAATGTTCCTGGCTTAATAAAACATACTTTGTTACACTGGGGAGGCCCTTACGGCTCATCTTCCTCCTGTCTTGCAACCCGTGTCTCTTTAAACCGCAGTTCCTGTTATGACCAAAACAAGGAGTGGTGCTTTAATGTTGGTTAACTAACCCAGATCTTACACCAGGCTCAAACCATAGTTTATGTTCCTGGTTACTAACGTGACATTAAACCATAGTTTCTTGTTTCAGTTGCAGTGGGAAACTATGGTTTAAAACAGGGATGGGGAACCTCAGGCTCTGGTGTCAAATGTGCCCTTTGCTAGACCACCGTATTTGGCCTTTGGAAGGGAAGGAGGTGCAGTAGAGGAAGCCAGCAACGTTACATCTGAAAAGGCTCTTTGGAATGCCTGCATTTCCCACCATTTATCACAAGCTCAGAGTGTTGATCTTTTTATGTATTGAAGTTCTCACCCTAGGCCACTAGGGGTGTTGTGTATATAGTTTCACTCTGCCCACCGTGACTGCAGTTCTCACTCAGGTCCACAACATCCTGCAAATGAAGGATTGAGAGTGGCGTTCACGGATTGGGTAGCTAGAGAGAGTTGTTACTGTTGCATGTTACTGAGTGCTATATAAGCAGGCTGGCTGAGCCCTTCAGAACAGTTCTGTTCCAGCCTGAGAATAAAGAGAGCTGCTTGGAGAATCACTGTGTCGTCTGCTATGTCCACCCACAACTTAATAGATCTCAAAAACAACTAACCTGGCACTGCTTTTTAAATCTCAGTCTCATGCTAAGAGACAGCATTAGAAACAGGGCAGACAAGCTAAGGGGTGGGGGAATCACGAGACAAAAATCAAAAGTATCATGAGACCTGAGGTTTAACAAGCATGTAAATTGAAGTTGGGTCTAATGCCAGATGTGGCCAAAGCAATTAAAAAAAAAATACTGTGCAAATGCCACTGGAACAAAAAATGGGCTTTTCCATATTGCAATGAGAATATTTAGCCTTACTAACTGCAATAAAAGCATGGAGATTCTAATGGAAGAAGACATTTAAAATTTTAATCATCACTCCCTGGCCAAAGCTAGACTAGTTCAAATCTTCTGTAAAGCAGCTGTGGACAACCAGACTCCAGATGTTACTAAACCATAATGCCCATCAGCACTTGCCGGGTCATTGTTCTTTTTATTTGTGTTCCACTAGCAATTGGAAACATTTTTTTAATGACCTTTTGGTTCTTTCTCTGTTTAATGCATTGATTGCTGGTGTTGCTGTTTGTGTTTTCTTCCTGTTTTTCTGTTCCTTTTAGTTTGATAGTGTGTTTTCATTACTGGGTTATTATTGGAATAAATAAGAAAAATATCCTAGCAAATACTTTGCATGGCATCGATTCAGGAAGAGTGGAGATCCTATTCAACACAGGGGGACTAGGTTTGGGGCAGCCCATAGGAAACCTATGGTTTCCTGAGATTGCTATTGGGATCGCCCATACAATTCCCTGCTGTTCCTCACAGCTATGGTAAGTACAACAAACTTCTGTTTTTAAAAACAAATACAACAATTTATGAAAGAAAGTTGCATTTCCATTGAAATCTCCCAGTTCCTGCTCAAACTACCTTCCAGTTTACATTAGAGTGCTATCATTATTCTCTCTGATAGCAAATTTAGTGGCCTACTGTCAACTAATAAAGCAGTCAAATGTGACAATCCCAAAATGAGCTAGGAGCTTCTTCACACTTGGGAGACTCCCCAAGTATGCAAGGAACACTGGTTTTAAACAAAAAAGTGAGACCAAAAGACCCAAACATCTTTTCAACAAGAGTTGCACAGAACAATCCTTAGTTAAAAATCCAGAGAGCAATGAAATTCAAAAGAGGAAAGAAATGGCTCGGACTAACCAAATTGGGAGGGGTGGCTAATACCCCAGAGGACAGGATCACACTTCAAAATGACCTTAACAGATTAGACAACTGGGCCAAAGCAAACAAGATGAATTTTAACAGGGAGAAATGTAAAGTACTACACTTGGGCAAAAAAAAAAAAAATTGAAAGGCACAAATACAGGATGGGTGACACCTGGCTTGAGAGCAGTACATGTGAAAAGGATCTAGGAGTCTTGGTAGACCATAAACTTGACATGAGTCAACAGTGTGATGCATCAGCTAATAAAGCCAATGCAATTCTGGGCTGCATCAATAGGAGTATTGCATCTAGATCAAGGGAAGTAATAGTACCACTGAATTCAGCTCTGGTCAGACCCCACCTGGAATACTGTGTCCAGTTCTGGGCACCACAGTTCAAGAAGGATACTGACAAGCTGGAACGTGTCCAGAGGAGGGCAACCAAAATGGTCAAAGGCCTGGAAATGATGCCTTATGAGGAACGGCTTAGGGAGCTGGGTATGTTTAGCCTGGAGAAGAGAAGGTTAAGGGGTGATATGATAGCCATGTTCAAATATATAAAAGGATGTCATATAGAGGAGGGTGAGAGGTTGTTTTCTGCTGCTCCAGAGAAGCGGACACGGGGCAATGGATTCAAACTACAAGAAAGAAGATTCCACCTAAACATTAGGAAGAACTTCCTGACAGTAAGAGCTGTTCGGCAGTGGAATTTGCTACCAAGGAGTGTGGTCGAGTCTCCTTCTTTGGAGGTCTTTAAGAGGAGGCTTGACAGCCATCTGTTAAAAATGCTTTGATGGTGTTTCCTGCTTGGCAGGGGGTTGGACTGGATGGCCCTTGTGGTCTCTTCCAACTCTATGATTCTATGATTCTAACTTCCTCTGCAGTTAAAAAACGTGGACATGAGGAGAGGAAATTGGTTACAGAGGGGTTAATTTCATTCATTCTTCAACAAGGAAAGTAGGAACTCTTCCAGACAGCTCAGTGAGGGGAAAAAGATAATCCTCACCCCTGCAGTGTACTGACCAGGTTAGGTTGCTTATAGGTATGGCTGAATTTGTCAATTTTGGTTTCTCTCGGTTTCCAGTGTTCAGTTCAGTTTACCCTATTCTTTTAAAAAAGCCTGCATGAAAATTCATCCACATTTTCATGTCTATTTCTCCTAGTACATGTATATTTGTGCCTAGCATATGCATTTTTCCTATAATGCATTGCTGTATTTTCACACATATACACATTTTTGCATATACAATGTACATGTATTTGTGTGCGTTTTTTGGTTGGAGAACTGTATCACCCAATCCAGGGAAGTGCAAATTTTGAAGACAAACTCACATTTTGCTTTTTTGATTAGGGAAGTGCGAATTTTCATTAAAATAGAAACCAAACACATTTTTCTGCAATTTGAGTATACTGCAATGATGAAGTGGTAGGCCGGGGGGGGGCACATAGCTGTACTCTACTTCTGACACTGAGTGGCCTAATGCTTGTTCACAGAAACATTTTGGGAGTGTAATACACACACCATTGTAATGATGGGCATTTTCCTAGTTTTATAGAATTACAGCATAGAATTCCTCTGCGTCAGCTCAGCATCCCACAACCAGTGGGAACTGAAACCTTTCAGCAGCCCACATCTTGTGACTCTATCATCAAACTATTGCTCCTCTGGATTTCTGCATGGATCTGAAGCCATTCAGAATAGATGATGAAGCATCCTTTATTTCTTCCGACGCCTGCATGCCATGTGCTGGCTGAAAGAGAAGCTCCTCTTCCCTCCTTCTTTTTAATGCCAGAAGAAATATCAAGTCATAAGTTGATCACACACAAGAGGAAGCTCTTTTTCGCACCTCACCTAGTGGACACGCAGAAATAATTGCCAGGAGATGGTGAGAAGGTAGACAATATTTCTAGATTATTATTCTTTATAAGAGGTAACATTCACAGAAAGCTGCTTCATACTTAAGGTGGAATTGTTGCCTAGACCAGTGTTGTCTACTCTAGGGACGAGCAACCTGGGGCTCTCCAGAGATGGTATTGATCCCAACTCCCATCAACTGCAGGCAGCATGGCCAATAGCTGGACATAGTGGGGCAGGTCAGACACTCAGGAGCTACTCTGGCTGGCAGCTGTTATTCAGTGTCTCAGGCAGAGGTCTTTCTGTTGTCTGCTACCTAAGATGACCACAGTGCCTAGAGAAGGCAGTCAGGTCATGTACCCATAGCAGTGACCAGAGGAGGAATGACCGCTGGGAGGAGTGCAGAAAGAAGAGACGCCATGGTGCATCTGCAGCAGCACAATCAAGATGCCTTCATCTGCCCCAGCTGCAACAAAACATGTCCCTCCCACACCTGTCTCTACAGCCACAGTAGGCACTGTAACCTTCAATAGTTTGACATTATCCTCCATTGTCTCCCAGGACAGATGGATGCCAACAGCTACCTAAGATCAGTTTTCTTAAAACTGGAGAGCCAGGAAATGAACATAGAGCCTTTTGCAAGCAAATATATAAACTCTGAGTCTTTGTCAGATAGGAACAGGGCCAGATTTAGGTTTGATGAGACCCTAAGCTACTGAAGGTAATGTCCAGCTGTCCTGTGTCAACATCAAATTGTTGCTGCTTTTTGTGTTGAATATGTGCTATATGGTAATTTATGGACCTAATAGGTATCTGCACATAACAAAAGGCTAGAAGGCGGGGCCCATTATTTACTGTACATCATAGGAGCCTACACAACACAAAATACTGTTGCTGTATGTAGGTTTTATTTTATTTGTTTTTTATCTTATATTTTGGAAATGCACACCCAGGTTTTTTTCCCTTTAATTTTTTTTGGGGGGGGGCCCAAGAAAGTAGGGCCCTAAGCTATTGCTTGTTTAGCTTATACGTAAATCTGGCACTGGATAGGAAACACAAAGGCAAGGATTCAGTCCATACAAATGTTTCTCCCTCTTTCTCTATTCATCTTGGCCAATGTCTGAGACAGGGCAGGGAGCTCGGTGGTCTGACTCAGCCCTTAAGTAACACAGCATTATGAAACTGCTCATTCCGTCACTAATGGGGTGAAAACAGAGAACATTTTTTAGATCTCATGCTTGTTGCTGGCTGTGCCTCTGTTTGAAAAAAGCAAACAAAGCAGCTGAGAGGAAGCACACTATTTGGATCAGGACCACAGTGCAGTGCAGTGGCTCCTTCCCACTGTGCCGTGGCCTCAATTCATATCAGGGGGTGCCACAGCTGCTCTTCATAAACAAAGAAATGTGGCAGGCTGCAACCACGTGATTCAAAAAATGTTCAACCACATTTAATTATACAATCAATAGGTGCCTGGAATCAAAACTATCACTTGCCCACCAAAATGCCCAATGAGGAAATCTTGTAAAAAAATAAATAAATAGGTTCTTCTTGATTCTAGCCTATAAAATGAGATTATAAACTGACAATAAAGCATGGGAATCTTGCAGAATGAGACAGTACTCCCCCCCCACTCTAATTCATCACCCACCACACAATCCCACCAGTTTACATGAAATCCCTTTTTGGAGCTAGTCCACCATCTTAAAAAGTGAAATGAAAGAAATCCAATTCGTGTTTCCCAGAGACCCTGAAGCTTCCACCATGCATTTGCTTTTTAGTCAAGTGACTTTTCATTAGTCCTTTCCAGCCTTTCCAAAAACAAGCTAAAGTGTTGTTCGAGACTACAGGTGGGGGTAAGATTTCTTGTTAAGCAACAGTGTTTATCTTTCTGACAGATGTATCTTTGAAGGATACAAACATCCACTATCAATGCCACTTACTGTCTACTCAGAAGTAAAACTCGTTGTGTTAAAATGGGGTTTAATCCCTGGCCAGTGAATATAGGGGTTTGCAGTCTCAGTTGTTCTTGACCTGTCTTTCTCTTTTGCTTGCATTGACCAGTTCTGAGGGGGAGGCGGTATCTCTGATTATATGTGCTTTTTAATCCTTTGTTAAGTTTTGCCAGCTAAATCCAAACCTATCCCTAACCTTTTCAGGCTTCTTCAGTCTTCACTCTGTTCCGGTTAACCTTCTGCTTCTCCAGCTAATTCTGCAGCCAGGAGGAGGTGTGACTCCCACGTTACAAGTCTAGCTGTGCTGTTGACTCATGCTCTGCACTCAAAACAGCCATATGCTTTTTAAGAGGAAGGCTTATACAATGCAGCCACGCAAGGTCTCCCAGAGCACACACTCTTACAAGAGCTGTGAGGTTTCTGCTTGTTCTCCCCATTAATTGAAACTGGCGATGATGCAGTTTGGCACAGCAGACGCACACGGTTATGTAAGCCTGTACTACAGTCCAAAAATATACATCAGGAAGAGTCACCTGTACACTTCACAGGGCTGTACCAGGCAACAGAGTAATCAAGCTGGCGGAAGCAAAAGTGGATGCCCTCCTTCTCATCCACATTCATGTCTCCAGCTGAGATTTAGGGAGCAATCCTGTAGCAAGATCCACCGGGACGAGTGGGTTAGCATCCAGTGGATCCCTGGCTGAGTCGGGGAGTTCCTGGTGCAGCCGAGCTGCGCTGGCTTAAGTCCTGCATCCTCAGCTCAGCCAGAGGTACACAGGCGAATCTCCCTCCTCAGCTGGGACCCAGCCAGCTGAGTTGAACCTGGTAGATTTTAATCCTGTCTGAACCTTGGAAAAAGGGGGCGGTACCAGATAGGAGGGGACTTATACTGGATCCTAAACCCATTCAACTTGGTCACATGACCTGGCAATCAAGTGCAAATTAAGGGTGGTGCTTGTTTTCCCTCCGCAAGGCTTAGGGTTTGGACCTGAACGGCATTTGGATATGATGAAACTTTACGTCAGCTTAATTTACGCCAGCTTGCTTTATGCCAGTTTCTTGCGTATAGAATTGCTCCCTAAAAATGCCTGAGTTGTATGAATCCTGTTCCAGGGATCAGAGTGATGGAAAGCAGGTTGGGGAATTCCTTAGCAATGCAATAATGAGAGGTCAATATGAGTTGCAGCATAGCTCAGGGTGCTATATAGCCTTGAGCTGCTAATGAGTTGCTTTGTGAATGGTGCCAATTCTGATGCTCCAAACACAAGATACTTAGGGAAAGCTCCAGATTATCAGCTGTGAGGAGATGGGCCAGCCTAATTATATAGAAGCAGATGACCTCTGAATGCCAAATGCTGGAGACAGACAAGAGACAATCTTGCCTTTGCAACTTGTTAGAGGCAAGCCACCAGAGTTGTCAGAATGGCTACTCCTGGTCACTCCAGCATGACAATTCCCAAGTTCCTCTGAGACAAAATCAAACACAAGGTGCAGCTAAGGTCACTTCCAGGTGGCCTGTTTATTGAGCATTTGTTCTCATGGGGAGGTTATAGCCTCAATCAATCACTTTCCTGTACCTTTTCCGTTGGGGAGGAAGTGGGCGCAAGAGTACCACACCAACTTTCATTGAACAACCTGAACTAGCTGGCATGTGATTGAATCCCACTCAAAAGAAGCAGCCATCTGGAAGTGCCCTAATGCTCAAATTACACAGAAGAAGTAAAAAGAGAGAGAGGGGCTTTTATTTCTTCAATACTTTTGTATGTAAAAGGAAGCATTTTTGAAGATGGAAAGAGAGTTCTGATGTTGCTGTGAGCTTCTTGGTTTTCATTTCCATTGATTATAAAACTGATGGTATCTTTTCTCATGTGATTAACCCATAAAGGCCAAAGGCTATTATTGGATCTCCTGTAGGTTTTCCTGTGGATAAATAAATGCAAATCTTAGGGGCTGTGATTCAGGTTGGGGCTCTGGCATGGAAGGGGTGGTAGTTAAAGCTTTCACCTAGAGCTATTTGTCTAACCCACTTTACTATACTCCTCAAATGTTCTGGAAAAACTGGGGCATCCCATTTTCCCCCCATGAGAGCATGGTGGCCATTTTGGCTGCTGTGATCTTGCACAATTTCACGCTGCAATTTTGTCTTTCCTGCGGCTCCCCAAAATGCACATTTTTGGGTGCTGTGCCACAAAAGTGTTTTTCTTCCCAGGTCTGCAATCTCATGCTGGTCACGTGACTTGTATGGGAGTGTGACCCTGGAAGATGGTGTCCCGGTTTTTCATTGTGACATGTTGGTGGGTATGCTTTACTGTCCTGGAACTATTTGCTTCCTGGATCAAAACATGAAAATATTGAATAGGTTTGACTACCTGTATGTCTGGCTACACTGAGAAATAGCAGTACAGAGTGAGGGTAGGCAGAGCACAATTGATATTTATTTAAGATAAAAATGTTGGGGAGTTAAGCCCTCCTGATCTGTTGCAGCCCCAATCCAAACTGGGGTGGGTGGGGTGAGTACAGCTCTATTTCTCATTACAACTACAACTACTACTGTAGACCTGATCACAGAACCCTTCTTGCCACATCTTGCTTCTCCCTGTTTCTTTTTAAGGTTTCTCTCAATGCCTCCTGCAGAAAATGATAAGCTCCCAAGTGAATTTCAGATCTACCAAAAGGAGAATACATGTACTTCTTCTGGCCAGATTCTGGGTGTTGATTGGGGATGTGTGATTGGGAGTGGAAAGGCAGCAGGCAGAAGGAATAATTAATTTATCCTTTATTGCCAATTCCCAACTCCAAATCCTCCCCCCCCTGCAACTTCCCCACAGTTGTGAGGAACCTTTGGCCCTCCAGATGTTGCTGAGCTACAACTCCCTAACCCATGAATTCAAATAAAATATTTCAAATACCGGTAAGTGAGATAACAGGTAATCCATGGAGGGTGGAATTATGCTATGTTGGGCCTCACCTATTCCAAGCATTGCATATGCAAATTCTTTGTACATGGTAAGTACCGGTAATCCCCTGCAAAGGAGACATTAGGAAAGACCTAGACATCTCTCTTTTTAAAAAAGAAAAGAAAAAGAAAAACACTTGCAGTGGTACTGAGTCACCATGACTGAGAATTCTCAGGAAAGCAAACCAAAATGTTGACCTGAGGTTCTCTGAAACGTTCCTTATGGCACCCTTCCCAAAAGGAGATTGAGCCAAACAGCTGCTGATATGGAAACCAACTGTTTGAACTGCAGTGCACTTACATATGTTAATCGCGTCAAGCATGCCTTGCAAACGTGATGCAGGAAATGACTAAACATTTAGTGCTTGTTATTTAGCAGTATTCCTGGAGACACGTAGGTGGTGTGGACAGCACAGTATGTGCATTAAAGTGCAATTTAGGTCAATGATTCGTTGAAAGGTCCAGCCTTAACTTTATCCAATTTCCCCCCCAGCAATGAACTACAGAGACCACCTTCAAGAAAGTTTTACAGTAGTACCTTGGTTTATGAACGTAATCCGTTCCGGAAGACCGTTCGAGTTCTGAAACGTTCGAAAACCGAAACTTCAATAGCTGACAGCTACGCCTCCAGACCTTGCACTCAGCGGAAGCCACGTAGCTAGTTCGACTTCCAAGCCTTGTTTGAAAACGAAAGCATTTACTTCCGGGTTTTTGGTGTTCAAAAACTGAAACATTTGACTTCCGAGACATTTGAAAACCAAGGTACCACTGTATTTCCTCAAGAAGTGCAGATAAAAACAAGTCAAAAATCAGAACGCATCACACAGCACAAAATCTCTTGTCACTAGGTTCCATACGGTTTCCTTTTCTTCATTGATAGCTTTGTAACAAAAACTGTGCATAAGGATCATGTAGTATTGCAAAGCTATCCATTTGTATAAAGTAGATTTTTTAATTTGTAAAAAGAACAATTGCTGGGATAGCTCAATTGGTAGACCGTGAGATTCTTAATCTCAGGGTCATGGGTTTGAGCCCCATGTGGGGCAAAAGATTCCGGCATTGTAGGGGATTGGACTAGATATCCCTCATGGTCCTCCCAGCTCTATAAGTCTATAAGAATATACTCATATTCTATTAAATGCAGCAATTACCTTCAGGAACGCCTTACCCAGTATACCCCTGCCTGATCACTTTGAGCCTTGGGAAAGACACTCTTAGTAGTACTGTGTGGTCCTGAAGCTTGTCTTAGGTCCACTAAAAACAGGGTCTTTAGTGTGGTTGCACCTCCACTTTGGGATGCTGTTCCAATGAACATCAGACAAGCACCTATAGTCCTGGCATTTAGGTGCTAGTTTAAAACACACCTGTTCACCCAGACTCTCCCTGAAGGGTGATATATAAATCTGATCTAAGGATTTCTGATGTGTTTTGCACTTGTTTTATGGTTGTAATTAATTTCTGATTCTATACTGTTAACAGCCATGATATTGTCTCTTAATGTTGGCTGGGTAGGAAATTTTGCAAATTAATAAAACCAGCAAATAATAAATCTGGTGGCAGAAAGAACAACCCTGAAGCAACTTGAACAACTTTCCAGCTAGGAAGGTACGCTTACAGGGATGGCCATAGGGAGAGTCAAGGGATAATAAAACCACAGAGATGAAATGGCCCGAAGCAACATCTAGTGTAACTCTTTTCCATTTTGGGCATAGCTAAAGCAGATCCATATTGTACCTAAAGATGTGCAGTGCAAGGGGTGTCATGCACTGTACTTGGATGCCCTGCCTCAGTTGCCACATGTAGTCACAGCGGCTGCAGGCTGTAGTTATTGCAGTGGCTAGGTTGCAAGAGAAATCGCACCACATTTCTTCTGAGAAAGCCTTTGGACGGCTTAAGTTACAGGTAGGGCAGGCACAACTTTCTCAGGAACCTTCTTCCTGTTCCACACACAGTTTTTGAAATGTGAAGAAGCAGCGGCACCATTACAGAAGCCCAGTGCCAGGTCTACAAACTTTTCTTTGGGTGGGGGAGGTCTGCAGTGCCGCCTCTCTTACTTGCTCCACCGTGGCAGTGACTGGTTCTTTGGGTACAAGAGAATGGCTTGACTCCTTGCCCACTGGAGGAATATGAAAGCAGGAAGCTGTGTCATCCAGTGGCAGTGGGAGACAGGGGAGATAGCTTAGTGTGGCAGTGCAGGGGCGTAGCAAGGTAAATTGGTACCCAGGGGCAAAATTTTTTTTGTCAAACCCCCCCCCCCCGAGACATAGGTAGGTCAGGTGGTACCCGGTGCGGAAAATTTCTTGTCACCCCCCAATTGATCCCCCCCTGCAAAAATGGTTTTATGTTATTTCATATTTTCTTACAAAGGAATAATAACAAGTAATAATAATAATAATAAACTTTTATTTATATCCCACCCTCCCCGGCCAAAGTCAGGCTCAGGGTGGCTAACATCAGATACATAACATTGGTATAAAATCAAACAATAATTAAATTACCTCCTAAAAAAATCTCAACATCAAATTAAAGTCTAATTAGATGGCTTTCCACAGGGTTAGGGTTGAGAACAGTAAGTGCTCCACTGAACTGAAATTTCAGCCTTCACAACATAGGAAAACAGCCAAGTAAATGCTATTTTGGTGGAGGAGGGTCATGATATTAACCGATATGCATGAAATTTCATATATAGCTATATAACCCCTAGTATAGTAAGATAAGACCTTTGGAGCAGGCATTTTCAAAAAAAGTTTTTTATGAACCACCCTAGTAGGGCAGTAATTGTTCCTTGATAATTTGTCACCCCCTCCATTATGGAATATGGGGCGGACCGCCCCCTACGCCCCCTTGCTACACTCCTGGTGCCAACCCTTTGTAACTCCCTCCCTATTGAGATTAAATAGGCACCTTCACTGTACTCTTTTTGGAGTCTGCTAAAAACATTCCTGCTTAGACAAACCTACCCAGATGCTTAGAAATTTGAGGCAATTTTAATCTGTTTTTCTATTTTAATTTTGTACGTTTTAAAATAGGAGTGTACAATTTTCTTTATTTTCTTTTTTTTCTTTTTAAAAAACAACCTTTGTGGTTGTGAGTTTTTTTTTTTACAATCAAGCGCTGCATAATTTTTATGGAAATAAATAAATAAATAAATAAGGAAAAGACTGTGCTGAAAAAAAAATGACTAATCTGACCTTCATTCCCGTATAGCTGATGTGTTGGAAGTCTTAGGTTCATGACCTGAAAATATCAGCCTCTCATTGACCACGATTACAAGTAATTAATGCTCTTATTAGTGATACTCCAAGTTGACTGAAGTGAAAAGAATGTGGAAATCAGCGGCATGCACAGTGACTCAGAAATTATGGTGGCAGTGGAATAAGTGAAAGAATAGTTACTCAGCTGCAGTAAATAAAACTGGGTCAAGTAATTGTGCACAGAAGAAAACATGTGATTACTAATGGATCTTCTTCATTTTTGGGGGCCAGTTGTGATGAAAGAGCTCATTAGAGCAGATTCTAGGCTAGAAGCTACGCATGCACTCGTAATTTAATTACACCCAGTGATAGTTGCCTTTTCCTCCATATCTTGTGATTTTAAAGTATCAATTCAGCAAACCCAGTGTCTGGGAAATCATTTTTAAAAGGAACCAGCCCAAATTTATCCTTTTATAAAACAAACTAGTTCAGTTCCAAGACCCAGCCTTCAAAACGTTACAAGCTACTCTGTTGAATTATAGGATCCAAAAGTAATTCAGGGGCCCCACAAAAGTAATAAGATGTCTGGAAGAACAGGAATGCCATTTCCCCATAAAAGTGTTTCCATACTAGAAAAGACTTACTGTGTTCAATTTATATCAGCCACACAGCTATTAAAGGCATAAGCCAACATTCACTTTGCTCATGTACCTGCATGTCTTGCTGCAAGTTGCTCTTGTTGGAAGAGAATCAATCACTTCAGCAGGAAAGATAAGGAAATCCCTCACATTCCTTCCTTCTGATGGCTTAGCAACAGTGATTAGGCAACCAAGCGTCTTTTGCAACAGCTGCACCTCTGTATCTGCCCAATTCTAAGACTTGAATGCTGCCTTCACATTTTGTTTTCTAACTTTCTTTATTTTATGTATTTCAGTAAATTTATACACTGCTTGATTGTAAAAAAAAAACTCAAATCAAGAAAAATTTACAACCCTACTTTCTTTATATATGTGTGTGTTTGATTGACTTACTTTTTAAAAATGTGATACACCAATATATTGTCCGTTTAACCAAATCAGGCTATAAAAGCTACAGATCACATTTTTACTGATTTTAATATATTAGCAGTGTGAGAATGTGTGACTCTACAGCTGTACCAGAGAAGAGTAACCCTAAAATGTAGTGATTTTCAGGGTTGCATAAGAGCATAGTCACCATTTATTTCCTTGAATTATGTTTGTTGATGGCAGTGGCACAGTGACGAAACATAACTAGTTGCTTTCTGTCTCATGATGGTTAGACTTGAAACGTTATGAAGAAAAAGTCCCTCAGACTTTGTCCTGGGACTTTCCATTGATCACTGGAGGCTGATGTATTGCAATGTTGTATGTAATCAGTTCCTGAAGGGCTGTTACTACAACACTCCAATCTTCTCCTTAGAAATGTTTGCTCTAGTACAGATATGGTGAACCTGTGGTCCTCCAGATGTTGCTAGACTACAGCTCCCATCAGTCCCTGCCTACATGATCAATGGTCAGAGATGACAGGAACTGAAGTCCAACAACACCTGCAGCATCACACAGTGGCATTTCAAGGGGGTGGTGCGCCCTGGATGCCATGTCTGGAGGGGTGACAAGAAGGCACGCCATGGGGTGCTCGCCCTGCTGCCCCCGGCCACAAGCAGCCATCGTGGCGGCGCAGCCACATGTGGAGGATCCTCTGTTCGCGGCTGCAGCTGCGAGCAGAGGATCCCGCCACCGTCCGTATGGCGATTGGGTGGCGCCGGCAGCAAACTGCTACGTACAACGCATGTGCAGTGTCGCACGCATGCGCTGTACGTAGTGATGCCGCACATATGCCCTACATGGCGAAGCCACACATGCGTCGTACGTAGTGGCACAACGCGTGCACGGCCAGCAGTTTGCCCTGCCCCAAGTGTTGGTTAGCCTTCGTTCGCCCCTGGCATCACAGACTCCCCAGCCCTATTCTAGTTTATTGTGCCAACAGCATTAAGATACATTTGTGTCTGTGTGACACTGATATTTCGTAAAGTGCCCCAACATAGACTAAAGGAAAACATCTTCTCTAAGGAAATGTATATCTAATAAATACTGATGAGCCTTTCCTCATCAAGTTGTAACCCTGCAAAGCTTCCCCCCTCCCTCTCCTGCTCAGTCTCTTTTAGTGTAATAAGAAGTCTATTCACAGTTAAGTTTAGCAAATCCATTTAGCCAGCTAAGAACCAACCTCTAGTCATGCTGCTTTAACTGCACACAACAAAAACATCAGCTGATGATCCCCAGAACCTTCCAATACATACAGCTGGACATAGTGTGGAACAGAGCCAGCTGCCTCTCTCCCAATCTCTTAAAGCAATATGCAGCATAACCTCAAAGGTAGCTTTGTTCTACTTTCCTATCCTTCAGAATCTGCTAATGCAATCTCACAACTCTTCATAGCTTTGTTGTAACCTACTGCATTCAGTTAACAGCACTAAGGTGTATGAAATTCCCTCATGAACGGTGAAAACATTTGGCTTCGATGGATGAATAAGGAAGACAGTTTGTTGCAACTAAATGACGGTAGGTCTCATAGTCCTGTGACTGTCTTGTGCTAGATCATGGGCTAAAAGTTAAGGAAGGGAAAACAGTATGGCTGGGCAGAAGACATGGTCATTCTTTTGAAGAAGTGGGAACCTGTAACTACATGTTACAGTGCATCCCCAGCTTCAAACAGAAGTGTTCCTACGTAGGGCTCCAACCAGTCAGGAACAGGGAGTCTTGCAGCACTTTTTAGCACTTACAGATGACCTTTTCTTTCTCCCTACCCACTTGAAATCTTCCCCTTCTGCGCAATAGGGCTGAGGATTGTGACAAAATGACAGCGCTGAACCCAAGTTCTTTGTTTCTATATGCTAGGGGTGGGGTGGCATAGTGCTTTTAAATTAATGCCACACATCTCCCTGGTTCTAATTGCTGACCTCAGGGTACTATAAACTGTTATGACCACAATTCTTCCATATATAATAATATGATATAAATTTAACACATAATCTGAATGCCTTCAACCATACATGGCCAACAGCTATCCTCCAGTTTTAATTTAGGAAAGGCAGGTATGTTTGCAGTTAGAAAATTTTGTACGCATTCTAGGGGCTGCTGCATACCCTGCAAATATCCTGATTTTCGAAGGACAGATCCAGAATTATGAAAGCCCCCCAGCTTCTGATTTCAGCGCAGAACGTCCCTATTTCCCCTGCCAGTGTTGCCGCCACCAAGCTTGGAAGCAGGATGAGCCGGCGCTTGTCCCAAGCGGTGGTAGCTGAAGGGGAGCATCCCGTGGCCTCTCCATGGCCACCGCTGCTGACCTCATTCCTTGGGTGGCTTGTAGTGGCTGCTGGAGAGCGGGTGAGGAGGAGGACAGGCTGCCGCCACTGGGGCCCAGCCCCGGGCAAGGCGCTGACTCTGAGGGGCAGGCAGAGGGGTAGGGCAGCATTGGGTGGGCAGAAAGGGGGAACAGAGTGCAAGGAGTTTTGATTTTTTTATATATATAAAAAAGCTTTGTGCATCCGCATCTAATCTTCCCCTTTTCTAATATTTATTTATGGGGGGGGGTTTCTTTTTGTAACTCTCCCAAAGAATAAAATAAATTTGGGATTAAGTGGTTTTCTCAGAATGGTGGAGGGTGTGTGTGCTGTGGTGGTGGCAATCATCATTCTTCTGATAGGAAATGCTCTGTAGGGGGGGGGGACACACAGAAATGGGGGGTTGAGGAGGATCAGCTGGGGGAAGTGAGAAATGTCCCTCTTTTCATCTGAGAAATGTTGGATAAGTTTATAAGTTAATAAGTTTTGGAACTGTTTTTATTATTTTTATGTGAATTTGTTGATGTAACGAACAAAAGCAATAAAAAACACTTGGAAAAAAAAAAGAGAAATGTTGGAGGACATGCTGCTGTTCCTGCTCGCCAACCCCACCTATGCCTTTGTTCTTTCCCTCCACCTAACCAAATCACCCCCTTTACACCTCATTCAGCCCCTCAACATATGCCACCTTGCTGCACACACATCTGATGGAGGCAGGAAGCGCTCCCCCTCCGTTAAACAGTTTGCCTGGTCCTGCCTGCTATTCCTCATGCTGCAGTTGCCGTGGCCTCCTATTGGCCATGCAAATGGCAGAATGTGATGACACTTACATTTTTACGTATATAGCAAGACATACACACATGCATATGTAAATACAGCAAATCAAATTGGTTTAGGCTACAATCCTATACTGCTTATCTGGGAGCAAGCCCCAGTGAACTCAATGGGATTTGCTTCTGAGTTGACATGCATAGGATTATTCTTTAAATCTGCTATATTTAAACAGCATGGAGAAGAAGGGAAAAACTTCTGATTCTTAAGAATGGGAGTCTAATTTTAGCCAGGTCCATTGTGAGGTAAGTGTGTGCATGACTCAGAAATGATTGTGTGATGTTACATAAGCCACTGTATGTGTTGTATTTCTTAAACACACACTGCTAGAAAGGAAGATGGTGTTTTTGCATCCTCTTCCTTGCCCATAAGTATGCTGGAACATTCATTTCAAGAAAGACCCTTTATGCCAGTCAAAATGTATTAAAAAGAAATAATAATTTAAAATAGCAGTGGGTTAGTTATGTAATGTGATTAATTGCGGTAGTAGGGTGAAAAAACCACCATAGGCCTTAAACATTCACATGCAAAGTCATGTGTAGGAGTGAGAGAAGAGGTTGAAATGCACAAATTATCTGTTTCATTACATACATTTCATGGGGCATTGATTTATTCCTTGTATAATTTAATCAGCATATGGAGAAATTAGATAAGTCTATGTGATGCTAAAGCAAGCAGGAGAAACTAGTTCAAGACACAGAAGCAAATAAAATCTATGGAACTTTGAAACTCAAGGCATTTTCTAAATGTTATAAAGTCCCTTTGCAGATGTCAGTAGCAAAATAACCTGACTGCTCATCTTTTGCATACTGTGGTATTTGCATGCCTTACCCTGAAAAAGAAATGTACATTTTTTTGTCTACTGAGCCCAGATTTCTTTAGAAATGGAAGGCTTGCTGTAATAACTTCTTAGAACATTTACAATCCAAGTAGCAGAAATTCCAGGATTTTTCTTTGCAAACATGTTTATCAAAGAAGAACTAAAGACACTCAGTGGAACTTTGTCTACTCAGAAATCTTATTTAATGCAATGGAGGTTTATTCCCAGGTAAATGGGGGGGGGGGTTGTAGCACCAGTCTACATTGTTTCCTCTGTCATTGGCTGTCACAAAACAGTGAGTATTGATAAAAGACCAGAGCTTAAGGTGTGAAATGTCTACCAGCGCTGTGCCCAATTTTGTTATCCAGCAGTCTTGCAGAAGAATGTTACATCCTGGAAGCTTTACCAGGGCACATGGCAATGATAGCTTTTATCAATACAGTACGTCAATACTTCCGACAGTGCTTCTTGTCACTATGACATCCTTGTATGACTTGTGGTGTGAGTGCTGTGCCACAACTCATTATTATTATTTTGTTCTGTAGTTGTAAATAGCCATACCATAAACCATCACTTGCCAAGCACTAGCTGCTAGAATCGGACCATAAAAAGGTGCAGCAAAGTGTGTCAAGCTCAAGGGTAAATTTATAGAGAGATCATTAAAGCTTCCCCTCAGCTACTTCTCTACAGAGCAGTTGCAGTTTCATAAATAATAGTGGTCTAATGAGACTTTGGTGAGATATTTTTCTTCCAATATTTTTCTAGTCTATGCTCAGCAAGGGTTATAGTTTAATTAAAGGATGTCAGAAGAAAAGGAAGCTGCCCCTGAGATAATCACTGCCTGTTGTTAGATAAGTACTGAGGTGAAGACAAGCAAAAAGGGCTATCATGAAAACGATAAATTATGGAGGAGAGGGGATGGCTGATGGTTCAAAAATACAACTGACCTTTTTTCTTTTAATTTATAAAGGATGCACCAGCACTGCTCTCTGAGTTGCCCTGTGCAGATGGTCTCCAAGTGGGAACTATCAGCTTCATGCTGCTCTTGGGAGGGATGTTTACCTTTCAAACAAATGCCTCTAACACTCATTTCAACATTGATGAATCTGCTACTCTTGCACAAGCTTTTAATATTGGTATCCTTTCCTTGTGGTATGACTTTTAATATTCTAATCAAGGTCTTAAAATGTTGTAAATTACCATATGAGTCCATGTACATTTAATTACGAAAGGTCAACCAGTAACTAAATTTGCATGTGACATCTATTTGCATGCTAAATTTCGAATACAAAAATTAGGGTTTCAGAATTTTAATGACCGTAAGTGTTCAAGTAAAAGGGAAGATAGAAGTGAAATAAAAATGTATGCAACACTGATAGCATCTTTATTATTCCTCCTGAGTTACGACTGTACACAAATTACCAAATCTCTCTCTTTACTGAAGCACTGTCAAGACATTTGAGTTGTAATTAAGCAGATATAGGATAAGGTTAATTCAAAATATCATCTATATTTAGAGGACAATTTATTTTATTGGTTTCAGGGATGCCAACACACAAAAAAGACTCTAAATATGTGCAGTTTCACAGCTTTGGTGTCTGAACTACCAGCTCCAAGCCTACCCTACCCCGCAGAACCATAGTGTATATTAAAAGGGGAGGGGAGAAGACACCGTACACAGCCTCTGGGAGGAAAAATGAGACACAAATAAACAACAACAACCAACCATCTAACCAGGTGCAGTCCCCTTCCTATTTTGCCAATCTGGATAAACAAAAAAGTAGCATTGTGTTAAAGTACAGTCTATATGAATTTTTAACTTGTTGCAGCTATAAAGTGTTTGATGCTTTTATGGTTGTATTTGCTGAGTCATTTTTTTATTTTTGTTTATTCTTGCTGTATAACAATAACTATAAATAACAGGCCAGTGATGACAATCAGGTCAGTGGTGGCTGTGTGCGAGACATGAAAAATGGTGGTGGTGGCAACTTTCAAAGTCACAATTTCTTTTCAGTAGGAAGGAGGCCTCATTTACTTCAGGGGAGATACTTCTGAGTAAAACAATTGCCAGCCAATTGTTTTTTACACTGTAAAGGCAGCACACTTGGGGAATAAATGAAATAATGTGTACATGGAAGACTCTCAACTGTCCAGTGTCGAGCTAGGAACAAAACAACCAGCTTCTCCTGTTTTTTCTGCTGCTCTGGAGGCCCCCCTTGATGCCTGCTGATGCTTTAGAAAGTTGCCTCCACATTTTGTTTCCTAACTTTCTTTGTACTGCCAATTTATTTACTTTCTTTTAAAAGGAAAGCTAAGAGCCTGGGCCCCAATCAATATGTACATGCTGTACAAGCCTTGTGAGCAGCCCTAATTTGTTTTATTATTAGCTGCCCTGTTAGGTCAAGTTAGGTTAGGTCAAGTTAGAAATCTAAGCTAGAGCACAATAAAATCTTGGCAATATTTCTGTGGACTCTGTCATAGGGGTGGGGCAGTTTGTCCCAATATTCCTAGTGTTGTATGGATTCAGGAGCAAATACATTAATAAGTGTTGGTTATAGTTAGTTACAGTACTTTTTTGCTAAAAAATGTTTAGGGGTACTCTCATTTTCCTACTCATATTAAAATACTGCCCCTTAATGAGGCTAAACTTAAGAGTCACAAAATGTTTAGGGGGTATGCGTACCCCTGCATACCCCCAGAAAAAAAGCGCTGGTTAGTTACAAAGCTTGTTGCTATTTCAATTTCCTCTCAGTCATTCCCACTTCTTTCCTCAGTTAATTGCCATCTTACCAAGAAAACCTGACAAGGCAGAAAGTATATTATATAAACTGAGATGTGATCAGAAACATTGACACGAGTGATCCTGCAAAATATACATTGAAATTTACTGGCAGTTTAGGCTAACAGTGAATTTCTCTTAATCTTACCTCACAAAATATTAATTTCCAATAGAACATCCTGGTTCAGTAGTCTGTGACTTAAGTATAATACTTCAAATATTTTCTGGCTCCTCTTAGCTGAAACACCAAACATACTTTTTCCTTAGTGCACTGAACAAATTATCTTTAGAATATACTGCTGCCAGGGCAACACTCAATGCAAATCTATTGTTACATATCTTTGGTTGCAATTGTAGTCACCAGCACAAAATGATAAAATAATGAGCGCTGTATGTTTTTCCTCCCCCAATAACCTTTTCCTAAAGGGGACAGACTCCAAGCTGAAAGACTGAGTGCTTTATCATGAGGGAGCCAGATTACTGCTGAGAAGAACAGTGTGAGGTGACTATAAATAACACACGTTTTGCAGCCAGCCAGAGCCACATTGTGGCTATTAATCTTTCTGTCAAACGGCCATCATTTGCCACCATGAAATTCAGACTATGTCTCCAATTACCCCCCTCCCATGCAAGAGTTGTCCCCCAGAGGGTTTTACATAAATATCTACTGGCAGGAGTGGGGGAGGGATCATTACCAACAAGTAGATGTTTGCTTTTTCACATTTCTTTTTACTGTGTCCTATTATTATTATTATTTTAAACACACAAATACACACACCCCAATCAGTTAAGTCAGTTGCTGAAGAAGTAAAGGATGCATTATTTGGCTTACTATGAGAAACAGTCTGACAGTTTGCAGGTACAGTATCAGTTTGCAGGTATATGGATCCAGATGCACGTGTGTTGTGTGTATGTGTCTTTGTCACATGGACATTCATCATTGCCTCAGGAACCTAAGAGTGGCCTCGCTGCATCTGACCAATATGCCTCTAATCTACTATTCTGTTTCCAACAGTAGCCAGCCAGATGCCCTTAGCCAGGCATAGGCAAACTCAGCCCTCCAGATGTTTTGGGACTACAACTCCCATGATCCCTAACAGGACTAGTGGTCAGGGGTGGTGGGAATTGTAGTCCCAAAACATCTGGAGGGCCGAATTTGCCTACTAGCTATTAGCAAGCAGTTAAATCTGCCCGGTGGTGGGAAAAGAAGGACAGGGCTCTTGCATTTTCAACAGTTGCACAAAAGAGGGGTTTTCAGCAATTGTTACTTGTGTGAGAGGGATCAGGGAAAGGCCATCGTCTTCATGCTCTGCTTTTGCCAAGAGGCTAGATTCAAAAGAGGATGTTGCTCCTGCATCTTAGCCATCGGGAATAATTTCAGCAGGTGCAATCTGCGCATCCCTTGCATTCTGGAGTTGGGATGTGTATATCCAAACTTCAGGTTCCAGATGTTCTTATATATATACCGACAAAATTAATCATAAAGGGGAGCCCGAGGAGGAGGTGCGGAATATCGAAATGCATTCTGTGAAGATTCAATGCATCCTTGTTTAGGCTGCTAGAACCTTCTTCCGGAACACATTACAAGTCATATTTTATTATGACTTTTGTTGTTTAATTGGCTCCGACTGTTGTAAGCTGAATGATCTTTCTTGTTCCTTCAGCTTGTAAGCCACCTTCTGTGCAGCAATACAAAAAGGCGGTATACCGTACAAATTAAAAGTGAAATGAAAGCAGCGTAGCACCTGACATTGCTATTATTCATAATAATGATAACGATTTTTTTTAAAGGTTTGCTTTGACAACCCTACTACACATTGTAACATATGCGAGGCACGGGTTGAAATTCTATGACGGAGGGGTGGGGAAAAATGGGGATCCATGATCCATCCCAACCCTTATCGTGTGGTAAACGTCTTTATATTTTTTTTTATTGCCAACAGGAGACAAGGGGCAGATACGTACATAATGAAACGGCCGGTGGGCGGGGCGTTGAGAGGAGCGATCGAGAGAGAAGGGAGCGCGGCTTCTCATTGGCTCCGCGTCGCTCGCAGGAGTCCTCGGGTCAGCAGCCCCTCCCTTAATCGTCCCTCCCGCGCGCACTCCTCCTCCCTGCGGCCGTTGGTGCCGCCCGCCAGCGTGTGGAGCCGCGTGAGAGGGGCGGGGCCGCGGCGCGCGAGCCCACGAGGAGGAGAACGTGCTCGGGGCGTGCCCTGGGCGCGCTTTCCCCCCTCCCTCTTGGCCTAGCTGGCCTCAGCCAGCCTAGCCTAGCAACGGCCTCGAGGGCTGAGGCGGTTGCATGACCGCCTCGTGCTTCCTCCTGCTAAACCCCCGTCCAGGTCCCGCCCTCACTCGGGTGCTCTGTGTGTGTGTTGTATGTGGCCGCGATCGAAGCTCTGCTGCTCACGGGGCAAGGCGGGGTCCTTGTGGGGCTGACGCGGACTCCCGAGAAGGGTGCAGGGAGGGAGCGGCTACCTCGGCGGCTGCGGGCGCCTGTTTTCGCCTTTCCTTTAAAGGGCCAAAGCTGCACTTTAGGACGGTGTGGAAAACCCGCGTGGGGTTCCTCTCTGTGTAAAGTCTGTGCTTGCACGCGCCTGACAAATCTGCCCCTTGGCCTTTCCCTCGTCAAAATGATCTACCCACCCTCCCCACCCTCCCCACCTCCAGTCTCTGTTGTGTGCCCTGGCTGAGGGGGAAAACGAAGGCATCTCGGTCCCCTCGCCAACAGAAAGCGGGGTAAAAAAACGCTTCATGAAAATGATGTGCCAAATAGGGAGAGAGGCATTGCGCACCGGCGGCATTTTAAGCTGCTTTTAACCCCCGCCCCGGTAGGTCCATTTTTCCTCAACTGTATTGCAAGGAAGCACTGGTATAAATATACTGGTATAATATAAAAAAATATTATACTGGTCCATGTTTGTATTTCGCAGACGCTTCTCTGAATTCATTGGTTTTACAAACGTGGTTGTGTCAGGACGCCCTCTTGCCACGCTGGCCCTTGACACCCTCTCGCTTGAAGGTTGTTGCTCCACGTTTTCCCCTCCGTATTTCTGCGTGTGCCTTATTGACCTGCCCTCCCTCCCTCCCATGCGTGTCTGGCTGCCGGGCCTGTCTGTGTCTCCCCGGGTTTGGCGCACCCTGTGGCGATTCTTTTCAGAGCCCTTTCCTTTTTTATTTCCCAGGGTTTCCAGCTCCCTTTCCGCCCACAGCCGAATTGGCGCTGTCTCGCATGTCATCCTTTCCAGACGGCGTAGGGAATTTTCCAAGCCTGTACTGTACTTTCTTTCCTTTTTTTTAATAGGGGGCAGTGCTATTTTCCCTGGAAGATAGGTGCCGGAACTCACCATGAACACCTCCCTTGTTCTTTTATAATGGCAGCATGGAAAATAACAGCATATGGGGGGGGGGACCCCAGCTTATGCAAAGAAATCAACTGCAACTCTTATCTAGACAGAGATAGCCTTGCTTGCAACAAGGCTGAAGAAGTGTGCATGCACACGAAAGCTCATACAAAGAATAAACTTCGTTGGTCTCTAAGGTGCTACTGGAAATACTGGTATTTTATTTTTTATTTTGTTTTGACTATGGCAGACCAACACGGCCACCTACCTGTAGCTGGAGCCTTGCAACAGTTATCCGTACCCAGATGGATTACTGTAATGCATTGTCGTGCATGGGATGCACATTTTGAAAATGGTCTGTAAACTTCAGTTTGTGCAAAAAACAGTGATATGATCACATCGTGCTGGTATTTTGCTATTAGCACTGGCTTCCAGTTTATTGTTGGGACCAATTCAAAGTGGTGCTTTTTTAACCTAGTACAGGTACCAGGTTACCTGAAGGATTATATCCTTCCACATACACCTACTTCAACCCCAAAATCTTAACAGAATGCCTCTGCCAAACAAAGTGTTCTGGGTAGCTTATAGTACCCAGCAGTCATGGAATGCACTTCCTGGAGAGGCTGGAACCTATGCTCTGGATTTTGTTTTTGTTTGTTGGTTTGTTTGTTTGTTTGTGTCCTGTTGAATATATTTTCTCAGGCCTTTTAACTTTAACATTTTTTGTGGCTACATGAGATTTTGGGATAAGACATTTTGTTAAAAATGTTTGTAGTCAACCAATCTTCACTCAGAGTAGACCCATTGAAATGAATGACCATGGCTAATGGCCCATTACTTTAAACCAAGGGTCGGCAACCTTTTTCAGCCGCGGGCCGGTCCACCATCCCTCAGACCATGTGGTGGGCCGGACTATATTTTTTTTTGGGGGGGGGAAATGAACAAATTTCTATGCCCCACAAATAACCCAGAGATGCATTTTAAATAAAAGCACACATTCTACTCATGTAAAAACACGCTGATTCCTGGACCATTCATGGGCCAGATTGAGAAGGCTATTGGGCTGCATCTGGCCCACGGGCCTTAGGTTGCCTACCCCTGATTTAGACCAAGTAAAACATGGTTGCATCCCAACCCATTGATTTTATCCTCTGTTGCCAATTTTGGCATGTTCTTTGATTTTATGGGTATTTTGCATGTAAACCCCCCCACCACCTTATTGACAGTCACCTAGAGAAAAAATGGTTATTGTCATTTTGATTAGGGTGGCAATACAAATACTGCAAATAACTATTATACAAGAATTTATAAAAGGTTGCCTCAAAGTGCATCAATTTATACTTGCATTGGACGTCATTTTCCATTTTGTTGCCCATTCATCCAGTTTGGAGAGGTATTTTCTGGAATTTTTTACTGTCTGAGGAATAACTGGGACAGGTGATAGGTAGGTTTGGTGGATTCTCTGGTCCTGAATGGGGTACCTGTACCCCTAAAGGACCAGGTGCACAGCCTGGGAATCATTCTGAACTCACAGCTGTCCATGGAAGTACAGATCAATTCTATTTCCAGGGCAACTGTAGACCCTACCTGCCTGTGCCCTGTCTTGTCAGAGTGGTACATGCTCTGGTTATCTCCTGCTTGGTCTACTGCAATGCGTTCTACCTTTGAAGATGACTTGGAAACTACAACTAATGCAGAATGTGGCTACTAGACTGGTGACTAGGACTAGCTGCTGGGATCATATAAAACCTATCTTGAAATATCGGCATTGGCTTCCAGAACATTTCCAAGCACAATTCAAAGTGTTGGTGCTGACCTTTAAAGCCCTAAATGGCTTTGGCTCTGTATACCTGAAGGAGTGTTTTCACCCCCATTGTTCAGCCTAGACACTGAGGTTCAGCTCTGAGGGCCTTCTGATGGTTCCCTCATTGCGAGAAGTGAGTTATGGGATCCAGGCAGAGGGCCGTCTCAGTAGTAGTGTCTGCTGTGTGGAATCCCATCATATGTCAAAGACATAAACAGCCCTGTATAGGGAAGTTTTTAATGTTTGATATCTTATTGTGTTTGATGTTTTAATTTGTTGGAAGCTGCCCAGAGTGGTGGGACAACCTGGTAAGATGGGTGGCATATAAATAATAATGTATTATTATTATTATTATTATTATTATTATTATTACTTATAAAAACGTGTGTTTAAAAGTAGGTTAATTGTTAAATTTAGAACAAGAAAAAGAAGCAGGTTTTTATTATTGAATTATAGTCTTACTGGAGTTTGATATTTTTCTTTTGAGGCATAAAAAACATGTTTATTAGGAACACATCTAGCTGTTAAACAAAGAAGAACAGCATTTAATTGACCCAAAGTCAGAGACGTTACCTCATTATCATGAGGTCAGTTATAATTGGCCTTGACTGAGAAACCAGGACATGGCAAATACTGTAACACATTCGTTTGAGGGTGGGCTTCATTTTGATAGGCACTGTTCTTATGAGGCATGCATTCTTTTCTTTTTTTTAATTAAATTTTTATTCACTTTTCTTTTTCTATAATTATATACATCTCAAATCAATAACATTTCTGTTACCTCTTCCCTTCCCTCCGGGCTTCCCCCAGCTTCCATTTCTGATTTGTTTCCCCCTTGTTACATACTGCTTTTTCTTAAAAATCCACTATATCATTTCTTTATCGTTTTACATATTCTTTGTTAATAGAAATGTGAGTGTTTATTTAAATCCTGCCATCAAGTCAGTAGTCTTCCTTTGTTTCTGCAAGTAGAGGCATGCATTCTTATGAGGTGGCCAGACATGGTATGCTAATGGCCTATCCAGCTAGCTCTGCTGAGCTGACTTAGCTTGCTAGCATAATTTCCAGGGGGTTTCTGTGTTTGGCAAAATTTAATCAAACCTTGATTAATTCAAACTTTTACTAAATTATGGGGAATTATATGATACCCCATGAGAATTCTGTTTTGAGCATTAGACTTTTTATTGAAGACTCTATTAGAACAAACAAATAAAGATTGGTATTGCCTTTTGTGTAATGGGATCAGTAATCCCTTTGGCTCCTGGGAGAGCATCCAGGGGCCATAGGAAGCATCAGATTCCCTCTCTGAAAGTGGAGCGAGTATCAATCTGGAGATCTCAGAGATTGAGATCTGTGTCAGATTCCCTCCTCCTTCCAGCCCTAGACCTACCACCATTGGAATGGTAAAGCTGAAAAAGGGATATTGTGTGCCAAAGGAGAAATGTGTGGAAGCCTTGGATCTAACACCTTCCAAGAACTCCAAACCCAGAGAGGGAACTGTGGCAGCCTTGGAGTTGGTATAGCCCAGTCCCATTTATTTCCCTCCCACTGAAGGGGGGAAATAGAAAAGGATGTAGGAGTGCATAAGAAATTCTCCACCCTTATTTCCTCCCTGTCAACAAGGGCCTGACACAGTGCTGGATATGGCTGATACCCTGCCATCAGCTTCCATCCCCTGCCTTAGGGAATTTTAAATTGCTTGAAGACCAGCTCAAAAATAATCCAATTTTTATTTTTATTTTTTGGATGCACTCCTAAGCAACACTTAATTGGAACTAGCTTCATTTGGGCTTACCTCAGCGTAGATATGGTTAGAATCAAGTCATAATTGGGAAATAAAATGCATGCCAAATGCACTTCGGGATCGCACTATACATCAATTGGAGCAAAACATAGAATGGACAAGCTTAAACAATCTAACTCATAGGAATGTAAGAGAAAATGAAACTCCTCTGTTGTACATCTAATTAGATTTATGTCTATTTTGCTGGGCATATTAAGTAGGGTTTTTTTTAAATTGTAAACTGACATTTAGCTGCTTAAATTATAATATATGAAGTCGCAAACAAATGCTTCATGCACACAATCTGTGAATAAAAGAAGTGATGTATGGAGCTACTGGGTGGAATTCACCTGATGAGTCCCCATCAACAGAAGTGTCAGGAGCTGGAGTCAGGAGTAGGTCAGCAATGAAAAGACATTGGTGTCAGTGAAGTTAACTCTTTAGTCAAAGAAACCAAAACAGTGCAGCTCTAGTGATCAGAGCAACTCTTCCCAGAAGGTCTTGCCACAATGAGTCAGTTACAAGCCCGTCTCAGCCATAGAGCCGACTGGCGCAAGGCGCCAGGGCACCACAGCCTGGAGGGTGCCTCAGCCGCGCCCGCCCCGCCCCGCTGCACCCACTGTGCCCTGCCTGCCCGCCCTCGCTTGCCGTGCCCGGCGGAGTGCGAGGGGCGCCGGAGGGATCTTTGTGCCACGGCGCGAAATACTCTTAAGACGGCCCTGGTCAGTTGCAAGGACTGAAGGTCCCTGCCTTCCCCGGTTCCTTCCCAAGCAGCATAATGCTCTGTTGCCTTGTCTCTCATTGCTTTGGCCTCTTCAATTCTCTGCATGTTCTGGGAGACCAGTGAGGAGGGGAGGTGGTCATAGCAGGATGGGGAGACTCCCTGGATTCTTCAGCAACCTGCTTCATCTCTGTCTCCTGGCCCCCCTCCTCTCCTATGTCTGAGTCTGCCATGACTGTTCTCTGCCACAGCCCCTTCTGCACACTAAACCCTGTTGCCTCTTCAGCTTCCGACACCTCCTCCTCCCCGCCTTCTCCCTCTGCATCCAGCCAAACCCTGCACAAGTACTTCCACTAGGGCAGTGGGGTTTTCCCCTCTCTTTACCCTATGACCCCCCAAATTGATATGGGGGGAAGTCAGGTAGGAGAACCCTCAGAACATTGTGCTGGGGGAAGGGGATAATTCCATCAGGCAAGCTGATCTCATAGAATTGTAGAGTTGGCAGGGATCCCAATGGCCATCTTGTCTAATGCCGTGCAATGGAGGAATCTCAACTAAAGCACCCATGACAGACGGCCATCCGACCTCTGCTTAAAAACCTCCAATAAATAAATAAATGTTTGCGCTGACGGAGCAATCAGAAGAGTGTGACGTTGAATTCCTCCCACTATCTTTTTAGAACAAACACATTCTCAAAATAATCATTGCAAGTAGGACTGGTGAATTACTAATTTTCTAAAAACAAGTGGGCAGTGGAATTGGGCTGGCAAAACCTTTGAAATATTCTTAAGTACAATCTTCAGCTATAGACTGGGTGTGGACCAGGTTTTGACTATTTTGTCTGCACCTCTGGTTTTCTTTCTAGATCGGCAGTACACAGACATCCACAAATCAATTCACCAGCTCACAAGAACATCTGCTTCCAACTCTGGTGAACAGAACACTTAAGACCATACAGATCCCTGCTCCAGGGGATTCATTTCCACTGCATTTTTAACAGGTAAGAAACAGCAGGAGACTTTTATGAGTAACAGCAGAGAGAGTGTTTCTTACCTTTTCCTTATCCTTAATGAGAGATAAACTGCCTCTCAAGCTCTCTGTACATGCCTGAGGACTTGAGGAGGGGGCAGTGGTAGGTAGCTGACTAGTATGCTGAGCCAACATTTTTGGACCCTGGGATATACAGATACTTGATAGTTTCCCTTCAGTGGAGTAATTTTAATCAGGGCAAAACAACAGTAAAACACTAGATGACCTCACATGGTAGATTAATTCATTTGGGAATGGTGTGATATGATCCTTGGACTTGACTGTTGGAGTAGCCTGCTCCAACAATTCCAGAAGGTCATGAGATTTTGGAGAGATGGTAGGAGGTTCAGGGCTGAAGAAGCAAGAGGCAGTTGAAGCAGCAAAGGCGGCCGAAGCAGCAGAAGGTGGCCGAAAATAAAAGGACTGCAGTCGAAGCTTGTAGTGCACTCAATGGTAGCGAGTGAGCTCTCCCGTCCCCAAACAGAGGCAGGGGCTATTTATTAGGAATTTGTACAATAACGTCAGCATAATAACAACCAATAACAACCAAACATAAAGAGCCCTTCCGGGCGGGAAACAGCTCCAGGGACCGTCATTAAGGGGGCTTCCTGGCGCGCTTTTCCTGGAGCGGAGGGAACTCAGCTCCAGCTCCGTGATCCCGGCCGGATCTTCTTCTCTCCTCCGCGCGCGGCAGCACAAGATCGGGAAGATAGCGGCTGCGCGGGGGGGGGGGGGAGAAGCCCAAGCACTACTTTTAACATATACAGGAGCAAATTGACTAGGTAACTCATGTGCATAAGGAAGTCCATATTCCTTTTCACTCCTCATGTAGAAGAGTTTGAATATTAGGCTTTGTTGAAACATGACTTGAGAGAGGAATAAAGCAAAAGCAGCTTATTATACTATAAATGGGAAAAAATCTATTTGCATCAATCAGTCTAGTAGTTGAATTACAGTAATCAAGCCTTAACCAAGCCAGAGTCCTTCAGATGTTTTGATCTACAGCTTATTGTCCCATACTCCCAGTGGCTGTGCTGACTGGGACCGGTGGGAGCTGTATTCAAAATGTCTGAGGGCACATGGTTGGCATAGGTTGCATAATAATTTCAAAACTTTCCAGGTTGGCTGGTTGATGCTTTGAGGTTTTAGCATGATAACCATGTCAGGGACTCAAAACTATTACAGATTAGGGTCACTATTGTATATCCTGTGTACATGTTTATTTTGTACAGATGAGGAAATAATAAAGTTTAGAGCAGATAACAAGCATTTCTCACAAACACATTTGAGTACACCTCCTGTCCACTGAAAAGCACATAGGTAGCATTAGATTACATTTCGAAAACTGTCAACATTTCCTTTTTTCTGCTCTTTTATTTCACTTGCTGTGCACTTTGTGCTTAGTGTCCAGGGCTAGTAGCCTGGAAGGCAACAGGGGCATGTGGTCAATCATTTGTGTGAATTGATGGGAAGGTATTTGTTACCATAGATTTAACTAGTCTTATTCAGACATGACATGCAGATTTCCCTTTTGATGGAGGATAACAGTCATTTTGAGAGACACCCACCCACAAAAGCCACAGACATGATGCCTGACTCAAATCTTTACCCACTGCTTTGCAATGCAAAACTGGTGGAGTTTTTGGTACTTTCTGATTAAAGCAAAAGTATTTTACAGGGGTTTTCCAGCATCTTAGATGGTTGCTCAAAAACAAATCAGCTGAGGTTAGTGAAGGGGGACGGAGACATTTTATTTTTTTTGCTTATCTTTGATGCTCATTCAAAACAAAAAAGAAAACAACTCCAAAAGAAATTGAGTGTGGTAAAACATGGCAATACCACCCCAGGTGTAGAAGAACAAATAATACTGCAAGGGCTATAGTGGAAGAAACAGTTAAGGTGTGCTTTTTGATCAGCATTCACTCTTACAAGTTCTGGCACCCATGCTGATGCTATTGCACAGTGTTTCCCAACCTGGTGTTTTCCAGATACAGTGGTGCCCCGCTAGACGAATGCCTCGCAAGATGAAAAACTCGCTAGACGAAAGCATTCGTCTAGCGGAAGGCTGCCCCGCAAGACGAATTTGTCTATGGGGCTGCCTCGCAAGACGAAAATTTTTCGTCTTTTTTCCCCCCCGTCTAGCGAAAGCGCGGCTGTCATTGCTGCTTCGCTAGACGAAAAACCCGCTAGACGAAAATTTTCGCAGAACGAATTATTTTTGTGTAGCGGGGCACCACTGTATTTTAGACTACAGCTTCCATCTGTCCCAGCCAGTTTTGGAGTTGCAGTCCAAAACGTCTGGAAAGCACCAGTTTGGGGAAGGTTGTTACAGAGGCACAGGAATCACTGTGGAACTTGTAGCATTTGGACACAGCATACCAAAACCTTGAAACCCTTCTACTTGCAAACATCCAAAGCACAAAAGGCATGATATATTGGTTTTGAGGAAGCCTTTATCTCTTATAGTGCAGGTAGCCATACTCTGGGAAAGGAAAAGGACTGTTTGTAGGTGGTCACTGTTGTGTGTTGATAAAGTGAATTGATAGTATACTAGTGAGGTATTTCACAAAAGGAGAACATGAATGTGCTTATTCATATACACAAACCAATGGTGAAAGATGAGAACTTTTAGAAGTAACATATACTGGAGTATTCTTTCCATCTTTCAACAAATCCTACCAGTATGTATTCAGATGTAAATCACTCTGAGTTCAGTGGGACTTACTCTGAAGTAAGAGCATAGGACTGCAACATTAGTAGCTTAAATAGAAATGAAGAAGTTTGGTTCAGTTAATATTGCACTCTGTTGTTGAAGAGTTATAGAGGTTGTGCATGGCAAGATACGACGGTTTATGCAACTATATTAGACACAGGAACCCAGTCCGTATAAATTTTTGGACCTTTAGAGAACAGTAAGGCAGGAATCTGTTTTGACCCATATCACTTTAATCCCCTTTTATCCAGTGAGACATGCCTAATGTTCAAGATTTTCAGTATTGAAAGTAATGAATTGATGCCACTAGTTTTAAAAACCCTTTTATTGTATGAGCTTCCCCCACCCCCATGCTTTAGGTGTAAAGGAATGGGAGTGGAAAGGAATTCCCCATAGATCAGATGTGTTAGCAATTCTTTTTCCTGTAGTGAGTGCAATAGGTGTGAGGCATCTGCCTATGTAACTACATATTTTCCTAAGCACATTTTACCTTTGTTGCTCATATTTTCTGCTTCGGCACACAGTCTTCTATTAGGGGCAGCATACCTAGAGAACCCTGCTGCCTCAGTAGAGGGGGTCAGGTCCCTACATTATAGTGTACTTTATTAAAAGCCACCCTCACCACAAAATCATCCTTGCTTGTTGGTTACTTGAAAATGATGGCAAATTTATTATTTGCATGTGTCCAAGAGCTGTTGCAGACCAACAATGGATGGACATTTAATATCAGCTCAAAAACATTGCTATCAAGGCAGATCACAGATTCAGCTGCAAGTATAATATGGAAGATGAAAAATGATATACTTGAGAGGCAGTGTTATGTAGTGGTTAGAGCTGGTCTAGAACTAGAATTACTTTTAGAATTATAACTACTGCTAGTTTTGATTTCTTTATTTAAAATATTTATATGTGTCATATAACAGGATTTATGTTACACTTAATAATCAAAGCTGTACCTGTCAATACAAAGCATCATTAGAGTCTAGATTAAGCCAGCAGATAATAGCTGAATAACCTCTTTAGCCAATGAATCAGTTTAATAGACATAACTTTTTTGGTTTTTAAATAAAGTTTCCTCCAATAATCAGGTTTCAGATCTCGTTTTAGAAAGATAATGAAGTGTAATATAAGACTATAGCAAATCCACAAATAATAAGCACGTTCTGTTACCACCTGTCCTTGTCTCCACATGTATATGACTACACACACATCCAAGAAACAAACACTTGGCCCTTTAATCAAGAGCCATGGTGTGCCACAGCACAAAAATGGTGAGCATTCAGTGGAGCTGGCAATATTTTGGTTAAGCCTCTAGAGAGAGTAAGAGATGAAAAACCTGATGAGAAGCAGCAGCATATGAGTGACAGGAAGGCAGAGGAGAAGCGAGGCAACCAATGCCAAATAAGAATACAGGATGACAATTGAAAGTAGGCCAACAGATGGGTAAGGAATCAGGTTGGAGCAGTTTTTCCCAACCTGGTGACTTCCAGATGTTTTAGACTCCAACTCCTGTCAGTCCCATCTAGCATAGTCAATGGTCAGGAGTGATGGGCAATGTAATCCAACAACACCTGGAGGAAGGCTGGGTTAGAGGAAGAAGCCAAAAGTATGCAGAATGCATGCAGCCATACATTCCTTGGGGTTGTATGGTTGACTGAAGCACTAGAGGCAAGAGAGAAATTAGTTGGAGAGGAGGGAAAAAGAGATCAGAGCACAGTTACTACCAAGACAACCAGTCTTTGTTTTATGAAGGATATATTGTGACAGACTTCCTTCACTGCAAATCTGCCTTGACTGCAATTGCCAGGTGGTTTTTTAACTTTGGTTGTTGATTCATTAGGGGTTGTTGGCTTTTTTACTAGTATTTTAAAGTTTTTTCAGTTGTATAAAATAAAGTGAAAAAAGAGAAAAGAAGGAAGTGCAATATATGCTACTGTATACAAGCATGGTGGCCATAATGCCAATGTTGCAGGTTTGATCCCTGTATGGGACAGCTGCATAATCCTGCGTTGCAGGAGGTTGGACTAGATGATCCTCAGTGTCCCTTCCAATTCTATAGTTCTATGATTCTTATATATGCTAATACATATATAATTACGAATAACCACCTATATTCTGTATAAACTTGTTTCACATGTAAGCATATTTATTCAAACAAAGTCTGATGTTGCAAGTACCATCATGTCTTCAGTCCATTGATGAAAGGAACCATATTTTTTATTTGTTGGCTTAACTTGCCGTTCTTAACCACATGCAGTTCACCTGTTTATGCAATGGAAATAAATCCAGGGGAGATAATTTCCTTTTTAAACTTACTGTAAGTAAAACTACTGGATTCTCAGTATTACCCATACCTGAGTTCTCAACTGAAACATCTGACTTAATGACTGTACCTATAGATGTCAAGCTGCTTTCCTTTAAAAGAGAAATGTTGAAGCTTTGCAATATATAAAGTAATATATTCTTCACAAATTCAGTATTTGACATATTTAATTTTTAATTATAAACTAACTGACTTATAATGGATTGATAAGAAGTAGAAGTTTTATTACTTAAAATTTTACATATACTGATTTTTCCCATTTTGGAATAATGGGAACTTCAGTACTCGATTCACATTTAGGCTGCAGTTCTGAGAACGCTCACCCAGGAGGTTGACCTATTAAACACAGTGGGATTTCTCTGAGTAAACAGGAATAAAATTATGTTGCAACAGTTGTACAGTTGTGGAGCATTTACAAATATTTCTCCTTGCCTAGTCACAGTCATTGGTGAGATCCAAAACATCCTGCAGCATTCTTCCTATTATTCACCAAACAACAATTTTGTTTTTCCATGGATATTACTTAAGAGGGTTTTTTAAATATATATAAGTTTTGGTGTAAGAGAAATTCTATGATAATGCTCATGAAGAGATGTCCATTGGAAAGAGTATACAGCTCAGTTGTGCAGGAGTTCTGAGCATTCATAAAAAGCTCATTATTCCCATTTGTTTTAACAGATCCCAATCAGCCTGTGCTTGAGACACTATATGAAAATCAGTTGAGCAGCCCACACAGGTAAAAAATCTGCATACACAAACACATGAAGATCTCTAGCTTGGAACAACAGGTTTTGTTTTTAGCTATAATCACCCATAGAAAATTTTATAGATTCCTCTGTATCAGCCTTCCCCAACCCTTGGGGTCCCCAGATGTTTAATGTTGTTGAGATGACGACAATAACCCTTCATTATAGGCAGGACTGAGCATGTAACTGGAAAGAGAAACAATTGTGATAAATTCAGAGTTTATATTCTCACATCATGTAATGATTATGAGTAGTGACCACCACAGCATTGCAACTAAGATCCACAATGTAGGGTTCAGAGTTGAATGAATGACACAAAAGGCCACTAGTTTTGCAGGCGCTGTAAAGAGTTTTAACCTGTTTAATATAAATAGATCAGCATGCTTTGCTTTTGTTTGGTAATTCCAGTATGGCATAAGGGGTGTGTGTGTGTGTGTGTGTGTGTGTATAAGAGAGAAAATATGCAAAAACAGAAGTATTAAAACATGTGTTCCAATAATGGGGCATCTTTTGTTACTTTTCACAGTGCCAGGACCCTAATTTATCCTTTGTTTCCAGCAACATATAAAGCAAACACTGAGGAACTCAAATACGGAAGGAAACCAGTGGGTAAGGTTAACATGAAAAGTTTAATTTAATTAAACATGGGTTTGAAGAGGAACACAGCTATTTTTGGTTTGGTGAAGCATCAACTACCATAAGACGAAAAACACTTGCACATAGAAATATTAGCCTTTGCACGTTAAAGTAATACCAGATATGCTGCCTGGCTTGGAAATGGACTTTAGTATTAGACACAGTGCATAAGGCTGGTGTAGCAGTAAGTGATCAATCATTATCTACCCAGCCTTTGGTTTTCAAGCACAGAACTTTACTGTATTGGCAAATGCATTTACTTCCCCTTCAGGGTAAGCAGTGTTCATGATAGCGTAAGCTGCATGGAGAATAGTTTCATTAGTGCTGCAGAAGAATGAGACCATCACACTGAAGTACTATACATTATTATTATATATTTTATTTAAATATCTATATTTATGCATTTACAAACTTTAATAAGCATTCTTCATCTCCACTTTCTTATAGCAGAGAATTAGCTTCTGTAAAATGACCATGTACAAAACTAGACAACAGGTTTCCCCCCATACTTCTCAGCTGTCGTGAGCAATAAAAACGTGACCCAGATGTAATGGAAACTAAAATACAATCTCAAACCAGTGGCTCTTTCTCAAGTATTACAAAATCAGTGCTCAGCTAGGAGTCCCAAAGGGGATATTTAATATTTTAATTGGTTTAATGCATGAGGGGAACGTACTTCTGTCTGAGTTACAAAGTGCAGATGCTCGAATGAGGTGGTAGCCTGCAAACCCTTCTAGGATCCTCTAAATCAATATGGCACACGCACACACAGGGGGAAAAAATCTCTTAGAAGATTACAATGATCTGCAGCAGTGTCAAATCCTCCTAGTTTTAATTTTTCCATAAAGAAAACGGTTTATTTCAGTACTTCAGATTTCTTCATAAATGAATGCTTTAGCCTCTTCCACACCTCTTGAGATTTAGGGATCAGTCCGCTAAGATGCAGCTTTGCACTGTGGTGGGTTCTGGAATCCTGAAAGTAACATTTATGAACTTTGGGTGGTATTCATAGTTTTACTCAAAGCAGACCTCTTGAAAAATAATGCACCTAACTTTGCCATGGTTATTCATTTCAATGGGTCTATTCTGAATAAAACCTCATTGCTCATTTTAATTTAAATCAAAAATAGAGGAATGTTGGGAGGTGGGGGTGGTAAGAGGAAGCACCATTGTCATGATGTGTCAATCTCTCAGAATGCCATGTGTTACAAAAATGTCCTGGAGGACAAAACCTCACCAGGAACACGGTTTCTCAGCTTAACTGTGTCATTGGATGCCATTTAGTAAATGATGTAAGATGACACCAGATTCAAAGATGTGTGCACTCCCTTTAGGACACACGGGAGTAAAGAACAAGTATAGTGTGATTGCATAATTCATATTGCACAACTGTATAAAAAACCCATAAATACCAGCTATCTGAAGGTCTTAAATACAAAATACAGGTCACGTACTATTTTAATCAATAATCATTTTCAAGTGCAAGTTAGGTGTGCCCTTCACTTCTTCCTTTAAAAGGCATTTTTTTGGCACAAATGTAACCCCCCTTCCAATAATGTGCCCATATTTTCTCAATGAAGCCCTATACATACAGTATAAAAAGAAGGTTATTTACACACAATGAACTAGGTATACAGAAACAGCTTTAAGGGTTGAATCTCAACTCCTGTTATGAAAATGGGGAATAGGGTGGGCAGACAAGCCACCCATCTGATTTATGCTGGTTGCTGTGGGTTCACATTGATAGAAGCAGGATGTCCTAGGAGACCAATACGCTGTTTTTGCTTCCTCTGCTCTGTCATCTGGAAAATTGAAACATGTACTTGGTTAGACATAAGCACTTCCTGTACGTCAGACCACAGAATGAGCTATTGCTGTTATATTGTGGTCAAGGTTTATTCTGAAAGCCATTTGCAACAGAAAAGCACTATCCTGTTTGATGCATTAAAAACAATTAAGAGAAAAACAGCTACCCCACCCCCGCCCAGCTGGGAAAATCCAGAGAGAAAGTTTGGGAGTCTAGCACGAAGTGGTCATTGACTCCTCATGACAGCAAGCAAATACGTGGTGGAATGGAGAGGTTGGGACATGGGAAATGCAAAGGAAAACCCCACTCAGTCCCCACAGAGCTCAGCTGGGAGGCCCTGGGCAAGCTATCACATAAGAAGTTCAAACATAAATGTTTGCATGGTAGCTGTATTAAATCCAACGTTGGAGAGCAGCTCCCTAGGTAGAATGTTCAGTTCTGCAAAATGATAGCCCCATTATTTTGGCTGGCACAGTTATTTTCTGTTCTCCAGGATCTTGCAGAAGGGCATAGGAATGGACTTTATTCTATCCCTGCCTGCTGATGCAACCCACTCTTAGGCTGTGTGCCACACATACCCCTGAGTGGAAACTTGAGCTCGGGAACACAGAATGCTCCTGGATTGGGAATGGAGTTCAGCCCAATGGAAGGGAGGCAAGTCACCCCGGTGCCTTTGTTAACACAACAGCAGGCTATGTTAACCTGATCCTGCATCTAGAACTGGTACACTGATTCATAAAATTGGGCTGGAAGGTATTTGAATATGAATTTGCAATGTACCCAGGATATAAATGGGAATTTGAAAATTACATTTTAGGCTGAGGAGATACACTGAGTGTTTACAATAAGCTGGTTCAAAAATAAATTTCAAGGTAGCTGCAATGTTACACAGCTAGGAGTAAATTGCAGTGGACTCATTTCTGAGTAGACATGCATAGGACTGCATTGTAAGAGCCACACCTCTGCAGACGAAGTGCTTTGCCCAGCTACTGAAAAAGTGGCATTTAAGGGCTAAAACAAAATAAAAATAAACACAGTAGCAAGTGCAATTCAAAAGATTGTTTCTGTTACAATATGAATGTTACATTCTGTGGAAGTCAATTCCCCCCCTTTTTGAAAGTAACTTTGTATTACTAAACAAATATTTAAGCCCCACCCCAACTGCAGGAAGTATTTACATTATTTTTAAATTTGCATATGCTTACAGCATGTACTAAAATGTATATAATTGTTATTGAGATTTTATGCATTAAACCACATAGAGAATGGGCAGATTACTAAATTAACAGCTAAAGAAAATAGAACTAAAGCACACTTAATTAGCTAGTTCAGTGGAATGATGGCCTAATCATACTCTTCATGCAATATCTATAAATGTTCATGAAATATCATTCTGTCATGAATTTAAAAAAAAAAAAATCCTTCCAGTAGCACCTTAGAGACCAACTAAGTTTGTTCTTGGTATGAGTTTTCGTGTGCATGCACACTTCTTCAGATACACTGAAATAGAAGTCACCAGACCCTTCTATATAGTGAGAGAGTGAGGAGGGGTATTCAGAAAGAAGATGTCGATCTGTACATG
Organism: Lacerta agilis; assembly: GCF_009819535.1. Taxonomy (NCBI): domain Eukaryota; kingdom Metazoa; phylum Chordata; class Lepidosauria; order Squamata; family Lacertidae; genus Lacerta; species Lacerta agilis. The sequence continues at coordinate 88,045,215 of NC_046313.1, forward strand.
TGCAAGTTTCTTGATGAGGTTGATGGACTTCCATTTCATGTGGCTCAATGTGGTGCCTTCCATAGTTCCAGTTACAGGTAGGTAGCCGTGTTGGTCTACCATAGTCAAAACAAAATAAAAAATAAAAAAATCCTTCCAGTAGCACCTTAGAGCCCAACTAAATTTGTTCTTGCTATGAGCTTTCGTGTGCATGCACACTTCTTCAGATACACTGAATCAGAAGTCACCAGATGCATGAAGTCTGGTGACTTCTGGAAGGATTTTTTTATTTTTTATTTTTTTATTTTGTTTTGATTATGGCAGATGGCAGACCAACACGGCTACCTACCTGTGTCATGAATTAGCTACATTTCCATTATGGTGGAAGAAATGTTTAAGCTTGGTGCTTCAGTCCCTGATAACTTTCTGTTAAACCAGTTCCCTTTAATTATTTGTTATTTGCAGCATATTGATTGCCAATTAGTATTTGCAACATATCACTTAAGTGGATCCTGAGGCAAACTCTATTAGTAGTTTTCCTTCCCTTCCTTTTAAAAGATGTTTGCACCTTTAAAAACCTGGTTGTTTGCATATCCATATGAGGTTCACAGAGTGCATCAGTGAGATGTACACAGCTGTGGTAAGTGGAGGCCACAAGTTAATGTAGAAAGTGCTTGGTCAGTACAAATGTGGTCCATTCTTAGCATTATGGAGAACCCCCCCCAAAAAACATTCGAGTTATGTGGTGTGTGAACAAGCAATGCTGCCATAGCAACAGACCCTCCAATTGTTCCTCTTTTCCAAGGACAGTTCTGGATTTACAGAAACCATCTCAGTTTCTGATTTGATCCCAGAATGTCCCGCTTTTCCTTAAGATGTCTCTATTTTCATTGGAAAAATGTTGGCGGGTATGAGTTATGAAATCCCCAAGCCAAGGAGATAAGTAACTATACAACCTTTAGAAGACATCTGAAGGCAGCCCTGTATAGGGAAGATTTTAAATGTTTAATGTTTCAGTATGTTTTTATGTATGTTGGAAGCTGCCAAGAGTGGATGGGCAACCCAGTCAGATGGACAGTGTATAGTAATAATAATAATTGGATAGGGCGTCCCTGTTTTCATTGGAGAACATTTGGAAATATGTAGCAAAGGCGGTGGGAGCATATGGGAGAGGCACAATCACATGTACAACTGGATCCTTCTCTGGTATATTGCTTGCAAACTACTAAGTGTGTGTGTGAGAGACGGGGGGGGGGGGAGAGGGAGAGAGAGAGATATGTAATAACATGCTGTGGAGTGTGGTATAAAAAAAGCAGACCAAGGCATTTACTAGAGAGGAAATGTGAAGGTCATATTAACTTAAGGTTACCAGACGTCCCCGTTTCCTGGGGACAATCCCCGGATTTACAAATCAGTCCTCATCAGTCCCCAGTTGGACTGGATGGCCCTTGTGGTCTCTTCCAACTCTATGATTCTATGATATAAAATCAATTTTAGTTGAAAAGTGTCCCTGGAGTCATTGAAAAAAATCTGGTAACCTTATATTAACTCCTGCGTAAGTGTACTGAAAATTTGTAACAAACCAACAACTTTGTTACCAGTGCTATTATTTTAAAAAATAGTTTGCCAGGAATGTTTACACCACTTGCAGTTCAATAGTGTTTCGAATGGAGTTGTTGAATTTTGGCATTAATGACAGCTCTAGTCTCTAGAAACCAATTAGAAGTGACAGCTCTGAAAGGAAAACTTGCTCTTATTTGATTCAAACCAGCCTTTCAGTTAGCTCTTCTTTCTAGAAAGGGTTGTTCCTAATGAGAAAGTGGTGTATTGGTATGGTCACACAACTGGTACATGCTGCAACTTGATCTGGGCACACTCAATGACTGCACTTAGGGGAAATTCCAGAGAGTCCTCTCATGTTAATGAACCTGGTTTCCCCTTCTTCCTCAGCAGGGCAGAGGCCCTCTGAATGCTAATGTCATTCTCTCTCATTTTCACAGGGGCAAAGATTAAAAGCTGGGCAAGTTAAAAGTGGAAGGCTTTAAACATAAAGCATATTTGGGCTTTAGCTGGTGAGGTTGAAGCAAAAGGTGGGGAAGGAGAAGAGGGGCCTCCCATTGAGCTTGCCATCAAATTCCTTTCTGGATTACTTCAGTCACATGTTTTAAAATACTGGCTACAAATCCAAAGTGAAGCAATGCATATTGTGTTTGGTAAGGAACAAGTAGGAGGCAAAAGGATGTGCAGTATCCAGGCCCAAACCGGGGGGGGGGGGGGGGTCATATGGGCTACTTGGCCCGGGCCTCTGATTCCAAAGGGGGCCTCGGTCAACATATTCACAATCGCTCACCATTATTTAAATGTAAATACTTAAAATAATCCCTTTCCCTATGTATTTTTAAAAAGCACTATTGTATATCTATATTTTCCGTTTTGTCTTTATATGCAGATACGGTTCAAGCCTTGAAATCCCCAGGGTAAAAAAGGGGGGGCACATTATCTACCTGGCCCGGGCCTCTGCCTGGCTCTGCAAGTATCCAAAGGAATTCCGAAGACAGTGCATTTGCACTGAGATCCATGGCTTTACTTAGCCCTTAATAAATGGTGTGTTTTTTTTTTTTAAAGCTTATTAAGGCATAAACTTTTTTAAGTTTAAAAGGCAAAGAATTAAGTCTTGTAGCGTCAGATAGACAGGGCATGCACAGGAGCAGGATGTTAGCATCTTTACATATTATACAGGTGATACTCAAAAAATTAGAATATCGTGGAAAAGTTCATTTATTTCAGGAATTCAACTTAAAAGGTGAAACTAACATATGGGATAGACTCATGACGTGCAAAGTGAGAGATGTCAAGCCTTTATTTGTCATACAGCTGATGAAAACCCCAAATTCACAATCTCAGAAAATTAGAATATTAAATGAAATCATCAAAATGATGATTTCATTTAATATTGGTCATTTAATATTAGAAATGAGGGTTGCCACATTGCCAGAAATAAAGAACCAGAAGCAGGCTTACCGGTATTTGCATATGTCATTTTCCCTCTGACTAATTTTAAACTAGAACAAATTAAAAATCCCAGTGGAAGAAAACTGCAACAAAACATGTCACAGAAAAAAACAAATAACCCCTCTTGCTAGGCCAGTTTAAACAAGCCTGGTGAATGGTAACCTAGGATATGTGTGTGTTTGGCCTTCTAACTTAGCAACCAATGTCACCAACCCTGCAGAGCAAGCAAAGAATACCAATAATTTTTAAGCTTCTTGTTGTATTACTTATTACCCATCATATCAAGGCAGGGGGAGAGTCTGTCATGCTCTCTCCCAAGTCCAATATTATTTTGTATATTGAAGACTGCTTTAAAAACACAAACAGTTGGTTTCCCCACCCTCAGGTTTCCCATTCAGTGACACTTATTAAATGTGACTAGGACATTTCCGTAGGCACTGCTCCGGCGGGAAGGTAAACGGCATTTCCGTGTGCTGCTCTGGTTTCACCAGAAGCGCCTTAGTCATGCTGACCACATGACCCGGAAAAACTGTCAGTGGACAAATGTTGGCTCCCTCGGCCAGTAAAGCGAGATGAGCGCCGCAACCACAGAGTCGTTCGCGACTGGACTTAACTGTCAGGGGTCCCTTTACCCTTTACCGTTAGCACATTGCTGGTTTTCCACAATTTGTGAAAACAAAGGCTTTGTGCAAACTCATACCCTGTCTACATCTTCTGGAAGTCTCTTACCTGCTCTTTAAGCTCAGATAGCTGATTAGAAAGATTGGACACCAGCTTCATGGTAGATTCAAGCTTCTCTTGCAAGTTTCTAAGTTCATTCTGTTCTCCTTCAGAATCACTGCTCACAAGTGACATGGCACGCATCCGAGGGAACCAATCCAAGTTCCTCTCCTGAAATTCAGGCATAACAATGACATAAATGCCCAGCAAAGGCACAATTGCATATTGGACACTTCAAAAGGTTGTTCTAAAATACAAATTTGTATCACTAGAAATGCATTTCATGTGCTTCTGGTGTAAAAAATTAAATCAAATTAATCTCAGGCAATTTTAATGACTATTGCTCAGAAGTCACAAAACAATGCAATTTTAGAATTCCTTCACACCTCATAAATGTGAAATTATTCCATGCCTAACTGTAGCAATTCAAGAAGAGATTGTTTGTTGTAGCCTCTCCTTTTGAATTACAGGTAACATGTTCCCCACATTAATTTTTTCCATTTACATATCTAGTAACAATATTTTCTTGAGCCCTCCACACTTGAAAAACAAGATGCTCATTTATATGTCTTATGAAAACTTAAACACTACTTAATTGTAAAAACCCCCAAAAAGCTCTATGTGGTTTACAACAATAGAAAATAAAACATTTTAAATCATCTAAAAAAACCCAGTTAAAAACAGGTATTAAAAATATTAAAAGCACTAAAATCAACAGTAGCTAAAAAGAAAGAAAACACATGTAACTTCTGTATGTCTGGATAGGCTGTGCCTAAAAAAATGTTTTAATCAGCAGTATGTTTACCAATCAGTTTTATTCCCCAAATTATGGGAGAAGGCTAAAGCTTCACAATGCTAACTTTCATAATAGTAATGTGTTCTGTGATCTTTTCAAAGTATTCAGTTCAAATTGTGAGATGCCTTCACAAGAGATTTGGGGCGACTATTTACTAGTTGGCCTCTTTAAATCTCATTACAGGTGATCTGGGGAGTAAGTCTTGGGATTTCCCTTGCAACTTTCTTTATGAGACGAGAACAACTGAACTGGAAGATTCGTTGTGTATTTGAAACTCCCTGGTTCTGCAGGACAGAATCCATTAGAAAGCAAGTTCTTCCCTACAGAATATGAGTTCCTTACAGAACCTAAGATCACCTGGTGGTCTTGTTACATACTCCCCAAGGTGAGGAAGTGGAGGAGTAACCTCTTGAAATCATACATCCCAACACTCCTTGACAGAATCCAGAGGAGCAAGTAATGAATGAATGCAAAATCTAATGTCGAAACCCTTCTCACCCCCAGTTCTAGAACCTGTTTTGACTATATATTTGGGGGCTCCATAGCTAATTTCTGACAGGTAGAACACAGAGGAATTATACCAGAAAGATAAGTAGGTCTTGTACATCCCAGGTAGTGTGGTTGCTGACCTTGAGCCAGACATCCTGGAGAGGGAAGTCAAATGGGCCTTAGAAAGCACTGCTAATAACAAGGCCAGTGGAAAGTGATGATATTCTAGATGAACTATGTAAAACTTTAAAAGATGATGCTGTTAAGGTGCTACACTCAATGTGCCAACAAGTTTGGAAAACTCAGCAGTGGCCAGAAGATTGGAAAAGATCAGTCTACATCCCAAACCCAAAGAAGGGCAGTGCCAAAGAATGCTCCAACTAGCGCACAATTGTGCTCATTTCACACACTAGTAAGGTTATGCTTAAAATTCTACAAGGCAGGCTTAAGCAGTACGTGGACCGAGAACTCCCAGAAGTGCAAGCTGCATTTCGAAGGAACCAGAGACCAAATTGCAAACATGAGCTGGATTATGGAGAAAGCTACAGAGTTCCAGAAAAACATCAACTTATGCTTCATTGACTATGCAAAAGCCTTTGACTGTGTCGACCACAGCAAACTATGGCAAGTTCTTAAAGAAATGGGAGTGCCCGATCACCTCATCTGTCTCCTGAGAAATCTCTATGTGGGACAAGAAGTTACAGTTAGAACTGGATAACTGATTGGTTCAAAATTGGGAAAGGAGTATGGCAAGGCTGTATATTGTCTCCCTGCTTATTTAACTTATATGCAGAATTCATCATGTGAAAGGCTGGACTGGATGAATCCCAAGCCGGAATTAAGATTGCTGGAAAAAATATCAACAACCTCAGATATGCAGATGACACAACCTTGATGGCAGAAAGTGAGGAGGAATTAAAGAACCTTTTAATGAGGGTGAAAGTGGAGAGCGCAAAATATGGTCTGAAGCTCAACATCAAAAAAACTAAGATCATGGCCACTGGTCCCATCACCTCCTAGCAAATAGAAGGGGAAGAAATAGAGGCAGTGAGAGATTTTACTTTCTTGGGTTCCATGATCACTGCAGATGGTGACAGCAGTCACAAAATCAAAAGATGCCTGCTTCTTGGAGAAAAGCAATGACAAACCTAGACAACATCTTAAAAAGCAGAGACATCACCTTGCCGACAAAGGTCTGTGTAGTTAAAGCCATGGTTTTCCCAGTAGTGATGTATGGAAGTGAGAGCTGGACCATAAAGAAGGCTGATCGCCAAAGAATTGATGCTTTTGAATTATGGTGCTGGAGGAGACTCTTGAGAGTCCCATGGACTGCAAGAAGATCAAACCTATCCATTCTGAAGGAAATCAGCTCTGAGTGCTCACTGGAGGACAGATCCTGAAGCTGAGGCTCCAATACTTTGGCCACCTCATGAGAAGAGAAGACTCCCTGGAAAAGACCCTGATGTTGGGAAAGATTGAGGGCAGCAGGAGAAGGGGACGACAGAGGACGAGATGGTTGGACAGTGTTCTCGAAGCTACCAACATGAGTTTGACCAAACTGCGGGAGGCAGAGGAAGACAGGAGTGCCTGGTATGCTCTGGTCCATGGGGTCACTAAGACTCGGACAAAACTAAAACAACAACAACAACAACAACAAATCAACTCTATAAATGTGATGTTGCATGCTTCTGTACTGATGTATACAGCTAGTGATGCAAAAAAGGGAAGGAAAACTGGCAAAAAGAAAAACCCCTAAGTACTGTGGGAGCAGAAAGGGAAGAGAAAGGGTGAGTAGCAGACAAAAGTTTCTTAATTCATTAAAGGCTAGAATGACAGCCATTCAGTGCTACTGTTTGGTTTCTCTCCCCTCCCACGTTGGAGGCATATTCTTTAATGCTGAAGTTCAGACGAGGAGGAGGAAGCAAGAAAGCCTGGGTGTAAGCAGATGCACTTTAATACTACCTCATATGAAACCTGGGACAAAACTAGTCTGATAGCCAAGTTTTATCTATTGCAACAATCAATTTCAACCACATGCTATGACAACTGCCAAATTTTAGCTATTTCCATTTAGTCAGTGGAGCATCTCTAGGTTAGGCAACAGAGGTTGTATCAAATGCTTGTGCAAGTGGTACGCCACTCACACAACAGGACTTACTCTTCCTTTGCCCCAAATCTGCTGCTGAGGATCCTCCAATCCTGTGGAGCAGATTTTGACGGTGCATTTGGGGGAGGGGGAAAAGGAGCTGCAGAAAAGGTGAAATTCTGTTGCGCAAGCTGGCGTCTGTTGTGTTAGGAAAATAGCAGTGTTGGATACAACATGAGGAGAGGAATCTGGTATCACCTTCATGCTCTACAGAACCACAGCCACTTGAAATTGATAAGTGACCTTTCAAAAACCAGTTTTTGCTTTAGGAACCAATATTTTATTATTCTGAGGTTCTAGTGCCTTTGTGTACATATACACATGCACCAACTGGATCAGACCAAAAGTTCATAAAGTCTAGCACCCTATTTTCTAGTAGCAAGTCATGCATCTGGAAGGCACACAAGCAAAAACATGGTGACCATAGCCCTGCTGTGCTAATTGCCTCTAAGTGGCATTAAAAGTACCATTAAAAAGTAAAATGTCATTATATTAAATGGAAAAACAGAAACAAGTAAAAACAGAAATTCAGAACTAACAGCTCAGTCTTATTACCATTTATGCAGCTGCAAAATCAATGTAGATAGTGCTTTAGAGCACCTCAAAAACTAAAGCAAATTATGTTGCTCTCTTCCAATGAATTTACAATCTAACATCTATTTTCAACAGGCATATGGTTGTAATAGTGATGGGTTAATCAAAGTTCTCACTACAGATGAATGGATCACAGTATCTTCCCAGAACCATTGTTACCATTTTTGAACTAGTTTTGCAGCATTCTTATTATCTAGTGCTAGCATTTTATTAGAAACATAACTAAAAGAATAATGGAGCTGTAGAGTTGTAAGGGATCCTAAGGGTCGTCTAGTTCAAGCTCCTGCGACTTAAGTTTCTGAAATTCCTATCCATACCTACTCAACTGCCACAGTCCCCTTCCATGAAAACATTTCTTCTCCCCCCCCCCATGGGTTTAACGGTATAGCAGGCCAAGGATAGGTCCCATTATCATCACCACCTGGCAACAGTGTGGTCACGTTTCAGTCACAACCTTTCACAGAGCCTTGTCCCTTTTGTAAACTGCCATAAATTCTCCAACCCACCCACCCACCCCAAGTGTCTTGTCCCAGAGGGCAGGCCCAACAGACAAACTTGTAATACCCAAATCACAAAACCCATGTAGGACAGGCCCTCTATCTTCTATATAGCACAAACCCATAAAAACCTGATCAACCATTTCCCCTACCTTATAAACCTCACGTTACTCCATAGAGCACAATGCACAATTATCTGAACTCTGAACAGACCAACTTGTTTCTCCTGCCCTCAGTTTAAAAACTATAAAAAAACTACCAGTATAAAACAAATCCTTAAATGATGGACAAAAGGAGAATGCCATCCTACCAACACAACCCACCTCCCACTGCCTTTGCCATTCACCTGACAGAGTCTCAAACCATTTTGCTTTGTAATGAGAATTGAAAATGCATGAGGGGAAAACATCCAGTAACCAGAGTAGAAATTCTCAACTGGGTTTTTTAAAGGCGTACCAAAGATCATTAGGAGAGGTGGTTTGCTTGGCCCCTCACCCTAGCATGGGGCAAACAATACACCTGCTGAACCTTATGTATTCTTCACTGTTACTGGATCTGCCCTTTAACCTACTCAAAGCAGTACTGGTAAATGGGAGCAGGGGTGCTTGGCAACCGGCCGGTTTTATCACAGATCTACGACTGTTAATCCCAACTGGCTATGAAACCTAAGACAATGACCCACATTAGCTCCCTTGTCAGCTGCTGAGGATATATCACAAAACATTTCTATATGGATAACTTACTTGCATGCATATCTCCACTTAATAATTTGTGGTTTGTGCACATGGGGAACAAGGGTTTCAGTACACTAGAAATAAGGGGCTGCTCATTGAAATTCCAGCATCTTGCTGTGATTGGTGGGAATCAATCAAGGTAGTTAAATAGGACTAAAAGCAATAAAGCACATATATAATATTTTATGCAAACACCACTCCATACAACTACTACTGCTACTACTACTAATCCGAGTCATGATACCTTCTTAAATCAAGAAGAACAGTATGGAAATACTGACTACAGTGGTACCTTGGTTTACAACCATAATCCGTTCCGGAGGTCCAGTTGTAAACCAAAACAGGTTGTAACCCAAGGCACGCTTTCACCAATGGGGCCTCCCCCCCCCCCAAAATTGGTTGTAATAAAAAAGGGTTGCAATTCAAAAAAAGGGACACACACTTCCGGGTTTGACGTGGTTGTAATCCAAAATGGTTGTAATCCAAAGCGGTTGCAAACCAAGGTACCACTGTCTACATACAAGGTTGTGTGCAATGCTAGAGTAAACTAATGGGTTTCGTTAATGAACATGACTAACTTAAATACATTACTTTCAATGGGTTTATTTCTAAGCAGAATTTTGTTGGATATAACCCATATCATATTCTCTCGGTCATCACTCTTCCTACCACCTTACCCAAGAAATGTGTATTTGTGACTGGGTGGTAGTTATAAACCATGGGCTGTATTTAACAACAAAAGAAGGGGAGGGAGCTAGATTGAGTGAGTGGTTACCACTGTAGAAATATGGTGCCACCCCAAGCACCACACTCCTGACACATTCAGCAAATCTGGTTTTCAGAAACCCTACACTGATTACTTTGGTCTTCAAAGAAATATCAAAAGCTATGAACCCCATAACAAGTAAAATGGGACAGGTACACCTTCAGGGTGGGAGAAAAGGGGGGAGCAGATAATAGTTTCTGTTGCTGAGACACATACAAAACAAATATTTTTGGCAAATAACTTGACATCCTTGTTTCACAGATCTTGGTCATAACCCAACAAGCAGCAAATAAACTGGATTAGTAGCAGCTGATATGTTTCTGCAATATGGTGCACCAGCTTTGCTTCTCAATTCCATGCATGAGGTTATACTGATGTTTTCAGGAGACATAATAAATGAACCTGAAACGTTTATTCAAAGCAGCTCGTTTTGTGGGCCAAAGAATTCTACAGCCTATATAACAGAGTGCACCTTAACCTGCTTCTCCCCTCTCCTGCATCTCACTGTCAAATCATACCCATTTCAGAGGGTTGTTTTTTATTTTATAAAAATATATATTCAAAAGTTACAATACAATACATTTTAAATCAATATATCCCCTCCACAGACACCTCTGCAATGATGGTGGCATTAAAATAAGAACAGGATATTTTAATTTTGGAGGTGATGTGTCGAAGGAGTAAGCTTGACAAGCAGGTTTCTGTTAAAAGTTCAACAAAGCCCTTAAGGTGTCTGGTCTTGCAAGCAACACATGTTAAGTTACCATGGCTCCCCTACCTCCTTTTTGCATGCATTAAGTGAGCCATAATCTTGAGCCTTTATGTTTGGTCTGTTTCCTTGCCTCCACAGGCACACCCCTTTCCTACTGGTGTCCCACATACCAATGCTGTTATGCACTGTCTGCTTTGGCCCTCCTACAAGCCTGGTGGTGCCGTCAGCTCCCTCTTCCCGTCACAGCAGCAGCTTCCTCTCTTTAAACAGACCAACTGAATTAAGCCACTGACGGAAGCTGGCTAACCACAAGTGTTGTGTTTCTGGCTAGCTCTTTTCTAGGTAAAGTTGGAAAAGTCCCTTTCAAGTAGCAATCGTCAGAATCTCAGACACGGGGGCGGCGATGGCCAAAGCTTTAAAATGTCCATGATTGGTAACTTGTTTGTTTTTTCTTTCTTTCCAAAAAAGGAAGCTGCTATGTGTGATGGAAATGATAATTCATTCTGAGAAATCTCACACTTCCTTGCTTTCACTGAACTGAGCTTGCTTTAGGGGTCTTTCCAACCTTGGATTTTATCTTTATCGTTAAAAGTCAAATCTATCTTCCAGTGCGCAGTCCTGATCTGTAAGTGATTGGAGGTGAGTGGGGGATAGCTGCACTTTTACCCTCTTTTAAACCATGGCATATGGGTTCAGCACTCGGGGGCTGTGGGGGGGAGTGCACCTTCTTCAAAAGAACTAAAAAACAGCATGGCAACAGATGTATTTCAAAGACAATGTACTGTTGTGGTGTGGAAAAGGTAACTCTGTTCATCTCATCACATTTCCTCACAAAAGAATGCTACAAAGAAGTAAAATTAAAGATTTCAAACAGTTCCTAGAATGGTACAGACATGAAATGGAGTTTGTAGTTTGTGTTACTATGGTTAACACATGTCATATCTAATAGGGCCTCGTGACTACTACTTACATGCAATCGCCACATCCTACACCTGCAGTAACAATTGTAGTGGTCATACTGGCCAGAGAATGTTATTTTGTACAGTGATAAATATCGGAGTGCTGAAAAATGCAGTATCCCTTTCTGGGGGAAAGACACCTGAACTTCTTGCAATATATGAATAGCAGTATTTATTGCATTCTGCATGGATCTGTTGGGTACAATGGCTAGGAGAAAAATATCCAAGAGTTATTGTTTGTACCACTTTTTTTAAAAAAAAAGACAGAGAAACCTCCACTGAATAATAGCCAAGTCTGAGATCCATCTCCCAGTTTTTATTTATTTTTTTTTATAAGAATTTATTGGCATTTTTCTATAACAACATATACCCACACCCACACCTACAATTAAACAAATGCAAAACACATAGAACAAATACAAACAGTGTCAAGTTTTCTTATTGCATCTTTCTAGGAAAAAAAAAAAATTTCTATTTCCGTATCTTGACTATTGACTTCCCCTGTCTTTTCACCTTCGAGTTTATATCCTAAGTCTATTTTATAACCATTTCTCCTAACAAAAAAAAGAAGAAGTTAAATTCAGTTGTATAATTACAATCAATTATATCTTCAACATTTTGCTAAAAATACATCACTACATCTTGATCTCAATCCTCTTATTCCATAAACATAATCCACTTAGATTTACTTTACTTATACTCCACCTCACTGATCTTCACAGCTTATTCGATCAAATCTATCTCTTCTATCCTTAAGATTGCTGCTAATAACATGATAACTTGAAATATCTCCTTTCATGTTCAAATAAAAAATATAACAGAAAATTGTTGACAGTATTCACCCTCCGATTTCAGTTTACCATATCAGGCTACCTTAAGTATTACTTAATGCTTCACCCCACACCCCCTCTGTCCATTATTCTTCTCCTGGTGGTTTCAACACTAAACTTCCATGTAGCTTCCCTCTCCAAACGTCCACAGATCCAGGCACAGTCCAAACCTCTCCTTGCCACGAGTTCAGAGGTATCCATCTCATCATCTCTCAGCTTCTTCGGTTCTTTGTAACATTCCTTTTCTTCTTGTAAATACCTTAATTCTCTGTCCCTGGCCCCCGAGCTCACACCTCGGGGACTGGATATAAAAAATCTTGACGTCGCCTTGGGGCTGCCACCCCCAGAAAGCGAATTTCTTCTCCGAAGTAGCTCACTCATCAGCCCTCTCAGCTCCTTGGCAAGGGATTCTTCCAAAGTGTCAAAAGTTTTAAAAGCCTCCTCTGTGGGCAATTGGTTCCATTTCAGACCCCCACACAAGACTTTGACTTTTTTACAAAGCAATTCCACCTTCAAGGCAGTGAGTCTCTGTTCATCCGTTAATCCAGAGTTCAATACCAGTTCAAGGACGAAACCCAGCATACTGGCAGAGGAGGAGGAAGTGGGTGTCATATTTCTACTCCCCTCTTTGTTCGTCGCCATTTTCCTGAGCTGGAGCGCAAATACCGCAACTTTAAATGGAGATATTTTCCTCTAATTAGCTTCCCGAAAGAAAAGTTTGCCAGTCTCATGTGTCAATTTTAAATACATTATAGCCAGTTCTGTAGCAGCAATCACTCAGATTGGTTAGATTCTTGAGCTCGAAGGGAGGGAGGCAGGCTGCCCTTCTCCTTCCCCCCGGATCGTCCCAAAAGCACGATTTCACTCAAATTCTTTACTCACGACCACCGGGTTCCTTTAGCTCCATTCTTCACAGGTAGAACTTAGACGCTCACCGCGGGCTCTGTCGCCGCATTTGCATCCCGGTTGGGGCATGTCCCCGAAGCCCGGCTCCGGTTGTCCCTTCACCCCCACTCCCCCTTTACAGGGGGGCAGGGGAAGGGTTCGGAGCCTCCGCGGGCGCAGCCGGGGAGCCCAGGGTGCGGGACGCTCTTCCCGCACCCCAACCGGAGCCGCGCGCTGCGGTAGCGCGGCTCCTAACCCCCGGGATGGACAAGGCGCTTCGGACCCGAAGCAGCCTTCGACCACCCGGCGATGGCGTCGCCGCCGGAAGTCCTCCCATCTCCCAGTTTTTAATTTTCATTCTCGGAATCTTACTAACAGCGCACAGTCATTATGTGAAAAGAATGACTATCCCTAACTCAGACAGGGATGTATCTAAAAGGATCCTGAAACAGTTTAGCCTACTGCCACGACTATGGGGAAAGACCAGTTGAAGCCATTCCACATTATGCTTGTAGCCATGCTGTGAATTGTAGATGCAGTCTTGTAAGAACTGGAAAGAAATTCAAAATTTGTTTGAAAATCAATGCATATGTAACATGAGAATTATGGCCAACACTTCTGTATATGAAAAGAGCAAATAAACTCTGGAGTGGGTAGAGAGTCTTGCTGTTGCCATGTAAAAAAACAGATGGAGAAGCTGTGGTCTTCCAGTTGCTGTAGGACTCCAGCTCCCATCATCCCAGTTCATTGGCCATACTGGCTGGGGACTGATGGGACTTGGAGTCCAACATCTGGAGTGCCATAGGTTCTACATCTCTAAAAGAAAATGGAGAGCGAGAGTGAGCACACCTGTATCTGCTGGTGATTCTCTTCTTAGGCCTTTCTCAGACACAGAAAGCTAGCAAGTTGCTTCCACTGCTTCGAGTTCAGTTTAGTTCTAATATTAAGCAAATTTAACCACACCCAACACCACATGCCAACCTGCGTGCAGAGAAGGAGACAAGGCAATTCAACAGACCATTGATCTTGGTGGAAACTTTTCCAGGTAGCAGCCCTTCGCTATTAGGAAAAGAGTTCTTCTCAGTAAGCCACCACTCCACCCAGAGGCCAAGCAAGACAAATACTTGAGAGCTCTTTCTTTCTTAATTTAAAATAGTTCAATGGCTGCAGGGAAATTCACAGCTCACAGCTGTTTCCCATGATGAAGTAATTTTCATTACGAGCAAACCTTGCCCAGCTTTTACATAACCAGTGATGAAGAGCTGCTGAGGGATTGCCCAAAGGAGGTTCCCTTTTGTGTTTCATACTATGACAGTGCTGGCCCTTCCGCTAACCTAGTTCTTGTTTGGTACTGTAGGGATTACATAAGTAAACCAGGACACATTATATCATGTGCAGCTGGGCTAGAGTTAATTGGTCGATTGCATAAAATGGATCATTAGAAAAACAACACTAACACACACACACATAACAGGGATTGTCTATATCCTGCCCATGGTAATGAATTGCACCCTAAAATTATTGTGCAATGGATAAAGGGGGTAGTGACCAAAGTATTATCTGAGTAGAAGGGCTAAGCAGGTAATGCAGAGCTTCACAACTTCTAGTTGCTGCCCTACTTACAAAAAACCCTTTGCATGTGCTTCTTCGTCCCACTATGACTGGAGTGATCATGCCCACAGGGGATGGTTCTGGGGCACGGCTTTCAGCTAGTCAGCACAAGCAAAGCTTGCCAGGGTTCCCAGGATAATGTCTATGATTTTCCATTTCCTCACAGACATGTTGGCAGCTTGGGCTTGTACTGAATGGCTGATGGAAGGTCCCAAACACCTGCTCTCTATGGGAATGTTCAGTTCAGGGAGACTTGGAAAAGAAAAGTTTGCCCAAGATGTGATCATCACCAAATTCTAGCAACTATTTCATACCCACATTTCAGAAAGCAGCAGATTTACAGAAGGGACAGCCACATTAGTCTCTTGCAGTACAAACAGCAGTGTGAGCAACACATACTTATTTTGACACAAGCATTCATGGACTAAAGTAAAACAAATTGTTTATAATCCAAAGAATGTAATTCTATATACCACCTCTTTTGTCAATGAAATGCAACCTGTTTCTGAACACAGCACTCTTTACATAGCACTCAGACCCAAACAATTTACAAGAAGGGACAATTCCACACAAAATGTGAAACTTCAGTGTTGCTATGAATGGCAGCTTCTCTAACCTTGTCTCTGGACTAGGATCCTGAAATTGGCAGGAATGCCCCATCCTTCCTGTAACAGAAACTCCCCTCTCTCTTGCCAAGGGACAGGGTGCCCTTCAGAGTGGGGCATGACAGATTACTACTGAATGGGGAAACCGTCAGTCCCGCCCATGTACATGCACATATTTTGATCCCGGCCATTGAACTTCCATCCTGTCTAGAAGTTGCACAGGCATCATCCATATTGAGAAAGGGGTTCATGCACAGGGTTTCTGGCTAAATAAACAGATGGCAATAATAAAGGGGTTAAAATTGAGTCAACACACGGGACGTGGAGGGAGGTACAACGGATGAGAGCAACACATGCACTTCAACACAAACAGAATAGATAACTCATAGATTAGCAAGAGAGTGAGGCAACTGAACACCTGCATTGAAAGTTTACAGTGAGGCAGAGCCACAGTTATCAGTCTAACGCTGGTGTGCTCCCTTTAAATCTAGCACATTAGCTCACTTCAGTGTTCCACAATAAGCCACTCACTGGTGGAAATTATTACTGTTCCTATTACAGCATGTAAAGGCTGCAATCCTTGTTCCACTAATCCTCATGACAACCATAGGAAGGTGGTAATTAATGTTCCCATTTGACGGTTAAAAAGCAGCCATTAGTATGGCCAGCTTCAGCCAAGGCAAAGCAACAAGTTTATTATATCTACTTTTTATCAGGCTGCAGGGCAGAGGGAGAGAAGAGAAGCAATACAATTCAATCATCTCTGTGGAAAAACTGGCTGTTTTTGGTCCGCCCCCCCCCCCCCCGCAAACTTGGGATCCTAGCTAGTTGTTGTAAGAAGTGTAAGCTTAAGAATAAGTCCCTGAGCTTGTTTACCTTGTCCTCCCTCCCTGTTCTTTCTTCCTTGTGTGTCAGATGTAAGCTTAAGAACAGAGACTTGTCTTACTAACAATCTTTGCAAGACACAGTGGGAGTTGGCAAAAATGCTTTAAATAAGTTAATGAATAAATAAATAAATACTTGACCATGTGCACTCTCAGATTTGACACACAATTATCTCTTTCCCTCCCTCTTTTAACTTCTAATAAGCTAAGCAGTGGCACGGCAGAAAGACTCTGAATAACTAGTTCGAACATACTTAAAATGCAGTTTCCAACTTCACGTCTAGAGGACAGAACGTACTAGATATGAACAGGACAGACTTGTTTCTCCCTGCAGCAATGGCTGATGTGTGGCACACCCAATTTTTTAGGCCATTTGTTTCAACCCTAACATTATTTAAGCACATTTAATCCTCATTCCTAATGATAACCAGCTTCCAGCAGCCTTGGCCCAGTACTAGTGACACAACAAAGTGTTGCACGCCACCCTGATGTTCAAGTGGTGCAAGATCCCAGGGGTTCTAGGTGCTAACCCAGGGTTTGGTTTCCTTGGAATGTTGGACTCTAGGATACATAGTTTATTTACACATATATTCAGTCTAAGATGGAGGTCTCGCGCATTAACACCCTGGAATGTCTTGCTTCTTCCATAGTCACAGCTTTGGATTCCAGCAGAAATAAAGCATGGCTCTCACTCCCTGCGTTCTACCTGCTTCTAGCCCTGCTCTCTCTCACATACTGCTATTGTCCTTCTCAGTACCAGCCAGGTGAGGGAAGGACTCACACACATTTGATGTTTTATTGTGTTTTTATATTTTGCCGGAAGCCATCCAGAGCGGTTGGGGCAACCCGGTCAGATGGCAGGAATCACCACCACCACCACCATCATCCCTTGCACAGAGCAGCTTCCTTTGTTACACTAAGGAGCATACTTCTAGTACTTCGGTGGCAACTATGACCCTTGCCCGGCTAATTCAACAATGGAATTCTCCGTTAGATTTTAATCCTTGCTGGATCCAGAGGATTAGAAGGGACTCAGGCATTATACAAAGTGACACCCCCCCCCAAAAAGCCTCATCAGCAATAGCTTTTTTTTGCTTCTGATGTTATTTAAGCATGTGATTATGTGAACTAGTTCTCTAGACATTTGGATGGCGACAAAGCATCAATTACCGGTAAACTGTACCATAATTTTAGTCACTCATTCTTCATTTGTATGGGCATACTGGTAGTTAGCTATCATTCTGGGTTGAATATATATCACATGCATAGCAAAGAAAACGTACAAATGAGGCCAATCCACTGAACTTCCCTTACCTAAACAACACCCATCAAAACCAACAAATTTCACTGTTTCACTGTTGTGGATCTTATTCAGGAGAAGAGTAAAGTGGATTCTGCTCATGATCAGCAGTTCAGCGACCTCAAACGTAGGCCAAATATAGCATTGAACAGGATGGTTAGAATAACAGAATCATAGAGTTGGAAGTGAACCTGAGGGTCATCTAGTCTAGCCCCCTGCAATTCAGGAATCTTAACTACAGCATCCATGACACATGGCCATCCAATCAATACATTAAATACAATGAAATGGAATCTGTGTTCTGCTCACTGGCAAAAATATGCCAACTTTAACCTAAGCATTTAATTAACCTGTGCAAAGACCCAGGTCCACCTGTAATCCAGCTAATTCAAACCAAAAATTCATCTTTCCGTGCTTCTCAGTTTCTTGGACTGTAGTACCACAAAAGGAAATATTACAAAAAAGGTGGTTTGGTTGAATTCTTTCCCTACTCAAATGCAGCGATGATGCCAAGATAGCAAGAGCAGGTAATTAGAAACTATGGCTGGAGCTACCTACTGCACACAATAGAAATGTTATTGTGGTCTTCCCTAAAAGGTAGCGGACCACCTCCTCTTGAGATTGTTCTCTCTGTCAGAGCCAATTCAGATGTTCTGTTTTCGGTAGGGCGCAGCTAATAATCACAGCCGTGTGGGCAAGGCTCCATGTGGCTTAGAGAACAGTTTGATGTTCTTTCCCGTGAGTCTGCTAAATCTCAAGGGAAAGAACCACGCCAGCACTACACCTCCCCAGAATCTAGCAGATGAGACAGCATGCAGACTTGTCTCCCACAGTCTGACAGACTCATGTGATAAAGGCATTTGAACTTTCTTGCAACTTCACAGGGCCCTGGTCAAACGGCTTCATCTTGTAGCTACGCCGTAAAACATTTGAACCAGGCCTCAAGAGTAACTTGGGCTAAATATGTATCAGTATCTGAAAGTAAAAGTGACCCGTGCATCTCGTTTCCTCACTTCTCCATAATTTCCACAAGTGGAAGTTTCACATTTCCTCCTGCGGTTAGGTTTAAAACTGTCTCCACATTTAAAGCATTCACATCTCATTGCAGAGGGAGAAGTTCGCATATCATGAAGAAGCACAGGGAAGAGGAAATACTTCAAGTCCCTGTTCCGTCTCTGAGCTTCTGAAGCAGCTCTCATTCTTGGAAGGGATCTCCGACAAGCTCTATGCATTTTTAAACACCTTCTGATATCTTAATTTCTATGGTGTATGCCACTGTTATGCTTTTCAAACATCTTTCAGAGTGCGTGTGGTTTGCAGCAATAGAACATAAAACCGTACAATAAAAACCATATAAAAAGTTAACTTTGAGTTTACCAATGTGGTCACAGCTGGCATAACCAGCAGGAACTAGTAAATAGTACTCTTGGCCAAGGGTCATTTGGACCTCTGGTGATGGATCAAGGAGTAGCCCCAGGCTGTGTATCTGCTCCTTTATTTTGGTCATTATTTTGGGCAACTGGTGCACCATGACACTTCTGTCCCTCTTACTGAGCCCTAGGCATGGAACCATGATGAAACTGGAAAAACAAAACATACATATATTCTCTCTCTCTGTTTTCCTGCCTCTCTGTCTCTCTTGAACACACACCACTTAAGTCACCCTCAAGCCATGCTGTGTCATGGATGCTTGACTAGCAGAGTTCAACTGCTGGCTTTTCTTGTGCTCACATGCTAAGGAAAACCATAGCCCAAAACCTTTCAGCTATTATGTATGCAACTCCCATGATCAACATATTTTTTTTGGAACAAACTCCTGCAGGGTGCAAACACACACACACACACACCAACCACGTTACATAACCCATTTTAAAGTTCTGCTTCGTTCCTCGATTAAAACAGACATTTAGGCAAAAGCACAATGAGCCTTCTTCCAACAATCTTCAAGGAAATAAGTTGTTTACAGTTATGATACTGCATCACAATGCTGAAAATGTGCTACAGCATATGTAAGTGACAAAGAACAGAAAATTCAGGAACATTGTGATTTGACTAGATTTAATAACTGCATTTTGTAACAGGCTGCCCATGCATCTGGATATTGGAAAATTCAGGACAGATAAAAGAGAGTACTTCTTCATGCAGCACATAATTAAACTATGGAACTTGCTCCCACAGGAGGCAGTAATGGCCCCTGGACTTGGCTGGCTTTAAAAGAAGTCTGGACAAATTCACAGGGGAGAGGGCTATCAATGGCTACTAGCCAGGATTACTTTGTCCTACCTCCACAATCAGAGGCATAATGCCTCTGAACAGCAGTTGCTAGGAATCACAAGTGGGCAGAGTGCTGTTGTGCTCAGGTTCAGTTTGCAGGCTTCCCATGGGCATCTCTTCAGCCACTGAGAGAAAAGGATGCCGAATAATATGGGCTGTGTTCTTATGAGTGTGGCAGATTAGCAGCCAAACCTAACAAAAGTATATTGCTGCAAGTTAGCCTGAGAAAGGTCAAAGTCTACAGAGCTGCCCTGATGACAGGCAGATACTCAGACCATAGAAATACAATTGGTAGAGGGGGCTCTGTGTGATGTCATCTCTCCTGGACAGGAATGAGCATATTGTACTTCCTGTTCATCTCTCTTCCTTTGACCAGCATTGGATGAAGACATGCCTCTGCTTGCTCCAGCCTCAGGCATGCTTATAAATTTAAGTGTTTTGCAGGTTAAACAGTAAATACAAGTGTTTTGCCTGCATACCGGTAGTTTTTTTTTTTTTTTACTGCTACTCTTACTGTGAACC
Source organism: Lacerta agilis (assembly GCF_009819535.1). Lineage (NCBI taxonomy): Eukaryota > Metazoa > Chordata > Lepidosauria > Squamata > Lacertidae > Lacerta > Lacerta agilis. The sequence continues at coordinate 88,065,530 of NC_046313.1, forward strand.
AATGCTTGAATATTTATAAACTTAATTTACAAGTTCAATGCACAGTGCTTCCAACACCTAAGATGCAGAGATTTTGTCTGCAGATTCCTATGCTTTTCTCAGACATACATGATCACAAAGGTTATACCTTTTTAAGTCTAGGCACTTTGACAGGAAGACACTATAGCTTTCCAGCAAAAGAGGGAATTAGAAAGGTTTTCCATATGCTATATTAGCATTCTGTCTGAACTACAGAATCCATTCCAAAAGAATGCTGCATTTCCCTGGCCGCTACGTTTTCTAGCATGCCGAGGAGCCATAAAATAACAGGCTGTTTACACAGAGGACTGCAACATGCTTCACTTCACCACTAATCCTCTGTCAGGTGACTACTCACAAGATTTCTTTAAGCCCTTAGGAAGCACTCCAAAACCAGGACATAAGAATTCAATGACCCTGAAATAATATAGGTTACCTAATAAGAGATTTTGACAACAGGATTTATATTCCCAGCAAGTTAGCATATGTTGCACCTAAAAAGGGCAGTTCCATGCCTTTAAGAAACATGGAAAACCAGCATTTAATTGGATTTGCCTCATAGGAAGTTTTGATGCAGAAGCTATTTGGGGGGGGGGGGGAGATGCAGCTCACTCTCCTGACCAGTCAATGTGCCAATCAGCAAATCAGACTATGAAGAGAGAAAATAAATTTCAGGACTTATTAATCTAGTGTGGCCAAAAAAGGGGGGCAATTTTTTAAAAAAAACAGAAGAGAGACTTAAAATAAAACCCTCATAAATCAACACGAAGTATATAGGATAGGAACACATAATAAAGGTGTCCTGATTTAAAGTTTTCTCACTCATAAGACAATTGTGATAAAAGAGGAGAAAATGTCTTTATATTATTATAAATTGTTTTCAAAGTAAAGTAAACTGTCTGCTAGGAGACTGATCTCAAAACACAACGGCAAGTCTTTGCTATTTAGCCCTGCTTATTTGGCTCCCTTGTGTAAATATGTTAAAAGGCTTAACAACTTTAGTTATGAAGATGCTAGCACTGATTGCTGCAATAAACATTTGGATCTCACCAAAGAATCCTTTGATTAATTTAATATTAAATCAGAAAGGAACCTAAAATGAATTCACCCCTCCTTTGCTTGCATATTATGGGGCTATTATCATTACAGAAACCAATCTAATCCAAGTTTAAAAATTAAGATGTATTTGACAATGACTCCATATTAATGAAAAAGTAAGAAACTGTATTAGGAAATTTCTCTTTTTTGGACTATTTTGCAATTAAGTAGTATGTTAATTAATGTTTCATCATCACCACCACCACCACCTCTTCTGATGGGTATTTTGGGATTGGAAAAAGCCAACGTACAGGAAGACAGAATGGCACACCACAGCCTCTGGATAGTGACTAGGGTGGTAGGCAAAAAAACCAGCCACCTGAAAAATAATTGGAGCATTTAACACCTTTTCATGCTTTCTGCATGTTTAACCAACAATAAAGGAAACAGTACTAGACTTGTTTGATTGAATGAATGAATGGGATACTTTTGGTTTCCCCATCTTCTTTTCCTTAGGTCTCACATAATGGTACAAACTGGATTTGCATTTACCGGTAGTTAAATCAAAAGCAAAGGAGTCTGGAAAAGCCACAGTTCAGGAAAAGCACGCCCCACTCACCTTTATCATTTCAGCCACGTAGCTTTCAGGTCCTGTATACTCTGTAGAATCCTTTACTTTGACCAAGACAATGAAGAACAAGTAGTGCCACATATTATGCTCCTCTTTAATATGCTCTTCAAAAGTGACCGTCTTATTATCAAACTTGTCTCTCTCCAGACCTAAAGGGGGACACACAGCCAAGTCACCTCCCTTAAGATTTACAGTGGAAAAATTATCACAATGAGAAGAACACATTGAAGGTAACAGGATTTCCCAAATTTGTCCACCTTTATTTTGGAGACTGAATGTACTGGTACGGGGCACTTGTCCCCTCTGAACAAAGGCTTCCATTTACACTGGTCTGTCATCTGTTCATATGGGTGAGCATGATGTGTTAGGGGGAGGAAGGCAGTTTGGCTACAGCAGCCTGCATTACTGACCTCCCACTGTTGGCATGTGTGTGCCTGGGTTCTTATAATCTCACCCTACAGTGCAATGCCAGAACCACAAGCAGCTGAAGCAACTAAAGTAGTGTTCCAGCCTTAGATATCATAGATTGCAGCCAGCAATGGAGACTTTTTCACCTGTGCAATGTGACTTCCTCTTCCCTCCTGATGTGCCTCCAAATCTGTTCTGGAAGGCTGGAGGAATTTCTTAAAATCTTAAACGAAACCTACTTCAGGGAATAACAGTGAAGTGGGTTTGTGACCTCACTGGTCCCCTGCCAATTAATGCTGTCCATCAATGCTGCTCCTGCAACCAGGAACAGCGTGTTGCCCCTGAGCTCAACTGAAGGTAAAGTATTTATGTCTGATCAGATTGCAAAAAGTGGAGCACTACCAAGGGTTCTCTGCAAAAATTACATCTTGACACCCAACTGGAGCTTTTGGTTTCAGCCACAATGGGGGGGGGATGTTCTGCAGCTGTTTTATATGAAACTGCTTTAGGTAGCACACTTTTTTTTTCCTGCTTAAAAAACTCAAGGTATTCCATATATTGCAGAAAAAATTGTATGGGCTTTATAGTATCCATATAAAATGATGCTGCTCGGCATGGTGCAGATCTAAAAACATTATAATAATAACACATAATAACACATTATAAAAATCACCGTCTTTTCTAGGCTTCAAAGAAGTTCAACTCTTTTTTTTTTTGAAAACGAAGTATCTCAACTCTGCACAAGTATCTGATGACTATTTCTATGCCATTATTAACACTGAGTCACTGTGTTTGTGAAAACACAATTATTATCTGCCATTCAGGAGCACATTTTACAAATACACAAGTAAGCTTGTACCCACAAGCAATTCATTTATAAAATAGTTTTAAAAACATGTACGCAGACATAAAACAGGAATGGAAATTCCCCTTACCGAATCGACATATTTTACAATAACAAATCAGTCATTCAGATTTACAGGGAGATTCCTTCCTTCCTTTCATTCATTCATTCAAAAAGTAAGAAACATTCTGCTAATTATACAAGTGATTAGAAACGTCATCATCAGGTAAATAATGAATCCACTGTCAAAGCCATACATTACTATTACTGCATTTGGGGCAGAACACCTGCTAGTTTCATAGCACTGGGTTCAACACTTACCACAAATAAAGCATGTTGTTTTTAATACTTCTTCTTTCTTTTGTTTCTCACTTCTTAGATCAGCAAAGGTATCAATGATAACACCAAAAATCAGATTGAGGACAATAATGATCACCATGAAGAAGAAGAGGAGGTCATAGATCACTCTTGCAGCAAAAAGGGGCTCCTAAAATAAAATAGTTTTAAGATAAACAAAATTGGAGCCGTAAAGGCTTTGGCGCAAAGAAGAGCATGCTGCACAATGCAACATGAAAACAGAAATGATATCAAGAGGGGCGTAAACTTGTGACCACTGCATATATAGATGTGTGTTTGGGAAACATTGCTATTTATTTGCAGGGGGTGGGGAGAATTTATTTTTTGTACCTGTGGCCTTATTAAAATTGTTAGTAACTTCTACAGTGCTAGCATTCCAATAACATTAGGAAAGTGTTTACAGTAGTTCTGATATTGCAGGTATTAACTGCTGCATTTCATAGGAACCTCTTTGCATGACCAAAAAATGCTTGTATGATGCAGATAGTTTAAAATAAACTACAACATTGTTGGGGAGTGCTTGAACAGAGCTTAATTATTACAGCAGTATTTTTCCACTTAAGAGTGCTTTTAAAGTTTAAGTCTCTAATTACTCGTGTTCCCTTACTCTTGACAGTACTAGAACCAGTTCATTTAGTAAAGGCAATTACACACACCTACACTTAAAGTCAAATAACCTAACTCCTTTGCACATGGCACACAACTAGACTTTTTTCCAACTGATGCAGCGGCATATTTCCCCCCCCATGGAAAAGTGTTCTAATCCTTTTATGGGCATCTAACCCTACTTGGTTCTCTCTTGCGCTACATCCCGTTTCACATACAGTGGTAATTTACCTCCTTGGAAGGTTTCCTGAGGACATCTCCAACACCACCCCCACTCCGCAGGCCATGACTAAGCACAGTAACAATGCACATCAGCAATGTCTCGCACGTATGTTCTTTATCCTCTTCCTCAGCTTCTTCAGAAAACAGCTCTGTTAAACAAAGCATGTTAGGGTGCCATTGTGAGACAAGGTTGGTTTGGAAAACTCATCTAGTATGCTGGGACCATATAACACCGGTCCTGAGAGAGCTACATTGGCTCCCAGTACGTTTCTGAGCACAATTCAAAGTGTTGGTGCTGACCTTTAAAGCCCTAAACGGCCTCGGTCCTGTATACCTGAAGGAGCATCTCCACCCCCATCGTTCAGCCCGGACACTGAGATCCAGTGCCGAGGGCCTTCTGGTGGTTCCCTCACTGCGAGAAGCAAAGCTACAGGAAACCAGGCAGAGGGCCTTCTCGGTAGTGGCACCCGCCCTGTGGAACGCCCTCCCAGCAGAGGTCAAAGAGATAAATAAATATCTGACATTCAGAAAATACTTGAAGGCAGCCCTGTTTAGGGAAGTTTTTAACCTGTGATATTTTAATGTATTTTAATATCTGTTGGAGGCCGCCCAGAGTGGCTGGGGGGACCCAGCCAGATGGACGGGGTACACATTATTATTATTATTATTATTATTATTATTATTATTATTATTATTATTATTATCATCATCTTATCTTTGCTTGAATTTGCATCACCACTTTGAAGATAGTCATGAAGTCAAAGGAACAGACCTCCCTTTCTTTAGCCTCTTGAGATGCCACGCCTGGGATACAGAACCACACAAGTTGTGAGGGTGTAAAAAAATTGCACCCATTAGGAATATGGCAACAGCACACCCCATCAAGTGATAAGGTCTCAGCCACCATGGATGAATAGAAAATCCTAAAGCAAACTTAAATGAATCTTAATATAGTCCTTTACCACTTCTAGAAACATTGAACATAGTAGCTAAATCCAAACACATGCACATGTGAACACACACAAAATATACACATCTCAATTTCTTGTTACTAATGCAGAGCTCTGAATCTCTCTGAACGTAATTTGTAAGCTCACAAGAGTTACTTTGGAGCAGGACTATGGGCAGTTGTAGTCCCCCTACGATCTCCAGTTCCCTGGAAGAATCCCAAATGCTGTTTGCAGCTCTTTCCCACCTCTTTCTGGAATGGTCAGGGATGATGGAAATTGTAGTTCAGCCACTGGTTAGCCACCTCGGATCGAAAGTCTACCCACATCTATCAGATGTGCAGGTAGAAATGGAAAATTGCCTGTGCCTTTACATCTGCACTGCCCTTCTCTTCCTGGATGCAGAGGTACATGGTGCAGCTGGGGACAGTTTTGCCAGTGGAGTGCAGCTAGGCAGCCAAGCACAGACATTTCCAACGCTCCCTGGGCTGCAGGGTGAGCAAAGCACCTTGTGGGCTACTGTCACCAAATTCAACTGGCCAAGTTTAAAACTATTTTTTTAGGAGATGCGATTAAGACAGTGTATGCTCCTTGTAAGCAGAGAAGAGCTGTTTTGTTTACTAAGAGGGCTAAATAGAGCTGGTACTGTACTGGAAAAACAGAAACGTAGGAGTGTCGATCTGTGGTGGTACAGAAAGAAGAACATGTATGTGTCTGCTGGTGTGATCAAGCTATGGGGTACATACAATGGAGAGAGGGGGGGACATTATGGACAGAGAACAGGAGAGACAGAAGAGACCACGTGGTATGGGTTACAGAGAAGAAAGCAGGGGGGGTGGTTTAAAAAGCAGACTCCAAGTTAAATTATGAGTATTTTCTCTTCTTCAAATAATGCAGCAATGTAGCAAAGAGAAAGTAACCATCAGAGTGATTCAAATCATGCACCACAATCATACAAAAAATGTTTCTGTTCTGTTTAGTTTATTTAAAAAAGTATGATGTATCTCCTTTTTTCCCAAGGATAAAAGCAATCTACCAAGAATGACTACATCCTCGTCAGGTCTTCCGACACCACTTCCTCCTCCCTCCAGCTGAAGGTGACTGGGATGAATCATTCTGTGTTTCTTAATTTGTCTTAAGGAATGAACCAGGGTAGTCTTAAAAGGACTCACTGACCTTCAGAAGTTTGAGATTTTAAAGCACTTTGACTTCCTAAGATGCCAAAATCCCATCTGGGCCTGATAGCATATATTATTCATTGCAATAACAAACAAAAAAGTTGCAGAAAATGATGGGGGAAATGGCACTGCTTAAAAGTCAATCACCATAATAACTGCGACTGAACAAGCAGCCGCTCCTGGATGCTTCCAGATGGGGGGTGATCCCTTGCAAACGAGCCACTCAGATCCCATTTTTCACCCTGTGTGCAGTTGGCATAAGAACATAAGAAGAGACTCTTGGATCCGGCCAGTGACCCTTCTAGTCCAGCTTCCTGTTCCCACAGTGGCCAATCAGATGCCTGCAGAAAGCCTGAAGCAGGTACCTGAGCGCAATAGCACTCTCGCCTCCTGCATTTTCCAGCAACTGGCATTCAGAAGCATATTACTTCCAACTTTGAAAGGGGGAAATATAGCCTTGTCCTCCATGAATCTGTTTAATCCTCTTTCAAAGCCATCCAGGTTTGTAGCCATTTTTACCTCCTGTGGGAGTGAGTTGTACAGTTTAGCTCTGCTGTGTGAAGAAGTACTTCCATTTGTCTGTCCCAAACCCTCCAGCATTGTGCAGATTCAATCTTACGCTTTCCAAAATGTATCTACAGGAAGTGCTTAAGAGAAAACACAACCAACTCATACTCCCTTGTTTCACAATGGGGTCAGTGGAGGTTTGTGCCTTTTTCAGGGGCTGGACAACACCCATCGCAACATGTTTGTTTGTTTAAAAAAAATATAATCATCATAATACAGAGGTCTTGCACCAGTCTGAAATTCGGTTGTATTATTAATAATCATTTGATTTATTAGTTGTTCACTATAAGAGAGTCTCTGAGTGAAAAATTAAGAAATGAAGGCATAGCATAAAATACATAACTGCATACAGCAGACCATTACAGTGACCCATAAAAGCAGACACAGCCAAACAGCAAAACTTTAGCAGCAGAAACCAGTTGCAGCGGAATATACTGAAATGCTGATAAAGAGGTCTTGTGCTGCAGAGTAAACTGAAACTCTGATAAAGAGGTCTTGTGCAAGAACTTTATATTAAAAATAAATTTAAAAACTCCTGGTGCATGTACAGTGTTTACAGTCTCCAAGGTAATCTCCCACATAGGTTGAGAACAGCTCTTCTGAGCTGGATTGTTGATGTTCCAACGTGCCTTCTGCATACAGCAATGGGTGGAAATAGCTACTTTAACTCTCTCGAGTTGTTAAAGCATTTTTTGTTTGCAGACTGGTTAAAGGATAAAGTTTATTTGATAAGGTATTTGATTTCCCTAACAAAACACAATGGTTCTAAGAAATTTTAGTTTTGTGAATACACTGCTAATTTGGATTGCGGGTGGGCCGGCAGTTGCAGGGTTCAGCCTTCTTATGTTATGCTTAAAATTCTACAAGGCAGGCTTAAGCAGTATGTGGACCGAGAACTCCCAGAAGTGCAAGCTGGATTTCGGAGGGGCAGAGGAACCAGAGACCAAATTGCAAACATGTGCTGGATTATGGAGAAAGCTAGAGAGTTCCAGAAAAACATCTACTTCTGCTTCATTGACTACACAAAAGCCTTTGACAGTGTCGACCACAGCAAACTATGGCAAGCTCTTAAAGAAATGGGAGTGCCTGATCACCTCATCTGTCTCCTGAGAAATCTCTATGTGGGACAAGAAGCTACAGTTAGAACTGGATAACTGATTGGTTCAAAATTGGGAAAGGAGTACGACAAGGCTGTATATTGTCTCCCTGCTTATTTAACTTATATGCAGAATTCATGGTGCGAAAGGCTGGACTGGATGAATCCCAAACTGGAATTAAGATTGCCGGAAAAAATATCAACAACCTCAGATATGCTGATGATACTACCTTGATGGCAGAAAGTGAGGAGGAATTAAAGAACCTTTTAATGAGGGTGAAAGAGGAGAGCACGAAATATGGTCTGAAGCCCAACATCAAAAAAACTAAGATCATGGCCACTGGGCCCATAACCTCCTGGCAAATAAAAGGGGAAGAAATGGAGGCAGTGAGAGATTTTACTTTCTTGGGCTCCATGATCACTGCAGATGGTGACAGCAGTCACGAAATTAGAAGACGCCTGCTTCTTGGGAGAAAAGCAATGACAAACCCAGAAAGCATCTTAAAAAGCAGAGACATCACCTTGCCAACAAAGGTCCACATAGGTTTTCCCAGTAGTGATGTATGGAAGTGAGAGCTGGAGCATAAAGAAGGCTGATCGCCAAAGAATTCATGCTTTTGAATTATGGTGCTGGAGAAGACTCTTGAGAGTCCCATGGATCAAACCTATCCATTCTGAAGGAAATCAGCCCCAAGTGTTCACTGGAAGGACAGATCCTAAAGCTGAGGCTCCAATACTTTGGCCACTGCAGATGGTGACAGCAGTCACAAAATCAAAAGATGCCTGCTTCTTGGAGAAAAGCAATGACAAACCTAGACAACATCTTAAAAAGCAGAGACATCACCTTGCCGACAAAGGTCTGTGTAGTTAAAGCCATGGTTTTCCCAGTAGTGATGTATGGAAGTGAGAGCTGGACCATAAAGAAGGCTGATCGCCAAAGAATTGATGCTTTTGAATTATGGTGCTGGAGGAGACTCTTGAGAGTCCCATGGACTGCAAGAAGATCAAACCTATCCATTCTGAAGGAAATCAGCTCTGAGTGCTCACTGGAGGACAGATCCTGAAGCTGAGGCTCCAATACTTTGGCCACCTCATGAGAAGAGAAGACTCCCTGGAAAAGACCCTGATGCTGGGAAAGATGGAGGGCACATGGAGAAGGGGACGACAGAGGACGAGATGGATGGACAGTGTTCTTGAAGCTACCAACATGAGTCTGACCAAACTGTGGGAGGCAGTGGAAGGCAGGAGTTCCTGGCATGCTCTGGTTCATGGGGTCACTAAGACTCTGACATGACTGAACGACTAAACAACAAAAAACAATGATGAAATCCATCAGGTGAGGAGCAAATGGATGTAGACGCGTGGCAATAGAGACCAGCCACAGAAACGTTACCAGGTACAACAAACCACCCACCAGAAAAAGTAGAGAAAGCACTAACAAACTTCCACACCAGTGGCAACTACAGATGCATAATAGATTATTATTATTATTTGCTTATTGGATTTTCCTTAGTAAAAGGAAATCCAGATTTTATGTAAAATAAAAAGAAGAAATAAGAAAAAGATGGGCTGGCATTTAATTAAGACCAATGGTGCACAAAACCTGTGTGCATCAGCAGCACTGATTCCACGATAAACTTCCTGATGGAGGGGGAAAAACCCTCTTCGTGGAAACTGAATTTTGGGGAGAAAATTATTTTGGGTCGGCAGGCAAGTGTTCTGAAAGGCAAATTTATCTGCAAGGAGAGAAAAGGCTTTGAAGTGTATGTAATGGTAACAGGTTGCTGCTGCTCCATAAGAATACACAAAGATCTCTGCTAGATCAGGCCTGGCTCAGGATTCTGTTTCCAGCAGCAGGTCATGAACCTCTCTGGAGGCTCACAAGAAGGGCCCAAGGGCAACAGCGTGCAATGCATCTGGACACTGCATTCCTTTTAGATGGAACAGCTGGCAAGAGCAGCTTCAATGGGACTGAGCTTTGAGTGTGTGGATTGGTTGGGAGTGGATTGTACCTCTTAAGTTGTCACCGCAAAATAAAAAATAAAAAAATTCCTTCCAGTAGCACCTTAAAGACCAACAAAGTTTGTTCTTGGTCTTTAAGGTCCTACCGGAAGGAATTTTTTAAAAAAATTTATTTTGTTTTGACTATGGCAGACCAACACGGCTACCTACCTGTAACAAGTTTTCACCAGTTCATGTAAGCATTGTATGATACTGTTTTACTGCCTCTAACAACGGCAATTAATACCAGAGCACTGCTTCTCAGCCTTTTGGCTAATACCAAGCATGGGTTACCAGAGCACCAGCAACAACCAACATTGTTATGTGGGTCCAATGCTCTATGCCAGCTTGGGATTCTAGCACAGCATCACGTGTTGTCATCTCGCACCGTTACAGCTGCCATTGAGCTCCATCCCAAACACATTGCCATTGCAGTATGTGGTAGGACTAGCATGCAAAGGAAGTTGGTGTGTGTGTGCAGGTTCCATATGACATAGAAATCATGCATTGAGAGCTGCATTTAAAAACTGGTACCCAATACTTACCTGCCGAAGGAACAACAGAAGAGCAGTTTTCCCCACTCTCTATTCTGCATACGTTAGAATACAGGAACTCTGCAGTCATTGCCTCACCAGCTTCAGTGTGCTGATCTGAATGTGTGCAAATTAAGACACCACGGATGTAGCTCTAAAAACAATACGCTAAACTTCTTACACAACCATTAGCATGCACAGTTACCAGTTGTTGTTGTTGTTGTTGTTTTAAAAAGTAATTATTATGAATTTTAAAATGTCTGTGTTCTCGTTCAGTCTAAATAGACTCTCAGGAGGACTTCAAACAAATAAAAATGTATAAAATTTATAGGTAAAGGAAAATGCATACTGTACAAATTTTGCCAGTTTTCTTTATAAACTCAACAGGGTTTAACATTCAAAACCATTGATACTTTATATTGAATTAAATGTAAAAAAAAACAACACCAAAACCCAATTGTTCCTGTTTACCTCATTCAAAACGATACAATTACTCCATATCCCTGCTTAAAAATCTGAACAACAGCTCGCAATCATCATATATGTTGCATTTCCAAAACAGACATGGCTTTGTGTGCTGGCATTTATCACATGAGATGGGGGGGGGGTTAGTGTGTTTGCCCAGTATGGCTTATATCCCAGATCTCATTCAAGTAAAAAAATTCTCCGAGCCAAAGTTAACACAGTTTTTTTCTTGACTACTTTCATTTGGCAGGCAGAACTGGGCCCAATTCTGTGGCCAAAAGGGACTCTAGCCATCTTCACCTAAGGACAGCTAAAACGTGATCATGACAAAATTCCTCTAATTCAGGAGTGACCAACTCCGAAGAGACTATGATCTACTCACAGTTAAAAACTGGCAGTGATCTACCCCACTTTTTTGGGTTCAGGTCAAAGTTGTTGGGAGCCAAAGTTGTTTGGCTTCTGGGGGGGGGGAGCCAGTAATCTACCACAGATGTCCAGTGATCTACCGGTAGATCACAATCTACCTGTTGGACGGGCCTGCTCTAATTCATTCCACCTGATGAATGGCTGTGGCTAAAAGTGTTGTTATGCCAGCCCTGCAATAGCTTTCCAGTACTGCTAACCTTATTTATGAGTGTAGGATTACCAGCCTAATCTGGATGTTCCTACCCAGGCCCCTGATGTTGGTTATATTTAGGGAAATACAGTGTGTGTGTGTGTGTGCGTGCGCTGCAAAATTGATTGTAGTAGCAGTGCTAGGCAGACGGGGTGAAAGGGGAAAGAAAGGAGGACTTGGGGTGGGGGATTCTGCTTGCAAAGACAGCTTAAAGAGAAACGGTCAAACAAACTTCTTCCAGTGCCCCTGCTGCAATGACCTACACAGCCCCTCCCCTTATTTCCCTAAAACAAATAGACTCTGAACAGGGCCGTAGCTAGGGGGTGGTGAGGTGGACCCATGCCAGGGGTGCAGGTGAGGGGGGCCCACAAAATCAGCTGCTGAGACCCACAGTCAGACAGTGCTCCCTGTCTGCAGCCAGGCAGGGCGGGGAAGAGGGTGTGCTGGGCGGCGCTGCTCTGGGCTGCCCCCCTCACCCCTTGGCCCTCCTGGTAGCTGGCCTGGTGGGGTGGCCTGGCGGGGCAGCCTGCGGGCATCCCGACTTCCTCATCCTGTTTGGCCATCCAGCTCTGCCTCTCCCAGACCTCGCTCAGGGAGGTGACACTGCCCGGCCCACCTCACTGCCTGCGCCCCTGCCTCTCCTGACGCCAAGCCTACTCCGGAGTCACATCACTTCTCTCTCCTTTCGCACACCCTCCCTCAAGGGTGACAACTTGAATAAAATATATGGGGGGGGGGAGGAAAGCACCTCCCTGTATAATTGACCACAAGTGCGTGCTTACTATTTGAATGGGAATGCCCACTAACTGAGGGGGGGACCTCCTCAAATATTTTAGGGTGTGTGTGAAGGAACCATGGCCCCAAGGAGTTGGCTCCCATGCCTTTCTCCCTATTAAAGTGGGGTGCTCTGCGTTTAAGTAGGGAGACGCCTATGTACCATCATTTAGGTCAGCCTTCCCCATATTGGTGTCCTCCTTCGATCAGAATTCATTGCAAGGTGAAGTGTGTGAGGAATTGAATAGGTGCCGGGGGGGGGGGCTTGGAGGAGAGGCGGAAAGAAGAGCTAATTTGTCCGTGGCTAGGGGGCGCAATCTGGATGGTTCTGACAGGGGCGCAAGATCACCTAGCTACGGCTCTGACCCTGAAACAACCTAGTGCCACCTGAACCCCACAGTTGTTAAACAGAATGCAGCTGTAGGAGTTATTAGCTACCACCATCCTTCCACATCTTATCTATTTGCTTTGATTTCTAGCCAAAATACCCTACCCACATTCACACCACACAACAGGTCCCAGCAAAAGTCAGTCTAGTTCAATTTGCTCCCTTGTTTAAACTCCCTCCCAACCTAACAAGTGCCTCCACACTCCATTGGCCAGCATGCAGGCATATACCGTATTTTCCCGTCTATAAGACACCCCCTATTTTGGGGGAATCAGGTTTAAGAAAATGGGGGGAGATGTATAAGACGCCCCCTAATTTTTGACATTATTTTTTAGGGAAATAACCTAGTCTTATACACAGAAAAATACGGTACTTATTACACTTTACCAGAGCAAAAGTTAACATTCCCCTCCCCTTTTCTTTTGCTCCAGACCTAGTTAACCTTTAAGCTGCATAGTGAGTCACCCTAGGCTTTTCCTGTGACTGGTGATAACCTGTTTTATTTTGGCTACAGAAAGTTAGAGATGCAACAGAGGCAAATTGTATGCATGCTTCTCTGCCCCACCCTTGCCTGGAAAAGTAACTGCAGGTGTCCAGGCATGTGGGGAGTTTCTAGAGGCATATGAGATCCCTAAATAGGGTTAAGTTGAATTACCATTGATCAGAAATAGGGTTCCACTTGTATGCCTAGCTCTTCTCTGCCATTCTCCCCAATTTGCATCTCCATACTCTTTGCATTTAAATTTTCCTGTATCAGAATTTCCCAATCTGGTGCACTCCAGATATCTCTGGAGCCTGACGCCCAGTGTTTTTTTTCTAGAAAAAGAGGTGCCGATACTGACCACAAAGTTGTTACAGTAAGTGCCACACTTTTTAACAACATCAACAACAACAACAACAACAACAGGTGCCGGCACTGGTGCCCTTGAGCACCCCCAAGAAAAAAAGCACTGCTGACACCTATCAGCCCCTGGCAGTATGGCCAATGGTTATGGATAGCATGAGCTGCAACCAAGCACCATCTGAAGAGCAATGGGCTGGGTGAAGCTATCCTAGGCATCCCCCAAAAACTTTTCTTTTCTTTTGCCAAAAATGTACAACTTGGAAGCAGAAAAAAGGAAATTATGTAAGACGATTATATGATCTTTTTAAAATCACAAGTATGTCTAGAACACATAACATGATTATATTTGGTCCTGTGCTGGGTCACTATGGGCTATTTTGGAACACACGCACATAGTTTTGATCACAAAGTACTAGATAATCCCTACTAATGTGTGCTACAGGGCAAAAAACAAACAAAAAAACCACATCCACATTATTCTCTAAAGCAGATATTGATGCAGTCATGTTTTATTTTCAGCCTCATTATCTATGCTTTCAAAGCACCGAGGCCTAAATTTTTAGCAGAATGTTCTCTAAGGAAATCTGATTTTAGTAGGCAGTCATCTGCGGCATAATATTCACAGGGTAAACCCCCCTTGGTGCATTTGCACTGATAGCAAACTGGGGGGGCGGGGTAGGGAGGTTTAAGATGATTATTGTACGAACCTGGCGACAACGTTTCATTAGGGAGCTTATCTACTTCCAAGATAAAGTCATCCTTGAAGAACAGGTAGCCCACTATCGAGAACAGGTAAACCAAGATAAGAGCAAGAACGGCAGTCAGGATGATGGAGCGTCCATTGCGAGTGACACTTTTAATGACATTCAACAAAGTTTCTTCTCTGTACACCAAGTCAAAAAGCTGGAAAAAGGGCAGTTCAGAATGTTTAATAAGTTCACTTTTAATTACAGATAGCACCACGATACCTAGTAAACTACATGAACGGTGCAATATTTTGACATATATGCTTTTCATGGTAATTAATTTTTGGAGGCCACAGTTTAGAATCACTTTCTAACAAAATTAAAATAAAAAAACCACAAACGAAAACAGCAACATTATCAAACCAAGAACACGGAAAGCCATAGTAAAGGGGCGTGTTAAGGGCCAGAGTTTTTCTTTCAAAATCCCCTCAAAAGTTATAAACATAGCTGGTTTTCTTGTTCCAGAACCTTGCTGAACTTAGCTGGTTTCTAGCTCACAAATTACAAGATACGCCAAGTCACAAATAGTGTCATAGTGATCACATCATTGCATCCTTCGGGTGTTTCTCCACTGCCTGTTTGCTCCGCATGCATACCATTGGGCTACAATATAATCAAAGACTGAAATTGGACATGGAAATTCCCATATGAGTAGTTCATTTATCAGTGAAAAGCCACAATGCAGCCTGATGGAAAATTTGCTGCATCTTTGACTGCAGTAACACCAGAAGACAGTGAGCCTGAGTCAAAGGAAGTTAGTCACCCTGAAGTCCATTGACAGAACTATACGTTACCTTGTAAACAGCATGCCCCCAAATCTCAATTTGCTCAGGTAACAGAAAAGAACCCAAAAGTTTTCCAACAATATCCCCCACTTTCAAGTAAGGAGAGATTTGAGGTGAAAGAGGCCTATCTGTTTCAATCATGCTCACTCTCCCCCTCCCCAGGTTTTGTGGCATAGGCAATATCCCTAGTAACTAGCAGCCTACTCTTCCCCACCCACCCGTGAATGATGGTTTGTTATCACATGACATCATTCCAAAGGGAATTAGGGTATTTTATTTTTATTTTTATTTTTAAGAAAAGGTGTCTGTTTTATTTAAACCCAGCAATGCTACTTGTAATGATGAAACGGCCTAATTCACAGGAGCAGGTGGTGGTAAAATGTCTTCTTCCTGTCACCAGGCGAGCTACTGCAAGCATTCCGTTTTGATCCCTTCGTCATCCCCTACTGAAAATTGCCAAAAATGCCTGCCATATTTGCACCCCACAATTGGGGTGGCAAAAATGGTTGGGGGGGGGGGTTCAGGCCCTTGGCACATCTGTAGTAGAGATGAACAGGATGTGAGAAGAAAACTAGATGGGTCATTGGCCTGATTCAACAGGCTCTTTTTACATTCTTAATAGGTGTTCTCAGTCTTTTGTAGTGATGTCATTTGAAGTTTGCAATATAAATTGGCCAACTCATAACTTTAGGCTGCTTTATGAATTGAGCAGCAATTCGCCCATAAATTCTACTCCGTCTTAGAATAAAAATGAGGTTTCGTGCATGCAGATCAAGGACATAAAAGTGAGCTGCTTTGTAGTCACATGTAAAAGATTTGTTTCACATTGAACTGCCGTTGCTTACGTAAACACTTGTTAACTGCTGTGAAGTACATGACCAGATCACATGCTGAATATCTTTGCTGTTTTTGGTAACTCTGTCAATGATTTCTTGAAAATATTGTATGTCTAACCTAAAACCCTCTCTCTTGTCCCTTTGCGTATTTGTTTGGAAAGTGGAGGAGCAGTTGAATTTCCAAGCTGCTTTCTGCCATGGCTGGTGCTGGGAATCATCTGAAAGTCAGCTTAAACCCATTTAGCATCATTCAGGGTCACTAATATCTACGGTCATCAAGTACAGTAAAAAATATAAATTGTTGGGATTAAACGCTTACCAGCAGGCTGTAGAAAAATTCATGAACGAAAAGCCCCATTGCGCAAATAAGAAGATATAGTAGATGATAAAGGAACTCCACATCCAAGATCATGGCTTTGTATCCTCGAGTGAATGTTCCACAGTTACCAACAAAACTCATCAAAAATATTATTTTGTTACAAACCTGTGGAGCACAGGACAGAAGATAAATGCCTGGAGATCATTCGTTCTTGAGCATATTTTAGAAAATCTATTAACACAACACACCAGTCCCAGCGTTCTTTTAAACTGGGGTAGCTAACCGGTGACTCTCCAGACCTTACGGAACCACAGTTCCCATTATCCTCAGCGAGTGGTTAGGGATGATCGGGAGCTGTAATTCAGCAACATCTGGAGGGCTGTAGGTTAGCCACTCTTGGTTGAAACCCTTTTTTTTGGGGGGGGGGGTTGTTGTTAATGATTTATGGCAGAAGAATGAATTTTTAACATACAAGCATGTAGAGAATATTTTCAGAGAGACTTCTATCTGATACTTACATTGAAAGCCCCCAGAAGAAATAATGTTGGCTGCAAGCCTACAGAAAATATTAGCCGCAGTATTGTGGAAGCTATTAAGGCTCTAATGCCGTGGGGTTTAGGTAAGGCAACAACTATGGCAAATGATATCAGCATGGCTGTCCAAAGTAAGCCTGACAAGTGGGGCTCCAACGTACCTGAGGAGAGGAGACAGTTCATTGTTTATTCAGTTTAAAATTTATCCTGCTCGCTCCACAAAGCCCCCTGGGCTGCTAAGAACAATAGCTCAAACAATATCAGTTTGAAATATGCCAACAAACAGCACCTATAACTTAACAGACTGGCATAGGCAACAGAGCAAGGCATTTAAAAAAAAACTAAGCAGTAGATTATAGTAAACATGCCCCAGCCTTCACCACAGCCCCCAGAGAAACCTTCTAGGGAGGCGGAAATTTAACTGCCCTGATTTGGCAGCATCCCTACTCACCTGAAACAAAAATTTCAAAACTACCCTTGTAAGTGCCATATTCTGATATACACATTTAGTATTGCTTATTAACCATTTTGTCTACACCTTACTATTTCTGGACCAATAAGTGGTTGAGTACCGCAGACTCTTAAGTAAATTATACTTAAAAGTCTGTTATGGTTAGCCACTGATCAGTCTGAATTGGCCCTGGCGCAAACAGCACACTTTCGTTGCTTCTGTTCCTGTTTCAGAAAGCATCCGACATGAACTCCAATGCAGTAGCCAACATCAGCCAAAATACTCTTTTCATTTTAAATAAATATCTTGAAAACCAAGCTAGGAATGTGTCATATGGGGATCCAATAGAAATCACCTGACATTAGAGATACACGGTTGCTTGCCATCCTTTTAAGGGAACTGGAGTTATACTGAAAGTGGGGCATGCACTCGCCCTACTTCTCTCCCCGCCTTGTAAACAGCCTTTTGTATTGTTTCACAAATGTTAGACCTTGAAGGGAAAGTGCTTAAAATAATAATATAAAGCAATTATTGCAACACCAAAGTTCTCACTGCAAGGGTCCCTCATTGCCAGTTTGTGAGCACTCAACACTTTCTCCTTCCATGGCCAAAATTGGTGAAGTCCACATGTGAGAACTAGCTTACTTGTCAATGGCCCATAAGTCAAACGGTGTTGAAAATTGTGTTCGTGTGTGTGTGTTTAAAGACCTGGCTTTGGTTTCTTTTCTTACCGTTTCTGCTCTTTATTGTTTCAAGTCTCAGTAATGGGAGCCATGTGCTGAATGGCCTCATATAAATATACCAATTAATAAATTAATACAAAATAAAGGATAGAAACCTGCATTAAAATGTGAAAGCTGTCATACTAATACAGTCATACCTCTGGTTGCATTCGCTGTGGGTTGCATTCGCTACGGGTTACAAACGCGCCGAACCTGGAAGTACCAGAATGGGTTATTTCCATGTTTCGGCGTGCACACATGCGCAGAAGCGCTAAATCGCGCTTTGCACATGCACAGAAGCGCCAAATTGTGCCATGCACATGCGCAGATTCGGCGCTTCAGGTCGCGCTCTTTTCATGTTGCGAACGGGCCTCCGGAACGGATCCCGTTCGCAACCAGAGGTACCACTATATAACTCCAACTGAACTTAGAGCTCAACTCCAATTGAAACGGATTATAAATCATGCCAACACTGATGCAAAAGCATGTTATTATTTCTCTTTCCCAATAAGCCACATAGAAATGTGACTTAACTGCAACATGCATTGTGAAGCACCCTTATTTTAAGTCTATAAAGTAGCTGCAGCGGAGCAAAGCTGGTAGGACACAGCTCTAACATCACAGGCTATATTAATGAACCTAACATTCATTCCATAGCCATTGGCTGAAGTGTTTATGAACTGTACTCAGAGCATAACTTTCCGTGATATTCTGTTCTCTTGCGGCAGATATACACTGCAGATATAGATTGGTACCGTACTAGTTTAATGGTCATGACGTCCTCCAAAAACTCCTGGGAACTATAGTTTTGTGAGACTGCTGAAAATTCTGAATCTGGGATCTGTTTTATACAGCTACCATCCTCAGGGTTCCCTGAGGCAAGGAACTGCTGAAACCATTTTTAAGTAGGGAAATTTGCAGCTTCCAGTCTAACTTGATGTGTACCATCTGGACTAACATGCATGCTCTTTGTTCAAAACATCAAAATGAATATTAAAATTTGCATTTTGAGATGAGACACCTTTAGAACTGTGCATTCTGAGAGCCAGTGGTTCTCCCAGATCCTAATCTGACACACTGCTTGAGATGTAAAGGTAAAGGTAAAGGACCCCTGACAGTTATGTCCAGTTGTGAATGACTCTGGGGTTGCAGTGCTCATCTCGTTTTACTGGCCAAGGGAGCCGGCGTTTGTCCGCAGACAGTTTTTCTGGGTCATGTGGCCAGCATGACTAAGTGGCTTCTGGCGAAACCAGAGCAGCACATGGAAACGCCGTTTACCTTCCTGCCAGAGCGGTACCTACCCGGTATTTATCTACTTGCACTTTGATGTGCTTTCGAACTGCTAGGTTTGCAGGAGTTGGGACCGAGCAACGGGAGCTCATCCCATCGCGGGGATTCACACCGCTGACCTTCCAATCGGCAAGCCCTAGGCTCAGTGGTTTAGACCACAGCGCCACCCCTACATCCGTTGAGATGTATAGTGTGCTTAATAATGCAACTGATAAAAATTCACCAATACTAAGATGCGTAAGTTAGCCGCCACCACCTGCCGGCATTCTGCTTTGATTTTTGTAAAAACTACATTTTATAACTTTGAAATACTAGTACCTCCTTTGACTCCTTTAAATGGATAGAAAAATGCTACCAAAAGATTCATAAGGACTGCAAGGTTAAAGGAAATACTGCTCCAGAAGGACATGTTGCGTGAACACCAGTACAGTATATGTTGAGCTGAAAAAATAAAAAATAAAAATGTTTACAAGGGATTCAAAGTACAAGATTGCCCCTAACAATGAATAAATCAACAGAGATCAATGTATTGCCAACTTTTCCTAGAATCACACACTGTGAACTGTAGTAATCTTTATTATTTGATTTAAAGTTTGTTCTTTAATTGTTGTTTGCAGAGTCCATAAGTTCAGGGCATTTGCTTCCTAGAAAACCTTTTTTCAGATCAAAGGCCATACTGAACAGAAACCAACTTTTTATATAAACACTTGGTTTACAAGCACCAGGAGAGCAAAAGTTGACCGTGCGTTAAAAAACACAAAAAGGTCAGAATGTGCTGACTGCATGCCATGGCACTCTGCACTGCATGAACTTTTGAGACCGACACACCCTCATTTTCATTTCCAGCCTTTATTCTCTGCAGTGGAAGTGGCTGCTTCAGAGCTAAACCAGATAATTGCATTATGCATTTAATGTGTGACTGGTTTCTGCTTACTAAATGGTAGCTGTGGGACCAGATTGGGACCACAACGTTCAGGATGGAGGACAAGAGAAGATTTGACCCTTTAATCCTGTCACAGTCCTGCTCGGGATCACCCAGCCACAGATGCTATTCTGTGGCTGCATAGGGAGAGTGGTGCAATCTAAACTGTGGCAGAGGAATAATATCCCTCGGCTTCCATGCTATAGTCCTGGTCTAGAGCTATTTAGTAAACAAACATCAAGTATATCTTATTTGTTTAACGTCACATCAAGTTTGGTCCCTGATCATTACATTGCCAAACTTCAAAATGACGCAGTGGAACGTGAGCTTTAGAAAATGTCATAACCTCAAACTGAGAAAGCAACCAAGATATAAGTGGACCATTGTGCCAAGCAGATGCAGCTGTTTCAGTGGTTTCGACTTCCTGCCTACCTAAGGCCAGTATTGCTGAATGTAACGTTTGGTTCTTATTTACAAGTTCTTCCCCTTTCGCCACTATATCAGCTGAAATGATGTAGCCGCGAAAATGACAGTCACAGATGTGAGCTTTTGCAGTTTGAACATGGGCATGAGCATAGGCATTATGCAGGAGAACGGTGATAAGCGTCTCCTGTGATTATATACATATGTAATTTTAAAGCTAATTTGACCAGAGGAGCAGCACTGTGAGGCAGCTGGAGTTGCTATTACCTCTGCAGGCAATGTGGCATCTGTACTATATTCTCTCCCCAAACTCCACCCTGAGCTGATAGTAGCTTTGTACATTAAGAGGTTTGCATCCAGGAAATAGTGCAGAAAAGGGTGCAGCACACTTTCTCAGAGAGCTACTTCCCCAAATTAGCATCCCAATGCAGCTGCTTGAAGTAAAAACCAAAGCAAAACCCCACAGGAGATTGTGAACACAGATCTCCCGTGTCATGTCTAGTTTGGTCCTTATGTAACATATCTGACAAGGATCCTAGGGCAAATTGCCCCTAAGATTAATGGCTGGCCATTCCCTTCGCAATGACATCCATCTGCATAATCTTCTGGCTGCTTCAGAGCGTTTGTTTTCATAATAGTAATCGAGAAATTTAATGCTGGAAACACAACAACAAAATGCACAGCTAATGATTAAACCAAGTCTTTCTGAAAATACTTAAGATACTGAAAGCAAAATTACATGGAGAATAGTGTGAGGATAAAATTCCCCAGAGGCTGAAATGGCTTCTCTGACGCAGAGAAGAACTTTGCAGTCTCTCAGATCAAGAATTAGTATCTTGAAAAATCGCCTATGGCAGCAATCCAGTTTACCTCTGAGTTTCTTTTGCCAGTTCATTTCATTGAAGAGGTCTTCTGATCTCATGAAAAAGTCATTTATCTTACTGCCTTGCTCATCCCTCTCGGTCGTATAGTACACCCGTAGTTTAGATTCCTTGGTGAGGAACTCACATATACTGGGCACAGGGAAAACTATTTGCTCCATGGTGCGATCTGATCGAACAATCTATAGAATAGAGGATTTAAGTATTAGTTTGTATGGCTGCCCCTTAAAACGAGCATGTATCACCCCCCATTATGCAAACTCTTCCTTTATCAGAACCTCACTTATGCAGTAGACCTGCTACTCTCCTCACAAAAATACTTCATGATTCCCATTTGTGTAACACCATTTACTGTAGGTCTCTCCCTTTTGTTTCAGTAACATTTCAAGTCCAAAAAGCTGGGTCATTTCCATATACAATATTATATACATTTACCATTATGGTTGAATGCCAACTATTCCTTTGTTAGGCACATTTAGAAAAGAATTGGCAAACTCAATTAAATTCAAAAGAGGATGGAATATAAGCCAGTTTAGAACATATTGGATAGCATTGCATTTGCTATAATATTCCATAGGTGCAAGTTGTTTTTGATGTAGTACATCTGCATTGTATTGTTTGCACAGGACACTTCCGCTGATGTTCCCACCTAATTTTAAAACAATTTCTTGGTTTATCTTTCCTTGGACTGGCACAGCGAAGATTGACCAGAATTTACTGTAGCCTTTACCTCAATCTGAGCCGTGTGCTTAGCATAGAATTCCAAAGCTTCATCTCCATCAATTTGACCTCCAGGCTTCAACATGTTCTGCAACTCTTTGTTATGACGAGCGAGCTAAAATAAATGAATAGTACATTTGGTGATAGCGGCCTGCATCTCAATGGAAATGTACTTGCATTTTCTTTGCACTCTTCCAGGTGCTGGCTGGTCAGGGTAACTGACAATATTTTTACACCCCTGAAGTAGCCTAAAGCTGTTTTGAACCTGTGCTCCCTAAGTTACAGGTGTAGCATTTCAGTGGTAAACCACAAATTAAGGACAAACAGCACCAAGGGGAGGCACTAGTCTGCGGAACTTTATGCAACATTTCTGCCAGTGGAATGAATCCATGCTGACCTCATGACTCTCCTGGTCATTTGTGTACGAAAACATGATCAGTGTGCAGAATCAGATTTCCTGAATCTGTGCACTTGAGCCCAAACGATAGGTTGCACATGGCCCTGCCTATATTTGGGTACTCGTAGAATGTGCCACAAAATTCTCCTTGCGTAAATGCAATTGTACCTGATGGGCTAATATGTAAATATTATGCCCCACATTTCTAGGAGATGCAGCAAGATCTTCACCATTCTCTCCATCCTCAAACTCAACTTCACCTTGCAGATAAGCCTTCTTAATCACTTCGACCTGGGGAGAAAATATAAATACAACACTCAAAACTGTGGTGTTGGTGTTGGTGTGAGACAGAAATACCAAGGCCAAAGTGAAAGCATTGGAAGACTCCTCTAAAGTGGAAGACTCCTCTAAAGGAATTTCACATTTATTGCTCCCTCCCTCCCTCCTGAAGTACAGGTCTCTGTTTCAAGTTATAAAAGGTTGGTTTTTTCCGTTTTGTTTTGTCTTTAAAGCAGCTGGTATTTGCTGTCAAATTGAGTCTACATTACGAATCACTTGACTCAGTGGAACAGGAGCCAAAATAAAGACTGAAACTTTATCCCCAGCTCACCCCTTTGTTGCTGGATAATAAATACATTGCATCACACACCCGTCTCGGACTACTGCCATAACCAAGGCACAATGTGGCGAGTTTATAGACTTTCAGCCCTGCACTTTGGAATCCCAGGCTCGACGTTTTGCTGTTTATTAATGTTGGATGGAACAAAACGCTTAGAAGCTGTCAAATGGCTTTTGTCTCAACTCCTAGTCAAATTGATATCTAGTTGTGATAGACTATTTGAATCCAAACACTGTCACCCCTCATCAACACAGGATGTTTTCATATTGGTGTTGATGGATCAGTGCACTTCACGCTTGCAAGGTTCTCATTTCTTTTTTTACAGCATTGCCAACTACCCATTTGTGATATCTCAATGACTCACTTGCAAATTAAGCAGCCATACTACTATAGAGCTGATTAGCAGTTACATCAAAATAAATTTGAGGATCCAGAGAGGACCGCCATGGAACCTCAGGTGTTTTCCCTCCCTCTGCTACCTGATCTTCAAAGAAGCAGGCCGAGTGGACCACCATAGTTTTCCAGGCTGCCAAGAGCTACTGAGCATTTAGCCCCAAGCTGCGCAGGAGATAATTTCACAGGAATTTGTCAGAAGAGAACTGTACAACAATGCTTCTCAAATCCTTATAGGCTCTGATGCTGCACAAACAGTGCTTTCTGGATGCACTATTTTACTTTTTAATCTCACTTGGAAAAAATAATTTACCCATCCTCAACTGACCCGTGTGCTTATGAACTCCCCCAACATCTTTGCAGTCCACTTCAAGAGTTCAGTCAGTGGAAGTAATTACTCTACTTAGATCCTGAACTTAGTATGAACTTAGCCACACAACCAGCAGCAGGATTATTGCATACTGCCAAATTCTCCTGTGCCACCACAACCCCTGAAAATTTGGAGGCATATCCTTGGAAACGTACCAGTTCTTTGGGTCTCATATTATACAGGATCCTTTCTGCATTCTCACTGTCGTGCCTACTTTCCATTATTGCCAAGAGTAACTTAGAGGCATTGTTCTGGTAAAAGTCAAAGAAAGATATCTGATGAATAGTTGAATGTGTTATGAAAAACTGAAAGAAGTAAAAAAGACAACCCACAGATCTATGTGACTATTTCCAGCTGCATAAACCTGTCAAAGCAACGAAGATGAGCAAATGTGAAAGACCGCAAGGTATCATAAAGTTGAAATCTAAGACTATTTCTACTAAGAAGCAATGATGTCATTTAGATACATAAATACAATGAAAGTAGGTTTCAGGCAACACACAAAAGATAGCTGTATCTTTTCTCCTTTGAAACTGTGAAGTCAAGTGTCTATCAGTTTGGAAGCAGAACAGGACCACTATAAACAATAAGGTGATGGGTTTTTTGTGTTGTTGTTTTTTGCATTTGGGGCACTCCCTAAATATGCAGAAGTATAGATATTTATACATTAAAAGATTTTTAAAAACAAAACAAAACAAAAACAACCTATCTGTTAACCTGTGAGCTGACAGAATACTGATGGCAGCTGAGTTTGAAAGGGGGAAAATATAAAGAACAACAAATTGGTTGAAATCAGATGAGACTGTGCACACATTACCACCTTAGGACACAGTGAGGTAGCTTTCTCCCTACTGCATTTCAAGTCACAATTGAACTTTGCTGTACACATCAGTATGCTTTGGTATATATATCCATGCCACCCACTGCCGGTCTGCTTCA
Source organism: Lacerta agilis (assembly GCF_009819535.1). Classification (NCBI taxonomy): domain Eukaryota; kingdom Metazoa; phylum Chordata; class Lepidosauria; order Squamata; family Lacertidae; genus Lacerta; species Lacerta agilis. The sequence goes on from NC_046313.1 coordinate 88,090,409, forward strand.
GTGGGCACGGGTGTTTTCCATGGTGTAAGTTGCCTGCTTGGTTTTCTGATATGGTTTTCAAATCAGACTGAAGCTGGATTTCTTTTTTTGGGGGGGGAGAATACATCAAACCACAGTATTTCACAAGAAACTACAGGATCACTCTACACCTCCTTGTAATATTGGGTATGCACATCACACTGCAACACTGTGTACTAGACACAGATGGTAGTTTACCCATCCACAATATAGCGTGAGGGGACTCAATGGGACTTTTTCCTTTCCTATTGCCTTGCACCTCCCAACTGCAATTAGCAGTGGAAGTCCCCCCTATGTTCTGTATATAAAAATTATGTTAAATTCACAATGCAGAAGTCGATGCTGGCAGCAAGGTCAGCAACTATGTCCAACAATTATGCACTAACGCAGAGTAGAGGCTCCACTGATTTAATTGCAACTCAAAGTTGAGCCTAACCAATGGATCAGGATCAGCGCTGGATGGCTTGCCCAAAGTAGCTATTGATCAATAGATGACTGGCCCCTTTGTCCTGTTTCCTCAACATCTATATTCTGCCTTAAATTGCAGAACAGCTGTGCATAAGACCACCTGATGGTTTCTGTCACCGGATGGGTGATGTATACAGCTCTGATCACATGCCCTGAGCCCCTTAACAGGCTGAAATAATTTTGCAAATTGCAGTATCATAGCTAAGTAATTGTACTTAATGTTCTCTTTGAAATTCAGGTTTTGAATGTATGAAATACATTCCATATCTTAAATTAAGAACAGGCAAGCTGTTTGAAATAAAATATTATGAAGTCTGTATTTTAAAACAATTAAAAAAAAATCCCATGTGATAGCAAACTGCCCAGGGCACTCAAGGAGCCTGCTAGAATTATCAAGATCTGCATAGAAGCTTTTGCTTTGTCGTTGTGATACTACCGTCCATCTTCAGAGTTGAGTATCCACTTGCCTTCAGTTCTAATACTAGATCCATCCGCTTCTTTCCCAGAGGGTTGATATCATTGAGAATTAATGCTGTAATTATATCTATACCATTGGACTCATGAGTCGCGATGCAGTTCTGCACAGGGGAGAAAGAAATGTTAAAAGAAGTGGCTAACAAGAAAACATAACCTTTCTTCCCAAAGGCCTGTTAAGTCTCTCTCTGCCCACCACTCCCATGAAGTTCCATAGGGGAGAATTCAACTAAATTATTACACTAGTGCAAAGGAATCTCTTCCCTTTCCACTCTGTTGTGTGTACCCCATGTTGTCCCAAAACCTTCTCTGGAAGGTTGGAGAAAACCCCAGAATAGACTGAGTCGGGGAGGAGGGAACAGAGGCAGGAGAAGGGGAAAGTGTCCCATTGCGCTAAGAGAAATAAAAATGCCCACAGAGCATTCTATTTAATGCTACTTTCATTGCAGCCCCATAGTAAGCTAAACTACTGGGCTTCCCTTTCGTTACCTTACTACAAATCCAACTAGTCTCTATTTGCACCAAGGTATTTTCAGAGTCTCATGCTGAGACCAGCTATTCCCCTGCACTAAGAAAGTGTCGGGGATTCTCACTGATGAGGATGCTCGGTTCTATACTTCTCATTTCTGATTTCTTTGGGGTGTTGTAGTTAAGCAGCACACTTTGGAACGATTGGTGGTATGGGAATAGATGCCCCTTGGAGGTCCCTTCCAACAGTTCAGGGTTCCAAGTTGTACATGAGATTCCCAATTTTGAGACTGCGTCACATTTTCTACTGCAGTAACTGGATTACCTGGTTTTCATGGCATGGTCCCTGGCAGTACTCAGTCAAACTTTCCAGTGTCTGGTTGATCAATGCTACATTTTTCTCATTAATGTACAGCCCAAGAAGTCCAAGTCCTCCAGTTGTGCTTCCACAGATACAATCCAGAAACTGCAGAGTCTCACACACTAAGTTGTAATTTGTCTTGTTGTTTTGACAACGCAGGAAATTCTATAGATGAATATGAAATAATGGAGAGGGGAAAGTTCAGTTTCATTTTTGAACACTGATGCTGGTCAAAAGAAATCAAAATGTGACATATTTTTTGCAGCAGATTCACAGAGTTTTCCATTCACACATCACTTTCTAAAAGCAATAATGAACACGATCTCAGTGTGATCTAAGCCTCTCAACACATCCATAGATAAAATATTTAGGGCTTCTTACTTTTGTAATGTTTTGCAAGTGCCTATAGGTCAATTACACTCATTTCACTCCCCTCAAAACTTTCCTTTTAGTTAGTTGTCTTTGATCTATAAAGAGCAACAAGTTTTCATTCCACCCACTCAAAGTTCCTGCAGACTACAGCTAGTTAGAAATTCCCTCTCTGGGCTTAATTCTTATATTTTTCCCTCATGCTTGCTAAGTATCTTTGTTCCTAAGTCAGCATCTAGGGTAAGCATTTTTGGACACATGCCAAGTCTCACTGCAACCCCAGAGGCTTGTTCTTCTACTATTCTGCCCCTTATGAAATCTTGTCACATGTCTGCCTATGACATGGGGAGATAGATGAAATTATGCTGGTATCTGGGATAGGGGACAATAGAGAGGTGAGAGACAAGCAAGCCTGAAGATGGAAAAGAGAGATCAGACATATTTATGCTATTCTCTTTTCTCCATCCAGCAGTGGAACTCTGGTGGCAATGCTTCTTGCCCATTGCTTTAGCTGCCATTTAATGCCATGTTGGTAACTGGAAAGCCAGTGGCCACCCAGGATTTGATACTGGATGAGCGGGATAACTGGGTGTGCAACAATGAGATCCTGACTTAGTCCACCACATCTAAGGGATGCATTCACCATATTTGGGATATATTCAACAGTGTCTTGTTCATGGAGGGCTCTCTGATAAAGGGGAAACTCCTATGAATGGAAAGAGGGAGCTGGCTGGTTTTTGGCTGACCGCACCCTTCAGTCTTTAACCACCACCACTCCGCCCCCAAAAAAATCTGTTTCAGAAGGTTAGAAAAACCATCCAGAAAAGCATGAGATGGGTGTGTGAGGGGGTATGTTTTTAAAATTGCCTTCTTCCCTGTTCCATGCACTGGATCAAGCCTTCAGTGAATGGAAGAACACCTCTGGCTACAACCCATCATCACCAGCAGCCTAAATTTGATGAGGGTCTATTATGATCCCACTTCCCTCACTAGGTATCCTATCAGTCACCCACTTTTGAGTGTGCGCACCTGGTTTTGTGTACCTGCCTCCCTGCCTGAGTCTTGTCACTGGGGTAGACCCCAGGTGGTTAGGAATGTGGCCACCAGGATACTGGCCAGGGAAGGCTGCAAGGAAGAACACAGTGCCAATTCTGAAGCAATTTCATGCTCCTCATTTTAAGGAGCTGTTTTTGATCTTTGCGATTTTAACTGATTTGGGTCCAGGATGTCTTTAAAATCTCCTGCTTCATATGAATCCACTCATAGTGTTTTAGGCTTAAAACTATAAATGACCCAGCTCATGCCTGTGAGATTTGTTTGAGATGCTTTGCTTATAGCTTTTGGCACTGGAAAACATGTCCTGGACCATCTCAGCATTGCATGTTTCAAAGTAGTCTCGAAGATTGTGGAGCTTCAAAGAAAACATATTGTCAGGTTTTTAGTTCATTGGTTAGACCTGGAACCTTTAACAAGCCTAATGCAGAACAAACAGCCCATCTATTGTTAAGCACTGTGAAATTATCACAATCAAAACTGGACCACACAGATAAAACAGTGCTGTAGACACAACTTCTTGGATCAAAGTAAACTATACCGAATCAAAATGATCAGGGATAATCTTTAGAGGGAAGCTACATGAATCAACCCCCTTCATGGATCACTGCCTTGTTGTGGCGAAGGGGCTTGAATAACTCCAAGAAGCTATGAGCTATGCCGTGCAGGGCCACCCAAGATGGACAGGTCATAGCCAAGAGTTGTGATCCACCTGGAGAGGGAACTGGCAAACCACTCCAGTATTTTGCCAAGAAAACTCCATGGACATAAGAAAGGAGAAGCTTTGAGAAGAAAGTGAGAGTTTCATGGGGTCACGGAGAGTCGAACACGACTAAGACGACTAAACAACAACAACATTAATCAACATCTCCCCATGCTTCCTTCCCTCTAGCAGGTTTCCACTCAGGAAGGGACAGTTTTGATATCGCATGGTCTTCAGTTCCAAGCTACCACACTCCATCAGAGAAACACTTTGCTCCTCAATGAGCTGGCAACAAACATGTCTTCGGAAGGCACTGCTGTTCATTTAGGGCTATAGCATATGTCTCCATGCCCTCAGCCCAAGTGAGATGTCTGCTTTTCTACTGAGAGGATGGCAGAAAACCTTTTTTTGTAGAGCTGAGACTGAAGATGCTGCATAGCCTACCTGCAGGTCCCGGTTGTGGTTTTCACACAGCAGCTGCAAAAACCGCAAGATGGGCTGCATTATTGTGATAACAGGACTCATCTCCAGTTCGTCTTTGTTTTTGTCTGCTGCAGACTGTGCGCCATCTGCAGCTGAATAATGGTCGTCGGGATCAGCTTCCCTCCTGTAAGTGTTGTATGCCTTCCTTGTAGCAGCAGAGGCTTCAACCAACTGATCTCGAACCTCCTCTGTTATTTGGGTCATGGGTTCTCTCAAAGCTACAGAACACAGAGACAAAGGTCCATTAGCAAACAACAACCAAGTCACTATGCACAGCCAATTCAAAGTTTTTCAGCATGTTGACACATCTACCTTTGTAGCAAGTGTTATCCAAATTAATGCCTTAAGTTTTACTGAGGCAGCCTGATTTGGTTTATACTACCCCACAAGACACAGCAATATCCTTTCTGTAAATGTAAATCTGTTCTCTAAAGAATAGATAAGCACCCACCATTAAATGTTTTAGTACAGGAATCAAATGAGATTCAGAGCAAAAAAAAAGGATTTGAGAAGATTTATGGGGAAGCTCCAAAGTTCAATTCTTGGAATCTCCATGTAGGGCTGTGGGAAATATTGTGTATATAATACTGAGCTAGATGGACTTTGGTATTCTCCCTGCCCAGTGCTGAATGCTTGCATCTGGTGCCTAAGTACATGCTGCAGGGACACTGGTAATGCAAACAGGTTCTTCAGATATTGCAAACGAGACGCTAGCAGCAGGGCTTTCTAACAAGTATTGAATTTTCAGTAGTGATGGTAAATCCTGATTATATTGGGGATAATGGCAAGAATATGTGCTGGCATTTTGATGCCAACTGACACTGACAAACCTCATACATGAGGGGCATCAACCCCACAACAGAACACCTGGCTGTAGGAATGTACAGTGCTACTAGGAAGCAATCTTTTCTGTTTCTTCCAGTGTCATGTTATTGACAATAAACAGTAGGTAATGATGCATCAGACACGTACGTTATAATGATTCCAAAGGAAAAGAGACGTTTGAGAGTGCAAGTGCCCATCTCAATTCCTCTCTTATTACAAACAGAGAATATGGGACGTCTGTTTTTAGCTACAGAATCCTAGACCTATTGCACGCAGAGCAATGTTAAAAACAAGGATTAAGCAACATGTCAAGCTACTCAAGCAATACTCAAGCAACTGCCACATCCCAAATGGATGGAGGAGGAAAGCAGTGCCATGGTATGGCTGGATTTTTAACTTCACTTCCATGTTGTGGACCAGAACTTCTGGATCAATAAAATAATTCATTGAAGGGTTTGATTTTCATATCCTTCATTATACCACTGGAGCACTGGAGAATTACCTCTTTTCCTGGCTGGTACATCTCTGTCCGAGTCATCATCTTTCTTTTTATTTCCTAAATCACTGGTGTTAACTGTGACTGTGGCCTTTATCTCTTGCTGAGCCACTTTCATGCGGTCATAAAAAACTTTGAAGAACTTTTCCGACTTTTTATCTTCCGTTAGTCGGCAAAAGAATGAGTGCTACAGAAACAACAGAGATGCAAAACACATTAAATGGTAAAATCCATTATCAGTGGCACATAGATACCATGTAGTGAACCCCACAGTCACTGACTGAGCTTCTGTTAACGAAATAAAGCAAGTGGAGGCCCCGGAACCAAATGCAGCTCCTGAAGAGTATCAAAATGCTCCCAACTGCAATATTCATGGCAAGAAATGAGGGAATAAATGTTGTGGAAACGGGGATTTTTTTGCAATACGCTTTGTAAGGGAGGTTTGGCCACTACCTTTACCTCTCCTCAAAGCAATCCTCCTGTGAAACCAGCTGCTGGCCCCAGGGTTGTACGCTTATAATTGCTGGTGAAAGGGAGATGTTCGAATCATGGACTACTGAGAAAACACTGCAGCTCCTTCAAAGGATGTGAAATGTCAACTTGGCTACAAAAGATTGCTTTTTTTTTTAGCCACTTCTCAATACATCTGGGATTAGGGAATAGCACTTCTGGGCCAGAGAGGTTTTTTGTTTGTTTGTTTGTTTAGCACTTCCCTTATAGAATTTGCCAGTTTTATATGATATAGTACATTTGATGCTTTCAGAAGGGACGGCGAATACTCTTTAAACCTGCCATGAATGCTGCTGATGCACGGGAAGTATATTCTCTAGTCATAGTCAGACTTAACGTTAGTGTTTCACTTACATTTAGTGTTCATATCATTTTGATGTGGAGAAGCCAAATAAAGCACCGTTCTCCCCAAAAACTGTGTGGAATACAGATCAAAGACTGTGTGCATGGAGGAAGCTAGAGAAAACAGCCAGGGACTACATCTGACAGCTATCTGATGAAACCAATATGCTGTTACGTAAATCAGGAACAAAGCTTAAAGCATGACTGCAGGATGAACTTGTAAGTGGGTCACCTTATGCGGAGTATTATGAAATTAGTTAGCATTCTGCAGTGGCTCATGTTGCAACAGCTTCTCCTACAGCAGACTGACACGAAGTCAGATTTATTGGAAAAGCAAATCGAAAAGAGGAAAAGAAGAGGAGGATGGCAATACATCCGGATGCAGAGAACACAAGGCTGTCCCCTTTAATCACTCTCCAGAGAAATTGTGTGGCAAGGTGACTTTGAAATATGGGTAACATCATTTCCCCTTACTTTATGGAAGTGTAGGCAGATAAGGCAGCTGTCACAAATACTATGTGAGGCTTCGGAAGGAGAGATTTTTGATACTAAGGACAAACAATTTATTGACTTGTTCTGCATGTGCACAGACTTCCCTGGGAACGCTGGACTGGGTGGATCTTAGTGTGTGATTAGAAAGTCAATTCTCATATTCTTTGCACCAAAGGAGCAAAAGGGAGAGGATGCTGCAGCCATCTTCCTAAGACATACGGTCCTTTCCTGACATGCACCAATTACGGTAATTTCAGAAAATGCAGGGTAAATTGCTTAAGCTTGCCTGGAAGCTATAGTCTCAAATAGAAGTTTCTCCTGGGCCTCAGATACATACATGATAAGGGGAGGGATTACTCAGTAATTGAAGAACTCTGCATATGTTCAGAGGTACTTTCAGATGCTCTGCAGCAGAGTCAAGTTAAGCTCCTATACTATCACTAAGCCTCTATCAATGCTAGCACAGGCAGGCAGTCGTTTAAAGAAACTGCCTTAAAACTGGTCCACAAATCTAATTCTAATTAGATAGACAGCAAATAAATTATATTAAATAATCACTAGACAAGAAGAAATGTAAAAACTGATTGGGCTACCTACTTTATTACAAAGAATTCAAGGAGTGGAGCAACACAACAGGGTGCATTATGCAGCTGCAAAACACAGAATCTAACTGCTAGTAAAAAACGAGCTGCGTACACAACCAGCCTCAAAAGTATAATGAACATGTGTTTAAAATGTCCTGGACTTTTCCAAGAAGAAGACCTTCCTCAAACAAGCCAGCTGGGTACAAATATTGAGCAAACATGAACCACAGCAAACTGCATGCTATTAATTTTATTTGCTCAGAGATTATGCCTCCTTTGTCCTTATTTGGATGTTGATATGCTTCCAGTATGCTGAATCTGGGTGGCTTGATAAAGACTTTGAAATATGTCTCCAACATTTCATGGATGAAAATAGGGACATTCTTAAGTATTTTAACCCTAAAATTTTTAACTAATTTCCTTCTTTGGAGGTCTTTAAGCAGAGGCTTGACAGCCACCTGTCAGGAATGCTTTGATGCTTTGATGGTGTTTCCTGCTTGGCAGGGGGTTGGAATGGATGGCCCTTGTGGTCTCTTCCAACTCTATGATTCTATGATTCATACAAAATATTAAAACACTTACATGCTTCCCTTCCATTACACAGTGGTCACATACTATGTATTATTTCTGTAACTGTGTTAACTTGTTCTGCAAACAGGTCGCCCTGCCCTGGTTTCTAAAGCTATACCAGCATGGTCAATAAACTGACCATAACAATTTAAAAAAACAGAAAGATTGAAATGTTTAATCCCATAATGGATCTGGGTTAACTTGTTAGAGAACTACAACTCAAAACATAACTAGCAACAACCTACTTTCTAGGGGGGGGGAAACATTCTGCACTTCTGCGCATGCACATGACGTCATTTGACACGTCTGCACAAGCGCGAACCGCCGAACCCGGAAGTAACGCATTCCGTTATTTCCGGGTTCGGCACATTCGTAACCCGTGTTGTATGCATCCTGAAGCATTCGTAACACGAGGTACGACTGTACAAGATAAAACACAAGTAAACAATTAAACCAAAACAAAGGTGCAATTGTTTAATTTAAAACAATGGCTAGTGCACCATATTACTTATTTATTGCATTTATGTTCCACCTTTTTCTCCAAGGAGCTCAAGGTGTTCTAAGAAACAGCGCCGAATGTCCGTCCCCCCCAGAAAGTAGGTTGTTGCTAGTTATGTTTTGAGTTGTAGTTCTCTAACAAGTTGACCCAAATCCATTATGGGATTAAACATTTCAATCTTTCTGTTTTTTTAAATTGTTATGGTCAGTTTATTGACCATGCTGGTATAGCTTTAGACAGTTCTAGTTCTAAGAAAACATTTTTTTTTTTAATGAGGCAGAACAGCAGTTTGACTGCATTCTGCCTGAAATATTTAATCAGATGCTTTCTTTTGAATTGTCTTGAGCTAGCTTGCAGTAACTGGTTAACTGCATCTAGATGAAAAAAAATAAAACACTGTGATAACAATATATAATTCATACCATATGCATCCGAAAAAACTGACTCAGTTTGGGATTTGTATCCTATTAAAATTTGTGGAAAATGCACTACTAAGACTAAGTGAAGTTATTTAAAGTGACTGAATAAGTATTAGAAGCTGCAACAGATCAGTTCTGGAAATGACAGTTTATAGTCTTGCACACTGTAAGATCACAAGTCATCCTAGTGTTTCATGTCAGATTTTATCTGCCGAAAGAAGATCGCCTTTTAGGAAATAGTGAAAGCTGTGCTGTATTTCACATACTATTGGCAGCTATATCTTTTCTCAGAATTAAATATTGTTTCATTGCATTTCACACAAAAAAACTGTATATCCTATAGGGCACTTGTGCTTACAGCTCACATTGCATGAAGATTGTCCTAAAGTAGCAAATTCCACCTGGGTTAGTTCCTTCACACTGTATGCTAAGAAGCAATGTTGTGCTACTTTCTAGGCGTCAAGACGAACCAAAAGTTTGAAGCACCTTTGTCCTGTGAAGGGACTAAGAAACATGAGAATGGGCATTTCCTGTGGTGGCTCCTTGCTTGTGGAATGCTCTCCCCTAGGGAAGCTCACCTGGCACCTTTGTGACATATATTTAGGTGGCAGGCAAAAACATTCCTCTTCTCTCAGGCCTGTGGCTAATTATGCAGTCCATTACCTTTTAAACTGTATTGTTTTTGTCAGGGCGGTCTTAAGCATATCCGGCGCCGCGGTGCAAAGATCCCTCCGGCGCCGGAGCCCCCATTTCCCAGAGTTGGCGGAGAGCGGCGGACCCGCTGCTGGATGCCCCTGCTCCCTCAGCTCCGCAGCATCCCCGTGGTTCTCGCACATGCAGCAGATCCTGAGTTGAGGGAACAGGGGCGCCCAGCAGTGGGTCCGCTGCTCTCCGCCGACTCTGGTGTCTCCTTGGGTTTCCTTGGAGGAGGCGCCATGCCGAAAGCCCTACAGAGGTAGGGTGGGCGGGCAAGAGCTGGCTGCTTCCCCTGAGGGGGCAGGGTAGGGATGGGTGCAGGGTGGGTGGCAGGGGTGGGTGCAGGGTGGGCGGGCTGGTGCTGGCTGCTTCCCCTGACAGTGCCTAGGTCTCTCCCCCCCCAGCCAGCCTTTTCTCTCTCCCCCTGCCCCCAGCAGCTCTCTCTCCCCCCTCAAACCAGCTGGGCTTCAGAGCTCTCCCGGGTGACGCTTCTCCTCCTGCCCACCCCCAAACCACAGTGCCATCTCTCTGTCCTCCCCCCCCCAAAGAGAGCCATGCATCTGATGCGGATCCTGAAAGTGCCTTCCCTTCCTCCCTCCCCCCTGTCAAAGGGGGCCGCGCAGCTGATCCAAACGCACTGGGGCTGCAAATGCAGCGCCTTTCCTCCATGGCGGCGGTGCTGGGTCCCGGACTCCACCTGCTCCTGAGGTGGCTCGTGGCTCTCTCCTCGCTCCTCACACTTGGCCCGCGCTCAGCAGCTGGATGTTGAGGAACGTGGGGCAGGAAGTTTGGGAGGCGTGGCCTCTTTCCCTAGCATGGTCCTCCAGCTGCGCGGGGCGGGAAGGTGGGTGGATGGGGAGGGGGAGAAGCTCGCCAGCCCCCTCCTCGTTCGGAAGGGCTCTGCTCTCCCGGACTCCAACTTTCCTTCCCGGGCACCACTTGCGCCACAGGGTAGAGACAGGTCTGGTTTTTGTTTGTTACTATGCTATGTATTTTTGTGTTTTTGTAAACTGCCCTGTGATCCTGAGATGAAGGGTGGTGCATATAACAACAACAACAACAACAACAACAACAACTTGAAGGTAACCTTTTCCAGTTCTGGGATATTGAGGGGAGCACTAAGGTTGTGTCTCTTGCCAGACTTAGGGTTTTCAATGTTTTCTTTAGCTATCCCCCAATAAAGAGTTATGAGCTAATGTAATCATATCTTCCTTCTATATATAGAAGGGAGATCAACTGTCCTGTCTTGCCCATGCATGAAAGGTCTGAGTACAGGCACCTCAATTCTGTTATTTTTTCTAAAGAAGTACTGAACCATGACATCAAACAAGTGGTTGTTTTTGCTTGCTTGCTTTTTAAAGGTTGCTAAACATCCCACTGTTATCTTGCCAGTTATTAATTAGGGTTGTCTCAGTAAGACTGTCAAACAAGCAAAACCTTGGGAAAGCCCTTGTAAGAAACCCCTGTGAGTTTCCCCAAGGCCTCAGCAGCAGAAGCAGCAGCCACTCACCAGCCTTTTCCAATTCCAACTTGTTGAAAGTGCTTTCTAGACTTTTTGCTGAGGTCACGTATTCAGCCCACCTGCTGTTCTATGTCACCTCACACTCACTTATGCCTACATTGCTACTGCCTCTCCTCCTTTTCCTCTTATTAACAAGGTCCTGACATGTCTCAACAGTGGGAAATCACAACTTCCCCATGTTTCCCTAAAGGCACTGTTTGGAGCCTCATATTTACTTCCTTTTAACTTGTTTCTGGTGCTGCACGAACCCTTCTACTTCCGACTGCTAAGTTCACCCTGGAACTTACTTGCCTTTCCCTTTCTTTCTTTCTTTTTAGAAAAAAGAAGAAAATGTTTAAAAGAAAACTGTACAGTCCCATAATGTAATGGCGAAGGGGGATAACACTTCGGAGAACGAGTTAATGCCAGACATATGGCAAAGCCTGCTGCCACTGAATCTGCTTTTTGGAGGAACCACTGATAATCAGTTGGATTTTTTGTTTCACAACCAAATCATTTGCCATGAAACAAGAACTATCATATGACGTGCAGAGGTTATGCTTTCACAAACGTTGGGCATCAGTAACCACACGTGCAGCCCAAGCACACTTTCATTTCTAAACTGAATGTCTTTCTTCTGCTCTATACTAGTAGGACATTTGAGATAATGATTGTGATTAATTGCCACAGAATTTCAAAAAAGTCAGTAAGTCACATATTTGAATTCTTGCCTTTCACAGCTTCTCTCCAACCCTCCCCACTCCTGATGCCCTCCAGATGTTTTGGACTACAATTCCCATAATCCTCATCCAGCACATTAGGACTGATGGAAATTGTAGTCCAAAGCGTTTGGAGGGCACCATTTTTAGAAAGGCTGCACTACACTCCATTTAACCAAGCAGGCCTTCCTATAGACTTGTGCCTTTCCTAGTGTGCTATATATTTCATTTTTCATCCTTTTCCAGACTCAACCATCCTAGCTGCACTTTTCGGTCTAACTCAGCATATCTAAAATAATAATAATAATAGGGGGGAGGCTATAACTGCTTGTCCCTTGATTCTTTTTTGCTCACTTCATATCACCCCTATTCCGCTTTGCGTAACTGCCACAAGTGCACTTCTCATTATTAAACAGCATCCTGTTGCAGCTTATGACTTGAACAGATTTCATTTCCTCAGTATCTGCTAATGCAGCCCATCTCCCGCTTCACCTTTATATCTTCCTATTCCTCCTCATATTTCATCAACTGCCCCATCTGGCCATTCACCACTGTCCTGTTATTTACAATGCAAAGAAGCACAATGTAGTGGAACTCATTCACATTAATTAACCCTCTTATCTAGGTCCATCAAACTGCTGCTGCTGCTAAATAATAAACATTGGTGTCCAGTTATAAGTCAAGGGTTGCATCTTAGTTGGCTGAAGCCACAAATCTGCCCTTTCAAGATCCAGGGAAGTATTGAATAGCAGATCATATGCCTCGCTGATTGATGTCTTCATTCCAAAGCACACTAGAGAACCGTAGTTTAAAAGGTGGACACTCAGCATGGACCTCTCTCTGACGCTGCAGGTTTGCTGAACTGGTAAAGCATATTCAACCAAAGGTATATATATATATATATATATATATATATATATATATATATATATATATATATATTTAAAAAACTCCAATATTTCAGATGCAATGGACTAGTTAAAGGTAGCTTAAGGATTACTCTTGCATATATGTGGTGTATCAGATTTTGCTCAGATCTTGAAGCGTGCACATTTGCCATACACATGGGGAACATTATCATCTCAGTTAGCTGTTAACTAGGTCTGCCCTGCAGTTACAGCTATTTATACTGTAACAAAAACACACACAGAGAGAGAGGAAACAGGAAAATTTGGATCAGGTGGTGTGGTTTTTGCTTAGACTTGATAATTAGAGGCTTGCTACTGCAAAGGCTTTGCTTGTTGCAAGCTCATGTTGTAAGAGCCGTAGGATTTATCCACATTCCTTCATAAAGAGAACCGTAATGTGATTACAGAAACATTCATTAGGAATGTTTCATGCATAGGGTTTCTCACGCTTGGTCATATGCATTCCCCCCCCCCCAAAAGAAAAATCAAAAATGTCTTTCATGGTATTTTGTCCTTGAATAACTTACATGGAACATGCAATCTGAATAAATATTTTTCACATCTAAGCATCCATAGGCTCTGCGCCCACAGGCACAAAACCATACACAGGGAGGTGGGGGACAACAGGGACTATGGAAGCGATCCTGCTTCTCTCCTGTACAGTCACTATATATGCTTTTAGATTCAAGACAAATCAATGAAATGGGACTTTAGGTTCCCATTAAATTTTGGAAGAAAATGCACAGACACAAAACATAAGAGGATCTGAATGAAAAAGGATTAGCTTGGATAAAGGGTTTCTGTAAGGGGATGGGCATAATCTGGTCACATTAATCACTGCTAAGACCCTTTGGACATACATAAATCTTGTTTATCAAGACACGGGAGTCAGCCCTTTATGCTTTCCCTAAGATAAGTAGACCTTCATTGTTAACTATCAAATATTAAATTCTATTTTCAAAGCCAACAAGGCTCATTAAAGATGCACTTCTCTTGGCCTGAAACCATTTGCTGGCCAATGGTTTCTTAATGTATACTTAATAATTGTTAAAATCCTTTGTTCTTCTTCAAGTATCCCCAAAAAGCAAGAAACTTTTTGGTAGCAGTCATCCTTCTCAGCCTAAAAAGGAAGCTCATTGGAGATTTCTGCTTTGTGCCTTAAGAGTTAATATAAGCTTACAATCTGGTTTTAAAATAACCAGAGAGTGTCATGGGGACATCACGTAGGCAGAGTATGAAGTTCTAATATGAATCAAACGCACAGTTCGGTTGTATTCCTGATGCTTCCCCAAAGGCCAATCATCAGAACTGGATGCATGACATTTTAACAAGAAACCTGATTAAGCAGACACTTTCAAAGGGACAAAATTGTTTAAGGATAGGCTTGGGTTGCTACTTGTCTTCCTTTGCAAACAATAAAAGGGATGTCAGATGGTGCCATCTGTGACATTTGATTCCTGAAAAAAGGTATTTCATTTGACGGTTCCTCAATAGGCACACCTAAAATCCTGATTGTCTCCAATTTAAAGGAGGCAGTTAACCAAACAGGAGAGATGGGGGGAAGGAAAGGAAAGGACAAAAGGAACCTGAGACCTTAAAGCAACTGATGGAGGTTGAATGTGCACACTTTACAGTTCTGCTTCTGTTATGAGGATTAAACATTTAATAGATTGCAGCAGATGATTCTGGTCATGTGCAAGTTGTGGGGCTACTATTTCAATACTGCTTTAAAAAACAAAGACAAAAAAACGGAGCCTCTGTGTTCATACATTTAAACACAGCTCCACACAAACACATACCCACACAAGTACACCAGCCTTTAAACCATGCAGCACTATCAATACAAGGCAGCACACATCCTACTTCCTTCCTGAATGAGGGAGTTTTATGTAGGTGTGAGAAACAAGGATGTTTTACAGGCTCCTCGAAGTGAGGAACCCTTTTAAAAAAAATGGGGGGGAGTGAAAGAGAGGGGAATTATAGAAAAACCATAGCAACTAGTCAGTCCATCTTCCCACACCACCCACCAGCCACCAGCTTCATTTGCTGACGCACTTAAAAAAAAACCCAGCAGAAAAACTCAAGCTGTCTCTACCAGCCTGGGAAGGTGAGCAAGCCTTGAGAGCTCATTAAATTCCCTCCTCAGCTTCTCTTGTATGCCTGCAGCTAGTGAGCAAGTAGGATATAAATAGAAGTTATATAACATCTTTGTTGATTCCTGTGCTTACCCCCCCCCAAAAAAAGTAGCATGACCTTGTTTTCAATAGCCTGCCTCTGCCTACTTGTCAGGGACTTTAATCTTGTTAGGGATCATCTGAAAAGTCTGAATAAATGTTATATAGACTTTGCAGATAAAACCGGGATATCTGGGCCTTCTTGTGCGACTGTCAACCCACTACCTTCTGTATATGCCTTAGTTACAGATGAGAACCACCTAGTGTTCAAACGAACAGAGATAAGGCAATATTATCACTACAGCAGCAACGTTACCAAACCTTCAGAATGTGATTTCCAAGACACAGCGCTATATATAGAGGCATCTCTAGAATGGAGATACCGTTTCGGAGGAAGAGTGTGTGACTTCTCTAGGGAGAAAGAAGTTAGCTGATGGACTTTTCAAGTGAAGGCACACACTCAGATAAAAAAGACCTAATAAAATAGGCCTATGTGCATTTTTTTAAAAAAAGAACACAATATATTATGCACAGTGATGCAGCTCCATACACCCAAATGTTAGCAATGGTAGATAAGAGACTGGTGGCATTTGTAGCAGCCTCCTCTGCCAGCACCCAAAATACCTCTCTAGGGATCAAAGTGCAAACATGGAATGGACTGTCACACAAGGGCATTGTCAAACAATAAACAGTTTTTGGTTTTGTGAAATCTGGGGCAGCCACCTAAGAAGAGCCTATTATGCCATTTCCAAGAGATTTTTTTTAAAAAAAACCACCAAAACAACAACAACACCAAAACCTATAATTAAGATGGGAGCTGGCTATGACATTTGTGAATAATATGCTAGTATTTTAATGCTCCCCAAAGAAAGGATGAGTTCAGACTTCTGCATGCTGTGAAGTGCAACACCGTGCAAAATGGAAAAAAACAACAACTATAATGATCACATCAGCTGCGGATTCAGCTACAAGTCTCCAAATTATATTAAGGGGGAAATCCTATGGCAAGATCTGCTGGGATCAGTGGCTTCAGATGCAGCAGATCTCTGGGCGCTCAGCCAACATTAAGTCTCTAACTCCAGCTCAGCCAAAGATACACTGCTGGAACTTGCTCATCATAGCTCAGTCGGAGTTCAGCTAAGGTTGGTGTGATTCCCCCCAAAAGGGGTGTTCCAGGGGTGTGGTCAGGGCATGACTAGAGGAGGAGGACCTAAGCTGGATCCTAAACCTAGTCAGTTCGGTCACATGACCTGGCAACCCAGCATAGAACACTCTTTTCACCAGTGTTAGGCCGAGCAGTAGCTTGTCTGCATTTTTACTACTAAAGAGAATGTTTGTGAGACTTTCTGCCCAAGGTGCCGAAATAACTTGGTCAACTTCGATCAATATTTTGTATCATGAATCTTGATTGGGATGCGGGTGGGGTGAGGAGAGAAATGTGCTGTTCTAACTCAGGGAACAAAATGTCTTTCATCAACCCTTGTACAGACAGAGAAATATACAGACATGACGGCAGATGTTGCAATTTTTGCATGCCGAGACTGCTTAAGATATTCGGATGGCTCGAGTTTGGGGCATAGATGTGAAAAACCCAGCCACTAAGGAAACTACAGTCTTAAGCAAATCAATATTGCTGAACATAGCCTAACTTACAAAGTACAATCCATTTGATAAGGTTTTAACATTCATTTGGGAGCTGCCCAAATTGTTGTTGTTGTTGTTGTTGTTGTTGTTGTTATTCAAAATTCAGCTGCATGAGGTTTTTTTTAAAAAAGGAACAGTTTATCAAAATTATGTTTGTCTAGAAATCTTTAGTAAGCTTTACACAATCAGTACTAACTCCCTCGTGCTGCTTTTTCAGGATCCCGCAGACCTGCATTGGAAGCTGCAGCTGAGAAAACCCTGTTAGATCTTTCTTTTGAGTACTAAATCTGGCTCCATTCTCATTTGCCACACCAGTATGGCTGCCTCCCCAAATCCTCCAGCAGTGAACCTAGAGCAAAGAGTGGAAAGTGAAGTTATTGTACTTCAATATCAGCAGAGTGACTTGAGCATGATGGATCCCACCAGTATGGTGTAGTGGTTAAGAGCGGTAGACTCGTAATCTGGGGAACCGGGTTCGCGTCTCCGCTCCTCCACATGCAGCTGCTGGGTGACCTTGGGCTAGTCACACTTCTCTGAAGTCTCTCAGCCCCACTCACCTCACAGAGTGTTTGTTGTGGGGGAGGAAGGGAAAGGAGAATGTTAGCCGCTTTGAGACTCCTTCGGGTAGTGAAAAGCGGGATATCAAATCCAAACTCTTCTTCTTCTTTACAATGCACTGGGCTCACCGACTTTCATGTTAAACCCACAAGCTTGTCAACAGGAGTACACAAGCACTTTTCCTACCTGTATAATAGTGTTTCCACCTTCCAACAGGGCAATAGCCAGAAGGATGCTTTCATGAAAAACTCTGTCACTGGTGGCATTCATGATGAGATCTATGACCAGATTGGATGCACCTTCCTTATCCAGGTGACACTGGACTTCTGACAAACTCATTTCACTTCGGTTTGCTGGGCTGGAACCAGACCCACCTCCTACAGAAAGGTAAGTCACACAGGTTGAGCAAAATGAAGCCTCTCATGAACACCACTTAATTATTTCTATCTGAAAACATTGGTCACTCACCTATAAAAACGAATGAATCGAAGTGTAACTGTGAACATATTCCATTTATTCACAGCTTTATTAACCATTAAAGTGTGAACAACATGCTTGCCTCTTAATAACACAAGCAGATGATGCTGTCATTAAGACTGATTGATTTATGTAAAGAGCATTCATACTCTCCCACTCCTCAACAAACCCATGGCAGCTAACAGACGTTAAAACAGTCAGTTAACAGTACAGCAACAAACAATAAATACAATTAAACAGCCATGACATACAAATTCAATAGAGAATAAGTAGAAAAATACAACCACCATAAAAAAACCTTTCCAAAAACAGAGCAACTGTTTGTGGCCCAAAAACCTATCTAAAAACAAACAAAAAGGAGGGGGAGCCATATAAAGGACATTAAAGGAGACAAACAATACATTTTCTTTCTCTAATTACTTTCAGTTGTGAAGAAGTCACATGAAGTCTTATATAAAATAAAATCACACGGGCTACTGCTAACATGCAATCTTGGTCTGGAGTAGGAACATAGGAAGCTGCTTTATACTAAATCAGACCATCATTGGTCCATGTAGCTCAGTACTGTCTACACGGTTTGGCAGCGGCTCTCCTGGGTTTCAGGCAGGAGTTCTCCGGTCCTATCTGGAGTTGCCAAGGATGGAACTTGGGGTCCTCTGCCTACAAAGCACATGCTCTACCTCTGAACTACAGCCTCTCAATACCAGGAGATTCCAAGTAAACATCGGGGAAAACTTTCTGACACTGGATCCGTATAGATTTATTGTATTTTAATGGGATTTTTTTTTGGTTCACTGCCCTGTGAACCTTTGGGTTGAAGGGCAGGATATAAATTTAACTGATCATCATTATCATCCATGTGTCAGAAATCTCTTTTAATAGCAAGGACTTGGACCCAACGGCAAGTCATGTAAGGTTTGTGGAAAAGGCACCATCTTGTTAACAGTAGGCCATCGAGCCACCTGTGTTTGGAAAGCAGTACTAAGTCCTTCAAAATGCAAATAAAGGTGTGTGTGTGTGTGTGTGTGTGTGTGTGTGTTTAAAAAGTGTGAAATATGATGAAAGGCCACATGTTGGGAATGGACTTCTACATACAGATTTTGGGAACTGGCAAGAAATTGGTCCTGAATTGAAAAGTCTAGAAATGGAAGGATGGAGAAGGCAATTAGTGGATTAATTTTCAACTTTTTAAGGAACTACAGTAATTCTCTTCTGTAAATGACAATGTGAAAAAAATACCTGCTGACAACCTGCCAAAGCTATTAAATAACTGATTTGTTATTCAGAGACAGAACGTTCAACATGGCAGGCTAGAGTCACACAAAATTCATAATTAGCACAGTGAACATCCTACCTCCTCCCCCAGCTTTGCCAGGGCCTCCAGGAGACAATGGGCCATTGCCAAAGCTGGTCAGGCTCTCTCTTCTTCCTGTGCTTCTGACGTTGCCATAGTAACGGTTGACCAAAACCTGTCTGAGTGCCTCACCCTTAATTCAAATAAGATATTAAATTAAAGAACAACAACATGTAGACAAATTATGAGTGTAGCAGGGTTGCAGGACTCAACAGGACTAGCAAAAGTTATTTTTAGTACAATTATACAGCAAGACGACAACAGCAATGGGGCTGAGAAAGAGAGAAAATGTTATTAAGGGATTAAAATATTATAATAATTAAAAAACACTGTTGCCAGATATATACTCCTTCACTTAAAAAATCTCTCTCCATAAGTTGAGATAAATATTATGAAATAGTAACAGAAAGATGCTATTTCCAGAATTTACCCTTTCCTTTTCTAACTAATACCAGTTATTATTTATTCATTAAGTGTTTTGAAAGCATACTTTGAAAGGCAACATTCTTCTTTAATTTCAGACTTGATACAAATTTATTTGCTACCATGAAACATGTGTCACTACCTACAAAGTATTTTGAATATGATCACTACACTTAGAATAAAGCTACTGTGGTTCAGGTTATCCCTGATTTGTTACATTCATAGATTTTAAGGCCTGTTACCTCTTTAAATCAGACAGCTAATCACCCTACTATAAACAAACTATATGAGCACTGACCTCTTAGTCACCAAGATGTAATGCCCCAAATGGTGGGTAGGATATCTAGGTTATTTGAACAGATACATCACAAAACAGGAGATAGAACCTATAGCCCCCTTCATCTCCTCCCACACGCCTCACAGCACCGGAAACAGTCACTAATTTATCTGCCAGCAAATTATGGGAATAGGTGGCTGTGAATCTCCACTGTAGACTGGATGACTTTAGAGAGCAAAATTCTCACTAACTGTCCACGAAAACAAAAGGTGGTATGTTGAAAACAAAAAGATGCCCAACTCCTCAAAGAATGAATCCAAGACATGATCTAGGTATGGTCTTTGTAAAGAAGAAGAAGAAGAAGAAGAAGAAGAAGAAGAAGAAGAAGAAGAAGAAGAAGAGTTTGGATTTGATATCCCGCTTTATCACTACCCGAAGGAGTCTTAAAGCGGCTAACATTCTCCTTTCCCTTCCTCCCCCACAACAAATACTCTGTGAGGTGAGTGGGGCTGAGAGACTTCAAATAAGTATGACTAGCCCAAGGTCACCCTTTTTTGGTCATGATGGTTGAGAGTGCAGATGTTCATACACAGCAGGGACGTCCAACTCCCAAGAGACTGATCTACCCACAGAATGAAAAACTGGCAATGATCTACCTATGGGGGGGGACAGATAAAGAGGGAGGGGGCGAGGCCAAATGCAGGCGAAAATGAGCCCATGGTCGACTTCCAACAACCAGGGGTCGACCTGTCGATCGTGGTCAACCTGTTGGACATCCCTGATATACAGGATCCGTGCTTTCCTGATATAGATTACAGCAATGGGCCTCTATATGGGGCCTGACCTTGGAAAAGGTTTGGAGGCTGCACCTGTGGCAGAATCCAGTGGCTCAGTTTCTGAGCACAGCGACTAAAGGACAACACATCATTCCAGTTCCGAGAGCACTGCACTAGTCACCCAATTCAAGGTACAGATACTTGTGTGATGATTTGGCGGGCCTACCATATGCTCCAACCATTAGGTGCCAGTCAGGAGGAGAGGCCTTTCTCTCACTACAGCTGGTGGTATGAACACAAGAGAGGACTTTCCCCATGACAGTGCCCCCTTCTCTGAAACTCCATCCTGGGGAAATCTGGCACTCCCTTCCCTGGCTTCTTTTTTTGGTGGGGGGGAGGGATAGGGATATTCTGCTCTTTAACTTGTTTGTCCCCACCTCCTTGCCTAAATGAACCATTGGTGCTGCCACACACACATAATTGGCACTTTTAGCTCCTCTCCAGTGAGTTGTTGTAGGGCTGGGCAAAGACTTTAGAAGCCAAAAGTCACAATAGATAAGTAATAGGCATTGTACATTAGTTGCCCTTTGATGAACCACCTTAAGAGCTCTCCAGATGTTTGCAAAACATTATTTGCCACCCATTTTAACATAATTCATGTAATGAAGTGTGTTTTTTAATAAAAAAAATGCCTCTTAAGCACTCCCTCATAGTAAGAGATATCCTGCACTTGGGAATTGTTCAATGAAGCATATTTAAATGGTATCATTGGCTTTGGGACTTCCTAGTACTTAGGCTTTTCCCATCCACAAACTTGGATGGATTATGCCCAGAGAGACCCACATCTGCTTCTGAAAGTGACAGTGCTCATTGTAATGGAGTGACCGTAAGCTTTTAAGTAGGCACTAGATGGCTCCCAGACTGGCAGCTCTTCGTGTTAGTAATCATTGTTCTTCACTCAACTGAATCCACCTGTGAAAAACTAATGAAGCAAAAGGATAAATTTAATAAGTGGAATTGAAAAGAAAATGACCCATTTAGTTTGAATGCTTCCTTACTCTTTACTTTCAGGAGAATTGCGCCGTAGGTTGCAGATTCTCACTCCTCTCCCTAGACAGCCTTAAGCAACTAGTTATGGAAATGTCTTTATCCGTTACACTAGCATTCGTTTGACAGCTGCAACTAGGGGTAGCTCATTCTTCTAACATTTGTTGTTGTTCAGTCGTTCAGTCGTGTCCGACTCTTCGTGACCCCATGGACCAGAGCACGCCAGGCACGCCTATCCTTCACTTCCTCTAACATACCTCCATGTTAAAGGTAAACTGGCTAGAAAAATCCTGACATAGGGCAGTTCGTCAGAATCTAAAAACAACAGGGTTTCTACTGCAGTGAGAAAAACAATAATTTTCTATAAACAGAATGAACTTCATGGCTTAAATATTTTCATATTTTTTCCATCCAGTAGAAAATAGATGCACTGGCCTTTTGGCCACCTTTAGAACAAACACAGAAGTCCAACTTACACACTTACTTACCTGACTAGGATCATTGTTCTGTGCTGGAGAGCACAGCTCTGTGCATGCTCCTCTCCATTACACTTCTAAGACTCAAGATACAGGCCCAATTTATACAATCTACTCCCTCCAACAAGACGCATGGATCAAACAAACTGCATGCTTTGCATACTGGTTTAGGCACAGAAACCATAGAAGCAAAGGAAAGTGGCTTATTCAGATCAAGATCATTGGTCCACCCAGCTCATTACTGTCTCCCACGGACTGAACCTGCAACCTTTTGCATGCAAAGCATGTGCTCTGCTGCTGAGGTACAACAGTGCCTCATAGACATGGTAAGGAGAAGCACACAATCCATTCCTTCCACCATGGAGCAATGATCTGTGACACAGTGAGTGAGCTAGTCCAGAGACTCAAATGTATTTCAAGCATCTCTTTTAATGAGACCAAACTCCACCTTTCTTTCTAGTTATTTCTGCCACAAAAAAACACATTGTGGAACATGTTCCACCAAAATATTCTGTTAAGAGTACCCACTATCTGCATTTTCCAGAAACAACTGAATATATTTTTGTTCTGTCAGGCTTTCCTAGCTACAGAAACATCTATTTTGTATGGTTTCTGTCTTGTTTTAAATGTGCTTTAACTACTTTTAAGAATTTTTAGTGTAAATTGCCTTTAGATGGTTGTTTAGGAGATTATTAATAAATCAATGATATTTAGTGGTGGAGGAGGAGGAGGAGGAGGAGGAGGAGGAGGAAGAAGAAGAAGAAGAAGAAGAAGAAGAAGAAGAAGAAGAAGAAGTTCAGCATCACAATGAAGCATTAATGACAATATAGACATCACAAAAACCCAATTCAAACAATCATGGGGTGAGTTAATTAGAAGGAAACAACAAAATCTGCATAGCTGTCTATGTTGACATCAATCCTGCACAGTTTGCAAGGCTGGAAGCAAAGCACATACAACAGACCCAGGCAAGTTTAATAGGCATCCAATTATATTGTATTTCCTCTCCCTAGGAGAAAATTGATTTATGTTAATGAAGTGCTAGAGCTGAGTTTTATATTCTTATTTCTGCAATATTTACTACCAGTTGCCATAACAACTGACCCACAGAAGTCTTTCTCCTGTCTTGGCTGAAGTTCAGGTTGCAGTATGCGGTTTTTGTTCAGGGTGTGCGCAGCACCCACAATAGTTCCTCCTGTTTGAAAATATGCCCACGGAGCCAAAAAGATTGGCAAAAGCTGAACTACAGTGTACGGAACAGTAGTATTGATCCTCAAGCGCAGTAGGAAAAAGAAGGCATGCCTCTTCATAATATTAGCATAGGGCACCTACCGGTATGTTACTTCCAGTGAAGAAATAAATCACGTTGCTAAAATCATGCATTGAAATAGGCAGACAGTAGACTACTGGAAAAAACACAAATAATTTCGTGTATTCTGCCACTATATTTCAGCATTGGCTGCAAGAGTTTTCCAACTGAATATGTTAAAATAAATCCTGAGCTTTAGGACTACTGGGTTGGTCAAGTGAAGACACCTCTGTTTCTATAGTCTGTGCAGCGGGATATTGCAATATTACAGGACGCCTGTAATATGATATGCCCTCTAAATTACAGCTTTAGAAGACTTTGAGGGACATGGTTTTACTACAAGTGGGGAGAGGGGCACATAAGGTGATATTAATGGGCTTCATTAATGTTGCAGCCTCCCCCCCCCCCCCAAAAAAAAAACTGAAGCCCTGGATCTATGGTACAGAACGCATTATATAAGGAAAGTGAAATTGCACCAATGTTTTTCCCCCTGAAAGCAAGCCCTAATTTCTAAAACATTTACTACCAGTTGCCACTGCAGCTACATCTATATTAACTTAATTTACAATGTCACATGTCACAAGTCAGGTGACATTACACACCATTAAAATGTAAAAATAAATAAAAGCACACACCCACATATTCTCTAACATCCAAAAGCCTCCATAATCTAATCTGGACCTTTCAAATGGCATTTGTCATCTTTGTTCAATAATTTTTTTATTTTGAAATTTGCAACAGCAACAAACAGATGGATCCTTCAGCTACTTCCACATTTTCTTTAAGCTATTTAAAAAGTGAGAAAAAGGAACAAAGAAAGCCCAGGTGTAATTAGCACCCAACATATTAAACCTAAACACCACCACAGAATATACGTACCCTTTTATGATCTTCAAGCTGTCTCTGTGGTAGACTTTGATCAAGCTCCTGGCGAGTATGCAAAAATTCTGTTTTAAAGTCTGATACTAAAGAGACACTAAATAAATTTAGCACCAATAACTAACTAGTTGCTGCAATGAATTTGTTCAACATTCTAGCTTTGATAGCACTGACTCTAGCATTCTTTTTCTACCTAACCATAATGAATGAAGAGAAAAAGAAATTGCCAATGGTTGCCTCCATGCAATATACAGACACATCACAGTTTAATGTGCAGTTATTCTGGACACAATCTCTGTTTCAAAAATTAGAACTTAAGAAAAGGTGCTTCATTTCTGCTTCATGTAAACTAGAAATCCTACCTTCAAAATGTTAACCTTAAAAGAAGGGCCAACGCTACAAGTGGGTCTTTTATTGCAAGTCTTCAATTTTAAAGAAATGTTTTAGAATTTTGGTCTGGTTTGTACATAAGATAAA
This sequence comes from Lacerta agilis, assembly GCF_009819535.1. Classification (NCBI taxonomy): domain Eukaryota; kingdom Metazoa; phylum Chordata; class Lepidosauria; order Squamata; family Lacertidae; genus Lacerta; species Lacerta agilis. The sequence goes on from NC_046313.1 coordinate 88,115,238, forward strand.
CTATGGTTTAGTGTTCAATGCAGAAGCCACAGTGAATTGTGGTTTAGCCTTAGACCATGGGTAGGCAAACTAAGGCCCGGGGGCCAGATCCGGCTCAACCACCTTCTAAATCTGGCCTGCGGACGGTCTGGGAATCAGCGTGCTTTTACATGAGTAGAATGTGTCCTTTTATTTAAAATGCATCTCTGGGTTATTTGTGGGGCCTGCCTGGTGTTTTCACATGAGTAGAATGTGTGCTTTTATTTAAAATGCATCTCTGGGTTATTTGTGGGGCATAGGAATTTGTTCATTCCCCCCCCAAAAAAAAATATAGTCTGGCCCCCCACAAGGTCTGAGGGACAGTGGACTGGCCCCCTGCTGAAAAAGTTCGCTGACCCCTGCTTTAGACATTCCCCTTCTCCTCCCTTTAACACAGACCTGAGGAGAAAACACAAAGTATCCACTTCTGATTTTAAACTAATCACAGCTGAGTGCTATGTCTGAATTCTGGGAACTCTGGTTAGTTTAAAATCAATAGTTTTTAATTTCCTCTTGTGTGAGTCTGATTGTAGGTCCAAGCACAGTGAGCCAGTGACCTGGGTGGTGATTTTGTAATAGCAGGAATGATGACAAGATAATAATCTGGGATTTAAATTGGCCACAACTTCATTGATTACAGATGTAGTAGACTTTGGAATAGGCACTGAATGTGTATCCTAAATCAACCAACCCACTTGCTGATTGATTACTCCTTTGGGGTTGATCAGGGATTCAAGGATCTCCCCATGACAAAGATCAAATGAGGCAATCCCACCAGGGCACCAGTAGAGTGTTCTATGGCCCAATGGCCCCCGTCTGGACCACTGGACAGAACTTTCCCTCTGGATCCTTTACTGGGGTACCCTGAATTAAGTAGACCCACTGAAATCAATTGACCAAAATCTACTGTATGACTAATACCGGATATCACCCCAAAACAAAAGAAAAAAAGTCTGCAAGTAACATGCAAAGTACTCTCTCTGATAAAACGTTCACACATGACAGTCACCAATGTTTACGCATACAAAACACTGAACCACACTTTCCCAATACATGCATGTTCATTATGTTACTGTAAATCATCCTGTAAGAAAAGGTCAGTAAATCCATTTTAAGTACAAGTAGCTTATTTTCAAACAGGATTACACAACCTACAAGAATAATGGGCATCATGTTCCACTTCAAAAGCCTCATGAAAAGTAGTATAAAAGTTCAAAAGATAAATAATAAAAACAGAAACACATAGCTCATGGGCAATCTACTGCATATGGAGATCCAAGTACAGGCTTCTCTTTCTACACCAAGGTAATAGGTATTTTGAATTTCAAGAGACTGTAAGTACATTGCAGTTATATTTAAAATTTCCAACTTCTTGACGTGTTCAATATTTCTTTGAGAGTAAGGTGTAGTTAGGCATCTATCAGAATTAATAGACATAGCCTTTTGCTGTTTTGTTTTTCCATTTCTCTCTCTCTCTCTTTTAGTGAAGCAGGGTGAATTTGTCCACTTAGCACTATAATCCAAGCAGCTGAACACATGCAGAGACCACTGGCTAAACTTCACTGATCTGAACAGAACTGTAACCACCAAAAAGACAGACAGACATCCAACCACAGCTACTTTTAAAACCACCAATATTTGTATGTTTTACAAATATAGGTGAGCGAGTGACAGACCTCTATGGAGCTTTCCATTTCTGGTGACTGTGGCAGCTATTGAAAAGCAAAATTGTAAAAAGAAAATTCATTAGCCATCAATCTTTCGTGTAAATCAATGGTTGGCACATGGAGATATTGACTGGGGTTTGTACATAGCTTGCTGCAGAATCCTGTCCCCCATCCTCCCCCAAAAGGATCCTTGGAAAAATAGGCATATACCTAAAGTACCGGTACATGGTCATTAGCACAATGACCACATGCATATCTTGCTCAGAAATGCTAATCCCAGTTGTACACACATCATTATTCTAGGGATGTAGTGTTAAATATCTGATCCCAGTTCCTACAGTTCCTTTTATTAATTTAATTACAGTGGAGTTCTCACCTCCAGTCCAAAATAATGGAAGAAAAAATGTTCAAGACATACACAAGCAGGAATGTCATGTCCAAGAATACACAATTAGATTCTCACCTTTCCCAAAACCAAACCTTCCTCTTTCACAATATATGTGGTACAGATTTGCTATGAGCAGCAGCAAAACAGATTGTTTGCATCGCTGATCAGTAATGCTTTCAGCATTTAAATGTTTAAAAAATGGCTAAGGAACATATTCAAACTTTAAATGACTATACCAAAATCCATTAAAAACATGAACATCTATTACAAACCAATTCTGCATGCACAAGGAAACACCTAGATAACACAAGGAAATTGAAGGCAAACTACATCACACAGAAACACCAAGCACTGGACTATCACCTGTAATAGCAGCAGTAGTAGAAGTAATAATGATGATGACTTGGAATTCAGTCATGCTACACATAAAAGGGATGCTTCTCATAATAGGCTTAAATATATGGAACGGCAAGATTCGGGTCTATTTCTGAAAATACGTGTAAATTAAAGTCTTGCCAAACAACGTTGCTGTTGTTGTTGTTGTTGTTCAGTCGTTCAGTCGTGTCCGACTCTTCGTGACCCCATGGACAACAGCACGCCAGGCCCCCCTATCCTCCACTGCCTCCCGCTGTTTGGCCAAACTCATGTTAGTAGCTTTGAGAACACTGTCCAACCATCTCATCCTCTGTCGTCCCCTTCTCCTTGTGCCCTCCATCTTTCCCAACATCAGGGTCTTTTCCAGGGAGTCTCCTCTTCTCATGAACAATGTTATGAATGGCTAACTCCCACACAATCTTGTACAATGCCCAACTATTTCTGGAGTGGTCTCTTTTCCTGAACTAGTTCCAAGAAGATGGGTGCTTGTTTTCAGGAGACTTTGTAAAAAATGAGAAGCAGCTGTAGGAACTTATCCTCCTTCACCTACATCTAGCTCATTCTGGTGTATCTATCCTCTTTTCAGATCATACTGGAAGTTTTAAACAAAATAGTTTTCTTCCAGTCCTAAGTGTATTAAAATGTTAAATAGCTTGTCTACAACCCCAAGGCCCATTCACTCCAATGCTACCATCTTTTAACAACAGGATTGCAAGGTACAAGCAGTTAAGGAAAAAGTTCCATTCCCCAAAAATGTATTTCTGAAAGCATTTCCCTGCTGTTTTGCTGTACTGTTGTTTATTAAAGGGGGACTTTTCTTGGCCAACTATTTACATATTATCAAAGATTTAGCAAAGTAAAGTTACTGTAATGGTTAAGAGTGTGTGTGTGTGTGTGTGTGTGTGTGTGTGTGTGTGTATTGTTGAAACGACAAATCTCAAAAAAGAATCTAGTCATTGTTTATGGTGTTATAGATTAGAAATTAATGAATGCTAGGGTTTTAGTTATTTGTGATAGGAAAGGAGAATGCAAGCTGCAAAGGTTGGCTGACTTACCATAGTAAAGAGCAAACCTGTTAACATGACAAAAGGTGTTGATGCGCCACTGAGGAGAGGAATCCTTTAGCCTGGGGGATAAGATGTTACCAAGGTGATGGGTGTGTGCGCTTGAGGGGAAAGGAAAAGGGAGTTTTCAAGCAAGGGTGGCTTGGAGGAAGAAGCAGGAAGAGGAGCTGGGATCCATCTTGGAGAGGGAGACAGTAAGATGCCTTTGCTACTGCTTCTTGAACAGACCATGCATTTGGGAATCTTTGCAAGCCCTATGATTTGTGCTTGGAAACCGCTGTAGAAAGGCCCTTTGGCCAAGCCCCACCCTTAACTGCCTGCCCTGGGGGAAGGGGAAGTAGATATGTAAGGGATATGGCTTGGCAAGAAGAGTCTTATGGGTAAAACAGGGAGCCTATGCAAGCCATATTTGGCTTATGGAGGGCAGTTTCCCCATCCTTGTTGTATGGCAAGCATAAACAGTTTAGGTGAAAATGATTTGGATATTTGAGGTAAGTGCGTAAGTGAGTTGGGGAGCATGCCATATAAAAATTGAGTAGTTTTCACTGCTCTTAAAACCATTTAAAAGCCCCCACATACTAGCTAACAGGAACATTAGGCACTCTACATGCAGGCTTCCTGCTTCCTGGAATGCCCATGGGACCACATGTAGTAACACAGACGACAGAGCGCATTCATGTAGACAGGGTCACACCATGGAATTCAAACACAAGGATTTAAAACCACTTTAAGCTAAGAATTGGAAGACAGAAGAAATACCAACAATAGAAGAATGGCAGATGAAAATGATGGACTATATGGAGCTTGCAGAAATGACCGGGGAAATCCGGGACCAGAGAGACGACGTGGTGGAGAAAGAGTGGAAGAATTTTAAATTGTATCTAAAAGATCATTGTATGATTGAAAGTTAGATATAACCTGAGGATAAGATAGGCTGTAGAGTAGAAGATAGATGATTAAGTTAGAAGATGATAAGGATTAAGATAAGATATAAGTGTTAGTAATTAGGCAATGTTAGAACAAAAGTTAAGAGGTATGAGATAGTAATGAATTTAATGTGAAAAATAGAATAGAACTATAGGAAATTTTGGAGGTTACAAAAAAGGTATATACAAGGGACGCAGGAGGAGGAGACAGGAGGAAGTCCCACTAAGATGTGAGGAAGGATCATAATAGAAATGTAATAGGTTATTGTTTTTGTTGTATTTTTGTGTATGTTGTGTAGTGTAGTTATATTTTTTTTCTTTTATGTATGTTTTTAGTTAAAAATGTAATAAAAAATTATTTTTTAAAAAAACACTTTAAGGGTAATAAAGATTCCTTGGCTACATTGTACAGTACAGTTAAAAAAGTGTACCCGCCCCCAATTTCATTGGTTCTTCCAGGTCAAGAGCTGAAGAAATGTTATCTCCGGTTTTGCAGGTAACGAATGGACCTGTGAAATTGGAGAATAATGTTTGTCCCAGTTTGAAGCAGTGTGCCCCAATCTGATGGCCTTCACATGTTTTGGACTGCAGCCCCAGTTAGCCCAGCCAAGTAGTAGTCTAAAAAATAAATAAATCTGGATGGGACTTTGGTAATGGGAGAAGGATGGTTTAAACTATGATTCCTTAGAATATGCTAGCTTCAGAAATAACAGACTTATTTCTGCTTGTTTCAATGAACCATAGTTTAAACTACCAGTAAGCACAGTTTATCCTTTCTGGACATAATGCTACTTATTTCCTCTTCTGGGATGCATCAGAAAAGAGGGAATGGGAGCACTGAAGCTTGAGCCAGAAGCAGCCTTGTCAGTGTAGCACTGAAATATGATTTAGTGTTACCACCAAACTAGTGATTGATTTTCACCTGGGCTGTTGGAAGAACAGAAGGCAGGTTTCAAACTCTGATTATTATTTTTTAACTAGGAGAGAAAATGAATGAAGGACATGTTAAGCGGAAAATATACATGTGTAAAACATACAGCTCTGGAAGCTATAGATAACCATGTTTTATTTAAAATAAATTATACTTTGAAGGTGTTTGCTAAATTATACTTTGAAGGTGTTTGCTAAACCTCAACTCATTTTTCAGTCATTAAAATATATTTCATACTTTCAAAGAACGTACCAGTGCATTTTGGGGGGAGTTGACTATGCAGGTACAAAATAATCACAAGTCCACTTCATTACTCTTCAGTTTAAGTGACCATTAAAATGAGAACAGAACGTTTTCAAGGAGACATAACTTGAATAGCACACCTGGAGCTATTCGTATCCCTATTTGTGGCTGCAAAAAGGTCCCCATGGACTGCAAGAAGATCAAACCTATCGGAAATCAGGCCTGAGTGCTCACTGGAAGGACAGATCCTGAAGCTGAGGCTCCAATACTTTGGCCACCTCATGAGAAGAGAAGACTCCCTGGAAAAGACCCTGGTGTTGGGAAAGATGGAGGTCACAAGGAGAAGGGGACGACAGAGGACAAGATGGTTGGACAGATGGTTGGTCGAAGCTACCAACACGAGTCTGACCAAATTGTGGGAGGCAGTGGAAGACAGGAGTTCCTGGCGTGCTCTGGTCCATGGGGTCACGAAGAGTCGGACACGACTAAATGACTAAACAACAACAACAATTTGTGGCTTACGGCCATTTCCCTAAAGTACTTTTAGTCAGTAAAATTACAAGTTTAACTGTGTGTCCCAAAATTCCAGCATTCCTATTTCCAATGCATATTTTTTTCTAAACGAATTCTAAAGTGACATGCAAAGCGTAAAAACATATTAAAAGCAAATATGCAAAAACATGAATTGAAAAATTTCATGCATACATACATACATACATACATACTATGGTCTTTGGGGTCTAATATAGTATGTTGTTGCATGTTTAGATCCAGGGACCTCCACGCTAAATAAAAACACAGTTGACTCAAATTTTAGTTTTGGTTTTTGGCAGAATTTAGGCCACAGCTTTATTGATTACAGAAAGTGAGTGGTTGCGTAGGCTCTGGTTCGACTAGCTCCCTGAACCCTTGCAGGCAGCGCTGACCCAGAGCTCTATCATAGGTCAACCAAGTGTGAACACCTGAGGTAAGTGAAAAGCCTGGGAACAGACTATGTCCACTCCCCAGATGCTCCCTTGGACTCAGGCACAAGCACAACCCCCTCTCAGGGGTTGATCAAACCAAGCTGAGTTCCTCGATTCCTTTAACAGAATACCCCTCACATAGGGATGGTGAGACTGTTCTCCCATCCCTGTCACCTGAACCAGTGCCTATCTGCAACCTTACAAGTTGTGACAATTTGCTACGTGGCAGGCGAAACCCAAATGGCAACAGGCAATCAACCAAGTGGGGAAATTCCTGCTGTGCCTCTGTCCCAATGACAGACGACACACAACAGCATAGCAAGGCCAATCGCAAAATGCCCTAAATATAGGGAGAGGTGGGCGGGTGTTCCGATGCATGAACCGAAAGAGGAAGCTCTGGGTCATGTGCATGGGTATATATAGGTCCCTTGGCCTGTTTAGACTGCACCCCATTGGCCAGATTACACCCAGCAATGAGGGATCTACCAATCGGGTGTTGTGGCTGACCAATATACCCACCCATAACCAGGAGGTCAGTTTCCAGGTCTCACTGCAACACGTGCCCTCTTTTAGGGAGGACATGATTTCTCCAAATTATAGTACAGTGGTACCTCTGGATGCGAATGGGATCCGTTCCGGAGCCCCGTTCGCATCATGAGCAGTCTACAACTTGAAGTGCCGTGTCTGCGCATGTGCGCGACGCGATTCGACGCTTCTGCACATGCGTGTGACGTCATTTGACACGTCTGCACATGCGTGAACCTCCGAACCCGGAAGTATCCCGTGACAAACACAACACGCAGCATTCGCAACACGAGGTACGACTGTATGCTGTTCCCCAGATTATTTATTTGTACATGTTTGTATCTAACAATACTGGTCTGCTAGTGCAATGAAACTTCCCCCTTCTCTCCTCTGCAGCTCCACACCCATCAAAATGTCTTCCAGCAACTTGGGAGACACTCCAGAGCAGATTTTGGAGAGGAAAGTCTTTATGTGTTAACAAAACTCTGTTCACACAGTGTTGCACGTGTGTGTGTTACTTCCCTCTTCCCTCCATGCAGGGAGAAACTTAAAACGAAAACCTTCCCTGAATCTGTGACAAGGCAATGCTGGAAAGGTTAGTTACATTAGTGGACTGACCCCTCCCCTCCAACAGCAATCTACAGCTTCTGTGTAAGAGAGGAGAGGAGAGGCATGAAACACTTGGCTGAAAACACTCAATATTATGGCTAGTCTTGAAATGCTTCTCTTTTCCCCCTTTCTTGTTCCACACCCTACTTACTGGAGCTGCTGCCCTTTCTTCTGGCAAGACACCCAACAGTTATAAAACAGTGGCCATGGGAAAAACTTCATTTGTTGAATGCGTGCCTGGCATGCAACCGAAAAGGCAAAGGCTCAAAAACACTCCCTTATCCTATCAGTTGCCTTTGATAATAAATGCAAATTTGCTTATGATGTACGCTTGAAAATATATATGGGGATGGGGAAGCTCCCTTTAAATATAATCACTTAAGCATAATGAGCCACTTAGTAATCTGGACCAAAGTCTTTTATAGATGAGCAAATTCTCCAGCATAGGGCTGGTTATAAAATATTCCCTCTTTCTTTCTGTATGCAACCTCACCCCCTTGCTTTTACAGCACTATTATAGCTTTGGGCACAGTTCCCTGCATGCTTCCTTGAAGCTGTATTAGCATTTTAATGTTGCTGCTTTAAAAAAGAAAGAAAGAAAGAAAGAAAGAAAGAAAGAAAGAAAGAAATGCTTTAGCAACCACACAGACTGCAATATCTGCCAGCATAGTCTGGGATACTGACAGCCAGAGTCTGGGCTGAACTAACAGTAAACAGCTCCACCACATTTTATTGGCAATTACTGCTGAAGGTCACACATCAGCAGCGAGCCTAAATTCCAGGAAGGAAAAAAAAAAAGATGCCTGTTATGTAACTGCTGCTTGGTTGTTGGCAGGTGCCCAACTGAGCAGTTCACTGCAATGTAGGAGGGAGTGGGGGGGGGGAGAGAGAGAGAGAGAGAGAGAGAAGGCAAGTAGGACATCTCTCTGTTCCATTCAGCATCACCAGAATGCCCCCTTCAGGCAAAGTTTAATAGTTGCAGAAGAGTGATCAGTTCTTCTAAACGCTATCTCACTCCAGCGTTCCATTTGATTGCTTCTGTTTTACAACTTTCTTTATCAAGGCCATTAAGATTTTCAATTACTCCTCCCCCTCCTTTTTTTAAAAGAGAGATAAGGCTATTCAATATATCCAGTTGCTACTGAAGGCACAACACGCCTCCAATATCAATACAGGGCAATTGATCCATTTATGTAACCAGCAGAAATACAAAATTAAAATTATATTAGTCCTACATGCATATATATCCCCCCCCAGCACAGAAACTCATTTCACATAAGGTCCTTGGGCAACAAAGCTCTGAAGCTGGTGGTATGTAGGAAATACCACAGAATCATAGAGTTGGAAGGGACCCCAAGGGTCATTAGTCCAACCCCATGGAATGCAGGAATCTCAACTAAAGCATCCATGACAGGTGGCCATCCAACCTCTGCTTAAAAAAACTCCAAGGAAGGAAAGTTCACAACCTTCCAAGGGGGGCCCTTCCAATTAGTTAGTTCTTCATTTTCCATTTGTTCAATCCCTTTTGTCCAGTACAGCCAGATTCACCTAAGATGGCATGCATTTGCCTCTATTCCAAGAACGACTGTGCACATTAGGGTAATTGTTAGCCAAGGTTTTCTGTTTCCTTCATTTTTCTTAGCAGAACTGCTGAAGGAGTTTCCAGGAGTTGGAGAGTTCTTATTCTCCTGTTCTTCTACCTTAAGGCAGCAGTTTCATGACTGCATAATTGCTATTCACTGTATTTTCATCTCACCTTTCTTCTTCTGATACTTGTTCTGAGGTTAGGTTTAATATAACCAATGGTTCTCACTCCAAAAGGAATTTGCTTACCAGCAGCTGGTCCACAACTGTAGCCAGGGGTGTCGCTAGGGGAGGCGGTGGGGGCGGTACGCCCCGGGTGCCAGGGGAGGGGGGGTGACAAGCGGCGGCACCTCCCGCCATTCTCCAAGGGGAGCCCCGCCGCCCAACACCCTGTCTGTGCAGCGCTGCTGCTCCCGGGGTAACGGAGCAAGCGGCGGTGCATGGAGAGTGGTGGGAGGGGCCGCCGCTTGTCACCCCCACGCACCGACGCTCGCTCCATCGCCCCGGGAGCAGCAGCACATGGCGTGTGTGGTGCTGATGCTCCCGGTGTGACGGAGCGAACGGTGGCGCGTGGGGGTGAGAAGCAGCAACCCCTCCCGCCACTCCCACACGCCGCCGCTCCCTCTGTCACCCCGGGAGCAGCAGCGCATGGTCCGACGGCGGAGTGCGCCTGGGTGACATTTCATGCAGGTGCACTCTATTGTCGGACTGCTGCTTCCGTAGCCCCCTTTTGAGCCGCAGAGCGAAAAGGCGGCTTGTGGGGCTGCCGTGCGCGATCGGTGACGAGCCACCTTTTCGCTCTGTGGCTTAAAAGGGGGCTGCGGGAACGGCATCAGCCCACCGATGGAGTGCGCCTGCGCAACATTTCGCACAGGCGCACTCTGTCGTGACGTCACAATGTGACGTCACGACGCCCCGCTCCTGGGTAGCGCGGAGCCTTCCTCCGCTCCTGACTGTAGCAATGGAGTGTTAAGTTGAAAGCCCAGCACTTCCAAGCAGAAATTCCATTGGTATAAATGGGGTACGGTATTTCTTATTTGGAAAACCCCACAGCTTAGTTAACCATTGCACTAGGCTACTGCTATTCTTTGTCAGCCTAGCCAGGATCCCTTTCTTTACTTAATGTGTCACACACTATGTGCTGCTGGTGATCAGTACAAAGCACTAGTTAAGTATAGGACGCACACACACAAAAATAAGTACTGCTGCTTTTATTTGTGATTGGACAAAGTGGGTTCTAGTGCATGAAACCTTGTGGAAGAAACCTGCAGTTCAATACATGTCAGAAACAAAAGACATATAGTTGCGCTGGCAAAGAGGGTGAGCAAATAATTGGACTTGCAAGAGCATATTTTATCAGAATGAACACCAAAAGGGTGAGTTTCTTTCATTCCATGCTTTTACAGTGGCTGGTGGAAATCACGCAAAGGAAAACACTGTGGCTTCCTTACAGAGGCTTCAGGGAATCCAAACCACTGCCAGAAGACACTTTTAATAAACAGACAGCGCTCATTTCCTATATTTATAAACACACCTGCTTGAAGCATGAAATCCTTCCACACAAGGCAGCCAACAAAGTTCTTACTTGAAATCAAGAGCCTAAGTTCTAAATCGAGCCTGATCACTCTAGTTGATTTACTGCAAAACACAGCAGGCTACAATAGCCAGAGACTTGGGTGGGGGAGAGGGAAGAGTTTAAATGAAAATCAAAGCAAAAACAAAAAACAAAAAAAAACCAGCCCCAAACTCCATCTGAATTTGTCACAAATTAGACAGAGAAATACATGAAGCTTCTCTACACCAGCCTTTTCCAACTCAGTGCCCGCAATATGTTTTAGACTGCTACTCTCATCAGCCCTCTAAGCAGCTGTGATCCAAAACATCTAGAGGGCATCTGGTTGGAGAAAGCTTACCTATACTTTGAAGCCAACATGGCTAGGATGAGGCTGAAGAACGTAGCACCTTGGAGACAGCGGATTTCCAATACAGTACAGCATTCTAGGAAGGAGTTCACTTTAGTACAAAAAAGCCTACACATAGACCAGATCCTAGTGACATTTAAATAGCAGCAGTCAACTTGGAATGGAATGAAATTTTGGCAGCAGAGAAGATGACCAACACTACTACATTGAGCCAAAGTAAAAGCAACCTAGCCCTATCCATTCGCCTGAGAAAGAGCAGCTGCAATAGGCTTGTTCCAGTTATCCTGGGACTGCAGCAAAATGTATCTTGGCCTGTGCTATCAGCTAGGCCAGGGGACATAGGGTTGCTGAATTGTGTGGACTTTGTGTGCATCTTACTACTTTAAGCCACCTTTGGGATCAAAAGAGGTGAGATGTAAATCTTCTAAATAAACCTTCACCATTTTCTCAGAGCTATTCAATGGGGAAATAAGAAAATTTGCTACACTTAAGAGACATTTCAACACCCATCAATGAATGTCTTCATTCATTCAAAATGTACATTTTTCAAGCTCTCTAACGTGTACCCCAGTTCTACCCATGTCTACTCAGAGTAAACTCTATAATTCAATAGTTCTACTCCCATATGCAAAGGATTGCTGATTTAGCTTTATAGGTGTCACCTTCAAAGCTGCAGTCTTATTCAGGATTGATTAATTAATCCACAATAAAAAATTCACCACTTGGTTTTGCTCTCCCATTCAGTTACCTAGATTCAACTCTCCACTCCAAGTTTTAGGGTGTATGGCTGCTTTTCACTTTAGGTGATAAATGTAAATCTTTCAGCGTCACTGATCCCAGCTCTCTATTATAGAAATCTTTGGTTCAGCTAGTCACTGACCCACTGAAAGACTCACTCTGTTCAGGTGTCAGCCTAGGAAATTAAATCAACAATATAAACAGTTATATTGGATTGCACTGTAATAGGGTGGTGTCTCCTTGGTAGCAACAGTCAGTTTCCAGGATCCAAGGCATCACAAAACTACTTCTGCATATCTAAACATGCTTAGTGCCAGCATTTCTCAAAACAGCAGTCTTTCCTGCTGCATGGCAAACTATTTTGGAAACCGAAAGTCCTTTAAAAGGCAGTTTGAGATACGGCATGGGCTCAAAAACCTCACTAGACACGCTCAAGTCTATATGCAAGCCTAGTAAAAATATTTGGATCCCACATTCTATTTGTCTTTCCCACATTTTAATTACTCAGAATGGCAGACATAGGACAAAGGGGTTAAACTTCCTCTATCCTTGCATTTTCATTAACTGCTTCTAAATGCACGCAAATAATCTTCCGGTGGAGTGGGGGGGGGGGTTACATTATGTTTAGTAATGCAAATGATGACCACCTCTCCATTCTACCTTTCAAGAGAGGATAAAAATGTTGCCTCCAGAGGACTTTTGGATAAAATTTATGTTGAAGGATAACAGATAATATAATTACTTTTTCCTCACTGCAGGTGCTGGCAAATTACATTCTACTACGTCACTAGCACAAGTACACGAACCACAACGCTTAAGCACTGGCAAAACAGCACAACAGATTACAAGGCTACAAACAGTACATTTTTTTGGGGGGGGGAGGAAATAAATAAATGCAAAACCTCAGCATTATCCAATTCGCCAAGTGCAATCAACTGGAAAGTGAAAAAAGGAGAAAAAGTTGAAAACAAGAATTAAGAGAAATTGCAAGTAACCAGGTGATAGGAGCACCAAGATCCACAATGCATACTCTAGCCACAACCAGCGCCAATATTGTATTTGTGGCAAATCATATGAATGCAATGTTGCCCGTTTAAGTAGAGTCAAGGAAGTAAGTACTTGTCCAAATTCACTGAAAACAAAAGCAGTAATGGATCTCTTCTACTTTTTTGAGACCACAGAATCTTCTTTATGCCTACCACGTACTTATAAGTGTTAGAATGCAAGTGATCCCATGCAGATGATTTAGAGCGAAACCAGTTGATATTGTTTCCTAAAGTGTGGAAGTTCCATGCCAAAAAGAGGACCTAATACCAGATAAAATATTAATCCTGAGTTCTTAAAGAGCTATGAAAGGTTTGTGGGTTTTGTTCTAGAATATATTTGGGGAACAAAGGAGGAAGGACAGAAAGGTAAAATCTCCCTGTTGTCCCCTCCCTATGTGTAGCCATGGCTCGCAGGGAGGGCTTCTGGGACTACAGAAATACAGAGGGAGCCAATAATGCTTTTATGAAGGCAGCCCTGTTTAGGGAAGCTTTTAATGTTTAATAGACTATTGTATTTTAATATTCTGTTGGAAGCCAACCAGAGTGGCTGGGGAAACCCAGCCAGACGGGAGGGGTATAAATAAATTTATTATTATTATTATTATTATTATTATTATTATTATTATTATTATTACCACCTCCGAGTCAGGGGTTTTAAGAGCTCACCTCTCAAGAGTGCTAGTTTATTATGAAGCCCCTGAATTTCTTATCTGATTCTTAACTGAATGAACTTCACTAGCACCTCAAAACTTACATAACCTTAAGATTCAGATGTAACAGAGTTTATCCTCATACAAGTGGACTTCATAGACCATATGCAATTTTTATTTTTACACTAAGGCTCTTGGGAGACCATGTGAAGTATAGCAGAACAATCGTTTAGGGCTTTCATTGGGGTGGCTGTCCTTTGGCCCACCCAGTTTTGCTGGACTACAGTTCCCATCACCCTTGACAGCTGGCTGGCTGGGCTTGATGGGAGTTGAGGGCCAACAGCATCTGAAAGGCTGCAGGATAGTCACCTCTGTTTTAAACCATTGGTTATCCTAGACTAGCAGCCCTACAGGTATTTTCACTGATTTCAATATTTTCAGTATTTGTTTGCACAGTGAGTAGGAAGGGAAGCCCTGGAAAAAAACAGAATCACTTTCCCCTTGATTCTGTATTCATGATGTGATAAAAAAATCCAAGTAAGCCATTCTATGGTTGGTTATCCTCAACAGCAAAGAAAAAGGTATGGCTGAGGTACTTTGGTATTCCCAGCCTGTCTTAAAAATACCTGGGATAATAACAACAGCAGCAATTCAATTGTGCACAACAATGTTTCATATGTTTTTACAATGCAGAAAGTAGACAAAGGTAAGGACCCAGTACTGATGTTTCTTTTACTATGCTGCAAATAGAAAGACAGAATAAAAGACAAGATAATATACGGTAAATTAAAGTACCTTCTCTCCATAGCCTCTATCTTTGGTCATCATTTCCCTGAGTGTCTGTAATACTTTAATACAAAGCTTCTCCTCATTTTCCTCCAGCAGCTGTTTAGTATGTTTTATTAACCTGAAAACAACCAATTGATCACAGTTTGTTTCAGTACTAGAATTTCTAATTGGTTAGGAAGGCATTTGTGGCTATTTAAAATCAAGGGTCAAGAGAGAGAACAAATTGGCTAGCATATGCCATATTCATCTGTTGTTTATATTTGCTGTGTTACTGGTGATAGGTGTCACACAAGATAATTTTGACTCACAATTCTCCTCCTATATATAAGGACTACAAGGTGTAATGATGAAATAAAGGCTGCTTTACATATGGAATAAGGAAACTAGAAGTGCTGCTATGTAGAGAGGTTATTTCATTAAACATAAGTCCTCATTAATGGCAAATGAATCATCTGATTCTGGGGTGCTGTTTTTGGAAGCTATTGGGTCACTTACCTGTTTTCATGCTCTAAAAGTATTTCTGGTCTAAAAGTTATCAGACTCTTTCATTGTGAATTGTCCTGAAGGGTTGAACAAAGGAACACAACTACAACCCAAAGAAAGGCAAGCTTCTGGGCACTTAGGGCTGAACGAGATGTTACAAGAGATGCATGGCTTCTACCAAAAACAGCAGCCCCACCGAATACCACATAAAGTTTTGCAAATAGAAATGACATGGCACCCCCACACTTCTGAGAATGAGAAAACCCCAAACATGACAATGACCTCATTCATCATGGCTTAGCATGAACGAGCAAACATGTTGGTTACCAAAGAGAATATCAGTCACCTTGCTCACCCCTAACCATTCTGCTGCTGTGTTGTGCTAAGCTATAGGATTGCTTGACCTGTTGTCCCATCCTGGACTTGTGCTGTAGCTACCACAGACAAACCATGAACTGCAAACCACAGGGATTTAAAAAAAAAAAAACATGGTTAAAGCTCATGGTTTGTTTTGAGAGCACTAAACCATGAGCCTGGGTTCAGATGACACACCATGGCAAACTGCAGCTTAGCTCAGTGCACCACAGGAGTAGAACGACCAGGGAAGAGCAAATTAGCCAGGATCATACCTCCGGAAGCCTTCATATATGTTTGTTCATGCTAAGCTATGGTTAAGACTTAAAGAGTTATGTGTGAACTGGGCTAATATGACATTACACATTTTTCTCTCTCTTACAAGTCATTATGGAGGGAGGCTGTTATTGAGGTCAGTCACACATCTAGTTCTGTCATTGAAATCCCGAGAACCAGCAGAACAAAATGGAAATTTCTTCAAAATAAACTTGGGAAAATGGCACTGTCCTACTGGTCCTGATACCGCCCACACGGTAGGAAATATGGTGAACTATAACTCTGCATCCAGGTTGTTGAAGCTGCACTTCCTATTTTTGGGGCCCCCACTGATCAGTGTTCCTGTTACAGCACCTGCAGTATAGTATAGTTTTCTTCAACCATAAAGATGTTGCCTGTATCCAGAACCTTTTACTGACAGCCTGATCCATGTGCAAATCTGCAAATATCTCGCCAAAGATAAACGATAACAAGCTGAGATTAGAATACGGTGCAACATCCCAAAATAATGGTTTAGAAGACAAAGGGGAGAAAAGGACCAGGATTTACTGGAAGAGGATTAAGTAAACACAACACCACTCACTTGCAGATGAAACCTCCACTTTCGCATTTCCTTCTTGCATCTGTATTCTCTGGGAAGAGCAGTTCTGGTCTATGAAGGACGTCCACCAATACAGACAACTCAGCCTGGACAAGCGGGCGCAAGCGATCTTCCAGAGCAGACACTATATCCTGAAGTGCAGACACATAACAGTTTAAAATTAACACTGGGAAATTTGTAGGGACTAAAATGTTTTTAAAGGGGTTTCTGGCTACGCCCATGTGGTGGATGTTCTTTGCAGCCCTCTGCGGTCTGCGAAGAAGTTCAGATAGGGGAAAGGGAGAAAATGTGGTAGCCATTGTGCCATTGTGACCGGTAGCAATTACCAGCCTTATCCTCTAGTCTTATGAATTCGTCTCATCGCCTTTAAATTCATGGGAGGATTTTAAGCAGAGGTTGGATGGCTATCTGTCATGGATGCTTTAGTTGAGATTCCTGCATTGCAGGGGGTTGGACTAGATGTCTCTTGGCATCTCTTCCAATTCTACAATTCTATGATTCCATGGAGCGAATTCTATAGTTTAACTACATGTTGTGTGAAGAAGTACATTCAGGTTCACTGGATGAATCTGAGTTCTAGTATTATGAGAGAGATCCAGCCATTTTCTCCACACCATCTTCCACCTCTACATCACGTCCCCTCTAACTTGCCTTTTCTCCTAACTAAAAAGTTCCAAATGTTGTGATGTTTCCTCAATCATGTTGGTTGCCCTTTTCTGAAACTTTTCCAGCACTAGAATAGCCTGTTGGAGGTGATGCAACCAAAACTGTACACATTATGCAAAGTGTGGTCTCAGTATATGTTTCTATAAAAGGTTTTATGTTTTATTTTCAATCCATTTCCCAATGACCCCTAACAATGAATTTCACCTTCTTGCAGCTTCACCAAGCTATCTACCAGAACCCCAAGGGCTCATTCCTGGGCAGACCCCAATAGAATATTTTTTGAAATTTGGAATTTTTTTCTGTCCCAGTGTGCATCACTTTTTTTGCCATTTTATTGCCCATTTACCCAGTTCAGAAAGATCCTTTTAGAACACTGTACTATGTACCCACCTGCAATCTCTCAATGATGTTGCGGTAATCCCTAGAAGCAGCCATCACCGAATCTCTCCGAGCAGCATTTCTTGCTGTCATCCTCCAGTTCATTGCTGTTTTTTGTACTATGTTATGAGATTTCAGGAAGAGGTTGTTTACTTGGCTGTCCAGATCAACCGGGATGGCAATTGCCCTGCTCTTTGCTGAAACAGATAAATGAAAGTGTCACCATGATCCAACAGTATGTCACAGAATGTGCATTTCAGAAAGTTTTTGCATGGCCAGGCAGAGTCCCCCGAACCCCGGGCAGCCCCTGAGGGAAATAAAGACACGTGACAACATTCTATGGGATTAAATTGGCCACAACTTTATTAATATACAGATGTAGGGAGACCCTGGCTCAGGCATTGGGCGTTTATCCTTCCCAGCCCTCCAGCTGGGGTTCTGCGTAATTTCAGGGTTAACCAGCATGAGTGGGGAGTGGGCTAGCTCTGGAGAACATATGTTCAAGCAGATAGCCCGCCCCCCGTTCGCCACCGCTGGAAGGGGAGAGCAGTGATGACCTCAGGGCATATGGTCAAAGCCTCCCCCTGAGACCCCTTTAACGGGAACCCTGTTAGCGACACCACAATGGGGGTGGGGGTCACCGCCCCGCCCCGCCCCAATTTTGTAGATGACTAAAGGATTCCGCCCAAGGCCTGTAACCGCCAAAGTTGCAACGAATTGCTACAGGAAAGGCGAAACCTGCCAATGCAGGGAAAATCCTTTCCAGCCCTTCAACAGCGACCTTGTCATAGCAGCGCCTGCGTGGCTGTGGAAAAAGGGTGGTTAAACCTGCAAAGTAAGCATCAATTGAGGGAGTGGAGGGTGGGGAAGCTCTGAATCCAACGGCCGCTTCCCAGGTATGACTCAAGCTCTATTGTGTGTACTGAATAATCCCTCCTTCTACCTGGCCAATCCCCCTGGCAACACCTCCCCAGCCAGGATTGGGCGGCTGCTAAGTAGGTGGAGTTCACAGGTATGCAACCTGGGAAGGTGGTGCCAGGCCCCAACTGCCAGGAGCTGCCACCGTGATCCAAGGGGGTTACTCGCGACCACGCAAAAGGCGCACCCCATTCGATGTGGGGGAACGCTCATTCTTCTCATAAGGTGCTTATTCATATTGATCATACAAAATCTAGATATATTACGGCAAGTTCCAACAAGGAATTTTGTTCACTTCAGGGGAGGGAGGCGGAGAATTGTGAGTAGAACAAACAAATATTATTTTTCACTCCGTGTCATCACACACACATAGTTGTAGCACACTATGAAATAGTTGCATGGGTTGGATCAAAAATTGTGCAGATGAAAGGCTGCATGTGTAATTGGATTTTCTGACCTGTTCTCTCCACTGCAGTACCCTGAACTTTCTGTTCAACATTTTAATGACTTGGACAATGATGTATAGGGGGATGGATTATCAAATTTCCCTATGTCCCAAAGCTGGGAGGGGAAGCCAACATCAAAGATGACAGAATCATGATTCAAAATGATACTAACAGCTGGAACTGGAATTGGAATTTAGCAGAGATAATGAAAACTCCTGCATCTTAAGTACAAAATAATAGCAATGGGTGCAAGGACTGGGGAGAGACCAGGTCTTGGTGTCTTGATCGCAAGTTGAACGCGAGCCAGTGGTGTGATGCATCTAGAATCTTAGGCTATTTTTTAGAGGCTTTTTCATAAAAGAAAATATAATTCAGAAAAGACAAAAGGAAAAGAAGAAACAGGAAATACTAAACGAAATCAGTTTGAAGGAAAGAGAACTTTATAAAAAGCCAGAGGACAGGGATATCAAAAGAAATATCAAATTGCTCCAATCTCAGTATACTATGATTATAAATGAAGAGATTGAATGGAAAATAAAATTAATGAAGCAGAAAAATTTTGAATTTGCTAATAAACCAGGTAGACTTCTAGCATGGAAATTAAAAAAACAACAGAGTGAAAGGATAATTAATAAGATAAAAATAGACGATAAGATAATAACTAATCCTAAAGAAATTGAAGATAGCTTTGTAGCATTTTTTGCGAAACTTTATAAAGAGGGAGGGGAAACTCTAGAGGAGATTAATAATTATTTGAACTCATGCAACCTCCCCAAAATTACCAGTGAACAAAACAAAGGGTTAAATGACCCGATCTCAGCATTTGAAGTTCAAACGGCAATTAAGAGATCCAAGCTGGGGAAAACGCCTGGTCCAGACGGGCTTCCGGCAATCTATTATAAGAAATTGGAAGATATTCTGTCTGATCCTTTGAAAATATTGATGAATAGTATTTTGGAAGAGGGTAATATGCCGGAATCCTGGAAGGAAAGCTTCATAACTTTGATTCCTAAGCAAGGCGCAGACCAGTTGATGATAACCAACTATAGACCCATCTCGTTGTTAAACAACGACTATAAAATATACGCATATATTCTAGCGGAGAGAATGAAAAGAGTCCTTCAAACTATAATTCATGAAGATCAAACAGGTTTTCTCCCGGGCCGCCTTATGCAAAGTAATATTAGAAGAGTAATTAATATCTTGGAATATTTAGAAGGGCATATTGATAAGCCATCGATAATAATGGCGGTAGACGCCGAAAAGGCGTTTGACAACGTGTCATGGGGATTTATGAAGGAGTTGCTGCAAAGAATGGAATTTGGCGAAGCAATTTGTAAAGGAATCCAAGCAATTTATAGCAAGCAGAGGGCTAAAATTATAATTAATGGGAACATTTCGGAGAGTTGCAAAATTAATAAAGGGACAAGACAGGGGTGTCCGCTTTCCCCACTGATTTTCATTTTAGTTATGGAGGTTCTAAATAAGAAAATTAGAGAAGAAAAAGAGATTAAGGGTATAACGCTGGGAAAGAATATCTATAAAATACGAGCGTTTGCGGACGACCTCATAATAACATCTGGAAACCCTAAAGAAAGTCTACTCAAAATATTGGAAATAATGGATAAATTCGGAAAGGCTGCAGGCTATAAACTGAGTATAAACAAAACCAAACTTATGGTTAAAAACATCTTACCTGAAGAAAAAGAAGAAATTGAGAAAACAACAAAGCTTAAAATATGCCAGAAGTTTAAGTACCTGGGAATATGGATAACCACAAAAAATATAAACCTATACGAGGATAATTATACTAAAACATGGGCGGAGATGAAAAAGAAATTGGCGATATGGAGCAAACTGAAAATATCCTTTTGGGGGCGTATTTCGGTGATTAAGCTTAATATTTTACCCAAACTACTGTTTCTGTTCCAATCTATCCCAATCATAGGGAAAACAGACTGTATTGAAGCCTGGCAGAAAGAGATTTCAAAATTTATTTGGTTAGGAAATAGACCAAGAATTAAACATGTATTGCTTATAGATCACAAAGAAAGAGGTGGATTTGGTCTGCCAGACCTGAAACTATATTACGAAGCAGCCTGCCTTTCCTGGGTTAAAGACTGGTGCCAACTTAAAAACACGGACCTGTTGGACTTGGAAGGGCATGACAACCGCTTTGGTTGGCATGCATACCTTCACTATGGGAAAGCAAGAATCCATAAAGGCTTTACAAATCATATTATCAGGAATGCCTTATTCAGAGTCTGGGAAAGGTATAAAGGGCTGCTAGCGCCAAAAACACCTAAGTGGATCTCTCCAGAAGAGGCCAAGGCACTTAAAAAGAGGAACATGAAAGGGAGCTGGTTAACATATAATTCTTTACTGTTAGAAGAGGATAACCGATTGACACTTAGGAAGTATGAAGAGGTTAAAGAGAAATTATCAAGCTGGCTGGACTATCACCAATTGCACGAAACTTTCAAGCAGGATAGGAAAAACGGATTTACAAGGGAACCGTCCAAATTTGAAACAGAGATACTAAATAATAATACCAAGATAATATCAAAATTGTACCAAATCCTCCTTGAATGGAAAGTCAAGGAGGAGGAGGTCAAGGAAGTTATGATCAGATGGGCGCAGGATATTGGCCACCCTATTATGTTAGATCAATGGGAAAAACTTTGGAAGGTTACAATGAGGTTCACAGCATGTTATAACATCAAAGAAAATATGCTCAAAATGCAGTACCGATGGTACCTAACTCCATCAAGGCTCTCCAAAATGTACAAAAACCTAGCTAATAATTGTTGGAGATGCGGAGAAAGCAATGGTAATATGTTTCATATGTGGTGGACCTGTAAAAAAATCAAAGTTTTCTGGAATCTAGTATATGAAGAACTTAAAAAATTTTTGGGTTTGACATTTTGTAAAAAACCAGAGGCCTTCCTACTTAGCATCATAGGTAACGAAATCCCAGAGAAACTAAAAGATATTTTTTTATACGCGTCTGCGCCTGCGCGAAGTTTGATAGCGCAGAACTGGAAGGGAGAGAACGCGCCGGACATAAAAGAGTGGCAAATTAAATTACAGGAATACGCGGAGATGGCCCATCTGACCAACTCCTTAAGAGGACACAACAGACAAGCCTTTGTGATAAAATGGGAGAAATATAGAAGGTATCTTCAAAGCATCAACAACGGTATAAAGTCTATGGCGGCCTTTGAGTGACTCTGGAGTTGTAATGGGAGTGTAATATATGATATGGCTAAAAGTAGAAATTGAAATGTTCTGAAATGAAGGTAAAAGATAACATAGCAGTGTTGAGCACATTCATAATGAGGAAAAGACTGTTCATAGGGAAAGGATGGGAAGTTTAATTAAAGAGATTAATTTTTGTATGTTGCTTTTCTTTTTTTCCTTTTCTCTCCTCCCCCCCTTTTTTTTCTTTCTTTTCCTTTTTTCCCTTTTTTTTCTCCTTTTTTTAGCTTTTATGTTATTTTATGTTGTTGTTTTTTTTTTTCTTTCTCTTTTTCCTTTTCCCCCCCCTTTCTTCCCTTCTTTTTCCTTTTTTTCTTTTCTCATTTAGCATGTTTTTTGTTAAAGGATAAAAAAGGATAATATGTGTAGTTATATATTTCCATGGTATTTACTATTGGTAGTACTTCTTTTCTATTATGGGGTGTAAGACGAAGTAAGGAAAAAGAGACAACCAAAAAGGGAATACTTTTGATTCTTTTATTTTATTAATTTATATAGTGGAATCTAACCTGTAAAATAAGTACAAATGGAAAGTACAAATGGAAAGTATGTACAGAATGTTGGAGATATTGGTGGATGTAAGAATTGAAATTCAATAAAGTATTTAATTTTCAAAAAAAAAAAAAAAAATAGAATCTTAGGCTATTTTAATGGACACATAGAGCCCAGACCATGGGAAGTAATAGCTCTGCTCTATTCTATGTTGGTCAGACCCATACAATTAGTACACACATCAATTGAAATAGAACAGTATGTTAAAACTATATTATGCACATAAATGACAAGCACATTTGTGCATTACCATGGTAATGAACTGTTCTAGCTATTAAAATTCCTTTATTCGACTTAGATTTAATTTCTTAAAAATGCTTTATAACTATCTCATTCTTCTACACGAGTCATGTTAAAATTAAATAGAATATATGCACTACTGTATATTAAACACAGTTCAGTTATACAGAAAAGCATGGCCCCTTAGCAGTACCTTGTGGCAGGAACAACCATAGCCTAAGGATGTGAAGCAGTTTTCAGTATGCAGAATGAACAGCATGTATCTGCACTGATGGAAAAGCACCCCAGGTACCACATATGTAGCAGGTGTGAGAACATGGTCAATATTCTTGCCAAAACCAAAAATGTAAACAGCAGCCAGGTATATACACTTTTGCAAAATTGTGAGAAGAGCAGAGGAGGTCTCCTTCCACATCTTCTCAATTCTGGATTTCAGAACCTAATCCATGGGTAGGCAAACTAAGGCCTGGCGGCCATATCCAGCCCAATCACCTTCTAAATCCAGCCCGCGGACGGTCCAGGAATCAGTTTGTTTTTACATGAGTAGATGTATCCTTTTATTTAAAATGCATCTCTGGGTTATTTGTGGGGCCTGTCTGGTGTTTTTACATGAGTAGAATGTGTGCTTTTATTTAAAATGCATCTCTGGGTTATTTGTGGGGCATAGGAATTCATTCATTTCCCCCCCAAAATATAGTCTGGCCCCCCACAAGGTCTGAGGGACTGCCCCTGCTGAAAAGGTTTGCTGACCCCTGACCTAATCTTTCAGTGTCATGTCATATCATGCATCCATAGCACACAATGAAATTCAGCTTTTACTGATTATGGATGTGCCCTCAAACCAGTTTCAGGAACCAGCAAATAGTTATTTACTCAACAAAGTTTACACACCAGCATGAAGCTGATTTAAGCCAATGAATTCCTGAGCAAGTATTTGTGAATTCAGCTGCCATTTTTTATTTATTTTTAAAAAAGATCAACAGAAATAGACATGATTTGAATCTGATGACAAATGCAATCAATTGCACCAATATATACATCATTGATATACATCAATCAGCACATGAGAAGCCAGAAGTATTAGCAAGGGCAAAGAAAAATATTTTGTATGTACCCAGAACATATGTGTATATGTATATTTTGCACATAGTAGCATTTACATGGAAGGGCTGTTTTGGTCTATGAAGAACATCCACCAGTAACTAAGAGAGACAAGTCAGCCTGGATAACTGAGTTATAAGGTTAAAACAAAAACAAAAACTGCCTAATAAAAAGTCATGGTTTGTCTGCGTAAAAATTTGTAGAAGGTTTAGAATGGCAAAATTGTGGCGTCTAAATATGGAGAGTATTCAAAGCAGGGCATGGTTATTTCATCTCTCATTTATCTGTTTAGTAAGAAAGTCTGTTTGTTCTTTCAAATGGACAAGAGCTTGCCAGGCAACTTCAGGACCACTTTATTAAGCGATGGTACTCCAGATCTGCTCATTGTTCCACATGCCTTGGGACTAAGCCAGCCGCATCTCAAAAATCAACTGGAAATTGAATATCTCATGTGTGTTGCTGGTTACAAGGACAGATCAGGCACACAATAGTTCAAATTATATATTTTATTGGACTTGCTATTATTGCTAAGGGCAGTAAAATTTGAGATTGCACAGAACTTGGCCTGTAAATCTTAAAAAGGTTCCTAGGCTCATCAGTACAAATTGTCTCAATGAAAAGAATCACTTGAACCACTATAAAAATAGTGAAGGGGAAGGGAGAAGATGGAACTTGGAGCACTTTTGCTGCCACTCAACAGGTGTTCTGATAAGCACTGATGTAATATAAAGTAACAGATGTTGCATATAATATGTTTAAATGCATGCACACAGTTTTCTTACCTACATCTGAAAGTACTCTGATACAGCTTTCCACTGATGCTTTTTGGCTGGGCACGAGCCAGTTGCAGTGATACACTCTGAACACACCTTGCAAGAGCTGCACAAACACAGGCTGGCGAGTCTGAAACAAACACACACACACCACAAGCGTTAAGTCTGAGGCGGGGGATCAGATCCAAAAGCTTCTTCTTATATTTGGAGAACTAAGGGGTCTGTCAGGATGCTAAGCAAACTAGTGGGTTTGTTCAGGAGTCCAAAGACACTTTGAAAGCAAACCCACAATGAGCTTCTGAGCTACATATGCATTGTAAAACAGTAAAAAGATTGCGACTGATTTAGATGATCAAGTTTAACTAGGACATGCTTAGCGCATGCTAACTTGATAAAGGAAAAGATAGAAAAAAACTTTTTTAAAAAAAAGAATTTACGGATAAAAAAGTACCCGTAATTAAATTTACAACTGACCAGCAGGTGGCTCTATAACATTATTAAAACTTAAGGAAGGAGGAAGAAAATATTAAAGCTCTATTGCAGAATTAAAAGTGTTCCTTAATTATTTTTATTTTGATCGTTCTTGAACACAACTTACCATATTTTTCTGTGTATAAGATGCCCCCTATTTTGGGAGGGTCTAAAAATTAAGAAAATGCACTATGCGCTATCCGTGTATAAGATGGCCCCTTATTTTAAACTTCAAAAATTTAGGAAAAAATATAGTCTTATACACAGAAAAAATACAGTATATATTTTAAATGTCTCTAAAAGTCTACATTCCTAGCTTCAGGGTTGAAAGCAACATAACCAACCGGTGCGGAACAAAGAGATACAGGAATATATTGTAATATTTTTTCCACTATGGATAGGCTGGATACCCCGAGATTATCCGAACTCTGCTGTGCCAAATCTCACCCATGACTGACATTTCCTAAACCAGTAATATAATTACTGTGTTGTAGTGCAGGGGTAATAATTCTGTTCGAGCTCTTTATTTTAGCAAGGACTAACAACGCCAAAAGGAAGATTTTTCCCAGGGATGTGTAGACAAGCCTACCAATAGTAGAAAAAAACCCAATTAATAAATAGTAATATCTATTATAGCTATTATCTACATCTTAAGCATCTCAGCTAGCTAATGGAAGTTAGTGACACTAACACACAAACTAAAGCAAATCAGGAGCTTCCTAAAAATACCTCTTTTAGTTTGGCAAAGACTGATTGCTGTTATATGGAGAAAGTGTGTAAAAAGCATTAGAGAAAAGAAGGGGGGAACATATTTAGAAAGAGCATGGGCAGGAAATAAAAGCAGTCATTACCCACAGGAACTAAAGCTGTCAGTTAAATTAGAGAGAAGTCAATTTAAATACAGCCATCCATGTTATTTCAGGTTAAGCTCAAGAAGAAGAAGAAGAGTTTGGATTTGATATCCCGCTTTTCACTACCCGAAGGAGTCTCAAAGCGGCTAACATTCTTCTTTCCCTTCCTCCCCCACAACAAACACTCTGTGAGGTGAGTGGGCTGAGAGACTTCAGAGAAGTGTGACTAGCCCAAGGTCACCCAGCAGCTGCATGTGGAGGAGCGGAGACACAAACCTGGTTCACCAGATTACGAGTCTACCACTCTTAACCACTACACTACACTGGCACTCATAGATAGACTTTCAAGCCCTCACATCTTCCAGTCTATTTCAACATGGGGACAATAACAATTTTCCTGGTGTAACTGTGGGAAAAGTCCCTATATTTCTATGGGATCCATTCACAGGCACAATCCCGAAATAGTTGCATGGACAAATTGATTCCATTTAACCTCTCCAAATGCAATTATCTCTCACAATTCTCTCTGGTTTAGACAGAAATGGTTCTACATCCAACGCACAAAGTGATCCACAACAGAGTGTCTGTGGCAGCTGCATATCAGCATACACCCAGCAGATGCATCCCAATTGCTAATCTGCCAGTATTGCTCAAATCCCCAGAAAGCAATGAAATCCAAACATACACCTAGCCGTGTTTTTGAATGAGTTTCCGATAGCCATTGCAAAATGTGAAAACTGAAGCATTTGGGGTGGGTGGGGTGGGGAGGGGTAGAGAACAGTAAACCACCCACGAGGCACCGTATGAAAAACTATTTAGAGGACTAATGACAGATACTCGGAAAGTTTCCTCTACTATTAAAGTGTCGCTGAATTCAGCCATTCACTGTTATTGTGACAGGAGCCGATGAGCAGCTGTCAAGGCTGCCACACAGCTCTCTGGAAGGAGGAAAAAGTCAGTTGTGCAAGTAATGGTACAAAGGAAGACAGGGGAAGAATGAGGCTTTCTGCCACCCACTGCGCGTTAGTCTTGAGGGATTATCTGTAGGGTGAGGCGGGGCACATTGATGCATGGGAGCACATTGATACACCAACAACATTTCAATTTCAAGAAACGTTATTCATGTCGTGACATCACTAAAATGTTCTATACATGTGTGAGTACAACAGTTGTGACCACGCCGCCCGGCAGTTAGCCATTGGCGTTTGATGAGAGTAGGTGTGTTTTCCAGTGCAGCCAACTAAAAAATTACGTGAAATGCAGAAGTGTTCCTTCCAACACTGTTTTACGTCATTTAGTTAAGATTTAAAAATACAAAAGGTAAGTTATTCCACTCAGTAATGAGGATTACACGTGATTTTTAAATAAGTTCAGTGGTTTTATTAAAAAGTGTTAGGTTTTTTTTTATGTCCATTGGGGCACTTTGATACACTAAGACATGGGGCACATTGATATGTATAAAAGTGCCCTGCTAGTGTACAATAGTGCCCCAATATACAAGTTTGTGTGAAATCTCTAAACTAGTTATTCTGTTTTCCAAAAGATGAGGATATAAATTTTGATGTTCCCAATCCTGAAAATATAAATGTTGGAGATTTCCTACTCATTAAATTTGAAAAGAAAAAAAAACCTGTTGTTTACTACATGGCCAAAGTCATTTCTAAATATATGACCGATTTTCAAATGTCATATCTCAGGAAAAAACCAGGATCTTGTATGTTTGTCTTCCCCATTATAGAAAATAAGGCAAGCATTGATTTCAAGGATGTTGTTTTGTAGTTGCCAAAACCAAATTTCTCAAAGAGCACATCTCAAACATCATCTCTTTGTACTTTTTCTATTGACTTCAGTGGATATCATGTGCAATAGAAGCTAAACATTAAGTAATTATCTTATTTCTTATAAGCATTTTGTTTAAATTACTAATTTTTGACTATCTGTTGTGAGTTCTTATACTTTTTAAAGTCTTTTTCAAAGTTTTTTTTAATGGATAAGTGTTTGAGGAAAGATTAATATAAGTTTTGATGTTTTGTTAAGAAAACCATAAAGTCTATGATATGTGTGAAACACTGTTAGTTTTGATACGTTATTTAGATTTTAAGTAACAAACTGTAAGGCTGATTATGATCTCTCACAATAAAAATTGTTTTTTCATTAAATTTTTGTAAATAGTTACCATTCTCATAAAATTTATGCTTTGTATCAAAGTGCCCCATCCAATGTATCAAAGTAGGTGGGGCAGAATGATACAAACCCCATTTTATCTTCTAACTACAGTAGTACCTCAGGTTACATACGCTTCAGGTTACAAACTCCACTAACTCAGAAATAACGCTTCAGGTTAAGAACTTTGCTTCAGGATAAGAACAGAAATCGTGCTCTGGCGGCGCAGCGACAGTGGGAGGCCCCATTAGCTAAAGTGGTGCTTCAGGTTAAGAACAGTTTCAGGTTAAGAACGGACCTCCGGAACGAATTAAGTTCTTAACCCGAGGTACCACTATATAATGGTTCTTTGGATTGCTATTATAATATTGATTAGTTATGCCATGCATAAAACTATTTTTTTATTTGACTCATTTTTGTTGCATAAAATAGGATATTGATTTTTTCTGCATCGACGTGCCCCACCTCACCCTAGAGGACATTGTTCAGGACAAAGAGGCATGGGTCAACATAAACGTTCCATGAATGTTCACTTTACGTTGGCCCTAATCCTTTTTATAATGCTGGGACAGGTGTAGAAAAGGACGATTAAAGTGATTAAGGGCCTAGATAAATTCACCAAATATTACAATGTTCTCAGTTTACCAGGAGCAAGGTGTTGAGAAAACGTCCTCAGAGAAGAGAAGTCCTCCCCACCCGCTCTTTAATTAATACTAGAACCTGGGCTCATCCAATGAAGCTGAATTTCATTTTTCCTATTTATAGACCGCTTAACCACCCGGAGATCCCAAAGTGAATAGTGGGAGATTTGGAACAGGCAGAAATTTCTGCTACAAGATGTGGTGGCAGCCATCCAGCTTCAAAAGTGGACGAGACAAGTTCACGGAGGGTTATCAATGGCTACTACTAACTATGACTAATATTCTACCTCAGCATGCCTCTGAATACCAGTTGCTGGCAACAGCAGTATGAGAGGGCTAATTGTTGTTGGTTGTTGTTGGTTTCCCACAGGCATATGGTTGCCCACTATAGGAAACAGAATGCTCGACTTGATAGGCAGCAATACATGTCTCAGCCATGGGGACTGGGGCAATCACAGGAAACATGCATACAGCCTGCATGGAGGGGAAATGTGTCACCTTGTTCCTGTTTTTCAGGGACTTTCCCATACTCCAGCATTATTAATGAGTACTAGAGACGAGCAGGAAGCTCCCGCACCCCCACACTTTTAGGGAAACGCGAAAAGACTGAAGCAATGGACTCACTGCTTTTGTAAGGTTCGATGCTGTAAAGTTAACCACAGAGAAACACTATCAGAAGACACCGCCATTTTCAA
This sequence comes from Lacerta agilis, assembly GCF_009819535.1. Classification (NCBI taxonomy): domain Eukaryota; kingdom Metazoa; phylum Chordata; class Lepidosauria; order Squamata; family Lacertidae; genus Lacerta; species Lacerta agilis. The sequence goes on from NC_046313.1 coordinate 88,144,545, forward strand.
ACTCAAGTTGGTGTTCTAGTCTGATGCACAAATGCTGTTCTGCTTCACAGGTGGAACAAATAGTAAAACAAAACATTTTGTGGGTGTGTGGGTGGGTGTAAATGATTCCCCTTGGTTTCTTACCTGCAGAGTTGTGCTTTGATCTGAGAATGGGGAACTGAAGAAAGTAGTAACTATACTCATCACTATTTCAGTCACATACTTCTCTAACACAGAATCGGCGTGCTTCCTGTCACTGGTGTTGTTGCAAGTCTGGAAAACAATTCACATTAAAACAAAACAAACAAACAAACAAAAAACAAAACCCTATTCAATAATGATAATTCCCTGACAAATGCAAGCTAATATCATTGCGGTATGCACTTTCTGAAACACCATATACTGTACTAGACGTAAACTCAAGTGATACATCACTCCTGACAGTAATGAGTGATACCAGAACTGTAGTAAAAATTGTGCCACTGAAAAATGTGAGGTATCTCAATTCTCAAGGGAACTTCAAGGTTTGCGAAAAGAAGCGGGGACAACCTGAGGCAGCAAAAGAAAACAGCCCATTGAGGACAGAGCGTGTTCTGTGGTCATGGAATAGAAAGTGAAATTGGATTGTGAGGGTGGGAGAGAACAGAATGCTCTCTACTTAAAGGGAGTGGCTAGCTGAAGATCCAAACAGAAACACTCATTTTAGGAGGGAGAATAAAATCTGCAACATTTTGTTGCAGGCATCGTTTGTACAACACTGTAGCAACATGAACTAAGGCAGAAGTTCCCACAAATTCTAACGAAGAGACGACAAGTCAAGAGAACAAAGAATTCCACCCCCCCCCCTAATTTCAATTTGCCGTACTTTGTTTTGTTACAGCTAGAAGCAACCCAATAGTGAGAGGGACTAAAGTGCTAGAAACCTTGACTGTGTGAAGAGCCTTCAAGGCATGCGCAGATGTACTCTGTACATATAATTAGCTTTGGCCATGCATCATCGTTATCATGAAATCCTATAGCCATGGATTAATGAAAATGTATGAAACTAAGGCAATGGATATTACTTTCATGAGTGTTAACTATACGATGTGATGTGATTAGCAGTCAGTTATGGGTGCTTTGTGTCACTCAGCTTTTTTAAATATTTCCAAATACTGAAAACACTTACCCTACAGATGTCAACGAGGAAATTCTCAAAGAGCTTCCACATGTGATTGCTTGTATAAATCTCTTTCATCTCAACTTCTGTGTCTACATAGCAATGATTTAGGAAATTTATATAGGCAATTTTAACCTGCAGACAGGAAAACACAGGTGATAAGAAAACCTTAGGAATGGCTGGCCATCTAATTATCTCTAATAATGAAGTTAATTGTTCTGCTGATAACAAGAATAACCTGCAGTGAACAGGATTTAACCCTGCTTCTGTATTCATTCGTTGTCCCTGTCCCCCCCCCCCATTATAGGGATACTGACAACCACAGTGAGGTTAATGTGGCAAAATTATTGTTTTATAAAGTAGGTTTTGAACTTATTATAAAGTTGTATACTTGATTATCAAAGAGCTATGGCTGCTTTAAGAGCTAACTTGGAATCCTTCTGCTGTCTTACAGAAACCTTGCCAGGGAGCAGCAGGTCCTTAGATTTGAGTGACAGATAGAAGTGACCAGAAAGTTATTTAGATGAGACTTCTGAATGAGAGAGGAAGGGGAAGAAAGGATAATGGACAGAATCTCACCTCAGGTATGCAGTCCTCATGGGTCACCACCCTAACAATGTCATCCAAAGGGAGGAGAGAATTGCACTTGATTTCTGTGTAGACATTTTTGCCCTCAGTGCAAACAGCCAACAGCTCAACTAAATGGATATGATACATCAGAGCACTGTTTTCATCCATTCTGTCCCGTTCTGATCTCATCATCTGCACTAGTGTCTGAAAAGAGGCCCTGTCATTGTAGAAAACAAGGACATCTTCCCCCGCGTTGACAAGCTGGCAAAACAAGAGCATTATGGTCCCATTAAACATAAAAAACAGAGAAAATGTAAAGTAATTAAGTTTTCATATGCACCAACATGCATGCTCTCTCTCTCTCTCTCTCTGGAGATTAATTATTTCTATAGCTCTATCCATGGAAAACTCCATGGACAAAGACAACAGGCATATAAAAGATATGACGCTGGAAGATGAGCCCCTCAGGTCGGAAGGCGTCCAACATGCTACTGGGGAAGAGCGGAGGACAAGTACAAGTAGATCCAAAGCTGATGAAGCGGCTGGGCCAAAGCCGAAAGGACACTCAGTTGCGGATATGCCTGGAAGCGAAAGGAAAGTCCAATGCTGTAAAGAAAAGTATTGCATAGGAACCTGGAATGTAAGAACCATGAACCTTGGTAAGCTGGATGTGGTCAAAAATGAGATGGCAAGAATAAACATTGACATCCTAGGCATCAGTGAACTAAAATGGACGGGAATGGGCGAATTCAGTTCAGATGACTATCATATCTACTACTGCGGGCAGGAATCCCGTAAAAGAAATGGAGTGGCCCTCATAGTCAACAAAAGAGTGGCGAAAGCTGTACTGGGATGCAATTTCAAAAATGATAGATTGATCTCGATACGAATCCAAGGCAGTCCTTTTAACATCACAGTAATCCAAGTTTATGCACCAACTTCCAGTGCTGAAGAAACTGAAATTGACCAATTCTATGAAGACTTACAACACCTTATAGAAATGACACCAAAGAAGGATGTTCTTCTCATTATAGGGGATTGGAATGCTAAAGTAGGGAGTCAAGAGATAAAAGGAACAACTGGCAAGTTTGGCCTTGGAGTTCAAAATGAAGCAGGGCAAAGGCTAATAGAGTTCTGTCAGGAGAACAAGCTGGTCATCACAAACACTCTTTTCCAACAACACAAGAGACGACTCTACACATGGACTTCACCAGATGGGCGACATCGAAATCAGATTGATTATATTCTCTGCAGCCAAAGATGGAGAAGCTCTATACACTCAGCAAAAACAAGACCTGGAGCTGACTGTGGCTCTGATCATCAGCTTCTTATAGCAAAATTCCAGCTTAAACTGAAGAAAGTAGGAAAAACCACTGGGCCAGTAAGATACAATCTAAATCAAATTCCTTATGAATACACAGTTGAAGTGAAAAACAGGTTTAAGGACTTAGATTTGGTGGATAGAGTGCCTGAAGAACTGTGGATGGAGGCTCGTAACATTATACAGGAGGCAGCAACGAAAACCATCCCAATGAAAAAGAAATGCAAGAAAGCAAAGTGGCTGTCCAATGAGGCCTTAAAAATAGCGGGGGAGAGAAGGCAAGCAAAATGCGAGGGAGATAGTGAAAGATACAGGAAATTGAATGCAGATTTCCAAAGAATAGCAAGGAGAGACAAGAGGGCCTTTCTAAACGAACAATGCAAAGAAATAGAGGAAAATAACAGAATGGGAAAAACCAGAGATCTGTTCAAGAAAATTGGAGATATGAAAGGAACATTTCGTACAAAGATTACCACAATTAAGGACAAAAGTGGAAAGGACCTAACAGAAGCAGAAGACATCAAGAAGAGGTGGCAAGAATACACAGAGGAACTATACCAGAAAGATATAGAGGTCTCATACACCCCAGGTAGTGTGGTTGCTGACCTTGAGCCAGACATCCTGGAGAGTGAAGTCAAATGGGCCTTAGAAAGCCTTGCTAACAACAAGGCCAGTGGAAGTGATGATATTCCAGCTGAACTATTTAAAATCCTAAAAGATGATGCTGTTAAGGTGCTACACTCAATATGCCAACAAGTTTGGAAAACTCAGCAGTGGCCAGAGGATTGGAGAAGATCAGTTTACATCCCAATCCCAAAGAAGGGCAGTGCCAAAGAATGCTCTAACTACCGCACAATTGCACTCATTTCACACGCTAGCAAGGTTATGCTTAAAATTCTACAAGGCAGGCTTAAGCAGTACGTGGACCGAGAACTCCCAGAAGTGCAAGCTGGATTTCGAAGGGGCAGAGGAACCAGAGACCAAATTGCAAACATGCGCTGGATTATGGAGAAAGCTAGAGAGTTCCAGAAAAACATCTACTTCTGCTTCATTGACTACGCAAAAGCATTTGACTGTGTCGACCACAGCAAACTATGGAAAGTTCTTAAAGAAATGGGAGTGCCGGATCACCTCATCTGTCTCCTGAGAAATCTCTATTTGGGACAAGAAGCTACAGTTAGAACTGGATATGGAATAACTGATTGGTTCAAAATTGGGAAAGGAGTACGACAAGGCTGTATATTGTCTCCCTGCTTATTTAACTTATATGCAGAATTCATCATGCGAAAGGCTGGGCTGGATGAATCCCAAACCGGAATTAAGATTGCCGGAAAAAATATCAACAACCTCAGATATGCTGATGATACTACCTTGATGGCAGAAAGTGAGGAGGAATTAAAGAACCTTTTAATGAGGGTGAAAGAAGAGAGCGCAAAATATGGTCTGAAGCTCAACATCAAAAAAACTAAGATCATGGCCACTGGTCCCATCACCTCCTGGCAAATAGAAGGGGAAGAAATGGAGGCAGTGAGAGATTTCACTTTCTTGGGTTCCATGATCACTGCAGATGGTGACAGCAGTCACGAAATTAGAAGACGCCTGCTTCTTGGGAGAAAAGCAATGACAAACATAGACAGCATCTTAAAAAGCAGAGACATCACCTTGCCGACAAAGGTCCGTATAGTTAAAGCTATGGTTTTCCCAGTAGTAATGTACGGAAGTGAGAGTTGGACCATCAAGAAGGCTGATCGCCGAAGAATTGATGCTTTTGAATTATGGTGCTGGAGGAGACTCTTGAGAGTCCCATGGACTGCAAGAAGATCAAACCTATCCATTCTTAAAGAAATCAGCCCTGAGTGCTCACTAGAAGGACAGATCCTGAAGTTGAGGCTCCAGTACTTGGGCCACCTCATGAGAAGAGAAGACTCCCTAGAAAAGACCCTGATGTTGGGAAAGATGGAGGGCACAAGGAGAAGGGGACGGCAGAGGATGAGATGGTTGGACAGTGTTCTCAAAGCGACTGGCATGAGTTTGGCCAAACTGCGAGAGGCAGTGAAGGATAGGCGTGCCTGGCGTGGTCTGGTCCATGGGGTCACGAAGAGTCGGACACGACTGAACGACTGAACAACAACAATAGCTCTATCAGTGTACAAAGCACTTTACAATGTTTGCTTTGATCACTTATTTATTTATTGCCTAAATTTATAAGCCACCACTAAAGCACCAGGCTGGTGCAAGCTACAATTCAAAACATACACAACTAAAATGTACACAATTTTAACAAAAGTAAAATTGCAGAAGCAGCAGTCCATAAGCAGGTTGAGGGTAAACAGAAAAGAACCAGCTAGTTAATATAATGAGATGATGTGTTAAATCAGAAAGTCTTTCATTTCGCTGCCGGACACTGGTGATGGTGACACACAAATTTCTTTAAGGAGAGACTTCCCAGTAAAATGTTCCTGATTAGCTAACCATTTTGTTTTGTTTTTTTAAAAAATTGTGCTTCATGTGTTATTGAGTATATATTACTGTACGCTGCTCTTATATTTCCTGAGTCAGCAATAAATACATCCCCACCACCACCTATGTGCAACCAGCCAGGAAATAAACAATTCAATTCCAACTTTGTTGGAGACAACCCATTGCAATTAATCTGAAGTTTCATAATACTGACACCTAGGCAGCAATGCCTGTCCACCAACTAGTTTTCTCTTTGCATGGATTTTCCTCAGGCTGATTTTATGCTAACAAATATGCAACATGTATACACAGCCTTCTCACCTCAGCCATGACCATATCCTGGCACTTCTTAATGAACTTTCCTTCGGCCTTAACAATTGTCTGCAGGAACTTAATGTACTGGACATTCCGTCCATGAGTTTCAATACAGTGCACAAAATGTTGAACCACCCGCTCATTAATCTCGCTGCAAAGCTGGAAGTTATTCATGAAGATATGTTGCATCGTTACAGCCTCCAGGATCTATTAAAAGGGACAGTAGTAGAGAAAAATGTGAATCCTGACAAAGTCAACACCACAGCACTTTGAAAGCTTTTAGGGAATGCATATTAGAGCAGAACAATAAATTTAGTGCTAATAGACAAACTTCTGAAAGCAAGCTGACGGAAGGCAAGTTTTGTCAGAGAAGATTCAGAAATCAGGCTTTCTGAATATATTGACACGTAAGTTTTTAGAGGATATTTTCCTTTATCCTTGAACTACTTGAACTATCTTTTTCCTTAGAAAACCCCTGCAATAGGCCTAAAAAGGTAAATGTAAAGGACCCCTGACAGCTAAGTCCAGTCACAGACGACTCTGGGGTTGCGGCACTCATCTTGCTGTACAGGCCGAGGGAGCTGGCGTTTGTCCGCAGACAGTTTTTCTGGGTCATATGGCCAGCATGACTAAGCCACTTCTGGAGCAATGGAACACCGAAACCAGAGCAGCACATGGAAACGCTGTTTACCTTCCCACCGCATCGGTACGATGCCAAAAGCAACTTTGCAGCAATGTATTGTGGCCTGCCAGGTACACTACAACTTTCCCTGTTTTTTGCAGTTCCAGCAAACCAGTAGAAAGAAGAAAAATGTTTTAGTGCATAAGGAGCATAAGTTGTGCAGGCCTAGTGTGCACAATGCAAGACATCTCATTCCTTCCAACTTGTTACAGATTTCCTCCCCCACCTCACCTCTCCACATACAGAAGCACAATCTCACTACAACACTGGGGAAAGGACACTGTCCTCCATGCACCTGAGATCAGCAGAAATAATTTAGGGGTTAAAGACCAGCCTTGCTGCCTGAGATGACTGTCCCACTCTGTCTAATGAATGGTAGTCCTGCTGAAAATCTGGAAAACTCATGAAAAGGCTGTAAAGTGTCGAAATGCCATAGTGGTGGTGATGGGCTTGTAAGAAATTAAACAAAGCAGCTTGGAAAACTAGAAGCAGCCCCCAGGAGAGCTTTTGGAGAACACAGGGGGTGGCAAGTCGGTGGGGCGGGGCGTGTTGTGTGGGAAGCTACTTTGCAAAAGCGGATTTCCACTCTCAAGTAACTCTGGTTACAGCCCCAAATCAGGAAAAGGTTTGCATTCTCTTCTATATTTTTCAGTTAACATCTTACCCCAGGGTTGAGGAACAGATTTATATGCTTGTGCAGCAATGCTTGGTTCTGTTGGTTGCCAGCACAGAAGTTCTGCAGGAACGCATGGGCGAGCTTCATGATCTCCTGCATCCTTGTATCTTCAGCCTGGAATTACAAGGCACAAGTGCTCCAGAATAAATTAAAGTTAAATTGATTTACGAGGTGCTTAAGCAAACTGACCTGTCTGCTCAGTTCTAATTTCAAATACCAGTATTCCCATTCCCTTTTTAAAGCGTGATGCAAACTGAGATAAATGGGGGGGGGGGAGAGATTAAGTTTTTAAAGGCTCTGTAATGTTTAAATGACCAAGTGAGCACCTTCTAATATGATTGTCTAAATATTTCCTAGCCAGTTATGGCCTTACTCCCCCTTTGATCTCAGTGACCAGGAACAGATGTTATCTGTTAGTGGTTCCCCACCTCCATGGATAAGATGCATGGCTCCTATCTGCCAGAAGCTGTGAGTTCAGTGTTGTGGGCTTGATTCTGTAGAACTGCCTCCCAGTGGAGATCAGTGAGGCCCCCACCCTCCCTGTTGCCTTAGGACAGGCATATCCAAACATGGCCCTCCAGATGTTTTGGGACCACAACTCCCATCATCCCTGACCACTGGTCCTGTTAGCTAGGGATGATGGGCGTTGTAGTCCCAAAACATCTGGAGGGCCAAGTTTGCCTATGCCTGCTAGGAAGACATTTCTATTTCAGAAGGCATTTTGAGTAAGTGGCACTATTATTAAACTGACATTTTTATCTGTGGCTTTGTTTTTTTTAAAAAAACATTATTTTTAATGACACATGGTTTTATTGATTGTTGCATAAGCACTTGTTATCATCTATAGTTTAAAAAAAACAGCCTGCAAATATTGGAAATAAATAATGGATGCAATGATGGAAGAAGCCATTTTGAATTGATGGCAATTCAAGTTCATAAAGACCCACTTTTCTTTCAGAGACCAGGTTGTGAATGAAGCTGCCCGTGCTCTTTAGCCAGTGGTCAATATGTTGAGGTCCACATAATGGTCCTACTTGGGCACAATCCACTTGCCTAAACCCAGAGTAGCCAATGTGGTGGCAAGAGCTGGGATGCAAAACCTTTTGCCCTCCACAGGTTGCTAGACTACAACTCCCATTATCCCTAACTCTTGTCCATGCTGGCTGGGGATGATGGGAGTTGGAGTACAACAACATCTGGAGGTGACCACATTGGCTACCCATTGCTTGGACGATGTATAAACATCTATAACAATATGCCTTGAAATACCAGCCAGAAATACTTGCATTATTTTTATTTTTCTGCTTCCTAACTAAAATATTTGTAGGGCTGCTATGTTTGCTTCCCTCCTGTTTTATCTCCCCACCCCCACCCCAAATCTGAGTCCAGCCTCCTTGCCTAAGGAGGCGCAAATCTCCTTCCTTCTCAGTTTCTCCAGCACAATGCTTTTCTTTGTGTGGACTGGAGGACTTAAGAGACTGAAAATGGAATACATATGCTCCCCCCCCATTTTGAACCACAGCAACGTACAGCTATGTGCGCCTCCATTGTCTTCATTTGACTGATCATTTTGGGAGCAGATATAGCATATTGCCCTTTTATAAGGACATTTAAAGCAGGTAAACCAACTTGTTCCTGTGACTTAGACCACTGTGTGAACTATGCAGCTTCAATTTATCTTTCCAGAGTAAAAAGGAGGCTTGGAAAGTCCTCAGCTGACTTACGAAGGACTTGTACAAGAAAAACTCAGAAACCTTGGGGGCACCTTTGTAATGTTATGCCCAATGCCTCCTTGAGACAGCCAGGAAAGACTATATAAACCCGAGTTTTTATTTTGTTCATCCTTGCAATAATTAATGTATGAAACTGCTTCAATAAACCCCAAACAAATGAATTATTCCTTAAGACATGAATATTTAGCAGCTGCGCCTCTGATGTTCAATGCAACTTGTAAGAGACAACATTTAGGAAGATCTAAAGACACTTTAGTGGTTTGTTGATGGATTGTAAAGTAACTGATGCATGCAAACCTCACTTTCTCATACGGGATCTGTAAGAGCTCCAGGACTACAGTGTGAGCGCCCATGTTTCGGAGCAACCTCTGTTGCTGCTTCCGGCTTTTCCTGACCAAGATGCTTTCTTGTACACAAAGCTTGCTAAGTCGAAGCAAAATCTGCAGAAACACATTTATTTTAGAGCCAGATGACATACCCAGACAGGCTGGAGGAAAAGCTCACTTTCAACAGATCACAGAATAACATTAAACAAGCAGAGTGAAATTAAGGAGATGAAGACAAAAACGCGTACACCATGTTGCATGCAACTTACACAGCAATTACATTTGGATGACATGTATTGCACCATGCATGTACAGGAAACTGGCACTGGCTAAGGTATCTTGGCTTTCCTTTACCAAGGAAAATGAGCTTCATCCTTCTAGTGCTACAATGACAAGTCTTCTGGTGCCTTCCAGATGTTTTAGGCTACGACTCCTGTTGGCCATGCTGACTGGCGTTAATGGGAGATTCAATCCAAAACACTTGTAGGTGTGGGGTGGGGGGGTGGGGGAGAGGCTGGTTTAGACAATGCCAGGCAAAAATCTCAAACTCTCATGTCAGTAAGTATTATTTCCAGTGTACAAGGGTCAAGCCTTCTTTGCATCACACAACTTCCTTGCCCTTTCCAAAAGGACCCAAAAAAGCAGAATGCTGTGGACAAAGTTGATTCTTTTGCTTAATTTATACCTCATGTAGCTTTTCTTTCTGTTTTCTTTCATTCACACACAACCCTGAATATAACCCTAGAATTAATGTTAATTATACAACCATGTTGCATAAGGTTTTCTTACTTTCCTTCTAAAAACCAGTGGTAAACCTGTGTAGATTATTTTAAAGCTCGCACTTTGAGTATGTTTTAGTGCATGCATTATATAAATCATTGACACGTACATTGTCCGTACTTCATCAGTCTAGACCATAGCACTATGAGATTTTAATTATCTAGTTAAACCAAGTTATTATACATACTATACACCTAGGTGCAGTGAGCCAACAACTCATTTGGCATACAAAGGCTCCAGTATACGCACAGAGCTCTTTGCGTGCAGCAGCCTATTATCTTCTAGGAGGCAATGAATATTCCATATTCAGACAGGTAAAGGTCCATGGTATATAGTCATAGCATTCCTCAACTCATAGAAAAGAAGGCGGCGGCAAAAGTAATGGGCAGCAGGGAAAGGATGAGCCTTACCTCTTTGACCACCCTGTAATTATAGCTACTAGTGCTTTCTGGTTTCCGTGATTTGCTGTGGCCTTCCTAGGGGACAAGCAAGATTGATTAATTTATTACATTCCCCCTCCACCCCGCCCCAACTCTGGTGATCATTAGTACAAATTTTAGCAGCTATTTCGCACCAAAAACTCGCCAGAAGTTTTAAAACTTCTACCAACCTTCCTCCCTTCACCAATATTCAGTTTTAACACAAACTTAACAGCGGTATTTCTATAGTGAGTCTTCACAAATTATCAAGTCACACACTTGTGCTGTTTACCTAAGGCATATATATCCATTCCCCTCACCCAATTCCTTTAAATGGATAAATCTTATAGCAGCACAATAATATAACTGCAGCATTTAAAAAAAAAAAACTAGTTACATTAAAGGCACAGTATGATTACTAGTACTACTTTCAAGTAAACAGTGAGGAGATATTACACATATATATCCTCACTGCGTTATTGGTCTTTTATTCTAAACTTTAGTTTAACGTGCATAACTATGGAAGAGGTGGCTGAGGCATCAGGACAGGTTAGAGGAGGCATATACTGTATAACATGATGAATGGAACAAAAAAGGAGACAATGAGATTTTAGGGTTAAAAGCAGCTGGGAAGTAGACCAAGACACCTCTTAGAGGAAGTCTTTGGGAATCCCATGAATTAAAAATGAATAAATATGTAAATGTAGCTTTAATAATATATTGCACAAACATGAACAACTATACAACTGGCCAGGAGCAGGGGGAATAATCATGAACTGTGGAAAGAGAAAACAGCAACAACAACAAAGGTGTAGGAAGACAAAAAGGGGGATGGGAGGAGAAGAGAGGGAAATCAAAATGACAAAACTACGATTCTAGCATAACTTTGCTAAAGTCTTTTAGAGCTTATGTTTAAAATATAATACTTTTAAGGTTGCGTACGACAATGAAATGTTATTCATGTTAATCAACCCAGTCACCTTCACAAAAGCCATCCAGGTTAGGCAACGACATTGTTCGGGAGCAGAGGGCAGCACACAAAATGCAGACTGCAAGAAAGCAATTTTCCCCAAAAAGCCACCATTACTGTATATAGCTTCTGGCTGAGTTGAAATTTGAACTAGGGACTCTCCTGCTCTTGACCACTACGCTACACCGGCAATGCAACAAGACAAAAGCTATTCTCACCTCCTTTTTCTTATGTTCATTCTCTCCTGTCGTTACATCCATCGTTTCATCAGGTCCCTGGCCTTTGTACACCCAGAGTTCAGATTTTTCCACAATTGATCTCAACTGATCCAAATCTTGTTTTATCTGCTTGTAGTTGTCCACATCTTGGCTGGTGACAAGCAGTTGGACCTTACATGAATTGCAATCCGTTAGTTGCATAACACCCTTGCATCATCACACAAATTTTAGAGTGAAAATGTGGGCAGTATAGAACACTACATTTACCTGTTTAAAGGCCTGAAGGACTTCTTGCCTCTGACTAAAGTGCCTGAAGAGTAGCTGAAGGGCTCCAGACACCAGAGGAGGGTAGTCGTGCATCGTTAAATGGAGTAATACTCTAAGGAAAGTTCTGCCACCATGATCATCCAAATCTAGCGGTGTATTCTCTTCACTGAAAATAATAAAAATATATAAAGTAAAATTGGGGGTGGGGGTGGGGGGAATGGTTTCATTTAAGAACTTCCAGGCAGCTTCCATAACTGTGTTAGTCTATCTGATGTTGGGAGAGGAACCAGAAACCACCTCAAATTCAAATACAGTGGTACCTTGGTTTTCGAACGTCTCCGTTGACGAACACGCCTCGGAAGTCGAACATGCCATGCAGCTTCCGCTGAGTGCAAGATCCTGAGGCCTAGCTGTTGGCTATTGAATTTTTGGTTTTCAAACATTTCAGAACTCGAACAGTCTTCCAGAACGGATTACGTTCGAAAACTGAGGTATCACTGTACAATGTAAGCTACCAGTGACAATGGAGGAAGGCCATCCAACTGTGGAGTTGGATGGAACCCAGATGATCATCTAGTCCTATGGTTCCCAACATGGGGCACACACCCCACAGGGGGGCAATCTGATAGCTTGTTTAGACCAAGTTAATAGCCTTTTAGGCTTCCTCCACGTGAACAGGAGTTCACTTTTTGAATGCTAAAAATTATGTCGGAGGGGGGGGCATCAGCATTTTAGAGATGCTTAGGTGGGGCATGGCCAAAAAAAGGTTGGGAACCACTGACCTAGGCCAACCCCCTGTAATGCAGCAATCTCACCAACTCACCACTACAATCTCAGCACGGCAAGCACTTCACCTCGTTTATTCTCTTGAAACTTAGCAACACCCTAAAAACGTATTTACCTTTCTCTAATTAATCTAGACCAAGGTGGGAGATTTGTGGCTTTTCAGATGTTTCTGGACTCCCAACTCTTATGAACCCCAACAAGTATGGCCAGTAATCAGGGATGATGGAAGTTGTAGTCCAGCAACATCACTGATATAGACATTAATTTTTTTAAGAGCAGCCCTTATCATAGTCATTCTTTCTCCAGGCTTCCCTCCACAGCTAACACCTTGGATTCTGCAAAGTCTTTCCCCCTTTTCCATTCTGAAAACATTATTTTAAAAAAGGTTGTTTTTCCCCTAATGGCCTTTAAAATATGCCCTGCATTTCAGCAAACACTAGCAAGGCTATCTGACCCGGCAGTGCTACCCATCCACTGGCAAACTCTCCTCCTCCCATCAGTTAAAAGTGTATTTGTTTGATTTACATTCTTCTTCATTTTAGGAGTACGAATCTATCCCATTAAATATTCTGGGTGACATTTAGCAATGACTGCTTGCTTGCACCACCAAAATCTGTTGTACAACAGGACATCCAGTTTTTATTCTTAACCCTCCAGCCCCTACATGCCCCCCACATCTGTTCCAGGGGGTTCCCCCCCCCAATGTTCCTGGGCAGATTCTGGGGTTGCACAGGGAGCTGAAGCAGGGAGGAGAGGAAGGAGATGTCTTGTTGCACAAGGAGCTACTATACTGTATCACACCCCTGTTCTCCTGTATAGTATTCTTAACACCTGCACACCCCACAAACAGACACCCCCCACCCACTGTGTGGGGACGGATGGACAATGGGGTCATGAAACCATAGCTGCAAGAATACAGTTTACATCCCCGGCCTGCCCTCTCATTTAGTAAGTACCTTAGGAAACATACATGGATAATTCTTTTAACTATCTGTGGTAATTAAAGTAACAATTAATGTACGCGCAAATGGGTACATGAATGATTAGTGCAAGTGACTTGCTCCTCTGAAGAACTGTGACCTGCAATTGTCAAGAAGCAGTTTCACATACAGTTCAGAATAGACAAATGCAAATCGCAATAGTTTACTTTCCTGCCTCCAAATATCCCTTCTGCTTGCTCTTCAATGTGTTCAAAGTCAAGAGCTCCTGTAAAGGAAAACAAACAGTTTTGTCTTCTATGCCAAGCTGAAAATATAGCTTAAAATTCATTAAGGGGAGCAGAGGAAGCAAGCTACCATTCTTTCCATCCTAGAAACTACACTATAAGAATCCTCTGCTGAAAGGCAAGGAAATCCTCTGTGAAAGAAGATCCAAAGGGTTGTTTTTTCAATCCAACTGTATAATTGTATAAATTTAATCCAGCTGGCATCCATTTCAGTTGTATGGGCAACTACTGTGTGAAGCTGTTTCAAACTATACAGTAGAATATGTGAGGGTATTGTGTGCGTGCAAACTTATGCCTGCATCCGTACACACACACGCAATATTTAAAGGCAGCCTTGGATTTTTCCAGAGGAGCAGTATAGCAATTTGTGCAGCCCCTACCTTACATAGTTTCAAAGGGAACTTATGCCTTCCATAGTGCGAGACTGTGCACATATGATTTCTTTATTAAATTTTTTTTTAAAAAAATACAAGTTTAAAAATGAAACAAAATATGCAAAGGATAAGCTCAATAACTATGCATACTGATCATCTTTGTACTTTCTTTCTCCTTTCTAGTTTCTTCACAGGGTTTTCTTTACAGGAATTTTCCTCACAGGGTTTCAAGATGTGGAGGTAACTAATGAAGTCCACAATCTAGAGCAGTGTTTCCCAAAATTAGTAAAGTCATTATAGTTTGATAGCATATTATTGCATCTTCCTTAATTAAAAAAAAACCCACATGGACAATGGAATGGTTATTTTCCTGCTTTTATTCACAAACGGTTCAATAAGTCATTAGAATTTGAGGGAATATACCAAGTGGCACATACCGGCACCTAAGAAATTTTTTACAGCACTTTAAGAGAACATGTTGCAACTGACCTGGTACATTTGGCATTTCCTGGTTATTGCTTCCTGTAGGTGAATCAGGTGTCTGCGCGTTGCTTTCATCAAACTCATGTTTAAATATGCATAGAAGGCATGAGATTCTATAATCCAATCTCACATTCAAAATGAACTGATGATTCCATAGTATTTTTTAAAAAAAAAGAAGAAAAAGAAGCTTCAATAGCACATCTCATTACCTCCCCCTTTTGCATTTTTAAAAGCAAAGACCTTCCCTTTCACGTGCTTAAAGCATGCATTTAAAATATATTAGATATCGAAAGTAACTCCTGCTGTGAAAACCAAAAATCTACCGGTCTAGTTTGTATTATATATTATAGATGCATATTGTGTATAGACAAAAACATACACAAAACAAAACAAAACAAAACACATACCACCTTTTTCAAAACAACACAATATATCAGGTTTTTTTTTCTGTTGTAGCTAAATAAAAATAAGAAGATGGTCATTCTGGGTATTTCCTGTTTTAATTCACACTGGCAGCATCAGTCAGTACTACCCTTTCAGTTCATGCTTATACATTTCGGCAAGTTAACCAATAAATCTGTATAAGCATAACTAGGGAACGAAAGGAACTGCCTTGCTCATGAAGCCCTGTTCTGTGTACCCTAACTGGCAGCAGCTCCTCAGGGTCTTGAGTAAAGAGTTCCCTTTATTGCCACCTGTGACCTGGTGTTTTAGCTGCAGAATGCCAGAAAATGAACCCGAGGCTTTCCACTTTCAAAAAATGTGCTTTATCCACTTAACTACAGTCTCTTCCTCATGACATTTATCTAAGAGTAGTACAGACTATAGACCTGACACAAAAAGTTTCAGTTTCCTTCTAATTTTTCATGCATTTTTTCAGTAGTTATCCCAGGGCTATGCACTCTGACTCAGAAACCTTGCCCCAGTTCCAGAGGGGTGGATGGGTTGATGAAAATGCACAGCACACTGAATGTCAGGCAGCCTGTTTTAAAGCCGTAGCTTTCAAAATAGGGTCTGCAGTGGAACTCAAACGAAGCCTTGGAAATACTGTCATGGGAGCATGCAGCTTTCCGAACACCTCCATTGGATTATTCCGGTCCAACTCTCCTGAACAATGTCCGCATTTCAATCTGACTGCTCAGTGCTGGGTTATTTGAAGTTACCTTGCACACAAAAGTTTTAAAGTATGTAACTGGTTTTAATGCTTTAAATGAGGACATGGGTTAAAAATTTGCAACCGTTTGCAACCAGTAGCTGTTATTACTATTTTGTTGTTAATACTTGTTACAATGTTTATTAATTCTTTTTCTAATGATATTTCTTTTTTAAAAAAAGCTTACACGCAATCCATCCAGTGAAAAAATTATTCATTTCTAATTCTGTCAAAAAGAGAACAATGGTCTAGAATGAAAAAACCCCCAACAACATAAGCATGACAGTACAGCTCTTGCATCAATATAGTTTTCTAAGCTATGTCACCTGAAGTATACCTGAAGTATCTCAATGATTTTCAGCTTGGTGTCCATTACCAGGATGTCTTCTTTCTCAGGTTCAACCTGTTTCACATTACCTTCCGGGGCAGCAGCAAGAGGAGTCATGGGCAAGAACCCTCCACCCCTGAGCACAACTTGGGTCATCAGCTCCCCAACACCGTGGATAGATCTCATCACATTGCTCCCTTCAGAGAGACAATACAGGATAGAGACTTGTAATACAGTTATTAAGGTAAGACCTGTCTCAGCATTACCTGTCTCAGCCTATTACACACATTACTATATAGTGGAATCAGATTTAATGTGTACCCGCTTCTTATCTATCAGGTGCAAGTGCAGAAATAACGTATTTGTGGTATTATGCTATTTATTAAAATGCTTTGAGATCGCTCTTCATCTGCAGAGATACAAAGTGGGCATGCAAAGGCAGAGAAAAATAAAACAAACAAATCCAATATAATACAATTAAGGATACAACATTGTTATAAATATTCTACATGCTGTGAAATAGGCACACTTACAGAAAGAAGCAGGAATATTCACTTCTACTGTGTTGTACGAAGCAATTTATAATCCAGGTTGTAGTTATAACAGCAGTTACTTTAAGAATTAGGACGTGTTTTTTTCTCCTCTTCCCTATCCAACTCTTTCTCCATGTGCGACATATCTTTTACACTGTAAGCCTAAGGGCAGGGACTGCCTTACTAGTGATTTTTGTAAGGTGCACTGAAAGCCTTTTCAGTGGGGCACCAATGCATTAAATAAAGAAACAAACCCTACCACTATATCATATTGAGGGGAAATCCACATATTACATGCAACATGGGAGTTGCCCCCAAAATTTGCATCCTCATACTTTATTCTTCCTCTCCCCTGACCATGTGAAACAATGGCAGAATAAATGGACCTTTATCTGCCTCTCCTGCCCCATACTCTGTGCACCTCGAAAATTTGCTCCAGAGGTTCCTTCAGTCCTCCGGAGCAGATTTTGAGAGTACATGGAGGGCTGCTGGGGATGGGGGAGAGCAAGATAAAAATATGTTGCATGAGTGGAAGTCCATTCCGTTTGTGTACAGATAGTGTTGGATACATCCCGCTGATAACATTTGGGAACAGATGCAAGGCAGGTATAAATGAGATGGCATGCATTTTGTGCCACCGGCTCATATGCTCAGTCCACGTTCAATCATGCAGTTACAAGCTCATGAGAATATGCACATGTTAATAATGTGCATTGACAAGGTTGGGTAATATCAGCTTTTCATTATCACCAGCCAAACATCACGGTGTGGCAATGTACCGCAATGTTGAAAAAACAAGCCACATTGGCCTCAGGCTGCGAGGTGCTAGGTGCAATTGCCACAGCTCTCACCACAGGTGCTGAGGCAGTTTCATCCCAGCGCCTAGCGGGCTGGGACAACGCAGCTTGTTTGTATGGCTCAGCTGGGGCGTGGGAGGGCTGAGCCATCCCTCATGCTCCCCGCTCACAGACAAGTGGGAAAAGTGCCGGGTATTTCTTGTGCGGCTCTGCCAGGGATTGGAGGGCTCCCCATCTCTGGCAGAGCTATCCCTGGTGCTCTCCCCACTTGCATGGGAGCTAGCGCCAGGCTGGGGTATCCTTTAACTGCTCGGCTGAGGGGAGCCAAGCACTTTAAAGATGCAGAGGGAGGAACAAGCTGTATCGGGGCCTCGTGGATGCAGCTTTTTTCTCCCTCTGCGCAGTATGAGTTATATATGTATACCTCGCTACTGAAACCGCCACCGCTCCTGAGTCCCTCTGCTAGCAATGCTCACAGGAGGAAGTCGCTAGCAGAGGGACTCAGGAGCTGTGGCGGTTTCACCAGTGATATACCACTGAGTGAAGCTGACATCGCGGTCTGCTCTATTTCACAGCAAAGCAGAAGCCATGTGAAACGCAAACTCCTGTGAGTATTGTCTGCAACCTGGAGCAACAAACTACCACCATCATTAACCAGAGGAACCTTGTCAAATACGGATGGAAAATTAGGTGTTCCCCACACCTGACTTTCATGATAAGAGGCCTCCATGATAGGAGTCAGCTTTCTCAGGAGGAACAGTGCTAGATAGTCTATTTTTTACAATTAACAAATCTGCTTCCCCCACTCCTTGACACAGGGTGACAAAAACGAATGTCACCGACAGAGACCAATCATTATTCAATAGCACATTTTTCTTCCTCTATGCCCCATGGCCATTCATACCTTTACTCTCTTCTCCTTTTGCAACCTTTGTGATAGGAAAGATCGTAGCAACATGGACACAGTCCAAAATAGCTAGGAGGATTTTTGTTAGCCTGAGCAGGTCACAGAAATTGTAGAAGCCAAAATAGATCAGGTTTCGGGCCAAGTTTACAACCTATTGTTTTAAAAAGAAACAAAAAATGGTTTGTTACATTCTCTATGATATGTACCAAAGCACCTAAATATTGACTTTCTGGCACCCACTATTCAAAGGATCTGCACAGAGGCAGTGTGGTACACTGGTAGACTTCAACCTTGGAGATGAAGCTCTGTGGAAGATCTCAGGCTAGTTACTAATTCTAAGCCTATCTCAATTGACTGGGCCACTGGGAGCATTAGAAGTTGGTAACACTCTGAATACCACCCTGAGCTGCTTGGAAGAACAAGGTGCAGCTATCCTTTGTTTTTCATAATATATAATCTTAACACACCATGCTGTACCACTTCACTATATCTTGTTGTCATAATAAACATAATTTTCTGTATTTTAATAAGCATTCTACTGTGTTTTACTGCATATACAGATGTATTATATATAGAAACTGAATATTCTGGATTTAAATCTGCCAGTTCATATTTTTTACGTTTTTTACCATTGATTTTTGGACACCAACCTAAGGCAGTGCTTTTTCAGAGAGCTTTTCTCAATATTTTGTAACAGAACTGATCTCCTGCAACTTTTGCTGTCGGCTTTTCTGCTTTTTAATGACTTGCTATTCTTTCTGGTCTTTTTTGTGTAGTTTCCCTTGTTATTGTTGTGCTTTGATTGCTTTAATTTACTGCTATTCGATGATATCTGATGTTAGCAATTCTCAAACTTAAGTTCAATGATTTCCATGGGTCTACCCAGAGTTTGACTTACTTGGATATCACCTATAGATTTTAACCGAAAAGTGTCAAAGCTACCTTGTAGACATTTCAGATCAAGGGCAGTATTGCAGTGCTCTAATAAAAGTAAATAAATATTTCTGCAGAATGACGTGATCTGCCACAGGGTCATTCCAAAAAAGCAAGAAGTACGTGAAGCCAAAAACCCAAATGTCTTTGGAATTTCATTGCTACTTTAACCAGGTTGCAACAAGGGAAGCAGTCACAGTACAGTTTTAGAGAATGCTAAACCTCTGGCATCTCCAGTGACAAAAATCTCTCTTCCAATAGGGCCTGAGATCTTGAAAAGTCACCTCAAGTTAAGAGTGGACAGTACTGAGGAATATATGAAACTACCTTACATCAGTTTTCTTCTGTATTTTCTACAGCACCCTATCCAAACTTGGTGCCCTGCATCTGTTTTGGACTACAACTCCCATAATTCCCAGCCATTGGTCATACTGGCTGAGGCTGATGCAAGATGCAGTCCAACAACATTGGGAGGGCACCAGGTTGGAGAAGACTGTTCTACACTGACGGGCAGCACTTCTCTAGGCAGAAAACTTCCCGATCACCTGCTACCTCATCCTTCCAACTGCAAATGCCAGGGGTTGAAAATACCTGGGACTTTCTGAGTGCAAGTTCACTAAACTACAGATGGACCAACTGCCTGTCTTAGTGTAAGGAAGTTTCATCTGTTCATACTATTAGTCCAACTATGTGGGCAATTTAGGATTAGCTCCAGCGCGAGTTAGCATCTATTCAGAGGTCTTGCACCTCAGCTTTATTTAAAAAGGGGAAGAAAAAAAAGATATTTACCTCAAAGGTGAGTTTATTTTTTTCTTTGTCGGAGAAAGGGAATCTCTGACAGACAACATCTCTTAAATATTCCTCAACAAAGTCCATGGTTTGTGCAAACCGCTCCTTGATTTCATCTTTGGAAGTTCCACTGCTATCATAGCTGAAGAAATGAAACGAAAAACTTCAAATGGGTGAATGCCATAGGAAACTTGTGGTTCTTTTCCTTTTCTTGAGTCAGTCAGAAAGTACATAAAAAAACTGTCTTAAACCGAGTCAGACCACTGGTCCATCTAGCTCCATTCTGTAACATTTTTAGCATAAATATTTTTTTTAATGCGGCTCCTGGAGCAAGTATTCATGCTTTCCAAAAGCCAGCCACCAAGTAGCCACTCCTGACATTCCTGAATATGGTCCCACAGTAGGACTGCTACAGCGCACTGTGCAAAGGAGCGAAAAAGCGCCTAGGTATTTGATGGCCCTCGTTTCAGAGAACCATTTGATCACAAAATACTCACTCATCGATTGCAATTTCAGAAGGTATCTCTGACCACAACCGGGCATATTTTACTGGTGTCACTTGTTCTTGGGGATCGCGGTCAACGTGCATATGCAGCATCAGCCGGCAGAACGACGCTCTCAAGTCGTAAGGCAAATTTTCATCGGACATGCAGCGAAGGATGAGATCTACATCTAGCTGGCCAGATATTTCATTTATAGCCAAGTACTGCCGATCAAGGCACATCCTAGCAAAAAGATTCAGCTGGTACCTTTGGGAGTTAGGAGAGAAGGAGAAGAGTATCATTTTGTTTGCCTGGGACTGAAAATTAGAAGATACCTTAGAGGGAACAATGCAATGCATATTCTGATGCAGCAGCAGAAATAACACTTCTTCAGGAACAGAAGTACATTAGCAGTCCGTGGGAGGCTAAATTTGTCACTTCTGGACCATATATATATATCTCCGCATATAATTCAACATGACTATCATTTCTTTAAATCCAATTTGAAAAATATCCCAAATGAACTGCTGATGAGCCTTTAAAAAAACCAATGTATTTTATGAAATTTGGACAAGTTCCATCAAACAAATATGAAGCCTCCAAACAATTTTAATGGGTTTATAATATAAAAGTAGATTTGAACAACCAATTTTGCCAATGATCAGTGAAAAATGTACCGTATATACTTGCGCATAAGCCGACTTTTTCAGCCCATTTTTTGGGCTGAAAAAGTCGCCCTCGGCTTATGCGCAAGTGAGGCGGGCGGTGGGGAAGGAAAAGCAGAGAGAAAGAGCTACTCTCCGCTTCCCTCTCCCTCCCCCCACCCCACCGGGAAATGTGCAGGACGGGGGCATCTTCTCCGATCCTGTCCTGTGCGTTTGCAGCTGTCTGCGAGGTGGTTGGGTAGGAAAAGCAGAGAGAAAGAGTTTCTCTCCGCTTCCCCCCCCCCCACCAGGAAATGCGCAGGATGGAGATCTGAGACGCCTCTTCTCCGATCCAGCAGGATCCCATCCCGTGCGTTTGCAGCTGTCTGCGAGGTCCTAGCGCCTCCAGACACAAGCTGGAAGGGTAAAGACGCCTCTGCCTCCACTCACCAGCAGAAAGGCACAGAATGGAGGATCGGAGAAGCACTGCACAATGCTTCCCCCTCTGTCAGTTGGGGGGGGGGAGAGAAGTGGAGAGAAGCTCTTTCCTGCAAAAGGCACAGGACAGGATCAGAGAAGCTGGGGGCACTGGCTTGCCAAGGGTTAAAAAGGATTGAGTGGGATTCCTAGAGAGGTCAGGAAATACCAAGCCCACCTACAAAAGGAGGAGGGGGCCTTTGTCTCTCTCTTCTGCATGTGCTGCATCCCTGGCGCCTCCTGAATCCAGTGAGTCTCTGCTCATCTTGCAAAGGGTCCATTGGGGAGAAGAGGGGGTCCCTGGGATGAAGGGGAGGGTGCAGGGAGGACCCCCAAGTCAAGGAACAGAGGCTCTTGCCCCCCTCCTCTCTGCAAAGCCCAGGAGGAGGCAAGGTGACAGGAGCTCTGCAACTCTTATCTTCCTTTGGATCCATTCACAGCTTGGCTGTTTGGGAAGGGAGGGTTCTTTGGGGAGGGAAGAAAAGGGCCTGAAAATAAACCCCCTCACACTCAGGAATCAGTCCCATTTATTGATAGAGGTTGTAGGGGGATGGAAATATTGGACATAAAATACACCAAAGAAATAAAAAGGAAAGCCTAACTGTTGGAAGAGGGGAGGGGGCAAATAAAAGAAAACGCTTATTCCTGTGGTGCAGAGTCAAGCCTATGGAACTCCTTGCCCCTGTTTTTCTTTGAAATAAATATTCAAAAACATTTAATCTACTGATGTCTCAATTAATGTAATTTTATTTATTTTTATTTTTGAAATTTACCAGTAGTTGCTGCATTTCCCACCCTCGGCTTATGCGCAAGTCAATAAGTTTTCCCAGTTTTTTGTGGTCAAATTAGGTGCCTCGGCTTATATTTGCGTCGGCTTATACTCGCGTATATACGGTAGCTTGATTGTGAAGAACCAATATCACAGCTGTACGAAACTGTTGTTATGGAAAGCATTATTTGAGAGCTACCTCTTTAACCTATTATATCAATTAACCTTGAAGTCTTCTAGAAGCTCGTTAACATTAAAAATAGCTAGAGTCAGTTGTCTATACACTTCAGGTTACACTGCCGTAGCCAAATATCGCTTGCGGTGTTAACCTGTAGTAGCTGAGCACATCCCGGTCTTCCTTCTGCCCTTCTTTAGCATCCTGAGCCAGCTCTCTGATACTCTTACTGCGGACCTCTTTGTTGCTGTCTCTCCAGAATAACCAGACTTCTTCCTCATCCTCACCAACCTCCAATGAATTCTCTCCAGACGACAGCTCTTCAAATTCAAACCGAGACAGGACCAGTCTAAGAATTGAGCAAGAGTGAAAAGGAATTATTTATTTTAAATATCTTAATGGATTTATACAGGTTTCTTCTATTTGTTATCAGAAAGCCATTTTTTAACAGCCAACACTACATACAATGGCAACAGCACACCTTGGCGTAGGGTAAAGGATTTTGTTAATTTTAAATCTACTTCACACCTACTTCTAGGATTAAAAGCTTGTTGAAGAATCCATTGTTCCATCAAAAATAATAATCTACGTATTATCTGTATTTTCCCCAAACTGGAGGATTTTTTTTTTTTATGTGTCATTATTGTTAGGCTCAGAACACTGCAATTTTCTTATTTCTAAAAGACAGTTCTTGAAAAGCATCTCAACTTACTTGGTTTCAATGAGTATGTCTGCATTTGCTGGGTTTAACACAGCTTTACAAATCAGCTCCTGGGTCACTGGAATAGATTTGTTCATGGACACACAAAGATCTGAAAGGTAATCCAAGAACCTAATGGGGAGGGAAAGCCAAAGCCCATTAAACTTTGTACAATGTTTCAGATGCTAAAGAGCTGTATTAAGGAAGGTGATAAAATATACCTTCCCCACACCCAGGCCCTCAAAAGATTAAGGCTAGGCTATGCAACAAATAACTTACAGAATGCACCTAACCTACCAAATCATTTCTTGTCATCAGACATCTCATTTTTTTAAAAAAAAAAACCTTTTCTACAAAACTAAAAAAAACAAACATAAAATGATAAAATCAAAGAATTGTAAAATTGGAAGGGACCCTGGGGGTCATCTAGTCCAACCCCCTGCAATGTAGGAATTTCAACTAAAGCAGCCATGACAGATGACCATCCAACCCCTGCTTAAAAACCTCCAAGGAAGGAGAGTCCACCACCTCCTGAGCGACAGGATTCCACTGTGAAACAGCTCATACTGTCAGAAAGTTATTTGTGGTATTGAGTTGGAATCTCCCTTGAATCCATTGGTTTGGGCCTACCTAGTGCTCTTTTTCTTTAGAAAGAGCCATTAAGTTGTTGCAGCAAATGCTACACTTTTAACATTTGAAGAAAAACAAAGGTGCTGTTACTAAATATCCTTGACTATCCCCCCTCAAAAAAACAAAAACAAAAAACAACCCACCGGTCCTACCCTAGAGCAGGAGAGAACAAACTTGCTTTATCTTTCATGTGACAGCCCTTTAGAGATTTAAAGATGGCTATCACATCTCCTCCCAGGCTAAGCATACCCATAAGGCTAGGTTTCATCATGATTCCCATGAAACCAGTGTTTATTCATTTTTTAATCAGCAGAAGATTTCACCCCATTAGGCTGCACCCAGACATTATAACACATGCCAGAAGTAGGTGCCCCCAAAAATATTCACTGACAACAGCACAGGGCACAGACACTGATAATAACCTCTTAGATAACTTATGTTGTGCTCCTTGTGCATCATTACAACTCATGACATTGTGCGGAAAGCTCACAAGTGTTGTTGGCACATCAATTTCTCCAAGCAGAAAGACCCAGGCAGGCATGAAAACAGACTACTGACCAATCATTTAGGTAGTTTCAGAAAACCTACAGAAGTGTTTATGCATCTTTTATTTTGCCTAAGCAGTAGAAGGAAGAGTCTTTTCTTACCTCGGCTCTCTGTTTTTCCTTACAAGGCTAACAAAGGTATCAATCTCAGCAGCAGTAATGTGCTTCTCCAACAGCTTACGGTTATTATGGAGCAGTGCTGTTATGGTGTCTTCTGCCAAGACATCATACCCAATTTGCTTCTGCATAAAGCCAAACTGCTTGGCTATATATTCCTTGCAAAGAGAAAGTGGGTGGGGGTGGAGGGAGAGAGAGAGAGACACTAGATGCTTACATCACTTAAAAATCTTAGAGTGAAAGGAAATGTGAAATTATCCATTTATGTTGATTTCTTGATGTGATTTTTTGTTTTTAGGAAAAGACTACTGAAAAGCAGGGTGTGCATGATCCGTTTGTCATATGAACTGCCCGGTCTAATTTGGATTTGCAGTTCCAGTTTGCAATCAGCCCAATTGTTCATTGCGTAAGTCATAGTTTTTCCCCAGTTTGGGTTTAACAGCAAACAATTGTTATTATTGATCATTATTGGGTGGTGGTGGGGAGGCTAGAGAATGTAAATGATTCAAAAGCCTTCACACCAAGCAGTTCAGCTGTCCTTTATGGTTACATTTTGGAGAAACATACCAGACTGTCTCAAACTCTTTGCTAACCTGGTTCTTCCTGTAGTCTTGTTGGGAGTGTCTCAAAACTCTGTAGCAGAGCCGACATATGTGTCTGAAAGGAGCGTGGCGTTGGTCTCCAAGTTCTTCTAGCCTCAGCATGGGTCCATCTCCACAGTCAGTAAATGGTGCTTGTAATAGCTTGAATATCTGGCAAATTATTTTAGAAAGAAAGAAGAAATGAATCAGCATCAACATTGCAGCACTAGAACCATGAATATCATCTACACAGAGTCTTGCCTTAGGTTTACTATGAGATTGAAGTGGTCCTATCTACTGACAGCCACTTCCGTTTCACCAGAGGCCGTGTCAACATGCCAGGATCCTTGCCTACAGCAACTAATCACATGACGGAGAAGCCTATATTGCCAAGCTACTAAACCCCATCCATATGCAAATTTGCATTTAAAAAAATAGGCTTCTGAGCATGGCAGGTGACTCCAGACAAGCAAACTTCCCCTTATAATCACTTACTGGTATATAAGGGCTGGTTTACATGACACCGTAGACCATGGTTAAAGGTTTACCAAGAATGAGCAGATTGATTTACTTCATTCCTCTCCTAACATGAGTGGGAGCAATAAGCCACACTCCTTGGCTGAGTGTTATGCCCAAATCAAGTATCACAGTTTGTTTTGCTCACACCATAACAGGGAAGTCAACAAGAACAACCATTGGCTTTAGATCATGTTTGCTTGGAGCAAATATTCACTATGACTTCAACTTCTCTCCCCCAGTTAGCATACACCCATCACTGTAGATGTGAACTTCAGATATTTGCCCCACTATTCACAACTTACATTGAACAACATTTGATATTTTGTCGCCCATTTATTCAAGGTCCAATTTCACAAATACTTCTCAGTTGAAATCTGGGATTCTGGCCAGGGATTTATGTTGTGGCATCTCTATTTACAAGCCCCTTATCCCAAGAAGTCCAGACCATCAGCTATTTTATTTGTGACATCTATGTCATCAGAAACAACCTTATTAAACAACAATTTACTGTACCTGTTTCAAAATATTTTGCTCTCTCATTAGCTTTTGTCGTTCTCTGTTTGGCTTTGAGAACATGACTTCAAGCACATCTTGTCCAGAATTTGTTCCACCGGTAACAAAATATACCAAATCTTCCAGCAACTTTGTAACAGACCTACAGTTTGTTTGTTTTTAAAGAAAATCCTAGCTGTTAATCCAAAATATAATATGAATAGTGAAAATACCACCCTCTTAAAATAAATACAAGCCACTGAGTTACAATGAAGGAAAGATGCTCATATTAAAAACAGAGCACTGTATTCAGAGCCACCCCAAAAATGTATTACATTTAAAAGTTCAAAGTTATATTTTGAGTAACTGTTGAAGGAGAGGGGTTGTTAAATTCATAGGTATCAAAGAAAGTGGTACAAGAAACTCATGCAAGATCATTACAATATGTAACAGTTTTATTATCAACTCCTTCTCTAACAATCCCTAGCATGTTTTAAAAACTAAAAATAACTTGATGCTTATTGTTGCAAATGGTCCTTTTCTGTACCACTCTGTGACATCCACCTGAAAAGCAGCATATAAGTAACTTAAATATTAAATTAATGAATGAAATAAACAAAGCTGCCTTCTCTGTCTTTCAACCTTCGTTTTATGTTGGAGAACATCTTTTTTCAATTAAGAAGCTTGCATTATTGTTTTTCCTTACCTCCGTTCATTCTGGGTTATTGTCCCCTTTTCCAACTTGCCAGCAATGGAACCCAATACTTTGCTTGCGTCATTTGCAAAATCCAAGTCTCGAACTTCTGCAGGAGAAACTGGTACTATAGCAAAAGCTTCTTTGTCTTCTTTTACTGGAGAGGTGCCAATCTTTAAAAACAAGGCAATTTTAGTCACAATCTCACAGAGAAAACGCAGTTGTAATGAAGACCCTAGGGAAACGACGCTCAGGTTCTCCAAACATTATTGTGAATTTGTGGTAGGAATAGTTCCATTACCACAATAGGCAATTCATTGCCTTTAATTATCATAGTTCAAGCCAAACTCATTGCTTCAGATTCTTCAAAAAAAATTTTAGTGAATATTCTACTATTATCCATTGGATTGTATTTTACCATATATACTTGAGTATAAGCCTAGTTTTTCAGCACATTTTTTGTGCTGAAAAAGCTGCCCTCGGCTTATACTCAAGTGAGGCGGGTGGTAGGGGTGGCGAGAAAGAAGCCCTTTCTCTCCGCTCGTGCCGCCACCCGCTCTCCCCAGTCAACCATTCCTTAAGAAGTGTACAAGAACGGCGGTTCTTTACTCTCCCCAGGCAGCTTGTTCCATTCCTGAACTGCTCACATAAATGCAAACTTGGCAAAGGAAGAAGAGGAAGGAGCAGCCCAAAGGGTTGCTTTTGGGCTGCTTGTTCCTCCTCCTCCTCCACAGCGGCAAAGGTGAACCGGCTTATACTCGAGTCAATAAGCTTTCCCAGGTTTTTGTAGGAAAATTAGGTGCCTCGGTTTATATTCGGGTCGGCTTATACTCGGGTATATACGGTATTTTTTTATTATGAGCTCCAAGGCTTCTGTTTCCCCCTTTGACTGTAGTGCTAAACCAGAAAAAAGCAGCGGGGACGAGGAAGGTGGATTTGTTAACCACTTTGTTATCTTTTCTGATGAAAAGCAGTACACCAATGCTTGAAATAAATAACAGGAGAGACTAGCTACTGTAAGGGTTTAGGTGTTGAGACGGTAGAGGGACTTGTCGTTAGCCAAATGGACAAGCAATCAGCACGGGTATCGTACCTGATACACAAAAACCTTTGCAAGGTCTTCCAAGAGATACTTATTTCTTTCAATTTAAGGTGCAAAGTGTTAATTTATGCTCTTTTACTAATCCATTTTAATAATGGACTGGGGTTGTGCCCAGGCAATGCTGTGTGAATCATGTCCTGAATAAGAAGTGTGTTCATCAGTGTCTTGCCTGAAATAGCTTTACTGGTAGCAGAAGAGATGAGATACAGATGAGATTTCATTGCACGACTTACTTTAAGCATCACAGGTTTTTCTTCTTCTTTATCAATGGGGATATTGGTGCTGTGAACCCAGGTATTTGTACACAGGTGTCTAAGTCTGACATAGGAGTTCCTAAAAGGTAGCAGGTATTATTTATATTATTGAGCTCCTCAGTAATCCAATACTTTTAAAATAAAAACAACACCGTTCAAACTCCTTTTAATTTTTTATTTGCAAGGTTTTATTTCAACTAGAATATGAAATGCAGCCAAGTCTTAAATTGTCAGGTATTCATTATGTAATGACTTCTATGAAGCCTGATTCAGTATTTCAAACGATCTTTCCCAGGTACAAATGGGATGCTAGTTGTAGAGGTGTAATATGACACTTTTTTAAGGTGAGATCCAGCCTTGTGCTGGCAGCTGCAATGCTTCATCCTGCAGCCCTCAGCTATTCCAGAGGGTGGGGGGCCAACTCACTGGCACAGATTTTTTTTTTTGGGGGGGGGAGTGCTGTTTCCTAGCCATCAACACACAAAGGAAGCACTGGGAAATTAAGTCACAACTCGTTTCTGCAAAAGTGCTGCCTTTTGTAACTATCTAAGACTGCCTAGCAAATGGTCTGGCATTTTAAAGTGGTCTCACAACAGCTGCAGACACCATCATCATTTATAACATCGTACCTTGGGACAAGGCTGTCTCCCCCTCGTAAAGTAGTGGGGTCGAGCTCAAAGATGGAAGAGATATCATTTCCTTCAGGCACAGAGACTAAAGAGTATGCCATCTTCTCTGGGGCATTATGCAAGCCCCTTCTGGCTGCATCCTGATCAGGATCCAGCTGTGGAAGAAATTGCAAATCAAATCAACATTGCAAAGCTGCCTGCCCAGGCTGGAAGGCAGAACACCTCGTGGTTATAACTGAAGCATTTCAAATACAGATACAGGCACAAGAACTCAATGGCACATCACAATCTAACAGGGTTAACTAGAACTGGGCAGAAGACTTAGAAGCAACTGTAAACCATCAAGCTGGGTTGTGTCAAAGTCGTTGAGAAGCCAAGACATAGCCTAGGTTTTTGCAGAGCTCTTCAGTCTCCTAGAAAGAACAATTCTACCCAGATTAGGCAACCAAAATGACAGCTGCCAAGTTTTGGCAACCAACAATTAATCCATATTTGTCCCCGTTGTTTTAAAGGCAGGTTGATATCCTCCTGACCCCAATTCCGCTTGTGCAGGGAGAGGCATTTTTGGGGGGCCAAATCCTTACTGCCTCTGCAGCCCCCTGAAAATCTGCTCAAAGGGTTGAGGGATCCTCTGGAGGAGCATGAAAGGTGGTATAGAGGGCTGGAGAGAGAAGGGGGGAAATAGTGTAAATTGCCGCCCACTAAAAATAAACCTTATGAATTAAAAAAACCTGAAGGTTCTTGGAAAGGCCAAGAATACAAAAGGGGGAAATCAATTATCTTTTCTTCAATTTTTATAATAAATATGAAGGTGCTGGACCACCCTGAGATCTGTGGCTATAAGGTGATATGTAAATTTATTTATTTATTTAATATTGATAATAATAATATTGTTAGAAAGCTGAATTACAAGAAAGCAACCCTAAATACAAAAAGGAAATAACTTGTAGGAAATAACAGTTTCTATGGGTGCATGCACATAAAATAAGTAACTGCAAGCGCCTTGTCCACGTATCTTCCTAAAGGCAAGCTTGAATCCCTTGCAACTCCTCCACAGAGAATGTGAACAATCCCTTCTGCCTCACAACGAACTAGAAACATTGTCCAAGAAAACCATAGTGAAGAAGCACTCTGCAGTGCTGTAAGTGAAAGGAGGCAGAGGAAAAGCAACATTCAAACCACTAAACAAATCAGATGAAGAAAGGTAAAGCCGGCCCTTACGAAAAGTGGAGTTTGGAGTGAGGGGAGGTAATTTAGTTGAGGCACCACAAACTGCCCTTGCAGTGTATGGACGGAGCAGTAAAATGTAGATCTAGAAGAGGTAGCATAGATCACCTGTATAGATTTTGGCCCAATATCTTGTTGAGCACCACACTGCCAGGTATTTCTAGTTCAAAAATAAGAGAACTTAAAGGAGCCTGACTTGGTTGAAGTGGAGCTTCAGAGGAGTGTGAAATTTTAACCTTTCAGGTTACATTCCAAAAGACGAAATTGTGCCTTCTGTGCAAGAGACTGACTGAGCCCTTGATGTCTTATTTTACCATATGCTTATGTGTCCAGTGACCATCTCCACACCATCTCGTATTTTCTCTTACACACACCATTATATTGTTGTAAAGAAGGCACCTACAGTATACCAGAAAAAAAATTAATTTGCCTCACACTGTGTTTCTCTTGCTTACGGTCTAATCTCGCCACCTGGTGGTTAAAAGCAAAAAAAGAGGAAATAGTGCAAATAAGACGTCCATCCTGTGTGTGTGTGTAAGAAACGTAATTGTTTATCGGTTTGCACACAGTTTCCCCTTAAGGCTGTTGAAATGTTGCTTTTTGTGTATTACAGTAATATGTAACAGAGGAGGAGGAGATAACAGCAGTGCCACATGGGCCTGTGCCACAATCATGGGGACCTACTGATTCTTCCTTGTCACACAGTTACTGGCGAGACAATTCATCCTATTCCCAAAGTCCATAGCATTATGTAAATGCTGTGGACAAACCTGCTGTGCACCCTAGTGGCTCAACACCCATCTGGAAAAGTTCCCTCACACACACACACACACCCCATGGAGAAAAGCAGCAATCTCCACTGTCTACCCAAGATTTGATGTGCTTTTAAGTTTTTCGTTTTCGTTTGGAGGCTGTGCTGCTACTCTTCACTGGGTAAAAGTAGGCCCTTGGACAGTGGGAAATCATGCTCAGAATGCAACCCCTGATTAGTTCTTTGATATCCCTTGCCCTTCTGTGTACAGTCGAGTGATAAGTTAAATTAGGCATTCCTGGGATTCCTGCTATTTTACTTGATTAAAAGCAAACCCTGGTAATAAACTGATAAAGCAAAATGCCAGGCCTGTTTAATTATTCTTTCCCTCCCGAGGAGAATCTGGCAGTATCTGTTAACCACAAAAGTGACCCCACAAAAACTTAGCATTTCCTACATAATGTAGTGCAAGCAAAATGTGTTAAAGCTAAAAAAAGAAAAAAGAAAATGAGGAAACTGGCAGCCATTGGCTCTGAACATATAAGGCAGAAATCTCTGAACCTAAATAAGCTAGTTATTCTCATTAAAAGGACCGTGCTGCAACAGCCTCTTTCTCCTGAACCTAAGTACTTTAGCCCTCTTCCAGCTTCCATTTTTTCTGCTTTGAAGCATTTCTCCAACTCTAACCAAAAGGACTCCCAGATTGGCTTACAAAAGTAATAAAAAAGCTCCCTGCTCTCAGGCCTACAATCTAAAATAAAACACACACAAGGAAAAAGTGGTGTGGAGGGAGGAAGAAAAAGGTAAGTTGAGGAACCTGGGTTTTTTTTTTGTTTTTTTTGTTACATTTCTCATTAACAACCAGCTGGGATGCAGCCTGAATGGAATGGTTGAAGGCAGATTGACTCTCAGCAGAGGGGATGAAATAGACTTCCTTCACTTGTTAGCACTTTTCTCAGCAGTTCCTTCATTGTCTGCTTCACAGATTGATTTCAGCTTCTGTTAGCATTGTGGATTGTAAGCTGACAGGGGAATGTTGGAAATTAGACATGTTGATGAAGGTGGGGGTGCTGGCTGCAAGGAAAAGCAGCTGGGTTCTATATTTAGATGGATGTAAATTGGATCAGCACCACTTTGGTGAATTGACTGGATCTACCCTGTTTAACACAGCTATAAAGTGGGGAAAGGGGTTTTGGGTGGGAGCAAAGGAAAGAGGGAACTTCTTTAATTCCTCCCCCCCCCCACTAATATTTAGGTTCAGGGCTAGGGCGCTTCATGTGTGTGTTTTGAACACTCTGCAGGACCCTTCTTTACTTCATAACCATATAGAAAATATATGAACAGCATTATTTTGTGTGATAGCCTATATCATGCATACCAGGACCTTAAGCGGTAAAAAGAATTTGGGGTTGACATATTAATGATGATTGCAGTGATGACTTACCCACCCTTCATGCAAAGTCCCCGGGCAGGTTACATCAATTAAAGCAGTGTTTAAAACAGTTCAAAACAACTTACAATTGCTGCTTATAGTTTCATTCCCATCCCCCCTTCTCCTCCCGTCCCCCAAGTTCTGTGTTCTTGCAGAAGGCAAAGCATGATAAAATGCTGAAAATAGCTATGGGCAACAAACAGCTCTCGCAGCATTACCATGTAGAAACAAAGGGGGGGACCCCAAAATTTCTTTTTAAAAAATTATCTGAAATCAGCAACCTTGTAATGAAACTAACACACTATTGAGTTTCCTCAGTCTTTATTTTTCAACAGTTACAATTTTTTGATAAGTGTGCTTAAGGGCTTTTCCAAATTCCCCTGCCCTCCCCAAGAGTTCACAACTCTAAATAGGAGAGAGTCTTGTCTGGGGTGGTAATCCAATGCTGTTTGCCAGGAAGGAAACTGTCATTAGTACAGGGGAGGGAGCTAATCTTCAGTGCTGCCTCCTAAAGGCTCTCTAACCCTCTAAATCTGCTCTGGAAGGTCCTAAACGCAGGGGGGGGGGCTGCAGCAGGGTATCTCTTAAAACCACCTCCATCCCCCATTCTGTTGATGGATTCCTTCAGCCAGTAAATGAGCAGCGCTGAATGAACAGCACAGAATACCCACCTCTGCGATTTGCTGTGCACAAACCACCATTAGAAACCTTTTAATAGTTTCTGAAAGAGTTTCTTAAATTAGCACTGAAATCATGTCCTTCTGGTTACTGACACTCCCACTGTCCTACACAATATCCTCAATCAGGAGATGGGATACAATTTCCTGCATCTGCACATACACTTTCTCTGTCTCTCTTTCTACTCTCTCTCTCTCTCTCTCTCTCTCTCTCTCTCTCTCTCTCTCTCTCTCTCTTCCTGAGGTCCTTTAATTACAGCATCTCACTTCCAAGTGCTTAGAACCCTGTGAAAATGCTGCTGCTCAATTCATGGACAAAAGACCTGCAGTTTCACCTCTACTATTCGCGCACAATGTGCTCCCCTGCACCACATAAACATTCCGAACTGCAACAACTAGCTTGGCATATTCAAATGCTGACACACACATCCCACTATTATCCATACATTGGAGACATGACCTTCAGTCCTACAGGTGCTGTCTGGAGGACAATCAGCACCTGCATATACTATACTTCCAAAAGACTTCAATCAGGAGAGGGGAACATTCAGCTCCTTGTTTTTTTCTGGTCATGCAGCAAAGAAAATGCTTGCTCACTGTTCTGGAAACTTATCAACAGACACATTTTCTACAAGCAAGAGTGGAGAGTGATTACAATTTCAATGTAGGTATATAGTTTCCCTGTTTCTAAGGCAGATGAACTTTTGAGAAACGCTGTTCTAACCAAGTTACAGGTGGGTAGCCGTGTTGGTCTGCCATAGTAAAAAAAAAA
The DNA here is from genome assembly GCF_009819535.1 of Lacerta agilis. Taxonomy (NCBI): domain Eukaryota; kingdom Metazoa; phylum Chordata; class Lepidosauria; order Squamata; family Lacertidae; genus Lacerta; species Lacerta agilis. The sequence continues at coordinate 88,178,397 of NC_046313.1, forward strand.
AAAAAATTATTTCCAGTAGCACCTTAGAGACCAACTAAGTTTGTTCTTGGTATGAGCTTTCGTGTGCATGCACACTTCTTCAGATACACTGAAACGGACGTCACCAGACCCTTAAATATAGTGAGAGAGTGTTCTAACCAAGGTGTAAGAAGGGCTCTATAACATGCTTGGATAAATAAAGGTGAGATCACAGCAGGCAGAAGGATAGCAGATTTGTTTAGCTCTGTATCTTACCTAGGTAACTAAAGATTACCACAGCCCCGTATCACTGGAGACAGCAGTGGAAAACGCCACATTAAATACTTCATCAATTTAGAGGTTAACAAAAAGCTGCAATAAACACTAACCCTGCTTAGTGAGTAAGCCCCACTGAATTCAATAGGACTTACTTCTGAGTAGACATGGTTAGGATTGCACAGTAAGCTTTGATTTGTCTACATGCTTGCCAATCATACCAGGGCCTGTGTCAACACCAGTGCTCAAATTACAGGGGGCAGACGGGGCTTAGC